>NC_137010.1:19979829-20107329 GCF_032717465.1 Coenobita brevimanus | reverse complement strand
AAGTCAAAATGGGGAAAGCCGCGGGAATTGATGGAGTGTGTGGTGAAATGCAGAAGCATAGGGGACAGATAGTAATAGAATGGATGTAGAAGATGTGCAGATTGGCCTGGGAGGAAGGTAGAGCCCTGGAGGACTGGAAGTCTGGTATAATCATTCCTCTGTACAATGGAAAAGGGAAAAAAGAAGTGTATGGTAATCATATGGGCATCTGTTTTCGTAGTGTAATAGGAAAAGTATATGGCAGGATACTTACTGACAGAGTTAGGGAAATAACAGAGGAATTAGTTGGAGAAGAACAGGGAAGTTTTAGGAAGGGAAGAGGCTGTGTAGATCAGATATTCATTCTTAGATATTTAGTAGAAAAGTTTCTGGAGAAGGGAAATAAGTTGTATGCGGCCTTCGTGGATTTGCAGAAAGCGTATGACAGGGTGGGTAGACAAGGATTGTGGAAAGTATTTAGAAAACATAAAGTAGATGGGAAGTTGTTGAATGCTGTGAAGAGTACATATGAGGGTGCTAAGGCTGCAGTGAGTGTGGATAGCGAACTGATTGAATTTTTCTATTTGAAGGTTGGATTGAAACAAAGATGTGTCATGTCTCCATGGTTGTTCATTCTGTATATGGATGAGGTTAGAAAAGAGATACAAGGTAAGGCAGTGGATGCTGGAGCAGCCCTAATGAAAGAGTGCAGTTTGTAAACTCTCTGTACTGTTGTTTGCAGATGATACTGCATTGTTAAATGAAGTCGAAGGGGAGCAGCAAGGCTTGTTGGATGAGTTTGGGAGAGTGTGTAAGAAACGGAAACTGAAGGTGAAAGTAGGGAAAAATAAAGTTATGGTCTTCGTGAGAAGTGAAGTCAGTGAATGTACAGTGAGGCTGGATGATGAGGAAATGGCAAATGTGAGTGCATTTAAGTACTTGGTTAGTGTGACGAGAAAGGATGGAAGTTTAGAGGGTGAAGTGCTTGACAGGGTACAACATGGAAGAAAGGTTGCTGGTTACTTGAAGGCAACTGGGAAGTGAGCATGGAAGTGAAAAAGTTACTACTATTGTGATACCAACTCTAACATATGGAAGTGAAGCTTGGACCTTGTTGGAGGGACAGAAGTCAAGAGTGAGAGCAGTGAAAATGAGATCTGAGAGGAGCATGTGGAGTCACATGGAGAGACTGGCTGACAAATAAGGAAGTGATGGAGCATTGTGGTGTGGAAGTGGATGTGATAGGAAGCATTAGGAGAAACACACTGAGGTGGTTTGGCCTCATGGAGAGGATAGAGAGTGAGAAACTGACAAGGAGAGTGTATGTGAGTGAGGTGGAGAGGGGGGGAGGCCAAGGATGAGATGGAGGGATAGCGTGGTGAGGTATCTGAGAGAGGGGGGTGTTAGCTGGGAGCAGGGCAGTGAAACAGCGGGGTACAGGGCGACGTGGAGGCAATTTGTTTAAGGCCACCTCTTACAGGCTTAGGAATCTGGCAATAGATAATAAATAGAGTCGTATCATTTATAAAGGCTCCAATATGCTTGCATGTGTCAGCCTTGGTCACCTAATGGTGGCTCTCCATGCTGATCGATCACTGGCAGCATCCCTATTCAGTCTCTTATCAATGAGGCCACACTTTATGACCTTGTCCCAGGTCTTTTACAGTCTGGTTCTTGGAACCCTACCCCTGATGTTCACACCTCTCACTCTCCAAACCCAACTGCCATCCTCCTTCCTCTCTAGATAACCAAATCATCTCAAGTTTCCACTCCACATCACAGCCCATCCTTCCTCTCAACTCTTTATTCATAAACCTAGCCCCTCCAAGCCTCATACTGAAAGGCACACTACACATACACCTAATCATTATCAGTTCTGTACATTTTGGGCCTATGAAAATCCACTTCCTCTCCTGCCCAGGTCTCACTACCATACAACATTGCACTCATAACACTATCTATCTATATCTATTGCCAGACACCTCAATCCCGTTTGGGGTGGCCACAAACAAATCGCCTCCAAGTCGCCCTGTCCCCCGCCATTTCACTGCCCTACTCCCAACTCACACCCCTCTCTCTCATATACCTCTCCACCCCATCCCTCCATCTCATCCTCGGCCTCCCCCTCCCTCTTCCCCCCTCCACCTCACTCACATACTCTCTTCATCAGTCTTTCACCCTCCATCCTCTCCACATGGCCAAACCACCTCAGTGGTTTGGCCATGTGGAGAGGAGAGCCCTCTCAATGTCAGGAGACAGCTCTCCCTCTGTGCTAAGAGATCTTTGCAGGCAGCATGTGTTAGAAGTGTAATGAGACAATCAGAATGAAGGTAAAGGAGTGAACAAGAAAGTACAACTTGTGGTGAATTAATTTGCATGAATGAGTGCGAAGATTCATAAATGTCAGAGTGAATGAGAGTGAATGAGTAGTAAAATGGAGCAAGAAAGTACTTGACTAAGTCCAAAGTCAAGACATGCTTTCATCATATATTACTCCTTATATCTGTAAAAGTATTTCCTTGACCCTTTTCACCTTCTCTCTGCACTCTAATCTACCTGAACCCATACAACATACCACACCACACCACCTGTTAGTTGCAATCTGCCTCCTGCACTCCTCTCCTCTCAGCTGTGAAACTACTGGAGTTCAGACTTTGCACAAGGAGAAAGTTGGCAAAGCTAAGTGTTAAAGCCGGAAGCTTGGCTGCCAACTATACAGGCACCAGTATACACTGCAAATTTATGCATCAAGGGATACAATATTCATAAAGGTTCTCAAGGTACCTGGGTTGGGAGGGACAGAGACAAACGTAGAAAGACAACGAGACAGACACAGATACAGAAGAGAAGGGGAAAATAATACAGCTGTACAGACATGCAAAGTGACAATGCTGATGGTGCTGCTGGAGATGCCCGGGTCAAGAGCCACCGGTCGGCCACTGTCACCCTTCAGCCTCCCAACAGTGTGCCCAGTCAGCCCCGTCTCCTCCTTCAGTTCCCTCAGCGCTGCCGTCATCACACTTTCACCATCATCAATCAGTCCTCAGAGAAGGGAATAAAAAGATAGTCCTCACTGAATCTCTTTGCAGCAATGGTCAAACTAAAGCTAAAATTAAAACCATCTTATTTAGCTGATTCCTTCAGCTCCTTCAATGCTGCTGCCATCACATCACCATACTGTCAGAGACTGTGGTGAAACTAACAGTTAAAGGTGGTGCTCAACAAACGCTTTGGCAGCAATGGATGAATCAGAGTAATTTATCCAAGCTAATGTCTGACAATTTAAATCAGTTTCAGAGAAGGTAATGATAGCAAAAACTGTTAAACTACCTCAAATAACTTTCTGAATGAGATGAAAAGTTTATTTCTTACTCCATCATTACAGAGGTTCCTCCTACACTGAATAACATCATGGAGCAACAGCAAGGATTGTTCATTCATTCATTCATCATTTAATCCTGTGTTGCCCCATGAGGAGCACAGAAGCCTGGGGTTAGGGAAGTCAGTCCTGACACTTAAGATGAGAGTGACCAGCCTCACTCATCCCTGAGAGGCATTACGTGAGCAATAAACCCCAACCACCCCTTGGAATATAAACCTGCACTGGCTCAACCTGACTGGAATGCCTTAATTACCCACTAAACCATCGGGCACCATAATTTGGTTAAATGATTATCCCCCAGCATACTAAATGGTTTCCTGGTGTAGAGAAAACCATTTTTCTTGTCACTCAGTGTAGAATCACCTGTAGAAAGAAGGAAGAGGAAAGAATGAAGGAATGAAAGACAGAAAAGGAGGGAGGGTAAGAAGGAAGAGAGGAAAGGGCAGTCACCCGAGAGAGCAGCACTACATCAACTGAGTGGCTGGTGCTACCACTAACAGCAAAGAATCAAATCAAATTAAACAGCACTGTACAGTATTGAAGGGGCTAACAACAAGTTTCTAACCTCTGCACTCCAAGAGGTATTCCTTGAGATAAACAAAATCACTGAGTGGTGTTAAAAACTGTGTACGTCCATACCCAGATTCATTAATCATGGTGGGGATGAAAAATAGGATTAAAAACCCATATTAAGGCTAACCCTTTCAGTAGTGATGACTTTCATATTCCATTCTCATTTTCATTAGATAATTTTATTCAGCTTAGAGATCCATTGTAGTAATGGGATAAGAAACAATCTCCAACAACCCATTTTAGAATGTTAACAACATGTAAACAGTATCTTATTTTTGTTGTCACAAAAAAAAAAAAAAATCTGCACAGGAAAGACCCTGCCCTTCCCAAAGGGGAGGAGTTGACGAAGATTGTTTTTAATGTTTTCAGTACCACAGGCCTTCTCTAAGATGAATAAAACTGTCTGGGAGAAAAAAAAAAAAAAAGTATAATCACATTGAGGTAATTCACGTGGTTTCATTATGAGTTAATTTTCATCATGAGGAATTAGTTGGAGAAGAACAGGAACGTTTTAGGAAGGGAAGAGGTTGTGTAGATCAGATATTCATTCTCAGGTCTTTAGTGGAAAAGTTTCCGAAGAAGGGAAAGAAGAAGTTGTATGCAACCTTCATGCAAATGGAGAAAACATTTGACTGGGTGGATAAATAGGGATTGTGGAAATTATTAAGAATATATGGAGCGAATGGGAAGTTGTGGAATGCCATGAAGAGTATCTATGAGGGTGATATGGCTGCAGTGCATGTGGACAGTGAACTGAGTTAATTTTTCTATATAAAGGTTAGACTGAAACAGGGATGTGTCATGTCTCCATGGCTGTTCAATCTGTATATGGATGGCGTTATAAAAAAGATACAAGGTAGGGCAGTGGAAGTTGAAGCAGCCCAAATGAGAGAGGGCAATGTGTGGACAGTCCTTGTACTGTTGTTTGCAGATGATATTGTGTTTAAGCGAAGACAAAGGGGAGCTGCAAGGCTTGATGAATGAATTTGGAAGAGTGTGTAAGAAAAGAAATCTAAAGGTGAATGTAGGGAAGAATAAAGTTATGGTCTACAAGACAAATGATGTCAGCGAATATACAGTGAGGTTGGATGAGGAGGAAATTGAAAACGTGAGTGCGTTTAAGTACTTGGGCGGTGCGAGGAGTAAGGATGGAAGTGAGGGTGAAGTGCTTGAAAGGGTACAACAAGGAAGAAAAGTTGCTGATTCTTTGAAAGCAGTGATAAGAAACAGGGAAGTAAGCGTTTCGTTTTGTTTTTGAAGGCTCCAACATGCTTGCATGCATCGGCCTTGGTCACCTAATGGCGGCTGCCCGTGCTGCTCAATCTATGGCAGCCTCCCTGTTCAGTCTGTTGACCCAGAGGTCACACTTAATGACCTCATCCCAAGTCTTTTTCAGCCTACTCCTCGCAACTCCACCCCCAATATTAAAGCTTCTCATTTTCTGCACCCAATTATCATCCCCCATCCTCTCCACATGCCCAAACCATCTCAATGTACATCTCCTCATCACAACAATACACTCCAGTCTCATCCTACCTCAACTCTTCCATCATTAACCCAACCCTCCCAGGCCTTACACACAGGGACACACTGCACATCCACCTAATCACTGTCATTTCTGTGCGTTTGAGCCTGCAAATATCCTCTTCCTTTACTGCCCAGGTCTCACTACCATACAGTGTTACACTCCTAACACATGCATCATACAAAGGTCCCTTAGCATGAAGGGAAAGCCCTCCCAACGTCAGGAGAGGAAAAAGCTCCCTGAACTTCTTCCAACCACTTCTCACCCTAGCCACAAAACTAGCTCCAGCCCCACCTCCAGCACATAACATGTCTCCCAAGTAACAAAACTCTTCCACACACTCAAAAGACTCACAAGCAAGTTTAATCTTTTCATGCCTGACAATCTCTACCTGCTCTCCCCGACACACCACGCACATAAAATCAGCATTATCTCGCGGTCTACTGTAATACCATTACATCTCTTATGCACCCATAATCACAAACACTGCACAAGATGGAATTACCTCCCATGCCCTTCTGGCAAATTGCACATGGCCACTCTCCCTCTTCTTTGACAGTACTACCACCAACCCTAGATATCATCACTTTTTTTTATCTTCATTTACTCTTAAGCCCTTGTGCCCTATACCATCACTCCACTTCCTGAATCTTTCCTCCACCTTCCTTTAATCCTCTGTAATAAACACCAAATCACCAGTATACAACATCTCCCATGGGAGTCCATTTCTGAAGTTACATGAGAGGGCTTCAAGTACCATGATAAACAACAATGGACTCAATATTGACCCCTGATGCACACTATCATTCACAGAAAACTCATCACTCAAATTTCCATTCACTCTTACATGGGTGCGAGCACCCACATACATGGCCATAACCAGCTACTCCTCCATCCCAACCTTTCTCACTGCCCACACACTATCATTCACGGAAAACTCATCACTCAAATTTCCATTCACTCTTACATGGGTGCGAGCACCCACATACATGGCCATAACCAGCCACTCCTCCATCCCAACCTTTCTCACTGCCCACCTCACCACCTCTCTAGGGACTCTGTCAAAGGCTTTTTCCAAATCAACAAAAACAAAATACAGACCCCTTTTCTTTCCTATATATTTTTCCTGAAGCTCTTGAACAATGAATATTGCATCAGTGGTCCCCCTGCCTGACATAAACCCAAACTGCATCTCATCAGTATTCACTCTATCTCTAATCATACCTTCTAGAACTCTCTCCATTACCTTCATTATCTGATCTAAAAGATTTATACCTCTATCATTTCCTCTTCCCAGGACATCACCCTTCCCCTTGTACACATTTACAATTATACTCTTCAGCCAGTCATCTGGGACAACACACTCATATATAATCATATTTATCAGGTCAGTGACTAACTTCAATCCTGTATCTCCTGAGGCCTTCAACATTTCAGTACACCTGCTGCCTTCCCCACCTGCATCCTGCCTATTGCCTCTCTCACAGTAGCAGCATCAATCATCAAAGGCCATGGGCCAAACACTGGATCTGCTGGCTCCAAACCTTCCCTGTCCCAGTCAAACTTCTCATTCAACAACCGGCTATAATGCTCTCTCCATGCATCTATAATACTGTATCCCCATGGTTCACCTCTACCCTTCCATCATCATTCTTCACACACTGCTCACCTATAATATCCCAATTATCCCTCTTCACCTGAACTGCCACCTGAAATATCATTTTCTTCCTTTCCACACTATTCAGGTTATCAAGTAAAAGTCTCTGTGACTCAGATTACGTCCTGTATACCTCTCTTCTAGCCCTACGCTTGGCAGCCAAGTACAGTACTCCTCTTTGTTACTACCCTTCTTCCATTCCTGGAAAAGCATTCTTTTCTCCTTAACTGCAGCTTCTACACCCTCATCCCACCACCAAATTACTTTATGTCTTGATGGACCTCTTGTCCAACTGCATACTGCATCAATAACTCTCAAGAGGTTGATCTTGAGGGCTCTGTACTGTTCATTAACGCCTCTGTCAACGGCTCCCTGTTCAGCCACCATTCTCCTCATCTCGCAATTGAAAGCATCCCTTACAGCTTGGTTTTCCAGCTTCTATATTTTCCTCCTAGGTACACAAGTCCTCTTTTTCGTTCTTTAAACTCCATGTCACATATCAATATTTTGTGCTGCTACACACACTCCTTGCTTTCTATAGCTTTAACTTCCCTCACTAACCTCCTATCAGCCCTCTTGACCAGAAAATAATCTATCTGGCTGCTATTTCCCCCAGACTTGTATATAATCAACCTACTCTCTTTTTTCTTAAAATGTGTGTTGTACACACTGACCTCTACAGTATGGATAGGCTACCTCCACCGCAAGCGTGTGAATTTGGCCGCCATACTGAAACACCCGCACTTGTAGCTTAGAATACAAAAACATATATGGATTATTGCTTTTTTTTTTTTTTTTCTGCCTAGTTCAACAAATTACTGTATATAAGGTACATTTAGCCAATGAGTATGAAACAACGCCATTGGTTACTGTAGTGCAGAACCTACCATTTATGGCACTAAGGCAGAGAAAGGTAATGACAGAATGGGAAAAGATATTGTAGTATTAACATTTAAAATGATAGAGATGTTGAAGCTGTTTTACAGCGAAGTAATGGTGTTGAAATGGTGTGGGAAGTCTTTAGACTATCCACGCTATGAAACCGGATGTCCAAACTGATAAAGGCTGGAAGACACATGGAAATATCTACGAGAGTGTGAAGAGAAGAGAAGAGGACATGGAGAGAAAGGCTGGAGATAACAGCCCCTTTTAGTAGCCTCACTCATGCTGGGATACTGGGGAAGAATCTTCCTGTCCCTCCCTCCCCAGGAGGCAGTAATCTTATAGAATTAGCAACAACAGAAGTGTATGATACATAGGACTACTGGGCCTTGGAAGCAGGCTGTGAAGCCTATGCCCAGATCTGAACACATAAAATATATATATATATATATATATATATATATATATATACAGTAACCCCTCCAATATCCGGATCAATAGAGCCATCAGTAGGTTCGGATATTGGTTTCGTCCGGATATTGGGCCCCAGCTTATGGACTTGTACTTACGGACCCTAACACAGAGAAACACCTATACAACTCCCTCCGGACATGCATAGCACCTATTTAACACCCAAATCACACCAATAAGGCACATAAATGACTGAAATAAATGCAATAGAAACATAAAATGTGGGTTTAGAAGTATGTTCATACATTAATAAACATTCTGGTACTTATGGACTCTAACCGAACCTAACCTAACCGAACCTAACCGAACTCTGAAAACACATTCCTACTGCACATGCATGAGGTAAGTTTAGTATGGAAAGAAGTACAGTATGACACTTTCTGGTAAGTATAGTATGGGAAAAATACAATATGAAACATTCTGGTAAATATAGTATGGGAAATAGTACAACATGAAACATTTTGGCTACTTACAGCAAGTCCCTGGCCACCTCGATGAATAACCGCCTCCTCTCGGACTCTGAGAGTAAGAACGATTTCCTGAAGCACTTGCACTACACTCTTCCTGAAGTCTTGCACTGAACTTAGTCAATAACACACAGAAGTCCGTTCTTTTCACAGTGTTCACTTTAGTCCAAATAATGTTCCATTAAATTTAAGTGTTGCACATTAACTTTTCCCAAGTTTTTTTAAGTTTCCAAAGCCAAAACAAAGAAGGTTAGTTACGTTAAATTTCTTTTCTACTTAGTCTTTTCTCCCAACTTGAAAACCTTAACACAACACACCGTTTTTTTTCACTGCACAACACTCAAAATTCCCGTGTGGTCTAGTGGAGAAGTTCTTGCTGTTTATTCACTGTCAGAGCCCGAGAGTATCACTGGCAGGCGTCCAAGGGGTGCATCGGTGGGTAGTGGTGATGGCGTACCGACTACAGAAGACTCTGAAGACAGCCGCAAACTCACGTCGAGCGGTGACTTCACTGTAGCTGATGTGCTGGGCTGTGGCTCGGAGCATGAGGGCCTGTCTTGGGGAGGCAACGGAGTGGAACCAGGGCTTGGCACAGCGGGGGTCACGGGCCTGAAAAAACTGTCAATCGTTGACTGACGCAAGGACCGACGATTCTGGCGATTGATGATGCGCTGCCGGAAAGCACGCACTTCCTCCACGAGTCCCAAGGGCCCCATCTCCCCTGTCGCAGTCCGGGTGTTCCAGGTAGTCTAGGACGAACTCTAGATGTTCCCGGAGTGCGCTCAGCTTGGGGATGGCTGGAGTAGTGTCCTGCTGGGCGGAGTCTGCATCATCATCGCCTCGTTCGTCGGAATCTTCAAGTTCGGGACTGACACCAGCAACCGAAGACGCGATCTCGATATCAGACAACGTCTGATACCCAGGATCGCCTCGTCGTCGTCCAACCACTCACGAACATCGTCCACATCAACATCGTCGCCGTGCGTACGTAGCCGTGCATGGAAGTCATCCACGTCAAACCCTAGGAAATCGTACTCCACATCTGTTCCGAGAAGCAGATGAGACCAACCATTTTCAAGAGTTTTCACAGGGACTTCCTTCCATGCACTAGCCCAGTTGTACAGCGCAGACTTGATGTTGTAGCGGCGAAGGTTTTCCAAAGTCCGCTTGCCTCGAGTGTCACGTCCTTCCCTGCGCTCGTCCTCGTCCTCGAGAACCACCATCACCTCGTCCAGGAACTTCCGACGGTACAGGCACTTTGTTGCCACAATCACTCCTTGGTCCATTGGTTGAATGAGAGCAGTCGTATTAGGTGGCAGAAACATGCACCTAATACGGCCATTCTCAGCAACCAAGTCCTTGTCGCACGGGTGGGCAGGTGCATTGTCGAGGAGAAGGAGAGCCTTTACCTGGTCGCGAGGAATTCCCAGTGTCTTCGTCTGGTAATGTATGACCTCCTTGACGAAGTGATGGTGAAACCAGTCTTTGAAAATCACAGCTGTGAACCATGCTTTCAAAGAATGGTACCATACGACAGGAAGGACATCCATCACCCCACGAAGGCACCGAGGCTGCTTTGCACGGCCAACAATAACGGGCTTAAGCCGGTGCATGCCGTTAGCATTGGCACAACACAAAGCAGATATCCGTTCCTTAGAAAGCTTGCGCCAGGTACACGCTTCTCCGTCTCATCGGCGAGAGTGTTCGTTGGCACCGAGCGATAGAATAGGGCCAGTTTCGTCAGCGTTATAGACTTGACCGAGAGTGAGGCCTCCCTGTCGATCAAGCCTTTCACCTTGTGCCGAAACTCGGCCCACTCCATCTTCGTTAGCGTCCAATGCTTCGCCATGTGCTTTACGGTTAGTAAGGCCATGTCGCAACTTGAACGCGAAGAGCCAACCCTCGGATGCCTTGAAGTCTAGGGCGTCGTGAAGCCTTGCAAACTTCTCAGCAGCAGCCTTCAGCTCCGTTCCACGTACCATCACACCAGCTGCACGTTGCTGTCGATACCAAATCAACGTGGAGCGGTCAATCTCTGCATACTTGGGGGTAAACATAACCTTCCTCTCCACGTTGCGTTTGCTTCTCGACGAGAAGTCAGCCGTGTACTGCATGAGCTTGTCTCGGGAACGCTTGATATCGAACAAAGTCGACCGGGCCAGGTTGAACTTGCGGAGAATGCGAGAGGAAGACCAACCCGCATCAACCTTCTCCAATATCTCCCGTTTCTTCTCCAGAGTCAACACCACTCTCTTCCTTTTCTCAGGAGGCGGGGCCATCATCACACACACTAAAAGTAGGGCAGAGAGCAGCAGGAGGCCTTGCAGCAAGTACGGCACCACCACAAAAGCGAGCACGTGGGCAGCCATGGCGAAGAGCATAGGTCCAGTCGCGGTGAGAGACAGGCAGGAAGTGGGGAGGATGCAGCGGCGCTCTATCGGACGTCGGAGGAATGACGAACCAAAACAATGCTCTCACGCGGCGCGCGCGGCAAGTTCAAATTACGGACGGCAAAAAATCGATTTTTTTTCCATTTTTTTTTGGATTTTCGGACCATTTTGGGAATGTTTGATCCCAGGACGATAAGGTTCGGTTAGTGGGGATGTTCGGTTATTAGGCGTCCGGATATTAGAGTGATTACTGTATATATATATATATATATATATATATATATATATTTATATCTATCTATCTATTATCTATTGCCAGATGCCTCAATCCCGTTTGGGGTGGCCACAAACAAATCGCCTCCAAGTCGCCCTGTCCCCCACCATCTCACTGCCCTGCTCCCAACTCACACCCCCCTCTCTCATATACCTCTCCACCCCATCCCTCCATCTCATCCTCGGCCTCCCCCTCCCTCTTCCCCCCTCCACCTCACTCACATACACTCTCTTCGTCAGTCTTTCACCCTCCATCCTCTCCACATGGCCAAACCACCTCAGTGTGTTCCTCATAACGCTTCCTATCACATCCACATCCACATCCACACCACAATGCTCCTTTATATCCTCATTCGTCAGCCTGTCCCTCCATGTGACTCCACAGGCTCCTCTTAGATAACTCATTTCCACTGCTCTCACTCTTGACTTGTGTCCTTCCAACAATGTCCAAGCTTCACTTCCGTACGTTAGAGTTGGTATCACAATATTGTCATGTAGTAACTTTTTCACTTCCATACTCACTTCCCTGTTTCTTATCACTGCTTTCAAAGAACCAGCAACCTTTCTTCCCTACTGTACCCTTTCAAGCACTTCACCCTCCAAACCTCCATCCTTACTCATCACACTACCCAAGTACTTAAACGTACTCACATTTTCCAATTCCTCACCATCCAACCTCGCTGTACATTCACTGACTTCACCTCTCTAAAAGACCATCACTTTACTCTTCCCTACACTCACCTTTAGATTCTGTTTCTTACACACTCTCCCAAACTCATCCACCAAGCCTTGCAGCTCCCCTTCGTCTTCACTCAACAACACAGTATCATCTGCAAACAACAGTACAGGGAGTTTCCAAACACTATCCTCTCTCACCAGGGCCACTCCAACATCCACTACCCTACCCTGTACCTCTTTTATTACCCCATCCATGTACAGATTGAACAACCATGGAGACATGACACATCCCTGTTTCAACCCAACTTTCAAAGAGAAAAATTCACTTAGTTCACCATCCACACGCACTGCAGCCTTCGCACCATCGTACATACTCTTCACAGCATTCAACAACTTCCCATCTACTCCATATATTCTTAACACTTTCCACAATCCTTGTCTATCCACCCTGTCATATGCTTTCTCCAAATCCATGAAAGCCGCATACAACTTCTTTCCCTTCTTTAGAATCTTTTCCACTAAAGATCTAAGAATGAATATCTGATCTACACAGCCTCTTCCCTTCCTAAAGCCTCCCTGTTCTTCTCCAACTAATTTCTCTGTTCTTTCTCTAACTCTGTCAATAAGCATCCTACCATCCACTTTTCCTATTATACTAAGAAGACAAATGCCCCTATGATTACCACACACTTCTTTTTCCCCTTTTCCTTTGTACAAGGGAATAATTATACCTGACTTCCAATCCTCCGGGACTCTACCTTCCTCCCAGGCCAATCTGCACATCTTCCACATCTATTCTACTACAATCTCTCCCCCCATGCTTCAGCATTTCACCAAACACTCCATTAATTCCTGGGGCTTTCCTCGATTTAACTTTCTTCATTGCGTCCACAACTTCTATCCTACTGATTTCTTCCTGTTTTCTCACCTCCCTCCTTCTCCCAGCCATTCCCCAGCCACTTATACTCGCATTACTTCCATCCTCTATGTTCAACAATTCCTTAAAGTGTTCTCCATCTGCTCACTTTTTCTCCCTTTTCCACTAGTAATCTACCATTTTTATCTTTCACTCCCCTGCTAACTTCACTTCCACCCTGTCTTACTCTTTTCACCTCTTTCCAGAACATTTTCTTACAGTCCCTCCACTTTACACTCAAATTCCTTCCAAGTTCCTCATCCACTCTCTTCTTACTCTCTCTTACTAATCTTTTCACCTCTCTCTTTCTTTCTACATATAACTCTCTCTTCCGCCTCTCAACTTCTTCCACACCCCTATTTCTCATCCATTCATTGTATGCTTTCTTCTTCACCTCTTCAGTCCACCACGCTGTTCCTTGCACCCCCCTCCGTCTTCTCTTCCACACACCACATCACATGCTGCACATATTTCTTCTGTAAATATCCTACACACACCTTCCACGTCTCCCATCTGCTCCAATTCATATTTGCCCAATCGTTCCTCCACTTCTCTCTTATACTCTGCCTTTTTCTCATCTTGTAACCTTTCCACTCTCCTTGCAACTACTCCTTCCTCTTGTCTTTCCTTTCTTCTATTCCTCCATCTTACTTGAATTCTAATTCTGGCCACCACCAAGTAGTGGTCAGAAAGTCCACTCCCCCAGCCTCTATACACTCTTGCATCCATTACACATCTTCGCATCCTTTCATAAATATCTTTATTATGAAATGTAATGCCATCTCTCTTTGATGAATTCCTGTGCCCATTTTTGCATCCATAAGCTGCACAGTGGACCATGCACTAAAAAACCCACAGAGCAGCTCAGTACAAAAAACACAGGCATCAGGCGTGGTGTAACATGGCTGCCGCTAAACCAGCACTGCCCTGGCAGCAGACACAAATTACGCAGTGCTATCCATGAGAAATCCTCTCCATACCAAAGAGCTCAGTGGTTGCATACAATCATGTTCATCGCCTTCCCAAACTCAAGTATCTTTCCCCTTCCTCATTTCTTGTGCCATATGCACATCCCCCATGCACTCCTTCATATCCTTGAGCTGCTTCACCTACATAACCATTTACGTTCGCTCCCAAAACCACTCTATCTATCATCCCCCATAACACCTACTACAGGTACTAAGTCACCCCAAAATCTATTCTTCTCTACCTCATCCAAGCCTACCTGTGGAGCATATGCCGATATAATTGCAAACATCATTCCACTGAACAAAATTTTCACTGCTAATATCCTATCCCTTACTCTCATATAATTCATAACATATTCCACCCATTTCTCAGCAACCAACACACCCACACCCCAAAATCCATCTGTCCCCCCCTGCATGGAAGTGAAAAAGTTACTACATGACAGTATTGTGATACCAACTCTAACATATGGAAGAGAAGCTTGGACCCTGTTGGAGGGACACAAGTCAAGAGTGAGAGCAGTGGAAATGAGTTATTTGAGAGAAGCATGTGGAGTCGTATGGAGAGACAGACTGACAAATGAGGATGTGAAGGAGTGTTGTGGTGAGGATGTGGAGGTGATATGAAGCATTAGGAGAAACACATTGAGGTGGTTTGGCCATGTGGAGAAGATGGAGGCAAGCGACTGACAAGGAGTGTATGTGAGTGAGGTGGAGGGGGGGAGAGGGTGGGGGAGGCCAAGGATGAGATGGGGAGATGGAGCAAAGAGGTATATGAAAGAAGGGGGTGTGAACTGGAAGCAAGGCAGTGGAATGGAAGGGGACAGGACAACATGGAGGCAATTAGTTTGTGGCCATCCCTTACGGAACTAAGGCATCTGCCAATAGACAGACATATATGAAATGGAAAATGTGAGTGCATTTAAGTACTTAGGTAGTATAATGAGTAAGGATGGAATTTGGAGGATGAAGTGCTTGAAAGGGTACAACAAGGAAGAAAAGTTCCTGGTTCTTTGAAAGCAGTGATAAGAAACAGGGAAGTGAACATGGAAGCAAAAAAGTCATTGCATGACAGTAATGTGATACCAACTCCAATGTACGGAAGTGAAGCTTGGACCTTTTTGGAAGTACACAAGTCAAGAGTGGGATCAGTGGAAATGAGTTATCTGAGAGGAGCATGTGGAGTTACATGTAGACACAGACTGACGAGGAAGTGAAGGAGCGTTGTGATGTGGATGTGATAGAAAGCATTAGGAGAAATACACTGAGGTGGTTTGGCCATGTGGAGAGAATGGAGAGAAAGAGACTAATGAGGAAAGTGTATGTGAGTGAGGTGGAGGGGGGGAGATGGAGGGGGAGGCCAAGGATGAGATGGAGGGATGAAATTGGAGCAGTGTATGAGCAGTGGGTGTGTGAGCTGGGAGCAGGGAAGTGAAAAGGTGGGGGACTTGGTGACATGGAGGTGATACTTTTGTGGCCACCCCTTGAGGTATTAAGGCATCTGGCAATAGATAGATAGATAATCTTGATCATGTTTCTCACTATTACCTGTATATATTTTGAAGGCCTGAATGATAAGTGAATAATGATATGGTTTATTTGCACATGGCAGTTGTTCTTTTGTATCATCCTTTATCTTATTATGTTGGTGGTTTTAATCAAATAAGGCAGAACACTGATGATCTATATAATAGTAATCTGGAACTTTGTTTTTCACATTTCAAATATCCACTCACTCGATGTAGTACTGCCTACTTCTCCCTTCACCTTTATCACTTTTTCTGTGTGCCCTCTCTCTTCCTATTTCTCCCATCTTTCCTGTCACTTTTTATTACTCTTCATTCCTCTTCAGGTGGCTTTACAGGGAGTGACAGGCCAAATGATTTCCTGTAAGCCATAACCATTATATGGGTGGTAACCATATAACCAACAAATACACATTTTCTACATGTCAGCATGTGGGTTGGGAGAGGGTTAGTGTCCTTCCCAGTAAAACAACTAACTCAAAGACAAACAACCACTCCATACGGGATTAAGGTGTCTGGCTATAGAGAGATGACAGTTGCTCTGATTTCAGGAATGAGTTATTTTTGTCCCTATAACCTCCAACCATGACCCAAAAGCATGTTGCACTTAACTTTGCTCTTGAAGTACAGTAACTACTCACTTAACATGTGTTCATTTACACTTTTCAAATTGAAGTGGCTAATTGGGTTGTGAGCACTTTTTGAGCTTTTTTCTTATACATACAGTATACTGTACTTATTTTCCCCCCTCATAACTAGGCACTCATGATATACAGCTAAGAGTCACTACTAGAGCAACACCCTGTGATGCTTATTTCTGTACAGTAACTTTTCATCTCTATCATCATCTCTGATGCCTTTTTCACCTCTGAGAATCTCACAATTGGGGATGGCTATGACAGAACCCCATCTCCAGGATACTTTGTCGTCACATAACCTGGATCCACTTCTGTTATGGCCATCTCCTGTCGGAGAGTTCCCAGGCAGGACAAATAAAATAAAAGACATGCCTTTGGAACAAAGAGGTTAAGCTTTTGTGATATACAATACACCCTTACCATTACAACTACGATGCTGCAAAACCAGAGATGACTGTACATTTTTGAGGACTTAAATGACTGGCCAAAAATGCACCTTGTGGGGTGGAGGTTTTTAATAATTAACAACATTCCACTCTGCTGAGCTTTGTAACCTGACAAAGCTCAGCACAGATGTTGTTGATGGTCAACCCCAGTCTGTCTCGCTGAGCAGACCCATCAACCATAGGCACGCATCCGCCCCTACAGGGCCCTCCCATGTAGTAAACCAATGTTCTCTTTCAGCTGACAGGACCTTGCCACAGCATGGAGCATGGAAAAGTGTGGAGGTTTGGTTTCTGGGTGGACACCATATTTGTATCTATCCACGCAGTTAGTAGGGGCACCATATCAGGCTCCACTTCATCCTGTAATCTGATTATATGGTTACCACCCAGTGTTGTAAATGGATTTCTGAGTTACATGAAATCATTAGGCTTATCACTCACTGTAGAGCCACTTGACGTGGAAAAATGAGTAATAAAAACTAACATGAATGAATCGGAGAAGTAGGAAGAGAAGAATTCACACACAGAGACAGAATTTGACCTCCACCACGCAGTGTTCTTTTTAATAGCTTCTACAGGCATTACCTGCCACACAATGTTTATACTTAAAATATGCAGCTGTTAAACTGAAGAAGGCAATCTTTTATACTGAAAAATACTTTCACTTAAAACAATTTTCACTTAGCACTGTCATTTTGGGGAACACATCTACTCCACAGTGTTACATGAGGAGTGATGATAACTTATTCCTATGTGTTTAATAAATGAACTAAAACACAATAACATCTGTGTATAGTCAAGGACAGAAGTTTTCCTACGATTCTACAGCATCGATATCACAATTAGGGAAAGGCCATCATTTTCCTCCCTGATACATTACCTGTATATCAATAGAGAATCATCTCTAGGCCAGAAAAAATGCCAAGCCTCTCTCAGCATAGGAATATTAGCCAGTGGAAGAAGTGAAAGAAAGTGAAGTACTTAGGTAAATTTTTGTCTCTGACCATACTATCCCACCAGCTGACAACTCAATGGTGAAAATTCTTCATCCCTTCAATCCAGTGATGCATTTCTCTATTTCATACCTATCTTCAGACAATTAATTCAAATTAATGGCTTTTTGAAAAGGAAAGGTTAGGTAAAGATGCAGTAGTGTATAGTTAACCCTTTTAATATAAGAGGTCTCACCCAAAACTGAAAACAAATACTGTATCTGATGGTAGGAAGAATTTAAAAATATATATACATGGTCTGTCATTAAACTGAAAGGATCAAAAAGCTCAGACACCATACCATCTAAGTACCATCTTACCAGCAGGCAACTCAATTGTGTAAGTTCGTAGTGGTGGGCGGAACTGTTTAACCAATACGAGTGCTGGTGTGTGCCCTGCCCGAGACATCAGGGCAGTCACAGCCACACTGTCCTGTTTAACACCTCCCCCAGTCTTCCTACGGCCTGCTACCTCCCATACTCTGCTCAAAGAAGTGCACAGAATTAATTCTGAGCTATTGGCAACACCTTGTACTCACAGCTCTGCTTACAAATAACCAATGTGTTCCAAAATATCACAAGTTTTTCCATACATGTGATACTGTAAACTGAGGAAACTAGCAAACCAAATGATTAACCCCTTAACCGCGGGGCGTCACTTTTGTGACACTTGGGAGCAAGGGATCATACTGCGGGGCATCGCTTTTGTGATTCTGTGTTATTTTGAATTCACCCGGGCTTCCAAGTGGGGGCTTGTATCAGCTATCAGTACTGCCAATGTCCAACACTAGTCAGCACTCCTAATCTCATCTGTACTCCCATCCATTGTTGACAATTTAGCCATTTCTCCCCGTTCTTGACTCCCCTCCCTACCCCCCCCTCCATTACCCTATCCTCTCGCCTGCCCGGCTGTGGTACGCTAAGTAAATCTTCCCTGGAATTTTTCACTGATTTCATCCACTGAAATAAACCCTATGCCCTATTCTTATACCAAATAATATATACAAGAAAGAAATAAGGTAAGTGAGAGTGACATACACCTGGAATTGGCTAATTATCACCTGACAACACCTCACGTGCACTCGTTTGCTAATTTTCGCTGTTTATTTCTCCTTGAAATATGTAGTATAATCTATTTTCGTAATAAATATACATATAAGGAGGGAAGGGAGAAGCCTAAGTGATATTTACATTCACCTGGAACTACCTAATTTATAATGTATTGTCTAGATTTCCTGCCAATCATTTCACTGCTATAATTAGCTGCTTCAAGAGGCTAAAGTTGGGAGTACTGATTTCCCTAGGTAGGCCACCACCCCGGCCCTCCCTTATCAGTTCACTCTCATCTTCCAGTGTGGAGATACGTCTGTTCGCTCTTGCTAGCTTCAGGGACTTTTTCACCCCCATGCAAAGGGCCCTGTGACCTTTGCCCCCTACTAAACCTCGTGTGGAAAGAGGTACAGGGCTGACAATTGATAAAAGAGTGACTACAATCTTTCTATTGAGTAAAACAGTGCAAGTGGAATTGTAAATAGTGTGTAAATAATGTGTAAACAGCCAGTGAAAGTAATGAATGTGAATATACGTGAACAGTGGAAAATAGTTTTATAAGTTACTTCAAGTGACAGTGCATAACACAGTGTAAATAAAATAGAAATGTAAATAACGTAAATAAAATAGAGAACGTAAATAGAAATGTAAATGAGTAGTATTTTAAGAATACGAATATATACCCTAGGAGTAATGAAAGTGAAAGTTTCACTCTAGCATGTCTGAATACTATGAGTTATGAAAGTGAAACTGAAAGTGACAGATTCACTCTCAATGCTAGTATATAGGACGAGAAAGTGAATGCTACGTATTTTACTGAAAGAAATTGAATCCCTACAGTGACAATAAACTAATACTACTGAAGGAAACTTATGGATAAAGACTGTAGATATATATATGTGTTATATAGTAATAGAAATATAAAGTGTGAGGGGTTTTATGAATAATAAATGACAGAGTACCAAGAGCGAACTAGCACAAGTGGGACGGTCAGACGCGCTCGTAATTTTCATTGCTTTCACAGTGTTTTTTTTTTTGGAGTATGGATCCCAAACTACTTGAAAATCATAGAGTAGTGTTTATAGTGTTAATATCTGACTGTGGTAATCATATTACGGGTTGTCGGGAAGTGTAAAGTAAAGACTTCGTTACCCAACTTCAGAGGTCTCCATAAGTCCTATGGTAACCGACGAAGGCTCAACAAACATTCCAGGAGAAAGCTGAAGGTATGTGCCATAAGCATATGTAATTTTAATATTCTAGGACTAATAACTGATTTTTGGCAAATATTTTTTGAGAGTCTGTCGGAGCCCGAATAACCCCACGGCACACGCAAAACATTGGTAAACATGCCCGCGGTGTAGGGGTTAAGAAAACAATACTTTCATCAACCTCATCCCTGTCAAATTTTGCAAGATATTGCCAAAGGATGTGAAATTTGTTTACATGTTAAATCCTGGGAATGCATAAACAACCAAGTCTAACTTATGATCAAAATATGGTTGAAGAACACTTAAAATCTTCTGAATTCTGTAGTTTTTCATATTTGACAGAGAAGTACTGGAAAACCTCAAAATGCCCCAAACTGCACCATTTTTTTTTCTAACAAACTTATGGGAGGTTGGCGGTTATGCCCCCAGTCCCTCCTGGTGCAGATTTCATGCACATGGTGCTAGTATAAGCATAATGTTTCTGCATACTTTTGCGATGCCCCAAACTCATCTTGATACAATGAGTACTCAGACTTCTGGATCCAGTGAGTCCCAGTGACAAAAATTTTTGAGCAGTAACAATTATAAAACTGTGAACTTATCATGTATATATATATATATATATATATATATATATATATATATATATATAAAAGCATTAAAAAAGTTAGACAATAATGAGGACTAATTGTGCAAACAAAGAACAACACTACCGAACTGTACTATATCTGAACAGCACAGTACAGTACTACATCTAGCTTCTTACAACATGTAGTTCTCATATGACATACCTAATGCCTGACTTGGCTTGTATCTCTGATTGGGGTAATCTTGTTTTTCTGTCTATCTATCTATTGCCAGATGCCTTAATCCTGTAAGGGGTGGCCACAAACAAATCACCTCCATGTAGCCCTGTCCCCTGCCATTTCACTGCCCTGCTCCCAGCTCACACCCTCCTATCTCATATACCTCTCCATTCCATCCCTCCATCTCATCCTTGGCTTCCCCCTCCCTCTCCCCCCCTCCACCTCACTCACATACACTCTCCTTGTTAGTCTCTCACTCTCCATCCTCTCCATGTGGTTAAACCACCTCAATGTGTTTCTCCTATTGCTTCCTATCACATCCACATCCACGCCACAACGCTCCTTCACTTCCTCATTTGTCAGTCTGTTTCTCCATGTGACGCCACATGATCCTCTCAAATAACTCATTTCCACTGCTCTCACTCTTGACTTCTGTCCCTCCAACAAGGTCCAAGCTTCACTTCCATATGTTAGAGTTGGTATCACAATACTGTCATGTAGTAACTTTTTCACTTCCGTGCTCACTTCCCAGTTTCTTATCACTGCTTTCAAGGAACCTGCAACCTTTCTTCCTTGTTGTACCCTTTCAAGCACTTCACCCTCGAAACTTCCATCTTGTTTTTAATGCATCAAATATTCAGTTTTTACATCTATCAACCCAGCAAAATCTTCCACAGGAGCATCCTCTGATTTTTATCAATATCAAACTCAATCCTGCATCACCTTTAAACATACTAGGGGTTTCATTTTCTGGGGATTTATCTTGGAAAGACATATATTATATTACCTCGCTTGTAAAATCTGCTTCCAAGAGATTAGGTGTGCTAAGCTGACTCTGTACCTTCTTTACCCCTGCGCAGTTGTTGGCTTTAAACACAAGTTTTATTCACCTGTGTAGAGTACAACTCTCACGTGTGGGGTGGCTCCCCATTTACAGCTCTTCTCAACAATGTGGAGTCAAAGGCTTTTTGTCTCATTAACTCTCCTTCTCTTACTGGCTCCATTCACCCTCTGTCTCTTTGTCGCACTGTTGCACCTTTATCTCTTTTCTAGCACTACTTCAATGGTCACTGCTCCTCTGAAGTGTCTGATTGCATCCCTTCAACACTAAAGTGGGCACATAGCACCCATCAAGCAACAAACTCTCATCCTTTTTCTGTCCAGCTTCCTAATGCAAGAGTTAACCGTTACTCCCAGTCCACGTATTTGATAGGCCAACTCTGGAACTATCTCCCTCTGTCTCTTTTTTCCTATTGCCTATGATCTCTAGCCTTTCAAAGGCAGTGTGTCTAGGCATCTTGAAATGAACAGATATTAGATTTGGCTCTCTACTGCCCTGTTCTTGTTTTTCTCATGGAGGGAAAAATTTGTGGGTTCCTGGCCTTTGGTTCCTTCTTCCTTAAAATAAAAAAAAAAAAAAAAAAAAAAAAAAAAAAAAACTTTCTATACAGCAGACTACGGTTGTTTCATTATGAAGTTGTCTTTATTTTTTTCTTAAATGTTGTCAATAATTAAATTTCCTCTGAAAAAAAAAAAAAAAACTATTTTTTTTTTTTTTTACAACTCCTAAACCTCAATACAGAATCGAACACACCACTTAATGCAACATACTGTATGCACATTCCCTAGATATAAAGTGAAATGTGAATAAACAAGGAATTGCTTCTGAGCCAGAGATACAGAGAAATGAATTATTTCACAAGTTAATTTGACATTCTATATACTGTACAGTTATGGTGCAGTAAAGAACAAAATAAGTCAGGGAGGTGATGCCATACATTATCAGTTTCTACTTATAACTGTGCTGTGTTGTGCATTTACAAGCAAATAATGCTGATTTTGTATTCTGCCCCACATCATGCAGAGGAAAAAGGAAATACAGTAGCAACTATCCACACTAGATTTTTATTTACCTGGTTCATTTAATCTAAAAGAATAAAGGGCACCAGGCTACGCGACTGAAGAAATGCAGAGCAATATACTGTATTACGTGACTATTGTGTAGAGAAAAGAACAGTAAACAAAACTGCACTAAATAAATGCAGACCTGTTCCTGCCAGTGTGATCTGTCCAGTGGTAGTTGTGGAGTGTCAGCCATCTCCCTTCTGCCACATTCTCCACTCTCACCACCTTACTCTCCACCACCCTGAAATAAGTCACCATTACCAGATACCAGTACATCAGTGTATTTATTTTAGCCCTTGGGACAAGGTAATAATTCCTAAATACTGTCATATATTTCCATGAAACTGTAGTAGTGGTAACCCCGGGCTCATCTGAATGTGAACCCAGCAGCAGTAGTAACAAAACAACAACAACAACCCCAGGCTCATTTGACTGTGATATCAGCAGTCTGCAGGCTGAAGCTGAACCCTGCCTGCAGTCCACCATCCTCTTTTCTGGGGATAGGGAAGGTGTTCAGAGGCATATGAATTACCAGGCAGTGGCACTATTCAGCTGTTTCAGTGTCACCATGTGAAGGTGGCCTTCACCAGCATCACAACATGTATAAGGTACAGGGTAGAAACATGGGGTTGGAAAGGCAAGGAACCATTCCTCTCAGTATTGCCATATAGATGTGAGAGTTCACCACCTGACCTTCGCATTGCAAGCAAAGTTAAAACATTGTGGCACAGGAGGGAGGAAGGTTGTACCAGATTTTTGTTTTATTTTTTATTTTTTTCTGAACCTCTTGAAAGAGATCACAGATCTTTGCTCTACGTCTTATGGTTGGAAGATCTGTGGACAACTGGGTCAGAAATGATAATGAATCTAACATGCAATGTCACATCCTATATGTTATTCTGTCCGGTGTTTGTATTAAAAAAATATATCTCCGTGTAAACTTGATGACGAGCCTACACACGGTGACACTGAGCACCCTGGGTTAGGCAGCTCCTGCATCCATCCAAGAGCCAAACCTCCCTTTAAGACCCTACCCCAACTCTGCTGAGATGCTTTCTACCATAGGGGGGTGCAGGATCCCTATATGGTATTGTATAATTATGTACTGTGGTACTGTATGGAAGAGCATACAGAGGTTGGGGGAGTGGACTTTCGGACCAACACTTGGTGGTGATGAAAGCCAAGGTTCAAATGAAGTGGAGGAGGAGAAGGGAAGGACAGGAGGAAGTTGTCCATACAAGGAGGGTAGAGGATGCAAGAGGATGGAAAAAAGGCAGAATATAAGAGAGATGTAGAGGAGCAATTGGGTATGATTTGGAGCAGATAGGGGATGTGGAAGATGTGTGCAGGATATTCACAGAAGAAATCTGTGCGGCATGTGAGGTGGTGTGTGAGGTGAAGAGAAGAGGAAAGGGGGTGCAAGGAACAGCATGGTGGAATGAAGAGGTGAGAGAGCCTGTGGCACAAAAAAAGAAAGCATATAGTGAGTGGATGAGAACCTGATGCATGGAAGAGAGAGTTATATATAGAGAGGAAGAGAAAGGTGAAAAGATTTGTAAGAGAGAGTAAGATGAGGGTGGATGAGGAATTTGGAAGGAATCTGAGTGTCAAGTAGAGGGAATGTAAGAAAATGTTCTGGAAAGAGGTAAAGAGAGTTAGACTGTGATAAAGAAGTATGTCTGGGAGTGAAAGATAAAAACTGTAGTATACTGCTAGTGGAGAAGGGAAAAAAAAGTAAGCAGATGGAGAAAACACTTTAAGGAATTGTTGAACATAGAGGATGAAAGTAATGTAAGTATAAATGGCTGGGGAAAGGCTGGGAGGAGAAGGGAAGTGAGAGGAGACAGGAAGGAATCAGATGGATGGAAGTACTGGAAGCAATGAAGAAAGTCAAAATGGGGAAAGCCCCAGGAATTTATGGAGTGTGTGGTGAAATGCTGAAGCATGGGGGAGAGATAGTAGTAGAACGGATATGGAAGATGTGCAGCTTGGCCTGGGAGGAGGGTAGAGTCCTGGAGGACTGGAAGTCTGGTATAATTATTGCCCTGTACAAATCCACTTACTCAATATAGTGCTGCTCTCAGGTGTCTGCCCTGACCTCTCCTCCATCCTTCTTTCCTTCCATCTTCTTCTATCTTTCTTTCCTTCATTCTTTCCTCGTCCTTCTGCCTACAGGTGACTTTACACTCCCTCTTCTGTCTTTCATTCCTTCATTCTTTCCTTTTTCTTCTGCCTATGGGTGACTCTACACTGAGTGACATGCCAAATGGTTTCCTGTACACCAGGAAACTATTTACTAAGCTGGGTGGTAACCATATAACCAAATTTTGGCGCCTGGTGGTTTAGTGGGTAATTATTGTGCTCCAATCGGATTGAGCCGGTGAAGGTTTATATCCATGGGGTGGTTGGGGTTTATTGCTCACGTAATGCCACTCAGGGATGAGTGAGGTTGGTCACTCTCATCTTAAATGTCAGGACCAACTGCCTAGTTCCGGGCTCCTATGCTCCTCATGGGGCAAAGTAGGATTGGATAATGGATGGATGGATGGATTAGTTGGAGAAGAACAGAGAGGTCTTAGGAAGGGAAGAGGTTGTGTAGATCAGATATTCATCCTTAGGTCTTTAGTGGAAAGGTTTCTAGAGAAGGGAATGAAGTTGCATGAAGCCTTCATGGATGTGAAGAAAGCCTATGACAGGGTGGATATACAGTAATCCCTATATTATCCGGACGCCCACTTTCCGGACTCCCCACTTACCGGACATTGTGGGCCTGGACCTTCAGAACCAAAAAAAAAAAAAAAATCCGAATTTTTTCCCACCCATAGTTTGAAATTGCCGCGCGGCGCCGAACAGCTGTTTACACCACGGCCCCTTCACCCCTTCCTTCCTCCCCCTTCCCCCCTCCCCAGTCAGGGTTGCTATTTGGTATTTTTCATTACCAAATGTGGGCCAATTTGGTGCTGAAAAGCTCGTTTGGTAGTGAATCAGCATGATCCATTACCAAACAGATTTTTCACATGTATGAAGACATGGAGAATGGAGACGGTGGACTGTCTGCTGTCTTTGATTGATCTGCTAGCATACATAGTGCAAAAATAAACATGCTGTTGATTATAAGGAGAGTGATTATTTCCATTTGTACATATAATTAGTGAAGAATAAATGCTTCCTTTAAGAATCTGGTAATGAAAAGTTAAATTTGGTAATGAAAATTGAGGAGTTTGGTAATATGGCCAAGCTCAGATCTGGCAAGGACCCCAGTTGCTGCCTAACCTTCGTCCAGGGAAGACGTTCATCGACAATGTATGCTGCATGTGCTCGTTTTTGTGAATAAACAGTGAATAAACTGCAATACTTCGCCACTAGACCACACGGGAATTTCCAGTGTTGTGCAGTGTTAAGAAATTAGAATTTAGAGTGCAAAGGATTAAGTGTGGGGTGCAAAGTGGCAGTTAAAACTGGCGTGACACAATTAAGAACAGAATCTGCAGTGTTAAACAATTATAACTCACAGTGCAAAGAATTAAGTGTAGCACAACACTTAAATACTGTACATGTTTCAAGAGCATTTTCACCATTACCAGGGCCTAAGAGGAGGCAGCCACAGATGTGATGTAAGTACCCCGTAAACTTTTAAATATTTTCCATAAACACTTCTAATTCCTCATTCTCTGGTTCCTTTTCATTTATTTCATGCTTCATGTCCATTGTCAGTGTGAACAGGGTCTTAAATAGGTTTATATAAGTGCTATGCATGTCCGGTAGGGAGTTATTTAGGTGGCTTTCAAAGTTAGGCTGGGTTAGGGTCATAAGTACTAGCCCAGCAGGCAGAGGCCCACTTTCCAGACGGGACCACTTTCCAGACATGCCTTTGGCTCTATTGCATTGGATAATGGAGGGATTACTGTACAAGGAATTTGGGAAGTATTAAGAATATATGGAGTAAATGGGCAGTTGATGAATGTCGTGAAGAGTATGTATGAGGGTGCTAAGGCTGCAGTGCACATGGATAATGAACTGAGTGAATAATACTACCTGAATATTGGATTGAAACAGAGATAAGTCATGTCCCCATGGCTGTTCAATCTGTACAGTATATGGATGCAGTTATAAAAGAGATAAAAGGTAGGGCAGTGAATGTTGGAGCGACCCTAATAGGAGGGGGCAGTGTTTGGAAACTCCCTGTACTGTTATTTGCAGATGATACTGTATTGTTATGTGAAAATGAAAGGGAATTGCAAGGCTTGGTGAATGAGTTTGGGAGAGTGTGTAAGGAATGGAATCTAAAGGTGAATGTAGGGCAGAGTAAAGTTATGGTCTTTGAAAGAAATGAAATCACTGAATGTACAGTGAAGCTGGATGAGGAGGAAATGAAAAATGTGTGTTTATGCATTTGGGTAGTGTGATGAAGGATGGAAGTTTGGAGGATGAAGTGCTTGAAAGGGTACAACAGGGAAGAAAGGTTGCTGGATCTTTGAAAGCAGTGATAAGGAACAAGGAAGTGAGCATGGAAGTAAAAATGTCACTGCATGACAGTATTGTGATACCAACTCTAACATATGGAAGCTTGGACCTTGTTGGAAGGACACAAGTCAAGAGTGAGAGCAGTGGAAATGAGTTATTTGAGAAGCATGTGGAGTTACAAGGAGACACAGACTGACAAATAAGGAAGTGAAGGAGTGCTGTGGTGTGGATGTGTATGTGACAGAAAGCATTAGGAGAAAAACACTGAGATGGTCTGGCCATGTGGGGAGGGTGAAGAGTGAGAGATTAATGAGGAGAGTGTATGCGAGTGAGGTGGAAGGGGGAAGAGGGAGGGGAAGGCTGAGGATGAGATGGAGGGATGTAGTGGAGAGGCATATGAGAGAGGGGTGTGTGAGCTGGGAGCAAGGCAGTGAAGTGGCATTGAACAGGGCAACATGGAGGCAATTTGTCTGTGGCCACCCCTTGCAGTATTAAGGCATCTGGCACGATGGATCCACAGATGTAGTTGTGTACCTGTGATTAATGGATCTGCTTGGCCAGACAGAACAGGGTTAAGCAATAACAAAAACAACACTTCCATTTAACCTTTATGTCGTCCCAGATCATCATCACGCATTCAACTAAGTTGTCTTTTTCAGTACCTACTAGTGAATCCAGCACCAAGGATCTTCTACCATGTTCCACTAAATAAACTGTTTCAGAACTCTGTTATCTGATTCCTTTATGAATCTTAACTGCAATCTGTATTTGAAACATGCAATCAAACTGTCCACTCAAAATGGTAATGAATATGGGGGGGGGGGGAGTGTAGAGTGAATGGTACTGCATAAGATCAACTGTTCTACAGATCCTTTGGTCCAGGTACTGTTCCATGAATGTGATCAAATGTACAGTACTGTATTTTGTTCACAAGTTCAGGATATCAGAACCTGTACTGGTATGTTACTGTACATAAGTTGCTTGGGCTGGTTAAGTAAAGCCTACCACTTATAATACCTATATCATCCGGAGGCACTGTTTGTAGCAGATACTGCTTATGTTTATCTTTTTTTTATGCCCCTCCCCCTAAAACAGCTAACTCAAAGACAAATGAGCACCCCTTGCGGGATTATGGAGTCTGGCTATAAACAGATAGAAGATCCTACCCATTTTTAAAAATATGATGATGATGATGACGAAGATGCAAATTCTGCTCTCAATAAGGTAGATGGAGAATGTATACTGACCCCTGTTGATGACTGGCCATTCTTGCAGGTATTGGTAAGGTGTGAGGGAGACTGGAGAGGCGGTGCTTCCAATGGTAACCAATTATACCACAACAAACACTCAGGCATCGTTTTCCTTCATGGTGAGTCCTCTCCACCAACTGCAGCATCCCATTAGAGAGCAGTCTGAAAAAATACTCATGAATTACCCAGCCCATCATACGGACATCAAATATTTGGTACAGTAATTCATGTTTAATAGTCTATCCACAGCAACAATAAACTATATCTGATCTTATCAAATGAAAGCAAAAGTTTGATAAAGGAAAGCTTTTATTAAACTCAAAGTTTTCTGAACAACTTTAACAGACTGCAGTCTAATGTATCTTGAAAACTCCAATGCAACTAAATGAGTCTGAGTCTGTATAAAACAAAATACTGCATGCATATTGTGTTAACAGGATGCTACAGTCTGTAGTATTGTATATTAAATGACTTAACGCAGAGGGATGTGTGTGCTTGTGAACACCTTTGATCAGAGGTGCATTTTTTTTTTTTTTTTTTTTAATTCTACCTAACATCAGAATATTATTAAACTTGAGAGGGCCATTCTCAGGGTGAAGGGCTTAGCAAGTCTCCATTAACCACTTCACTCTGGTTAATGCCAAATCATATCAGTCACCTGAAGGTCTGAAGTTAGTGAAGCTTAACCTTCGACCTTGAGGATGACAATTTTACTCTGACCAATCCCTGACATTTCCACTTGCCATTGGGAAACCTCCCAGTCTGAGGGTTAAAAAATAATAATAATAACAAAAAAAAAAAGTACCGGTACCAACAGTTGTTTCTGTTGTTTCTTAACCTCAGTTCACCTTACCATGCAGACCTGTCGGCCACAGATAAGCAACCTATTGACCAAGTACCAGTACAGTTTAGTACTGTACTGATTTTGGTGACCAGTACTCCAGAATATTCCTCAATTACACTGGTGCAAATGGTATGAGAAGAAAGTCTGGTAACTGGCGAGAAGCCTGGTAAATTACATTCATTCATTCATTGCCAGACGCCATGTATCCCGAACGGGGTGGCCAAGGGCTTAGAGTTAATTGTTTTACAGGGAGGGGCACTAATCCTCCACCAACCCCACTTGACAAGCAGGGAGAACGTTATGCCAACAGCATCTGGTGTTCCCAGGCGGTCACCCATCCAAGTACTAACCAGACCCAACGTTGCTTAAATTAAGAGATCAATACGGATGGGACTTAACCCAGGCCAGAGAGATAATCACTGCCTTTTGGGAAGTTGTCAGGATACTATCCAAAAAACTACCCACATACTGACATGAGCTTCAGCTTAATAGCAAGCCATGGTGAAGGCTATGGTGATATAAATAATAAAAATAAATAAGTATAATAACAGCCTCATAAAAAACGGTGGCCACAGTGTACAGAAACAGTGAGCACAAAGAGTACAAAAAGACCTTAGGGTAAAAAACTGATGTTTGAATACAAAATAAGTTCAAAATGGCTTAGAGTACAAAAACTTAGCTTAAAATAAAAAAAAAGCATTAAAGAACAGTGACCTTAAGGGTAAAAAGAGTTTTTAAAAATAGCCTTAGAGTAAAAAAAAAATGCCTCAGAGTAAATGAAAAAAAAAAAAGTAAAAAAAAATGGCCTTACATAACAGATTTGTTTTACACTGTCAGCAACATAAATTGCCTGGTATAAGCCGGAATAAAGTATGAAGAGGCACCCCAACCATGAAAGGGTCATGGCGGCTTTTCATATAATCGGCCACTATTATGTGGTAAGCCTGCACTGAACCTGTAACTGTCAGCTTTTTTGTCTGCGGATAATAGCCTTTTAACAGTATTATTCATTACATCATGCACTTTCCCACCACTTAGAGTTACTAATGTGAGACAAGAGTTGGCAAAGCAGTATTAGTAGCAATTACAGACTTCTGATAAATGGCAAAGTCGAATTCAATGGTCTACTATAGTGAGCAACAAGTCTGTTGTACCTCTCCAATAAAACAATGTTTTGAAATGTGCATACAACTAGTTCTTTCATTCAACAGTTTCACTTTGTTTTGTTTCATTTATAAAGGCTCCAACATGCTTGCATGCGTTAACCTTGGTTGCCTAATGGCAGCTCTCCATGATGCTTGATCTCTGGCAGCCTCTCTATTCAGTTCCTTAACCCCGAGGTTGCACTCTATGACCTTGTCCCAGGCCTTTCTCTATCTGCCTTTCACAACCCAACCCCCAATGCTCACACTTCTCACTTTGTGCACCAAATTGTCATCCCACATACTCTCCACATGGCCAAACCATCAATCTACCCCTCTACTGTACTGTACACTGGAGAAAAGCTCCACATCATGCACTTTCCCACCACTTAGAGTTACTAATGTGAGACAAGAGTTGGCAAAGCAGTATTAGTAGCAAATAGTCAACTATTTGATACTATACTCTCACTTTAACTTGGCCTAAAATTATTCTCTCTCCACCCTGAATGCTGAGGTGTATCAAAAGATTAACACTAGATTTTTATGCTAGTCATGAAGAAGTGCTATGGAAAGGATGTTGGGAAGTAACACTGCCCTTTTCTTCCACTTGACTCAATGAAATAAACTGGAAAAGGACAAAAATCTGGGCCACGTTAAGAGTGACAAACAGAACAGTGTGTGAGATGGGTGGGGTTAGAATCATGAGTTCAACTACACTATCCCCTCTCCTCTCACACACATTTACCAGTTCAATAAGTGTCTGACTACTGCTTCTCTAGTACACTACTGTACTTGTCTTGATGAATGTTTACTTTACACCGCCATTTTATTTCAGCTGACCAATCAGTTAATCAATATTTATTTTACGGGCTCCTCTATTTCGACAGTTTTCTCTTACATCATCAGCTTACTTTTCTCCTGTACGGGTTTACTTCACATTGTACATTGTCAAAAATATGTTTTTTGATACAATATTCAACCAACTTCATTTATCCGTGCATAAAATATATACGGAACCGTGATGAAGGGGATGAGGTATTTGGTGAGGGATGGGAACCATTTGCTGCCCATGATGAAGTAGCACCATCTGGCTATGGTACAACGGTACTCCTTTTGATTTGGTTAGACGAGGCTATGGTACTGTAACACAGAGATTCCCTACTTATAGCGCACTTGGTTACAGCAGTTTTCATTATCCATTCAAGATGAAACTCTGCACTCTTGCCATTATAGTGCATTTTTTGGCTAAAAGACACTGCTATCAAGTTCCTCTGCTGGTTTCTGTAGATAATGATGATGTAGTGTCTGTGGTTTCTGATGGTTTTGAGAGATTCAAAGATGAAGCCCTACTTGAGGAGTTAACCCTAGGCAGCAGAGACCACCAACCCTACATTCCATTGCCTCAAAACCCTTTACCTCAAGTCCATCTCAAGTCTATTTGGTAAATGTTTCTTCCTTATTGTGCCCTTTTCATCGCTTTCTATTAACCTACCCATGCCTGTGTGCTTCTTACCAGAACAGCATGTATGTTTTTAGTCTGTCATAAAAGGGAAAATTTGTGCTTGTACTTGGGATGCCAGATACCACCTTGGATAAATCCCATAGGTTCTGTGTATTCGTTATCACACAATTCTGTTACCACACATCATGTCTGGTACTAATTACGAGCAATAACCAAAGGAATCAATGTGTATAATACTGTACATACACACACTTCCAAGAACATGCAACATAATGAAATCAACCCACAAAGGAAAAAAAACTAGTGGATTAAATTATTTGATATGCAGAATGCAAAGAGTTCATGTAAATGAAGCATATCCTAAGTGGAACCCAGTAACTGGTGGGATACCACAAGGAAGCGTGATGGTGCCATTACTCTTCATCCTGTAAACAAATGACTTACCGTACCATAAATACCAATAGCTTCCTTGACTACTTACCTCTTTGCAGATTTCTTGAAAAAAACACCAAGATGATCAGAAACAACTTCAGCCTGATCTAAATACACTTTTAAGCTGGTCTGAAATATGGTTGTTGAAATTTCACTCACATAAGAGCAATGTGATGACAGTAGCAACTGATAAACCAAGTCTTGAATGGCAAAGACCACATATCAGTAATCATAGGGTATTGCAGAAAAAATGAAAACCACAAACAAGATTGCATGGGCACCGAGACAGTTGAGAACTGGTATATGAACTGTGAGATGTTCATTTTAATGTATAATGCGTTGGTCAAGCCACGTTTAGTACAGCAAACCCTTGATATACCAAAGCCTGTTTTACTGATTTTCAGCTTTAATAACCACCTTCAGCTGGCTAAACATCATGTTCATTTAATCCCTTAACCGCGGGGCATCACTTTCATGATGCTTGGGAACAAGGGATCATACCACGGGGCGTCACTTTTGTGATTCTGTGTTATTTTGAATTCACCCGGGCTTTCAAGTGGTGGCTTGTATCATCTATCAGTATTGCCAATGTCCAACACTAGTCAGCTCTCCTAATCTCATCTGTACTCCCAGCCATTGTTGACAATTTAGCCATTTCTCCCCGTTCTTGACTCCCCTCCCTACCCCCCCTCCATTACCCTATCCTCTCGCCTGCCCGGCCGTGCTACGCTAAGTAAATCTTCCCTGGAATTTTTCACTGATTTCATCCATTGAAATAAGCCCTATGCCCTATTCTTATACCAAATAATATATACAAGAAAGAAATAAGGTAAGTGAGAGTGCCATACACCTAGAATTGGCTAATTATCACTTGACAACACCTCACGTGCACTTGTTTGCTAGTTTTCGCTGTTTATTTCCCCTTGAAATATGCTGTATAATCTATTTCTGTAATAAAAAATATATATAAGAAAGGAAGGGAGAAGCCTAAGTGATATTTACATTCACCTGGAACTACCTAATTATTGCAGGCCACCACACTGTATTCAAAGCTAAGTAAATCTTCCCTGGAATTTTCCACTGATTTCATCCACTGAAATATGCCCTATGCCCTATTCTTATACCAAATAATATATACAAAAATGAAATAAGGTAAGTGATAGTGCCATACACCTGGAATTGGTTAATTATCACCTGACAACACCTCACGTGCACTCATTCGCTAATTTTCACTGTTTATTTCCCCTTGAAATATGCCGTATAATCTATTTTCATAATAAATATACATATAAGGAGGAAAGGGAGAAGCCTAAGTAATATTTACATTCACCTGGAACTACCTAATTTATTATGTATTGTCTTGGTTTCCTGCCAATCATTTCATTGCTATATATTAGCAGGTCTCACAAGGCTAAAGTTGGTAGTATTGCACTCACCCAAGCCAGGCGGCAGGAGGCCACCACTATCAGTTCACTGTCGTCTTTCAAAGTGAAGGTATGTCTGATTTGCTCCTGCTAACTTGCGCCGCTTTTCAGACCCATGCAAAGGGCCCTGTGACCTTTACCCCCTACTAAACCTCGTGTGGAAAGAGGTAAAGGGCTGACAATTGATAAAAGAGTGACTACGATCTTTCTATTAAGTAAAACAGTGCAAGTGGAATTGTAAATAATGTGTAAATACTGTAATGTGTAAACAGCAAGTGAAAGTAATGAATGTAAATATACGTGAACAGTGGAAAATAGTTTTATAAGTTACTTCAAGTGACAGTGCATAACACAGTGTAAAAAAAATAGAAATGTAAATAACATAAATAAAATAGAAAAGGTGGTGGCGACCATCATCCACTCACTTGATGTAGTGCTGCCTACTTCTTTCTTAGCCTTTATCATTCTTTCTCTGTGCCTCCCCTCCTCTCTTCCTATTTCTTGTATCTTTCCTTTCACTTCTTATTGCTTTTCTTTCCTTTACAGGTGGCTTTACATTGAGTGACAAGGCAAATGGTTTCCTGTAAGCCAAGAGACCATTTACAACGCTGGGCGGTAACCATATAACCAAACCATACGTGCTCCCTAAGTGTGAACAAGTGGGTTGGTGGAGGGTTAGTGCTCCTCCCCTTAAAACAAATAACTCAAAGTCAAATGGCCACCCCTTAAGGGATTATGGTGTCTGGTAATAGATAGATGGATAGAAAATAGAAAACATAAATAGAATGTAAATAAGTAGTATTATAAGAATATGAGTATATACCCTAGGAGTAATGAAAGTGAAAGTTTCACTCTAGCATGTATGAATACTATGAGTTATGAGAGTGAAGGTGAAAGTGACATTCACTCTCAATGCTAGTATACAGGATGAGAAAGTGAATGCTATGTATTTTACTGAAAGAAATTGAATGCCTACAGTGACAATAAACTACTATTACTGAAGGAAACTTATGGATAATGACTGTAGATATAAATAAGTGTTATATAGCAATAGAAATATAAACTGTGTGTGTTTTTATGAATAATAAATGACAGAACACCAGCGGCGAACTAGCCCTTGTAATTTTCATTGCTTACACAGTGTTTTTTTTGGAGTATGGATTCCAAACTATTTGAGAATCATGGAATAGTGTTTCTAGTGATAATATCAGACTGTGGTAATCATATTACGGGTTGTCGGGAAGTGTAAAGTGGAGACTTTGTTACCCAACTTCAGAGGTCTCCACAAGTCCTATGGTACTCGACGAAGGCTCAACAAACACCCCAGGAGAAAGCTGAAGGTATGTGCCATAAGCATATAAGATTTTAATATTCTAGGACTAATAACTGATTTTTGGCAAATATTTTTAGAGAGTCTATCGAAGCGCGAATATGCCCGCGGGAGCCGCAAGAAAAAGCAAAACAAGCCCGCGGTTAAAGGGTTAATGAATTTTGTTCAGTAAAAGAATGCACATATGGGAAATGCTGACCAGCATGGTGCCCCTACACACACACACACACACACACACACACACACACGCGCATGCACCTGCGCTCCTCCACGTCCCGCAGAATGCCGCATCAGTCTCTGGGTGACCAGCATCATGAGATGCTACAAACTGAGCATTTATAGAGAAAAAGAGCCAATTAGACCCAGCTGTAAGTTACTGTGTATGACTTCAGTAAAAGCCTCGACACCTGGGAAACTACCGAACAGCGTGGTGTTCGGCTTTAATGTCAAAGGTCTGGTACCAACAACAGTAGTTTGCTACATCAGGAGTGTACTATATATGGAAATGCAGTTTGGCATAAACTTAAGTAAACTCTAAATTATCTGGCATACTTCAGCCAAACCCTATGCCACTTAACCCTACAACATGTCCCCTATTTTTTATAACGGCAACACATCTATCTATCTATTGCCAGACACCATAATCTCATAAGGGGTGGCCATTTGACTTTGAGTTATTTGTTTTTCGGGGAAGGGCACTAACCCTCCACCAAACCACTTGTTGACACGTAGGAAGCACGTATGGTTTGGTTATATGGTTACCACCCAGCATTGTAAATGGTTTCTTGGCTTACAGGAAACCATTTGGCTTGTCACTCAATGTAAAGCCACCTGTACAGAAAAGAAAAGCAATAAGAAGTGAAAGGAAAGATGGGAGAAATAGGAAGAAAGGAGGGTAGGCACAGAGAAAGAATGATAAAGGTTAAGGAAGAAGTAGCCAACACTACATCAAGTGAGTGGATGATGGTTGCCACCACCTACCACTAACGGCAACACATACGGGGGTAATATTTTACCCCAATTTCGGAATTTAAAAAAAAAAAAATCTACTCAATTTTTACGGTATTAAACCTAAAGGTGTCATTTGAAAGTATAATGACTGAACTTTCATTTCAAATCTCTAAATAAGACCAAAAAAAGAAAATGTGATATTAAATGGGAAACTAAAAAAAAAACTCCATAACTGACCAAAATTGTACACGCTTACGTACGGAGGTGAAATTTTACCCCAATGCACTCCTAACGCCCACACTAATAGTCACAGCACCAAGAACTTACCTCTCGCCCACAGAGCAAACAGCAAACTGAAGCTATAGCCCTACCCAGCCTGGTCTCTCTATGGCAGCAGTGCCACCAGGAGAGGGGAGGTCACAGACCAAAATTGTACACGCTTACGTACAGGGGTGAAATTTTACCCCAATGCAATCCTAATGCCCACACTAATAGTCACAGCACCAAGCACATACCTCTCACCAACAGAGCAAACACCAAACTGAAGCTATAGCCCTACCCAACCTGGTCTCTCTACAGTACAGTATATCACATAGAATGCCACATGATCAAAGTTGGTGTGGGGTAAAATTTTGCCCCCGGACGTGTTTTAGGGTTAAAGTAAAATGCCGGATATTGCATAGTACCCCTCATCTGCTCAATATTTGATGTCAAGCCAGATATTGCGCTGCTATCCATCTCAAACCTATACATATCCTAAAAACTTTCCCATGAGTAAAAGATGAAAATGAAGCATGAAATACAATAAAGTAATGATACAATAAAGTAATACAGCACCGGTTGGCAACCATTTACAAGCTGGCTGATACACCTCAATGTCGGATATTGCATAGAACTGCCAGTCATGTCACATTTCAGTGCCAGATATTGCATAATTTCGCTGAATATTGCTTTAATAGAGCCGAGTCAGCAGCACCAGATAACTAAGAGTTTACTGTAGAAGCAACTGAAAATGTTCAAAGAGGGGCAACAAGGACAAGGATGAGTTCCCATAATAGAGGCCTGAGCTACAGGGGAAGAGAAAAAGTTAAACACCCCAACACTTCTGTACAGTACAGACAAATGTGTGCAGATGAGACTGATACATATAAAATTAACTATGGTGTGTGTGACACCATAAAAACAATGAAAAGACAGACAAGGAAAAACCCACTGATGATACAGCACCAGACTGAATAGCAAAGTTATTTAAACCCTGAATAATATAAATGTGGTATGGACTCCCTGAAATTGTGGTTATGGTTCCAACTGTCCAAGCTGTTGAAGCAAGACTTGATAAGCAATGGGCAAAGAAAGATGTGAAGTTCAACAACAGGACACCTCTCACCAACCTGTGTGAACCACCAAACCAGTTTGGAGTAAGAAAAGATCTTGCATATGGTCTCTCCCTCCCCCCCTAAAAAAAAAAAAAAAAAAAAAAAAAAAAAAAGACAATGTCCATAATGAACTGTAAACTGCTGAAATGAGGAGCCTGCAGAGTAAATACTGACCCTTGTCTCACATGTAGTTCAATCGTGGCCGAGTGAACCCATTACTCATACTTGCTTAGTATTTCATAAGGTGGTCATCTCACTGGATGAAACCGTTGATGCATGGTAATAACAGTGCTTCAAACTTACTGTACATAATGAATACAGGAGCACAAACTATAATGGTAACAACGCCAGGTTGATTGAGAAGAAAAGGATGGATACTTGTTCCCAATAACCTCACACTGCTGTTAAAATGCCAGTGTAAAAGAACCACACTGGTCAGGAGTGTGATGGGGTTTATGGTAAAAAAATAAAAATAAATAAAAAAATAAGGTATTAGTGAAGTTTAGGACGGTATAACTTTAGAAGTAACCAACGTTACCAATTTTCATTATATTACGTCCCTGAACTATTCTAACTAAGACTTACCCTTTAAGCCTACTGTAGTTTCAGTAGGGGGAGCAAATTTTGTAGGGATAGTCATATAGTGACTTAGGTTAGGCTGTCGCTCAGTAACGGATGAATGTTGCGCCATATTGGCTGGTGCAGGCGTGTGCATTCGGTCTATGTCAGGCTCTAGATTAGGCCTAGGTTAGGTTAGGTTAGGTTAGGTTAGTTTGGGTTAGTTTAATGCAAAATAGTGTATTTTTAATCTTGATCTTGATTTTGGGGGATAAACCCACTTTTGGAAATCTTACTCAAAATTCCAAAAGGGGGATTTTCCCCCAAAAATGAGGGTCAAAACTAATTAAAGCACAGTATTTTGCATTGGAAACCATAAAAATAATAATAAAAGAAAACGTTGGTTACTTCTAAAAATTTACCTTTAGGACCAATATGGCTTTCAGCATTCTCAGTCTTACTATCCTCTAAATCTCTCTCTTCTGAGCATTTTGAATCCCATCAATAGGTGCCGCAAATGTATAACAATGTCGGAAATGATTTTTGAAATTTTTCCAGAATTTAACTTCAGACTTAGCTCCAGTGGAGATGTTGTCCATAGCATCCCGTGACTGTTGTGTTCGTAGATCTGTTAGCTGCACCTGGCGGGAGCCGGTAGTCGTTGCATGATGACGTGTAATTAATCTAGCCAATCGCTTTTGTTTTCCAAATCACTTAATGGTGTGACAGGCGGCAGTCGCCCCAGGGTTTGAATTTCAAAAGCATCAGTCCACATCAAGACATGGCAACGGGAGGACAGTGTAGTGGGTGTGCTCTGTTGCACCATAGCACCATAAAATAATACAAAGATACTGGCGAAAGAACAAGAGGAGCATAAATTTCCTACAAAAACACAGTCCTGCCTTCACAAGTGTATGTCGAGTTTGAATTCAATTAATAGGGTATGTGCTAGGCCGTTAGGTTAGCGACAATTCCACGGCGTCAACAGAGGGCCTGGGGGGCAGAGCCCCCCAGTTAGATTACCGTAGATTAGGTTGGGTTGGGTTAGATTAGGTTGGGTTAGATAACATTAGGTTGGGGTGGGGTGGGGTGGGGTGGGTTAGGTTAGGTTGGGTTAGGTTAGGTTGAGTTGGGTTAGGTTGGATTTGTAAACAAGGCTTTTCTGATGGTTTTTGATGTGGTTTGAAAGATTTTGACCTTTTCTTCTGGCAGTGCTTCGTTTTCCCTTCTACCACACCCAAAGGGGGAGGGGGGAGGAATGGGAAAACGAAGCATTTCCAGCAGAAATGATGGTCAGTTTCTTTCAAAACACATCAAAAACCATCAGAAAAACCTTGTTTGCATGTTGAAAGCCATATTGGTCCTAAACTTCACTTTTACCCAAAAATAAATAAAAAATAAAGTATGGACTAATTTACCTAAATTAAACATGCTTCAGCATCACTGCTTCAACAAAATTAAAGTAACTCATGGGTAAAGAAATAAGTTTTATGACGATTAGACGTACCGTACGTAGTACTGCCGACGTATTTATTTACATAATCCGCCACGTAAGTTTGAGAAGATTCAGACGATCCTCAATCTTGTACAAAAACCGATAAACATACGCTTTGAGGCAGTAGAAGCACCTTACCAATTTATTATCTGTATTTTTCCTAACTATTTTCAGGGTGGCAAATTACCTCTTCCTGCTGAAAAATTTCCCGCAGTTTTTATCATCGTTCCTTACCTTCGGTTGTTTGTTTACGGCATAAATTCGTAATGGAAGAATCTTACTCAATGTACTGAAAGATGGATTTTATTTCCTAACTTCCCTGCTGGATGTTACGTTAGGGCAGATTAGGGGTTAGATTAAATTATTAGGTGCAATTAGGTTAGGTTAAGTTAAACACTTACGTTAGGACAGCCCTTTCCGCTCTTTCCTCGCTTGATAAATCAAACGAGTTGACACAATCCTACAGTCCGGAAGTGCTTGGTAATCGGTATTCAGGAAACTATAGTGCCATGTTCCATTGTGCAGCTTACGGATGGAAAAATGGGGACAAGAACTCATCGAAGAGAGATGGCGTTACATTTCACAAACAAGAAATATATCTTGCTACTAACGTTGTAAGATTATAGCCCCCTGGGGAGTGGCGGGAAGATTCTTTCTCAGTATCCCTGCATGTATAAGGCGACTAAAAAGGACCCTGTTATGCTAGACGTTTAAGCCCCTGTCACACATAAGCCCCCTGTCACACATATGCGACTCAAGGTCCGACCGCGGCGGGACTCAAGGTCGTGTCGTAGTTGGCTCCCACGCCTCCCGACTGGCCCCGAATCTAATCTGCCCATGACTGCCTCACGACTGGTCGTGACGTCCTCAAGAACGTGACCAGATCACAAGGCGACTACAAGGTGACTGTAAGGCGACCACGAGGCGACGGAGCAACGAGTCTTCAAGTTTGAAATTTTAACGGATTTTTGTCAGCCGCGACCGCCCAAGAATGCAACACGACTGCGTGACGCGTTCAGGGAATGCACGACGATCTCCCCGAGCCTCCTCCGACCCCCCGTCGACCCCCCCACGATGGAGAGCGCAGGCCTCTCATGCTTTATTCGCCGCTCACTCGCCGGCATGCAGTTGCCATGTGTGACCAGTGTTGCCAGATCGCCGACTGCACCCAGTTTCCCATCAGGACTCTTGGCGAACTCTGCATGGTCTGGGATCGGTCCTAGCCCAGTCGTCGTGTGGTCTTCTTGTGGTCTGCTTGCAGTTGTCATGTGGTCGTGAGCCATGATTCTGAATCGCTGAGTGGACTGTCAAAATGCATTGCATGGTCGGCTCAGGGTCTGGTTGCAGTCTGATCGTGGTCTGGTCGTGGTCGGCGACTCATTACGCAGTTTAATGTTTATTTTGTCGGCGACCGCACGCTGACACACAACAAACGCGAGCTAAGACTGCTTCAGGACTGACCTACGACATTCCTGACTACGATGCGACTATGACCCGACTTTTGGTAAGTCGTGAGGCTCGAGGAGTCATCCCAGTGGCTCACAACCGCCCTCCAGAGTCCAGAATTGTTGGAGAATCAAGGGACGACCGATGACGAAAGCCATTACAACCTTGAGTTGTCCGGCAGTCAGGCCTTGAGTCACGTAATTGTGACAGAGGCTATATGTGACTCAAGGTCCGACCGCGGAGCAACTCAAGGTCGTAACGGCTTTTGTCATCAGTCATTCCTTGATTTGCCAACAAAGCCTGGACTCTTGAGGGTGGTCGTGAGCCGCTGGGATGACTCCTGGAGCCTCACAAACTTTTAACACGTGTGTTAAAAATTTGTGTCCGCCTCACGACTTGCCAAATTCAGGTCACAGTTGCGTCGTAGGTCAGTCCTGAACCAGTCTTAGCTCAATCGGATGCATTGTGATGGATTCGTTGCATGTCAGCGTGCAGTCGCCGACAAAAAAAAAAAGTTATGACTGCAAACCGAGTCACCGACCATGACCAGACCATGCCCAGACCCCAAGCCGACCATGCAATGTGGGGGGGTTGGGGGAGGCTCGGGGGGTCGTTGTGCATTCCCTGAACGCGTCATGCAGTCGTATTGCATTCTGGGGCGGTCATGGCTGACAAAAATCAGTTAAAATTTCAAATTTGATGACTCGTTGCTCCATCACCTCGCAGTTGCCTAGCGGTCGCCTCGTGATCTGGTCGCTTTCTTAAGAACGTCACAACAAGTCGTGAGGCAGTCATCAGCAGATTAGATTCGGGGCCAGTCAGGAGGTGTGGGAGCCAACTAGGACATGACCTGGAGTCCAGCCGCAGTCGGGTCTTGAGTCGCATACATGTGACAGGCTTTATGACCTTGAGTTGCACCGGGGTCATTGACTGTGTGTCCCTCATCAACTGACTAGACACAGGATAGGTGGTCCATGGTGATGCTCTGGGTGTCATTGGTGGTCCAGGTGTGATGCCCCGCCTCACACTGGGTGTCATTGGTGGTCTAGGTGTGATGCCCCACCCAGCACTAGAGTGTCATTGGTGGTCTAGGTGTGATGCCCTGCCCCACACTGGGTGTTATTGGTGGTTCAGGTGTGATGCCCCGCCCCATGGGTCAGTCCTGGGGGGGTTGGGATGCATTTCCGAAATGCGTCACAAAGTCGTCTTGCATTCGTGGGCGGTCAAGTCACGGTCGTGGCTGACAAAAATTCATTAAATTTCACATTTGAAGACTCGTAGCTCCTTCGTCTTGTGATCTTGTCGCATTCTTGAGGACATCACGACCGGTCGTGAGGCAGTCCTGACACGGTCGTTAGGCAGTCATGAGCAGAGCAGATTCAGGACCAGTCAGGAGACGTTGGAGCCAACTAGGCCACGACCTTGAGTCACGTTGTGGTCGGCCCTTGAGTCGCGTATGTGTGACAGGGGCTTTAAGGGTCAGCTTCCTGTCCCCAGAATGCCTAGAGTGTAGCTGGATTCCCTTTCTAGACCGGAGCTTAGACACAGTATGAGAGGAACAGGGCATAAAAACACAGGGCAACAACCTTACAGGTCTCTTGACAAATTCTTTACAGTGGAACAGGAAGACATGTACACAATATGCTAATCAAAATTAATACATAGGCTGGTAGGTGGGTTTGGAGTATCGCACAGGATACTAGATAGACAAGAGTTTTAATTTGGGTCTGGGACAGTACACAACTTTTACAATCTCTGCACAAGAGGCTCTTTTCCACTAGGGAGGCAAAACGAGGTTTTACTAGTTCATGGGAATTTGCTCTGGCACTGACTCTGGTTCTAGTTTCACGCTAGTCATGAGTCATGTCACTGTTTTCTATTTCTTGATTTACACAGGGTAGCAGAACAGAGTTACAATAGTGATGGTGAGTGTTTGCCTCTCACCTTACACAGAATAGATATGCACTGTTTCAGGTGTTTTTCCTTACTTCACTGAATCACACTTTTCACTTATGCTGCACAGTCCTGGTCTCTCGTTGTCAGTCTGTAAAAGCCATATATCACTGTCACTGTAAGGGAATGTCACTGATTGGGCAAAGGGGAAGGGGGCAGCCTGGGAGAGTCACAATTGTCAGCCTGGGGTAGGCGGAGTCCCTTCAGGAGTCCCTTCGTCCCGCTGCCACAGGACCACTCTCAGGGGCGTCATCTCTCGTTGATGGTTTGGGCTGGGTGTGGTAAAGGGCCCCTCACTGTCGGGGCTGGGGACTGGGGTCTGGCCCTTGGGGCTTGGGCCAAACAAATCCTGGAAGCGCTCCCTCAGGCGCCTGGTGGGGGAAGAGCGTTGCCTTTGTCGGGAAGGGGTGAGGTCTTGCCCCGGGGTCCTGGGGGCACCCCTCAGAGGCCCATTTACTGCAGTCTCCTCGTGGTGTCGTCGTCAGGTTGGGGCTGCGGCGTTGCTCCTGGCTGGAGTCTATCAGGTGGAGGTCTTCCTTGGGGGCTGACTGGATGGAGAAGAGCCCCAAAGATAATACCGGGCCTCTCCACCAGTCCTCGGGGCAGAAGTCCTCCTCCTGGAGGTTGCCTTGGTCTAGGTGAACAGAGGGGAGGCCAGCATTCCTGCCGGCAGGCAGGGCTGACCACAGGTCACCCTCTCGTCACAGAGGACGAGGGGCTTTGGTGTCCCTCCCCGGCATGGCAATGGGCCGTCGCTGGGTTCCCTTGGGCAACAGACGGAGGGCAGCTATGGGCCGTCCCTTCGCTGTCGGTGTGGCTTTGGGCCGTCACCGGGGCCTGAGTCCCTGATGGGAATGCAGATGAAGCACGGCTATGGCCCGTCGCCAAAGTCCCACATGGAGGGCGACATGAGACGAGGAGCGGCTATGGGCCATCTCCTGCTTACGGGCGCAGCTATGGACCATCGCCTGTTTCGTGCCCTCCAAGGCAACTGCAGAAGGAGAGGGGGCATACCTGTCTCTCCCCAGCGTGGTTATGGGCCGTTGGTGGTTCTGCAGGGGGCATAGGCAGCACCTGATGGAGAGGCTATGGGCTGTCTCCTTATTGGCGGCCCGACTATTGGCCATGGCCTTTTTTTGTGTGCGGCTTTTGCCCATCACTGGGTCCCAGCTATAGGCCGTGGCCCTTTGGTTGGAGCGGCTATGAACCGTCTCCTTGTTAGCAGAACGGCTATGGGCCATCTCTTGGTTTGCATGGCTTTGGGCCATCGCTGGGGTGCTGCCTGGAGCTGTAGGGTCAGCTCCACCCCGATCCTGGTGAGGGCTAGCTCGCCTGAGAGGTAGTGCACTTGGACTGGGGTGGTCTCGTCGAGCACATTCTGGAGAATAGGGGCGTGCGGCCCAGGTGAACTTATGTCCGTATAGACTGGACATGCCATGCGCTCTGTCTACCCCACCATAGTCTCTTCCTGGGGGTGTGGTGGCGACCTAGGTTGCCACAGCCGGTATTTCAGACCCATTTATCTCCAGTCTTTCTTTTCATGTCCTCTTCTATTCCATTCACACTCTTGTAGATATTTCCATGTTTCTTCCGGCCTTTATCTATTTGGACATATGGTTTCATAGCATGGATAGTTTAAAGACTTCCCACACCATTTCAGCACCATTACTTTGACGTAAAACAGCTTCAACATCACTTTCATTTTAATGTTAGTACCACACTACCTTTTTTCCCTTTCTACCATTACCTTTCTCTGCCTGAGTGCCATAAAGTGTAAGTTCTGCACTGCAGCAACCTATGACGTTGTTTTATACTGTTGGCTAAATGTACCCCATATAATTCGTTAAACTAAGCAGAAAAAAAAATAATAATAAATCATGCATGTTTTTGTATTATAAACGACGAGTGTGGGTGTTTCAATATGGCGGCCAAGTTGTACAATCGCTGCAGAGATAGCCTCTCCATACTGTTATGTTACGTGTTCTAGGGTCGACTTATCCTCTGAACACGAGATACTGAGCTGGGGTTCTCTTTCGAGACTGGGTCTAGAATACACAGCAAGAGGAACATGGCATAAAAACTCGGGTCGGCCAACCTTACACGTATATTACCTTAATTACAACTGTGAACAGATTACAGTATTAACATTATACAGTGGTCTGGTCAGGGGACACAATAGGACTAATAGACTCTGGCCTGGGCTGCTGTGGTCTTGGGCTGCTTACAGGTGTTGCCCAGGTGTGGGAGGAATCTCGTCAGGTGTGCCCTCCCGCAGAAGGCATGGGACTATTGCCCAGGGCTGGGGCGTCCGGAGTGGGCTGCTGGTCAGCGTGGAGGGAGGCCCTTCCCTAGTGGGGTCTCGGTGGGGACTGGGGCTGAACAGGGTGAGCAGGTGGGCTTGCTTTCACCTACTCCTGGAGGAGGACTGCCTGCTGGTGAGGCTGGGGAGGTCATGCCCTGGAGTCCTGGGGGTGCCCCTGGGCATCTGGGGGATGCAGTCTCTCTTGGGTCGAGTCGCCGTCAGGAGCTACCTGAGACGCCCCTTCCCCGTGGAGACCAACACCGAGGGGCATCACCCGGGCACTGGTTGCAGGGCCCTGACTCCGAGGCTCATGACAGGACCTAGCCAGAGCTCCTCCAGCTGCAACTCCTCCTGGGAACTGCACCTGTGGGGAGAGAGAGAAGGGTGTCCCGCTCGGCCTCAGGGTGGGTGGTAAAGTGAGCAAGGGACTTCCTCCGTAGCAGTAGCCACAAGGGCAGTGGATGAGGGACGAATGGTGGCCGTTCCTTCCTTCCTGACATGGATGGTGGACGTCATCGCAGCTCCACGTGCCCCTGAGACAGCAGGCGAAGGGCATACAGTAGCCGTCCCTTCCATCCTGATGTAGATGGTGGCCATCACCGAGGTCCTACTCCCTGAGGAGTTGGCAGATGAAAGGCGTACCGTGGCCGTCCCTTCTGTCACGGTGTGGACCGTGGCCATCACTGTGGTTCTGCCATTCTCTGGGGCCACAGCCGGGAGATGTGGCTGTTCTCCCTTTCCGGTGCGGACGGTGGCCGTCACTGTGGTGCTGTTCCCAGGAGTGGCTGCAGGCAAAGGGCATACAGTGGCTGTCCTTTCCTTCCCAGTGTGGATGATGACCATCACCGCGGTCCTGCAGGGGGTAGCAGCAGAAGAGCATATGGTGGCCATCTCTTCCTTCCTGATGCTGATGGTGGCGACTGTCACGGTGCTGCCTGGGACTGTATTAATACAAGTCCCGCCCGATCTTGGCAAGGGCTGGCCTGGTTGTAGAGTAGTCTGCCAGGGCGGTGTTCCCGCTCCTGGCTCCGTTGAGGGGAAAAGGGGCACGAGGTCATCGGGGATATGAGCCCGTCTTGACTAGGCCTTACACGCACCCTATGCACCTCCATGTGGCCTCCCCCTGGGGGTGGGTGTTTTGACACCCAGTCCGTGGCTCCTCCATGGGGTGGGTATTGCACCATCCCTACCAGGGTCTCCCGTTGTGGTGGGTATTGCGCCACCCCTACCAGGGTCTCCTGTTGGGGTGGGTATTTCACCACTGTTGGTGGGGAAAGTCAAGTCCCCGTGGCTGGAGGTGGTAGGTGTCCAAGGTAGTGGTCTGGTGTGTCAGTGTGAGGTGGCGGAGGAGAGTGGTCCATTGGTGGGTGGGTGGGTTGGGTTCCTGGTGCGGAGTGTAGGTGATGTGAAGGTTGGAGGTCTGTGGTGTCTGCAGGAGAAGGTGGAGGAGGTGAGGTGACCCTCGGCTACAGTGGCATTTCCCCAACGCAGGGGACCAGGTCATGTGGCGTATCTTCATTTCTGGTGGTGGTGAGTGGTCAATTTCTCATGGCTGCATGCTGGCGACGGGTGAGGTGACCTGGGTTTTATGGGAGTTCCAAAGGCAGGTGTAAATCATCTCCCTGGAGGATTGGGTTGGTGGAAGTTTCCATTGCTCCTGGTGTATTCTCAGTGTGATGGGGGTTGTGTTGGGTGTGGTGGGGTTGGGTGAGGGTGGTTGTGGTGATGTTGGGGGTGTAGGTGAGGGTGTGACTGCATACCTGGCTGGTGGGTAGGAGAAGCGGCCAGATCTGGTTGTGGTGGTGGTGAGGACAGGTGTGGGTGGTAAGGTGGTGGGGCCACATGGTGCAGTGGCCAGGCATGGGCAGGTGGATGACTGTCATGGTGGAGTAGTGGCGGTGGTGTTGGATGAGGGTTTGGTTGGTGGTCTGGCATAGGATGTGGTTGTGGAGTGGGGGGGGTGTGGGGAGGAAAACTGTGTGGGTGTAGGGGTGGTGGTGGGTGGTGTATGGTGTTGGTGACGTGGCAGGGTGACTGGGGGTGGGTGGGGGTCTCTGGGAGGCAGGGCCTGTGTGTCCTGTGGTGGCGGCATGGTGGCGGGAGGTGAGGTGTCAGGTGAGGTCACCAGTGATGCATCAGGGGGCCCGTGGAGGTAGTGTGGAACGGGTGGAGGGTGGGGTGGGGGAAGTTGTCGTGGATGGGGGAGTAGGTGAGGGTGAGGAGGAGGAGGAGGGTGTAAAATAGCAGGCATATGAGTCAGATGCGTGTTCTGGGGTGGCAGGTGGTGGGGGGTGGAGTGGGAGTGGCGTGGTTGGGTGTTTTCAGGTGGGGATGAAACAGTTGCATGTGACGGTTTCGATATGTTGTGGTACTGAAGAGTAACTAGATAGGGGTTGGGAACGTTGACAACAGTATAGGGTCCTTCGAACTGTGATGAGATTTTGTTTGGGATCAGTAGTTGCGCTACTACTACCGAGCCTCCTGTCTTGTAGGGGTTAGATGGGGTGATGTCTTGCTGCAGTTCTTGGTGTTTTTGCAAGTGGTGCAGTCGGCTCTTGAGGTGGTGAATGGGGTCGGATGTGGGAGATGTGGAGGGTGGCTGTAGGTGGTGTCATAAGGGTAGGAGGAGCGGCATTCCTCCAAACACCCTTCGTGGGGGATGATTCCGTCTTCTCTGGGACAGGCTTTCATTCCCTGCTGTATAATTTTCACACGTGCTGGCCAATCTTCATTCTTTGTTTCCTGTATTCAGGCCCATACTTGGTTGAGAAGGGTGCAGTGGCTACTTTCACATGCTCCATTCGCTTGCAGCCAGTAGGGAGAGGAGTGGGAGATCTGGAAGCTGAAGATGGTGGCGAGTTCTTTCCAGATCTTGCTGGTAAATTCAGGGGCGTTGTCCTAGTGAAAAGCTTGGGGAGTGCCAAAGTAGGGGAAGACGTGGCAGATAAGTGCGTCAGCCACAGCGTGGTGTTCCTTGGGTGGGCAGGCGATGAGGAAGTTTGAGTAGGTATCTACAAAGGTAATGATGAATTTGTAGCCAGCTTTGGGTGGTAGGGGGCTGACTACATCCACGGACAATAGTTGCCATGGTTTGTGGACGATGATACTTCCCAACGGGCCAGGTATTCGGGTGGTGTCCTTGCCTAGTGCACAAGCCCTGCAGGCCTGGATCACTTGTTTGGCCAGGTTGGAGGAGCCGGGCGTCCAATAGATATTGTGGAATACTTGTATGAGTTTCTTTGTGCCGAGATGTATGCCAATGTCTGAATGTAGGTGGGTCATTGCATCGAGGGCGGTGTCTGGATCGAGGACTACGTGTCCAGCCTGGGTAAACAGGTGATCGCCGTGCCTGTGGAACTTAGAGAACACCTGGGGTGGTATCTAGTGGGGGCACTCCTTATTCTGCCGCTAATGTAGGAGGCTGGAGGTGGCATTGATGGAGTTGATTGGCAAGTGGAACAAGGCTTCGGTGTTGGTGTGTAGTTTTCCTGGTCTATAGGCTATTTCAAAATCAAACTCCTCGAGGGTCTCTCTCCACCTGATCAGTTGGGTGTTGTGGGTGTGGAACTGTCATAGCCATTGTAGGGACTGGTGATCTGTTGATAGTGATGTGAGTGCCGGAAAGGTAGGCTCTGAAATGCTCCAATGTCCATATAATGCCCAGACATTCGCGTTTGGTGGTGGCTTAATTCTTCTCGGCTTGGTTGAGGGTGCAGCTGGCACAGGTGATTATGTGTTCTCTCCCCTCATGGACCTGGGCTAGGACGGCACCGATCGCCACTAGGGACACGTCAGTGTACAGGCGAAAGGGTAAGGTGTAGTCAGGGAATGCGATGACCGGAGTGGTGATGAGTTTGAGTTTGAGGGTGTAGAATGCGGTGACCCAATCGTCAGTCCATATGAAAGGCTTGCCCTCTTTAGTCAGGTCGTGGAGGGGTTTTGCGATGTTGGTAAATCCCTTTACAATGCGCCGATAGCAGGATGTAAGCCCGAATAAGGCGCACACGTCATGGACATTCGTGGTAGGGGGAGATCTGCAATTGCCTGCAGTTTGTTGGGGTCAGGTGATATGCCTTCCTTTGAGATGATGTGGTCCAGGAAGGAGACGGACCGTTCGGCCAGGACGTATTTTGATGGTCTGAGTTTAAGTCCTGCCTGGCAGATGCGCAGGAAGACTTGCTTGAGGCGCTGGAGGTGGTTGGCCCATTTCTGGCTGAAAGTAATTAAGTCGTCTAGGTACGCCAGACAGATTTCCCAGGTGAGGCTGCTGAGGACTGACTCCATTAGTCGGGAAAACGTGGTGGAGGCAGTGCAGAGTCCAAATGGGAGAACGTTGAACTCATAGTGTTTACTATTCCTGGTGGAGAAGGCTGTCTTTCCTCGGTCCTCTGGGTGTACGGGGACTTGCCAATATCCTGATTGTAGGTCTAAGGTGGAGAACCAGGATGCCCAGTACAGGGAGTCAAGGGAGTTGTTTATCCTGGGTAGAGGGGTGGCGTCCTTGGTGGTCACGTTGTTTAGTCGTCTGTAGGACACACAGAAATGCATGGTGCTGTCTTTTTTTTTTACCAGGACGACTGGCGAGGACCACGGGCTGGTGGATGGGGAGATGATGGCGGCATCGAGCATTTCCTGGACCTGCTGGTCTTCTTCAGCCCATTGTTTGGGGTTTTTCTGCCATGATGGTTGGTAAATAGGTGGTCCTGTGTTATGGATTTCATGTGTCAGGTACATGGTGTGGCCGATGTCTGCTGGTCCTGACGAAAATAGGGCTTGGAAGTCCAGGAGGAGGTGTAGGAGGTTGTCAGCTTGGTGAGGTGAGAGGTGTTCAGGTAGGGGGGTAGGGTGGTGGGGGAAGAGGGGAGTTTTTCACAAGGCTCTGCCTCCTCCATTTCTCCAACCACTAATCCTATGGGGAGGGTGAAGGGAGTGATTGAGAGGTTGGCGACGTGTACCGGTCCGAGGTGGGGGGAGGAAGGTGGGTGACAGTAGGCAGGAGGAGAAAGCCCCAGATGGTAGGCTAGGGGAAAACAGGACGGAGGTTCTGGTGGGTCTGTTCAGGTGTAGCCAGGCCTCATGCTGGGGGAGGATGGTCAGGGCAGAAGCAATGGTTGCAGGGAAGGTGGGGTGTGGAGGAGCGGGGTAGCACGGGGAGTCGGGGCAGGGTGGAGGACATGGTGGGAGAGGGTAGGGTGAGGGGGGGATGGGGGGTGCAAGTACAGAGTGGCTGGGACGGGAGGTTCTGGAGGCTTCTGAAAATGGAGACGTCATTTGTGGCAGTTGATGCTGGTGTGTAGCTTCTGCAAAAGATCCAGTCCCAAGTAGCCATCATAGGCACACCAGGTCAAGAAAAAAATGATGAACTTGTGTTTGGTGGATGCTTGCTGGTGGGTATTGGCGCATAGGGCGCAGGTTTCCCCACGTATTGGCAGGGCCATCCCCCGTGTCTACGAGGTAAGCTGAGGTGGGGAGAAGCGGGCCGAAAGCTGTGTGGCAGGAGTAGAAATGGGTGTAGAGGCAAGATCTGGCTGCTCCTGTGTCAACCAGTAGCCTCACTTTTACCACATTCAGTCTCATCTTGTCATGGACTGGGGGGTGATAATTCTGTGAGATGGCCCCCGCCACTGTGGGGAGGTGCGGGGACAGTCCTAAAAATCCAGCTGTTGTGGGGAGTCTTCCTCCTCGGGCTCCATTTCCCCGGGGTCGGCATAGTCAGTGGGTGAGGCGTCATCCTCAGTGCCCTCATCATCTAGTGAAGAGACTCGGTGGCGCCCTTGGGTAGTTGTCCTGTGCCAACCAGCCTTTAGCTGCTCACGGATGTCGTGGCGAAGGCAGCTGTGGCTGCAGACGGAGAATTCCCAGGGGTTGATAGAGATCAGATTCGTATTCTCCTTGGAGTTAGGGCATATCTTGTTAGGGAGTGCCCTGGGTATGGTGGGTGTTGTTGAAGGGCTTGTGTGGGTTGAGGGCATCTGTGGCTTTTGATGTTGCGTCGTCCTTTGGGAGGGGAACTTGCTAACTGCACCGATGTGCTGGGGGATGGAGCAGGCAGCTAGGAGGCACTGCACAATCTGTACATCCTTGTTAAGGTCTTCTGATGGGTTGTATATGGTAAAATGCTCCCTTATGGTGCTGGGGAGGATCCTCAACAATGTATTAAATATGCGTTGTTTGTGGTTGGCTGCATCATTCTCCAGGTAAGCAGCGGTGATGAGTCGTCTGGCCTGGATGAGTGTGTCATCCAGGTTGCCGTCGCAGGTGAGGGCGTCAAGCTGAGATAGAGCTACAACTTTCCCCAAGGATGGCGTGACCGCCTGAGTCACGATTTGGGTAAATTGCACCCATGTTAGTTCTGGGACGATCTTGGTGGCAGTACTTGACACTGCCTTGCCCAGGTGCAGCAGGGTAACTGCTATCTTCTCCCTGTCGTGGTCATATCCTATGTCCAATAGTGGCTTAACCATGGACTGGTATATATTAATATTATACTGTTCAGGGTCAAACTGACTCTGGCCTGGGCTGCTGTCGTCTTGGGCTGCTTACAGGTGTCACCCGGGTGTGGGAGGAATCTCGTCAGGTGTGTCCTCCCACATGAGGCACGGGACCACTGGATATGTCTCACTAGAACACACACCGAGGTGAGGACACAATAGAACCTGTAACACAGTCTATCTCGTTATGAACACATGCACGTGACAGGGACGGAGATATTATCTCACTTCACAACATATTCGCATGACATAGACACAGCGTTATGTCACCTATGACACACTCATGTGACATGAATGGGATATAGGCTGCCTTATGCTACACTCGCGTTACATGGTACATAGGGATATATCACTTGTTATACACTCGCGTGACATGGACGGGAGGTAACACTATTCCACAGTGTTCTCGCATGACATGGACGCACAGAGTATTACCCTTAGCACACTCGCGTGACAGACGTGATATCACTATGGGGTACATATTGCATACTACAACCTGTGAGGCAGAGACACAACATTTACATGTCTATAAAGTTAACTGTGTATTGCACGGAGGGGGGGAACACACATGAGACAGCCAGGGCCTGGCGCCCCTGTACCACTGATAGCACTCAATATGGATTCTCTACTGGGTCCACAATTCACTATATGTTGGGGCTGGGATATCACTAAGGGGACTGGGGGGGCATTACTTTACCCAGGGGTGTATTCTGTCACACGCGGGGGAGGAACACTGACAGGGGATGTAGTAACAGTCCAGAGTACTTCTACTTACAGGTACAGGCGGCGAGTGGCGCTAGGGCACACCTGGGCCCACTATGCTGGCAGCCGCAGGTGGCAGCCGGGAGTAGGGGGCAGGCTGTCAGGAGTGTGCTCCCAGTGGGAGTCACTGTCAGGGATGCCAGGTGTCCAAGTTGAGCTGAAGGGCGGAGTGGTGGACAGCCTTTCCTGGAGGGGGCCCTGGGAGAGGAGTGGCCCTCAGGACTAGGGTCGAACAGGGCCAGGAGGTGTGCAGCACAGTACCTGCCCTTTGTTGTGGTGGGTGTCCTGGGGGCGGACCTGACCAGGTCCAGGCCAAGGGTTGGCTGCAGGACTATTGGCGCCTCTACGGGGCTGTGGTCTTGCCTAGGGGAGGCGGCCATCAGGGCATGGCTGTGGCCACCTGTGCTGGGGGGAGTCTGACAGCTGCGGCAGGTGGCAGGGGCGGCTCGTCGGGGCTGGGGGCTGCAGTCTCCCCTAGGGGAGGAGGCTGTTCAGGGATGGTCTGCAGCTGCTTACTCCGAGGGAATCCGGCAGCGGCTGTCGGCGACAAGGGTGGTGCCGCAGCGACAAGACTCCTGGCCTCGGGGTGGTCTCGCCCTGTCTGGTCTCTGGCAGGGTACCTGCGGTGGAGCAGTCTCCACTCTCCGTACAGGAAGGGAGGGGAGAGGGGTGCCTAGCTCTGCTGCAGGAGGGGTGGGCCAAGCAAGAGGCATTGCCCTCACCAGGAACCTCCGGTGTCACGGAGGGGAAGCAACCAGTGGTCTGCTCCCCAACTTGGCGGGCCTGATGGTCCCTGCTGGAGCTCTGTGCTGGGGCATGAGAGGGAGGTCCGGAGGATGCCCCTTCGGCCAGGCAGATCTGATGGACACTACCTAGGCTCCTGCCCGGGGTAGCAGACGAAGGAGATCTGGTGGATACTCTTCCAGGCGACCACTTGTCCTGGGGACGACCGGAGGGGGAGGCCCATGGGATTTCCTGGTGGGTGCTGCAGGTCCGGTGGACTCTGTTCCCCTGCTGTCAGGAGATGGTGCTGCTGGGGGATGACTGGTGGTCTGCCCCCCGGAGGTAGATCTGGTGGATACTACCCCTGGGCCCACCATCCTCCTGGGGAGTTCCAGCGAAGGTCTTCTGGAGGATGTGCTGACGTGCTGGCCCCCGAAGGTGGGTGGCAGAAGGAGGAGAACCAGTGGTCACTCCTCCTACAGTAGATCCAGAGGACACTACTGTGCCGCTGCTCCCCTGGGGTATAGCAGGACTTGAGGCTCCGGTGGAGTCTGCTCCTCTTCTAAAGGCAGATCCGGTGGACACTGCGTCTGAGGGCCTGCTTGGGACTTGGCTTCTGCAAGTCTCACCCCGATTCTGGCGAGTGCTCTTTCCGCCAGAGTGTAGTGCACTCAAACTGATTACTGCCTGATGGTCCGGCTGCATGGAAGAGGGGTGTCGGGTCACAGGGGATATATGTCATTTCAGCTCGGAGCGTGGAAATACCTCTCCATTGTCTCCTTGCGGTGTGGGGGTTACCTCCCTGTGCCCCCCTCTTGGGGTGGTGGTGTCTGGCTCGCTCCGCCAAACAGATATTTCAAATACAAGTCCCACCCCGATCCTGCCTAGGGCTAGTCTGGCTATAGAGTGGTCTGCCGGAGCGGTGTTCCTGTTCCTGGCTCCGTTGAGGGGAAGAGGGGCGCAAGGTCATCGGGGATATAGGCCCGTCTTGACTGGGCCTTACGCGCGCCCTACTGTATGTGCCTCCCTGTCTCCCCCTGGGGTGGGTGTTTCGACACCCGGTCCGTGGCTCCTCCATGGGGTGGGTATTGCACCACCCCTACCGGGGTCTCCCGCTGGGGTGGGTATTTCCCATACCCACTATAGAGGTCGGTGAGCGGTGCAACGAAATACTGAATCGGCGGTCATTTACCAATCGGCACCCATTCGGCGTGGAATCAGCACTTTTAATTGGAAAGTATTATAATTCTTATCACCATATGGGCTTATACACACCTGATTATCTGAAATTTGGTAAAAAAATGTGTTTAAATTTAACCGCTAATAAAAAGAATCAGGATTTAGAGCAAAAACTTGGTAAGGTTAGCGAAATTAGCGGAAGTGTTTTGCCATTCGCAGAGGTTAGGATTACGATAGCTGTAATTATACACATTCACTCACGGACTATGATTACAGCACTTATAGAGTTTTTATACAAATAATGAATGCTAGAGTTTAGGCTAGGTTAATACCGCTATAATTCAGCTTAAACTGCTAGAATTTAGCGGTTATGTTTGGTGGTTCAGTTATGTTAGAAATAGACTAGGTTAGGTTATGGCCGCCATAATCGTAGTCCGTGAGAGTGTACCACTGAGTATGGAGAGGCTTTCTCATGAGTAGCACCGCGTAATTAATGTAGCAGCAGCCATGTTACACCACGCCTGATGCCCGCGTTTTTGTAATAAGCTGCTCTTTGGGCTTTTGAAAGCAGCTGATGATTCTGGAAAATGTACAGTAGAGCCATGGTCCACTGTGCAGCTTACGGATACAAAAATGAGCACAGGAATTCGTCGATGAGAGATGGAGTTACATTTCACAAGAAATACATATTGCTGCTAATTGTATAACATTACTGCCCCCTGGGGTGGGACGGGAATATTCTTCCCCAGTATCCCTGCATGAATGAAGCCACTAAAACGGGCCCATTTATCTCCAGTCTTTCTTTCCATGTTCTCTTCTCTTCTGTTCACACTCTCCTGTAGATGTTTCCATGTTTCATCCGGCCTTTATCAGTCTGGACATTCGGTTTCATAACATGGATATTGCCATTAAGGGTAACTTCTGCACTGCAGCAACCTATGGCGTTTTATACTCATCGGCTAAATATACCCGATATTATTCGTTGAACTAGACAAAAAAAAAATCATAATCCATATATGTTTTTGTACTATAAGCAACGAGTGTGTCTTTATTAATAATCACTACTTAGTGGAAATAAGGTACTGTATTTGAATTTGAATTTGAGTGCTGGTGTTTCAATATGGCGGCCAAAATCACACGCCCGCGGTGGAGATAGTTTCTTCAGTCTTCAGTGGACTGCACTGGTGATGATGGCGTTACAGCGGGCACTTGATGATGCCTATACAGTGGTTCATTCACCTTAACATGTCGATTTTTATTTTTCTTACAGCCGTGAAAACAATGGTAGAATAAGACACTACGACTCATTTTTTTTTTTTTTTTTTTACTACTGTCATATTCTAATGTTAATCTCTTGGTACAGTTCAGCATTCAAAATGGGGAGACAGCAAGTCCATGCCGTTAAAATAGACAGAGTATACTAATCATATTTACCAGAGGTATATCGTCTAAATTTTGGGCGAGAGTAGAAGCATGTATGGATAAGTTTGAGAGGAGCGAGAGAGTGCTGTTGATTGGAGACATGAATGGCAAAGTTGGGAATGTATGAGTGGATGGAGTGGTTGGTCAGTGGGGTGTGCCAGCTGAAGTAGATGGGAATGGTAGTGCTTTGGTGGACATCTGTGCTTGTAAGGGGTTGGCAATAGCCAACACCTACTTTCGTCATAAGATGATCCACCGGTATACATCGAGAGTAATAAGGAGGATGGATGGTGAACTTGTTGAACGAAAGGCAATGATACACTACGTGTGTGTGGATGAACGAAAGAGAAGACTAGTGTTGGATGCCGGAGTGTGGAGAGGGTGGGGGAATGGAGTCTCGGACCATCACTTAGTGATGGCCAAGGTAGAGCTGCAAGGTAAGTGGTTGAGGAGACGAAGGGGAAGACAGGAGGAAGCAGCTCGTGTGAGAATAGTGGAGAAATTGCAAGATAGTGAGAAAATGACAGAGTATAAGAGCATAGTGGAAGAAAGATTGGGAAGGTATGAGCTAGAGCAGATGGAAGGGGTGGAAGATGTATGTAAGATATTCACGGAAGAGATAGGCGCAGTGTGTGAGGCGGTTTGTGGAGTGAGGAGGAGATGCAAGGGTGTGCAAGGGACAGCATGGTGGAATGATGAGGTGAAACGAGCTGTGGAACAAAAGAAGAAGGCATATAGTGAATGGTTAGCGAGTAGAGGTAGGGGAGAAGATGAGAGAGAGAAGAGAGAGGTATATGTGAGCAGGAGAAGGGAGGTTAAGAGACTGGTGAAGGAGAGTAAGAAGAAAGTGGATGAAGAGTTTGGGAGGAATCTGAGTGTGAAATGGAGGGAGAGTAAGAAATTGTTTTGGAAGGAGGTAAAGAAAGTAAGGCAGTGTGAAAGGGGAAATAGTAGGGGAGTGAAAGATAGGAATAATAGATTGTTGGTGGAGAAGAGAGAGAAATTGAGGAAATGGAAGGAGCAATTTGAGGATTTGTTGAATGTAGAGAGTGAGAGCAGTGCAAGTTTAAGTGGTTGGGGAATGGCTGGGAGAAGAAGAGATGAGAGGAGGGAGGAAGAGATCAGTAGGGAGGAAGTAGTGGAGGCGATGAAGAAGATTAAGTTGGGAAAGGCCTCAGGAGTTGATGGAGTGTGTGGTGAAATCCTTAGGTATGGGGGTGAGATTGTTGTGGAGTGGATATGGAAGTTGTGTAGATTGGCTTGGGAAGAGGGAAGGGTGCCAGAGGACTGGAAATCAGGTATAATTGTTCCTTTATACAAAGGAAAAGGGGAGGGGGAAGTATGTGGTAACCATAGGGGTATTTGCCTTCTTAGTGTGACTGGTAAAATATATGGGAGAATACTCATTGATAGGGTTAGGCATATGACAGAGGAGCTAGTTGGAAAAGAACATGTGGGATTTAGGAAGGGAAAAGGGTGTGTAGATCAGATATTTGTTCTAAGATGTTTAGTGGAGAAATATCTAGAGAAGGGAAGGAAAGTGTATGTTGCCTTCATGGACTTGGAGAAAGCTTATGACAGAATAGATAGGCAAGGTATGTGGAAGGTATTAAGAATATATGGAGTGGAGGGGAAATTGTTGAGTGCTGTGAAGAGTATGTACGAGGGAGCTAGGGCTACGGTGCGAGTGGATGGTAAGCTGAGTGAGTTCTTTGATCTCAATGTGGGACTGAAACAGGGGTGTGTGATGTCTCCATGGCTGTTTAATATATACATGGATGGCGTTGTAAAGGAGGTGCAAGGTAGGGCAGTGGATGTGGGGGTGGCTCTAATGAATGACGGTGAGATTTGGAAGATTCCGGTGTTGCTGTTTGCTGATGATACAGTATTGTTGAGTGAAGATGAATGGGAGTTGCAAGGTTTGGCGAATGAATTTGGGACAGTGTGTAGGAGGAGGAAGCTGAAAGTTAATGTAAACAAAAGTAAAGTTATTGTGTTTGAGAGGAATGAAGTCACAGAGTGTGCAGTGAGGTTGGATGGTGAGGATATGGAGAATGTGAGTGCATTCAAGTACTTGGGTAGTGTGATGAGTAAGGATGGAACTTTGGAGGATGAAGTGCGTGAAAGGGTACAGCAAGGAAGGAAGGTTGTTGGTACACTGAAAGCAGTGATGAGAAATAGGGAGGTATGGAAGTTAAGAAGTCACTGCATGATAGTATTGTGATCCCTACCCTGACGTATGGAAGCGAGGCATGGACCTTGCAAGAGGGGAACAAGTCAAGAGTGAGAGCAGTGGAAATGAGTTACTTGAGAGGAGCATGTGGAGTGACGTGGAGGGACAGGTTGACGAATGAAGAAGTGAAGGAACGTTGTGGGGTGGATGTGGATGTGGTTGAGAAGATTAGGAGAAATACACTGAGGTGGTTTGGACATGTGAAGAGAATGGAGAATGAAAGACTGACTAAGAGGGTGTATGTAGGTGAGGTGGAGGGAGGGAGAGGGAGGGGTAGACCGAGGATGAGGTGGAGGGATGGAGTAGAGAGGTATATGAGGGAGGGGGGGTGAGTTGGGGGGAGGGTAGTCAAATGGTGGGTGACAGAGCGACTTGGAGGCGTTTTGTCTGCGGCCACCCTTTGCGGGATGAGGGCGTCGGGCTATAGATAGATAGATAGATAGATAGATATCGTCTAAGGTTTCAGGCTTATTAAAATTAACATTCAATATTTTAACTGGTGACGTCATTACGGTCAGATGACGTCACTGATAGTTACTAAACATTAGGCCTACTGTATATCTGTTATTCAAAAGGTACAGTTATTGTTCACTTCATCACTGCTATGATGTGTTTTCATTTTACTCTGCTACCTTCAGACGGTTTTATTCAGCTTAGGGTAGATCAGTTGCAGTTCAGGGGTTAATGAAGGCTATACCTGGCCTCTCCTGTTTGAAGCTGAATAACACTATCTAGAGACAGCAAGGAGAAAATTAAATATAATAAGTCATCGGACTGAAGTGATTCAGATTCTTTGGTGGCAAACTGAGAAGGTCAAAGCGTGATGGCGTCACTATGTCATATCTTCATTCTCCCACTTACCTTATTCCAGCTATAACCAAACACCTTCTTTCGGAAATGTAGAGGATGGCTTATTTAGCTTTTTCACCTTAATTTAGCCTGAATTGGGCTGTACTTTATTTTACGTCACGCAATGGCAAGAAACATGAAATTACGGCTCTACATTCTTTCATAGCAATTCTACTTTGACCAACATTGTATGCCAGTGTTAATCTGTTTTTACAATTCAGCATTTGAAGAAAATATGGCAGTTTTAAGCCAGGTTAGAGTAACAACAAAAAAGCGGATCATATAGATGTGTATGGATCGATCTTTCTGCGTTCATCACTTCACTGCAAAACTCATGCAGTGAAACAATGACATATCTAACTTCTGACTTGTCTGGCAGTTCTAAGGTGGGGCAAAGAAAATATACTATTCAGTGTTTTTAGCAAGCGCATTCGTCGATCGCGTACCTGCTTCATTTTGTCATAACCCTTTTGCAGTATAGATGTCAACAGGCAAAATTGTCAGCCGAAGTGTCCATTAGGGAAAAAAAATGAAAATTGCACTTTAGTCTCTGTACGATGGAGGGATTACGCCCCTCTCCCTCAGACTTTCAAAGATAAATACTGTGCTGGGCAAAATACCTGCTTGAGCTAATAATCCAGCTGCAATACTGCACCGTTGCAGCCTGTCTTCTAGAAAATGTGTGGGATTGAGGAGGTTTCTTGTCTGCAGCCTCCTCAAATCTTTTTTCGTCTTGTGTCTATATTCATGCATACATTCACTTATACCTTGAATATGTGGCCATGCATAACGTAACAGACAAGATAGAAACAGTGTTAATTATGACATTAATGGTAACTTCATCGGTGGCTAGATGTAAATACTTTGAGCGTAAATTGTAGTGATTATTCTGTGATTAATGATGTCACTTACCTATTATGTCACCTGTGCAACTGAAAGGAAACTGAATCACATTTATGGTTTACTTGTTGGTTATTGTAATTACTGTACTTTGGATTAGTAACATCAATGTTTAAGAAGAGACCAGAATTGTGATTAGAATTATTGTGCTTGTTTAGTGATTAGCCTTAATGAAGATTATTAGTAACGTCACCATTACATAATGAAATTATTTTGAATTACTGGATGCCGATGGCAGGAGTGAGTGTAGGTGGATGTACAATGGGCGAATGTGGGTAGGTAGATATGTGTGCAATGGGTGTACGATTGTGTACAATGGGTGGGTGTGGGTGGGTACTAGATAGGTACTGAGTGTAGTGAGGGTAGGTGTAGGATGGGTATTGGGTGAGTGTAGGTGGGTACACAGAACAGGTCTGACTGGTTCCATCGTATGCCAAAATATTGCCTAGATGTTTCTGGGCACTTTATTTACACTCTAAGAGACAGTTTTATTATTACTGCCACAGTTGTTATTATTATTATTATTATTATTATTATTATTATTATTATCATCATCATCATCATCATCATCATCATTATGATTATGATTGGTAGTAGTAGCAGTAAGTAGTAGGCAGTAATGGTAGTGGTGGTGATGATGATAATGATGATGATGAAAATGATGATACTGCTAGAATTCTGACATACTCGTACAGACTAATAATTCATACGAGATAACTCGACCTTGATCCCCCCCCCATTTTTTTCTGTCATTTTACACGTATATTCTGTCGTTTGGGGTTAATTGTTATTTGTGTAGTACCTGGCAGTAGTTGACGTAATCAGCTTCACTACGAGAGATTTTAAAGGTAAATCTAATCGTTCCTTAGTAGCATAAGTGAAATTTTAAAATGTCATAACGCTGACAAGATTACTGGACGCTATCATCTCTCCAGTAAGTGAGGTTCTTCGAAAGAAAATCGTCAGGTGTCAGTAAGATTCTAAACGCTCTGTCGCCCTGAAGAGGCAAAACGTGAGATTTCCAGTTTTCCCATACCACTGATTTTATTGAGATGCCCCTGTAAGTTTTGTACGAAGACGCCTGATTTTTGCTTGTTACAACCAGATGATTATGTTCAACTTAGGAAGAACTCACATAGTGAAAGGGCTAAACTATCTTTATTATGACATCATTTTCAGTCTTAACAAACTTACAGTGTGTGTGTGTGTGTGTGTGTGTGTGTGTGTGTGTGTGTGTGTGTGTGTGTGTGTGTGTCATTAAAAATGGTATTATTGATGGTAGCCTGCTAGTAGTACAGTAGTAGTAGTGATTGTCTTTCAACTAACTGAATAGTTTTGTTAGATATAACCTTCCTTACAACAAATGGCAACGAAAAAACAACAATTTGTTGCCGTTTGGTTTCCTTTGTACTCCTTATCAACTGTCAATGAATCAGACAGCCGCCCGTCATTTAGTATCAGTGTTACATATAACTAGATTTATGTAGTTCGTTGTAGTATCCTATCCGTACATTATATTCATTTCTCGAAAACTTGAAGTTGCGATATTAAATTACAAATGTCAGTAATAAACCGAGTTAATGAAGCGAGACTCAATCTCTCTCAACCTGTGTGAATACTGCTGGTTAGGTTAACATGATCTCTAAGTTTTGACACAGTTTCGGGGCAGTGTAAAGAAACTATTGGTCACAACTGTTTTATATCTTTATGTAATACTCCGAAAAATGGTGATTTAAAAGTGTCTGATTAGTATATTTCATTTTTTTTGTTTTTTAGAACAACTACCCCTTTAAAAACTGCCCTCGTGTAAACATTTACCCTTTTGCACAAACGCAACACTAAAAATTATATTCTCAACCTCGGCACTCAGAGGTGGTCTTTCCTAGGTCCGTGTTATAAGTCGCGTTGTAGGGTTCGTAGCTCTTATTAGCAATTTATTGTGAGTATTGCACCTCCATATTCTATAGTATGGTAGTTATATAGTTTGAACATCAACGTTGCTTCAGAAACCTACAATAGGATACTTAGGTGCACTGCAGAATTAATCGCTAAGAAGAAAGTGTTACGAAATGTTCAAACGCCACTTGTAATACGACCCTAAGTTTATCTTTGTAAAATCGTCTGAGGTTACCATGAATAAAAGTATACGCACGTCCCAGGGCTGAAGGTATTACTAGATTATTCCTAAACAGATATAAACTCTCTTAAGCTACCGTAGATAATATCATCTGGCGGTAACGAGAATAAAACTGAAAGGAAGTGATCGAATTGAAAGGGTTAAAGTGACAGTTACTGCGTTTCATGACAGGTTTGTTGTTTTTATATGAGTGAATCACAAACCCAGTCAGATTTGTGGTTTCAAATGAGTGACTCAAACGAACCTAACCAGTCTCAGTCTAAGGTGCAGTACTTCTTAACACTTGGGTCCACATCCTCCCTGGTGTGTTGTCATTTATTCAGGATTGTGTTTATCGAAAGCGACAGCGGTAACAGGACGCCAGATAATGACAGTTATATCTGTGTAAAGTAGGATGGTTTGGCAGATAGTGTGGTATCATGTGAATTAGGAGCATTGCACAAAAAACATCAGATTGGTGTGACACTGTGCCATTCCATCCAAACATCCAAATATCAGGCGGTTCTCGAGAGCAGGCATAAAACATCGCCATCATCAACCACATGACTGAAGGAGAGTCAACAAAATCACAGCAGCAGTGTCCTGGGCAGCAAACATCGTACTGTACAAAGCTGTGACAGTTGTCATGCACTGTACTGGTCTGTTCGGCTGTAACATTCCACTTTATGTATTAGGTAATCTTCAAGGAAACAGGACCACCTTATTTTGCAGTTTTCATTTTTTTTTTTTTCTTACTAAAGCCCTTCATGGGGTTCTCGGCTTATTTTCTGGGTGCATTTTCAAGTTTCGATGATTTATATTTCTTTTACAAGTCATGATGAGCTTTCAAAATGTAGTCTTTGTTTACAACCCCATACGGAGCCAAAAACAGACGGACGCCATCTTAGATCGTCACTTTTGGCTCAAACTTATCCATAAAATAGCTTATTTATCCAAATTTTACCTTAATTTTCGCAACTTTAACCCAACTTAATTTATCCTATCCTAGGTAATCGTTAAAAAGACAGGACCATTTTTTTTTTTTTTTTTATCTACCTTTGAACAGATTTGGTGACTTTGTAAGGACTGCTTTACATTGAATGACAAGCCTAATGGTTTCCTATAAGCCAGGAAACCATTTACAACGTTGGGTGGTAACCATAGGACCAACCCATACGTGTTCCCTAAGTGTCAGCAAGAGGGTTGGTGGAGGGTTAGTGTCCTTCCCTGTAAAACAACCAACAAAGTCAAATGGCCACCTCTTTCGGGATTATGGCGTCTGGTTATAGCTTGATACCGTAGATAGTACAAGTGTAGGAAGTGTGTTCTTGATTATGAAGGGGATTCATCAATAAACAAGGAAAATTGATTACATAAGGGATGGGTCAGGTTAGGTTAGGATAGTTTGGTTAGGTTACCATGAAACTGGTTAGGTTTTTAGTACAATACATTGAACAAGGTCACGGTGCATGATGAAAATTAAGCATCCCCTGTAATCTTAACGTTTGACAGATTATCAAACCATATCAGGTTCGTCATGTTTGGTCCCTTAACCAGCCCACAAAATTTGGTAAAAATCTGGCAAAAAACTATTCGCATTAGAATGGCCGGAACCATTCTCATGGCGGCCGTGAGAGTAGTTCCAGCCTTGAGATAAGGAACAGTTTTTATCTTTTTTAACCAAATTGCTTGAAGGTGTTGAGGTGTAAGCCATAGTGAAGCTTACTCGTTTTTGGCACAATATCTTGCAGATCGAGATCACAGTGCATGATGAAAACTTAGCTTGTCCTATAACCTTAACGCCCGGCCCATTATTCTTATGTCCTTCCACCAAATTTAGTTAAATATGGAGAAAAACTATTCGTTTAAGCATGGCCGGAACTATTGTCATGGAGAAGGAACTATTCTCAATTTGACCGTGAGAATAATTATGGCCTTGAGATAAAAACTTTCCTATTTCAAGGCCAGAACTATTCTCATGGGAAATGAATTATTCTCACAGAGGTCACAAGGATAGTTCTGGCCTTGAGTTAACGAACAGTTTTAATCCGATTTTAACCAAATTAAGCGGAGGTGGTGAGCGGTAGTGTATGACGAAGCTCATGCATTTTCAGCCCAATAATAGACGTACTGTAGGTCGCGGCGCTTATTGAAACTTATGCTTTCCCTGTAACCTTGACCTTTAACCTTGGAAAGTTCGTCATATATGATCCGTTAATCCTTCCACAAAATTTTATTGAATCCAGACAAAAAAATAAAATTGCATTAGCATGATGGGAAGTAGTTTTACGGCGGCCATGACAGTTCCGGTCTTGAGAGAACGAACAGGTTTTATCTTATTTTAACCAAATTAGGTTGAGGGGTAACCCACGACGATACCTACGCTTTGTCAGCACAGTATATTAGAGAGGAAGGTCAAGGCACATAATTAAAGTTGTGTTTGGCTTGTAAACTTAATGTTTGACGTATTGGCCTCAAACCTAAAGTGCGTCATGTGTGGGCCGTTCTTCCACCAAATTTAATTGAAATTGAAGAAAACTATTCGTTTCAGTATGGCTGGAACTATTCTTATGAAGCCGAACTATTTTCATAGTTCCAGTCTTGAGATAACTAACAGTTTTTATACAATTTTAAAGAAATTAGGTGTCAGTTTTGAAGATATTATTTCCAAATGAGAAGATACGGAGGAGTTACAGTCCAACTGAAATACCCTGCACATGAATACCGCCCTCATTCTCTGCTGAGATATGCAGGACTTTCCCCTCTGGGATACTACATGTATTGTCAATCTCCTTTCGTTGCTGGGATTTTTTTTTTTTCCCAGGAGGGACAAAACGTGAGAGCAGTTTTGTCTCTCGTTACTTAGACAATGCAGATCTTGATTATGAAAGTAAAATCATGGTACCTTGCATTTGTTTTATTTTGGTTAGGTATGGTTTATTTGCTTGTTTGTCCGTTTGTCTGTTGTAGGGAGGACAAGAAGAGCGCATAATCTTATGTCATTTTTTCTGCTTACTAAAACAAATATGAATTACGATAGGTAATTGATGGTAATCTGTCATTGACTCCAACCCCACTGCCAAGTATAAATTACAGGCAGCCACAAGAAGCTTGGACAGAATAATGATCTACCACTGTGCGTCTGAAATATAAAATAATGAGGAAAGATACTGAAGGTATGCAAGGAGCTGTAGGAAGCATAAATGTGTTGCTAGGGTGGTACAGGAGTGGCCTTGGGAGGAGTTTTAATGTTCTCTTTTTTCTATTTGTAGTACCGGTGGTAGTAATAGCAAGAGAAGTAGTGCTGGTAGTAGTGGTACTCATGCCCGCAGTCGAGAGAGAGGGGGGGATCGAGAGGGTCATTGGTGATAATAATAGACTACAGTAGTAGTAGTAGTAGTAGAACACTCTTACTTCAAGGACGTCTTTCCAAAGCTGAGTAAAATCGTCCAGCATTAGCCAGACTAGGAAAAAAAAAAATCCCTCGTCTTAAGGTGGTAGTGAAGATGGGTGGCGTGGTGATGGTGGTGAGAGACTCGGTGAGGCCTGTTTGAGAAGGCCGTGGTGAGGCGGTGGATGAGGCGGAGTGGGGTGGGGCGGGTTGGAACTATTAACCTTGAAACATCTTTGGTCTGACATCACAACCTATATTTGTATATGTATCTCCGCTACTCCTTCACTAGGTCAAGCAGTACTGTCTCTTGCATTATCGCTACGTGTATTAAAGTATGCTTATCTATAAAAAATTCTCTTTTGTTCCAAGTTACCACTCTCTCTCTCTCTCTCTCTCTCTCTCTCTCTCTCTCTCTTCTGTCCATCTGTTTGTTATTCTATATATATCTGATAAACAAAGCATCTGTGTATCTGTTCCTAACCACTGTAGGTAAAAATTTGATCATTTATGGCTCACTACAGAAAACCTTGACTGATCTATGAATCCGTTGCCATCTATCATTATATGTGTCTGTGTCTCTACGTACATGCTAGTTAATCCATGTGGTAATTGAACTACCGATCCCTGTCTATGCATCTTTATCTAACTGCCTGTCCCCTAATCGACCCATATGTCTATTTATATGCAAACAAATTTTTAATGTATAGTAACCCAACTGTCCCTCCTTATCATTCAGTACTGTATGACTCCATCTGATTACTTATGTCTATTTTTCGGTCTGTCAAGGTAAGGTTGCGGTGTCATCAACAAAACCTTTGACCTAACCTCGAAAACGGAACACACTCTCTCTCTCTCTCTCTCTCTCTCTCTCTCTCTCTAGGTTGCGGTGTTATCAACACAACCTTTGACCTAACCTCCAAAACGGAACAATCTCTCTCTCTCTCTCTCTCTCTCTCTCTCTCTCTCTCTCAAGGTGATGGTGATGGTGTTGACTATTTTAAGATGTGCGACGTATTTTTTAAGCCATTTTTTTTTTCTTCTTGTTGCAGTCAATATCACATTGACAACTAGAGCTGGCGAGATGGAGTGAGAGACGAATCAGCCAGGAGAGACTAAGAAGATGCAATCTACACACAAACACATGAACAGCTAGAACAAGGAAGTGAAGACAACAGTGACACGAGATGGAGTAAGAGAACTAGGCAGATAGAATATCACGTGAAATTCACTGGCGAGTCTTTTCACCGAGGGTCACCTCTCGCGAGAGGCCGATGACCACCGGAAAGGCAAGGTGAGGTTAAATTAGGTTTGGATAGGTGGCTCTCGGTGACTCTCGCTGATAACACCGACCCGGTTAGGTGGCTCTTGGTGACCCTCGGTGAAAAGACTGACCATACCTTACCATTATTTTTTTTTTTCCTGCAGACCAGACGTTAATGTTCTTTTAATGTGATTTACGTACTGTAAGCCGATGCCAAGAAGACAAAACATACAAGAGAAAAATAAGTTGGCTCTCGGTGGCCGTCGGTGAAAAGACCGACCCGGTGAGATTCATTAACACACTCATGATCGTGGTCTTTCTCTTTAGCGATGACGAATGCGTACGTTTCTTTGTATGAGTCTGTGTCAGCAAAGTATTTAATGAATGCGTGATCCGATCTGGATCAAAATTGAGACATACATTGTATGTGGATGTGGGAAGAAGTGATTCGATTTTGGTTCTAACAGATCAGCATCAAGGTCAAGGGCCAGGGTAAAGGTTCAAGTCGCGCCGTTATTTCATGAGTATCTGATCTGATCTGGATCAGATCTGGCACATAAATCACGTGTAGGGATGCAAACAAGTGATATGATGTTGGTGTTGATCAAAGTCAGGGTCACAGGTCAAGGCTAAATGTCGGGCGCTGCGTCTCAGTCTTATATTATCTAACGTCAAACGATTTTATTCAGCAGGGTGTGTTATAGGCACCTTAGTGTTAGCTGACTCTAGTAAGCTATACTGCAGCTAATGTCTGGTTATTATATTTTGCTTTGTGAGAATACTGGTACAATTAACTCACCTACGGGACAACTCTAGTACAGTGCTCTTCCAGTTAACGTCAGCCGATTTTATTTAACTGAGTGAGGCACTGGGACGTGTGTGTGTTTTTTTTTCTTCTTTAGCTTCGGTATGGAGTGTGACAGCAGCAAACACGTCAGAGTGGAGATAGCCTAAGTTATCTCCATTAGTCTAGTGTTGTTTCTTATTTTATTATTGCTGTCTATAGGAGACTTAATTCGGCTCAGGACAGACTTTTCAATTTGGCTGGGTTTAGATACGGCCTCCATTAACTCCTCCACTATTAGCGGTCTCTCCCAAACTGAACATAATTATATAGAGGTAACAGGAATAGAATAAAAACATCATTGAAATGAAAGGGTTAATAGGTGAGACTGTGGAATGTAAGGTCAGGTTCGTTTGTCAACAATGAGGTAGTTACCTTCTCTCTCTCTCTCTCTCTCTCTCTCTCTCTCTCTCTCTCTCTCTCTCTCTATAATTATATTATTTATACATATAATTTTATATATATGTAATACACACACACACACACACACACACACACACACACACACACACACACACACACACACACACACAACCAGAAGCGAAAAATAAAGAGGACATCATTGTTTCATAAGTTTGAAGGCAGTGTAATGTAAGTGCCTTCATTAGCAAGGTTAATATGAGACGTAGGACAGGTCTCACATGCTTATGTAAACACCGACTAAGATGATGAGAGGAGAGTGTGGCATGAGGTTGGGTATCGGTTTTACTTACCTTAGTCATCCTCAAAGTATTCGCCTTTTCCTGTCATGACGTCCATTTTTAAGTTTACTAGTTTATGACGACTGTATTCGCCTTAGGTGAAGCTTTCCAACTGGAGGGTTAGATATGCCATTCATTAACCCCTTCACTGACAGAAATTCTGAAGTTGAATAAATTCATGTTTTGGCAGCAGGGATAAGCTAAGTTGCAAGTTGATGATAGAGACGGTGTGAAAATTAACTAAGAATGTGTAGGCGGAGTGAGGCGTGAGGCTGAATGTCTGTGTCAGCTTGATTCATCCACTCGTCACTCGTACTGTAACATATTTCAGATTTCTTAACTCGAATTCATCCCGCTTATGAGAATTTTTCGAACTGAAAGGGTTGGGTAAAACAGTTATTAAACCCTTAACTACGTGAGGTTGTTCCTAGACTGAATAAAACCATGTGTAGGTAACAAAGTAAACTAGTCGGTCCTATTGTGGGAGCAGGGTCGTGAGCTTGAATATCGGTGTCACCTTGATCCACCCACTCAGGCCACTCATATTGAAAGTATTTAACCCATTCAAGACGAAAACTTTTTGTTTTTAAAAATCTTCGGACGATTTTATTCAGCTTCTGACAGACGCTTTGAACTAGAGGTTAGCTAGGCAAAGCCCTCAGTGACCCTCTTAATTCACTGCTAGAGGTCCTTCCAAAGTTGAATGAAATACTGTCTGCAGGTCGACTGGAAAAATATGAGTAATTGAAAGGGTTAACTGTAAATAGTATATATAAGCTTGTGGACTTTATCTTTCTCGCTATTTACATTTCATAACACGAATTAAAAATAAATGTGAACCCGTAAAAATACCCTGGTTTTTCATGTATTTTGTTACGTCGTATACTGGTAACTACAGTATTTCGGTAATGTAATATTTTAGTTCTTCAGCTCGTAATTATTCTTTGCTTTATTCTTGAATAATTAACTTTGTTCTTCAGTTAACCTGATCCCTAAACTCAGAACCAGCCAGTTAACTTGTGACAACCACGCTTTCTTTGGTTTTCTTTTTTTCATTACTATTGTTTTTAATTTCCTCCTTTTGCTTTATTCTCAGTATTCCCTTTCTCTCATTTTTACAACTTTTGCTTTTCACGTGTAATTATTATTTTTTTCTTTCACTGCTTGCGTTTCCTGTCCCCATTCGTGCTTGGAGGCTGACTTGCCGTTTATTACAATCCTTGCCCTGAATAACTCCAACCTTTTACCTTCCTCTGCATTTTTAGCCTGTTTCCCTTTGACGGTATAATCAGTTGCTGTGTATCCCATGAGCGGGCAAGCTTCCTTCGTTTTGAAATAACTCTCTCTCTCTCTCTCTCTCTCTCTCTCCCCTTTTTATCGTGGAAAATGTGAAGTTCTCACAAGTTGTGTTCTAAGGTGTTTAATTTTTTTTTTTAATAGATTTTTCATAGGTCATTTTTATTTATTTTTTATTTTTTAAACTGTGTATTGTAAGATAATTTATGTTCTTCTCTGATAGTCATGCAGTGAATCTCCCCAATGCTTATGAACATGAGAGTGTGGACTAAGATGGTGATGATAATGATGGTGAATTACCTTTACATTCATTGGCAGCATCGACCTGTATTTGTTTCTTGAAGGACTGAATTTTGATAAAATGGATGTATGATCCACCTCAGAGTATATACTATAATAGTTTCCCTTGCATGTATGTTTTACTGTGCTATTTCTGGATCCTACCCATCCCTTTTATGATAGTTGGGCGATGATGATGATGATGATGATGATGATGGTAATGATGATGATGTTGACGTTTCTAGGCCACCTGGTTTATGTCAGTAACCATTATCATCATCTCAATTACCCGCCTCAAGATATTATTAGGTTTCACATCCTTATTTCAGTGATTAATCATAATAATAATAATAATAATAATAATAATAACAATTGTAGTAGTAATAGTAGTAGTAATAGTAGTAGTAGTAGTAGTAGTCGTTGTTGTAACAACTAATATTGTAATCATAGGCTTGCTTCGTTACTGTTTGCATTTTGCCGTAAAACGAGTCTTCCTGTTTCGTGCTAGCGTTCGGTATACAAAGATTATATATGGCACGGATGTTTTTGTGGTGTAGGAAGGTTTTGAGGTAGTTTGACGATGGTAAGTAAAAAAAAGAAAAAAGAGGTAGTTGGAAGAAGAGGAAGACCGAGGAGATGGAGGTCGGAGATGTAGGAGTGTGAGGGAGGGTGGTTAGGAGTGTGGCAGTTGGATGGAAAGGTAGCCCGAGGATGAGGTGGAGGGACAACTGAAAATGAGAGTTCATTAGTGTGCACAGTGGTGGTTGGAATATGGGGTGGACCAAGAGCATGGTGGAAGGGTATATGAGAGAGGGTGCTAGGAGTGGAGGGAGATAAGGAACAAGGTGAAGAGACAAGGCGTAGGGGAAGGGAGAATGCAAGAGAGTAGGGAAGTTGGTAGTAGACCGAGAACAAGGTGCAGAGACAATATAGGGTGGGCGTACGGATGGGTTGGTTGAAAGATCAGGCAGACTGAGAACGAGGCAGGAGAGAACAGTAATGAGGAGGGTACGTGTGTGAGTGCGGTGGTTGGAAGAAGAGGTTGACCAAGAGCAAAGTGGAAGGATAAGGTGTGGGAGTACATGAAGGAGGGTGGTGTGTCTTGGGAGGAAGGGTCGTTACTGACTAGGACAGAAGAACCTGCAGATTCATTTCGTGAACTTCATCCCTTACAGGACACGGCAACAGGCAGCAGATAATACATACAGACGGATTATATGTGTGAACGGAGTAATAGAATGGGTGTAGCTATATGAGAAGTGGGCTGAAGAAATGGATAAAAAACTAAATGGAGTTGCAAGGATGGGATTATAATAAGGAAGAATGAGAGACAGGTGACTGGAAAGGATGCAAACCATGAATGAGATTCGAGGAATAGGAAGGTAGTGTAGTGGGAGGTAAGGTTGCCGCTGAGTAAAGATACAGATCTCTTCTCACTCCTTTTAACCTTGTACAACTAATGGCTATATGGTTATATAGGGATCTTATTCACCTCCGTGTGGAATACAGGTTTCATGCATGTCTATGTGAGCAGAGTTGCCACCTTAAAATTCACCTAAAGAGGTCGGAATCAAATGACAGTACATTGTCTCATGTCTGACCTATCCTTGATTCCTTTCAGTTTTTCCCCCTGCCACACTGCATCATTTATAAAACTAAACTTGTGCATAGAGACAGTATTAAGTAATGTCATATAGTCAGGCATACCAACTCTTCTAAAGTTTAGTGTTCATTCTGAAATCCACAGGACACTGGTAAATATGTTGGCGGGGAGGGTGGACGCTGTGAAATACTCTCTCATTTCACTGTTCCTACGTCTCCTACTTGCTTCAGTCTTCTAAATGCAAGAATCTCCAGCTGTGATTCTGGCTTCTGCATTTCGTAAACTTAATGATGAGTAAACGGAGGTGCGGCTCGTCTTGGATGATATTCTCCAGCTGTACAGCCACGCCCCTATACTCAGCTAGGGTTCCGAATTTACTGTATGAAGTGAGAATCCGAACAGTTGATTTCTCCTAGTTAGATTAGCAAGATAACATTAGTTTTTAATTGTTAAGAAAGTGAAGAGGAATGTCTGACCACTACCCTTCCTCGATCCTACTCACACCTCATTAAAAAAAAAGAAAAAAAAAAAAGGATATAAGGTTATGATAGTGATGACTGGAGAGTGAGAGACTTAAGGTGAGTGAGGGTTGAAGGGGACACTAAGGATGTGGAGGGATGGAGTGGAGAGTAGGCTATCTGAGTAAGGATGTTGTGAGACTGGGAAAGTGCAGCCTGATGGAGGACAGGGTGACATGGAGACGATTCGTTTGTGGCCACCCCTTCCGGAATTAAGGCGTCTGGAGAGAGAGAGAGAGAGAGAGAGAGAGAGAGAGAGAGAGAGAGAGAGAGAGAGAGAGATTTTCGCGGGACAGTCGGTGGTCGTTCCTCATTTGGTTTCTTATTAATTTTCTTATTTCTGTATCCTACTCGCTCCTTCTGTTGTACTGGGTGATTGGGCTGATGTGATTTGTATTTCTGAACACTTCGTTCCTTTCTTCAGATCTGAAATATATTGGAATTTCTTGGAGTAAATGAGGCTTGAAACAGTCGCATCATCAGTCATTAACGTAATTTGACATCCTTCAATTCGGGGACTCCTTTTTTCCCCTGTTATTTTCAGGTAATTGAATTAACTGATTTTATTTAGCTGTAGCATGGAAGTAGAATTAAAATACATCCAGCTCCTTCAGTTCGAATGAGTTTCAAACTGAATAAAGTAGTGTGAGGAGCAAGAAAAAATTGGAAAATACACAATCGGACTGAAGAGCTGAGTGGAAGGATGACGTCATGAAGGTAAATAACCAATCACGTCACGTCTCCGCCCACACGCCGCTGTTGGTAATAGTGGTGGCATCATAGGTAGAGAATGAAAGCAGAACCACAGATAAAGCAGAAAAGAAGGAATAAATGAGTGGAAAAAGAACAGACAGAAAGGGAAGGAGGGAAAAAGACTGGGTGAAGGAGAATAGAGGAAGAAAAAAGGCGGGAAATCTAGCCAGGCAGACAGTAGCCCTGTAGTGTTGACGCGCGGAGGTTGTGGTCGCCGGCGCTCCTGGCATTTCCATCCCTAAGGTAAAAACAACGAATACTTTTTATTTAATTCTAAAGTCAGCTGACAGTACTAGAGTGTTCTTCAATGTACTTATCAAGTGTATTTTGCCTGAGCGAAATTACGTAATATGCAAGAATTAATACATTCACAAGTATTGATCAAGTGAATGAACATTGTTTCTGGGTTTAATTAGCCCATATATTTTGCTCGAGTAGATATTGAATATCTTTTCCGGCAGCCAGTTGCTGATATTATATGTTATGAAATATAATGTGTTCACTTCTAATTGCAGAATTTTGTGAGTTATTTAGTATTTTGTCAAGAGTTATTTAGTATTTGGTATTTTCGTTAGGCATTTTTTTTTTATTTGCATCAGTGGTACTTATTATTATTATTTCCACAACACACTGTGTGGTTGTCTTTCCCATTTGTCCGTCTGCCAACCTTTTTAGGAAAAACTAATGTTGAGGATCGAGAAAATTTGTGATGTTTTGGTGGTCCTGACTAAATGTTGGTGAAAGTGACAAAGGCACACAGCCGTGCTTTCTCTCTCTCTGATACGAGTTTTGCGCCTTTTCCCCTTTTCTTCGACAAGGGCTAAGGCGTTAAGGACTTAGGTTTAGAGCGTGTAGTATTTTAGGACCGGATACCCCTCCTGTTGTCTACCAGTGACCATTGGGTGGACTCAACCTCCGAGCCTTCGACCAGTGCGGAGCGCTCTGACCCAGAGCCACTACCTCTCCCAGCAGAGTAGTTACCAAGGCGGGAAGCGAACTCTCGACCCTTCGGTCTTTAGTCAGGGGCTCTACCGCTGAGCCACCTTGACCCTGTGTATATGAAAGCTGGCTTCCAGATAGTTTCATAGTCCTCAAGCCTTCTAACTTTACAAGCCAAACGCTCTAACCTTGTAGGAGTGTAGGGAATTGCCTCAGACTTTCCCCCTAACTCCCATCGTAATGAGAGGTCCATCTGAAAGTGAATAAAATCGTCTGTTGGTAGCAAGAACAAAATAGAAAGGACGTACTTGCACAGACGGACTTTATCCGATGGCATATTTTATATTTTATTCTTGGTACCAACACCATTTTATTCAGTGTAAGAAATACATGGTGGTAGGTGGGGACGCTCAGGTGGTAGGTGGGGGCGTTCACCATCCACTCACTCGATGTAGTGCTGCTTTGAGTGTCTGCCCTTTCCTTTCTTCCTTCCTTCCTCATCTGTCGTTACTTCCTTCTTTCCTCTTCCTTCTGCCTGCGGATGACTTTACACTCCCTCTTCTGTCTTTGTGTCCTTCATTCATTCATTCCTCTCCCTTCTGCCTATGGGTGACTGCACTGAGTGACAAGCCAAATGGTTGCCTGTACACCAGGAAACCATTTACTACACTGGGTGGTAACCATATAACCAGATTATGGCGCCTGGTGGTTTAGTGGGTAATTAAGGTGCTCCAGTCGAATTGAACCCTGTGTTGGTTTATATCCAAGGGATGGTTGGGGTTTAGTGTTCACGTCATGCCACTCAGGGTGAGTGAAGCTGGTCACTCATCTTAAATGTCAGGACCAACTTGCCTGGCCGCGGGCCCCTACGCTTCGTGAGGCAACGTAGGATTGGCTGATGAATGGAAGAAATATATCAATGAAGGGGCCTGAAGGCTATAACTCCTCTTTCAGTCTCTCCAGAGCCACAGTATACAAACGCATCAGATGACGTAAAGAATAAGGCACAAAGAAATCATGGCACTCAAGGACGTTCAGCAATTGCAAGCCTGAGCTCTGTAACCATTCGTTTAGCCATGGCTGTGGATGTTATATTTATCGCTAGTAATACCACTGCTGATATAGGTAGCATTTGTTTGATGACGTTATTGGATAAATTCTCCCCCCACCCCTCTCTCTCTCTCTCTCTCTCTCTCTCTCCAAATGTCACAAGAGGTAAATAATGAAGAACAAATTGCAAGGAAATGCCACAGGGGCCATATTTGTACGGTCCCACATATTTTCATTTTATTTTTCTTAAGGTATGGGAAGTATTAGGTTACTTTGAAGGAATATTTGTGTTGGAGGGGAGTCAAGATTTTTGAAAAGGTAGTATTGAAGGTTCGTGTGTTTCTCTGCGTGTACTTCAGAGGAGGCTGCCCATGCTTGGGGTTTAAGTAGGATATATATATATATATATATATATATATATATATACGTATATGTATATATTTATATACAGTATATATATTATATATACATATATATGTTATATATATATATAGATGTTATATATGTTATATATATAGATATGTTATATACAGTATATATATCTATATAATATGGTAGGTGGGGGCGCTCACCATCCACTCACTCGATGTAGTGGTGCTCTCGGGTGGCTGTCCTTTCCTCTCCCTCCTTCTTTCCTTACATTCTCTTCTGTCTTTTCTTCATTCTTTCCTTGTCCTTCTGCCTACGGGTGACTTTACACTCCCTCTTCTGTCTTTTTTTCCTTCATTCTTTCCACTTCCTTCAGCCTGTGGGTGACTCTACACTGAGTGACAAGCCAAATGGTTTCCTGTGCACCAGGAAACAATTTACTACGCTGGGTGGTAACCATATAACCAAATTTTGGCGCCTGGTGGTTTAGTGGGTAATTATTGCGCTCCAATCGGATTGAACCGGTGAAGGTTTACATCCAAGGGGTGGTTGGGGTTGATTGCTCATGTAATGCCACTCAGGGATGAGTAGGTTGGTCACTCTCATCTTAAATGTCGGGACCAACTGCCTAGCTCCGGGCTCCTACGCTCCTCATGGGGCAATGTAGGATTGGATGATGGATGGATGGATGGATATATATATATATATATATATATATATATATATATATATATGTATATATACTGTATATATGTATATATATATATGCTGAACAACATTGAAAACGCAGCTCATATTTTTTTTAAAATATTATGCAAGATCATATTTAGAGCATTAATTAGCTTTGGAATTTTTCGTGGGCCCATTAAAACTACCATGTAAACATACTCAGTAGGTTAAGGTACGCGATTAAATTCAGCCAATCTCTGATTTCTTGCTGGTAGAAGTGGAACCTACTTTCTTTGCGTCTTGGATGAAGTTACCGTCATTGGAAGGAGTGCCGCTATGTTTTATTCGCCTTGCCTTGATTGTCACCATGGTTTCGGGATGCTGGAAGGTAAGGCCGCGCACACGGGGATGGTTTTGGGAGTTTAACCCCTCTATTTGGAAAAAAAAATGAAAAGTTCGAATGAAAATGATACTGAAAACACAACTCTAAACCCTGATAAGAATGTTACATGGAGGCGCTTTGTTTGTGGCCACCCCTTCGGGATGAAGGCGTCTGGCAACAGGTAGGTAGATAGAAGAATGTTATGTAGAAAAATAATAGAAAAATAAAATGTTCCACAAAATACAAGAAAAAGAAGTTTCGCAAAGGTCCTAGAACGTTTTGTTACCGAAGAGACTAAATGGAAAATCATGGAAACCAAAAAAAAAAAAAAAAAAAAAAAAAAAAAAAAAAGAAGATTGCAGATCTTGGTGAAAATAAGGGCATATAAACGTTACTTCTATGCAGAGTGAGTTTACGGTCAGAAATCAGGGAGTGAAGATGTGTTTTCTCGTTTTCCTTTTTTTTTTTTTTTTTTAATGTGAAAAATGTCAAGTAAACGACCGAATTCTTTGTTTCACTTTTAAGGTTCTGTAGAGTTCATTATGTAATAGAGTTTTTACCTTTTCAGTATTTTAATCAGTTACTGTACCTAAGTTTACCGTATTGCGTTACTTAGTGTGTAATTAAGGCGCTCCATTCAGATTAATCCTGTGCAGATTTACATCCAAGGGATGGTTGGGGTTTATTGCTCGCTTAATGCCACTCAGGGATGAGAGAGTGGTCACTCATCTTAAATGTCAACTCAGGGATGAGTGAGGCTGGTCACTCAAATGTCAAGACCTACTTGCGTAGCCCCGGGCTCCAACGCACCTCATGGGGCAACACAGGATTAGATGATGAATGAAGTAAGTGAATGAACTATGTTATGAAAAAATAGTGTTCCCCCCTTTCAAAAATCCTGCGCACGACCCTGCTGGAAGGTGGCATAGTTCCGACATGAAGCTGCCTGTAGAAATTAGGGCCGTGCGCAGGATGATTGGAAGCAGGGGAGTTGGAAAAAAAAAAATCCATAACATAGTTTATTCACATTATTTCATTCATTCATCATCCAATCCTGTGTTGCCCCATGAGGTGCGTAGGAACCCGTGGTTGGACAAGTTGGTCCTGGCTTTTAAGATGGGTAACCAGCCTCATTCATCTCTGAATGGCATTACGTGAGCAATAATCTTCAACCACCCTTTCGAATTTGTAGGACTATTTAACTTTTTCTGTTATTTTTCTATAGTAACATTCTTAACATGGTTTTATTAATTTAATCAGTCGCGTTTTTATTATTTTAAGTCGAATTTTTCATTCTTTCAAAATGGGGGAGGGGTGTTAAACCTCCCAAACCCTCCCCCGCGTGTGCACGGCCTTCGTAGAATTAGTTATTCGGTGACTGTCAGGCTAGTTTAAAGGCATGATGAAGCAGGTTCAGTTAACGACAGACTGTCCTGGTAAAGTAGGCTGCTGCAAGTCAACTCGACGTCATGGTCGCCACATACGGTTCTTGCACCTCTGAGACGGTTAATAACGGCAGCGCTAGCAGCATGCAAGACTGCTATTACATTTGGTGCCCCCTGTGAGGCGTAGGATTACATCTTGCTAGGCTACAAATGTGGCCACTCACCACTTGACACGTATTGTGGAAGAGCCTGTGATGTAGTGGTTTGAGCTGATTACTACCTTCGTAATGGTCGTCTGTTAGGCTTTTCACATTTGGATACTCGCATGTGGGTTATGTTAATGGATTTTGAGGGTGAATCGCATGTTATGTCGAGCTTTGTATACAGTAAACCACAATTAACGCAAATACTGGTGCGTTTTCGTTGTTTAACGTCACCGATCGAAAGGATGGGTTTGTCTAGTGGACGGGTTTGTCTTGTGCACGTAGGTTCCAAAACTCCAAGAGGCGGATGGAGGTTTTTGTACACCATATATTGACATCTAAGGGCTTAGACTGATCGTCTCTCCTTCAATATTCTGGACTGCAGTAGCCTTGAAAGTGGTAATACAGGACTGGCTGCATTTCTGTATGTACCGTGTATGTAGGCTAATTTTGGTATTTATAATGTTTGCGATTACATAGTCATCTCATCACTACGAGAGGTTCTTAACTGAACGAAACCGCCTGATTGTAGGGAGAATGAAAACGAATAGAATACGTCATGGTAGTGGAAGGGACAATGTAAGTTCTTTTTTTATCCTTTTAGTCAGCAAAGTCCGTAGGCGGGGGGGAGGGCGGGGAAGCGGCCGGAAATATTCAGAATATAATAAAAACTTGTAGTGAAGTGGTTTAAGCCTATGGCTGCATTTATGTACATTTTTAAAAAAATATATTCGGGCTGGCATTAAACGATTTTGTTCGGCAGAAAGGATACCTAGCATTAACAGATTATTTCGATTTACTCATTCCTACACTGGATCCACGTAGCTAGGACTATATATCATTTAGGCAAACACAGGGTGAATTTTCTTGTCTGAGGAAAAAAAAAAAAAAAGTCGAACGGTTGGGATCTACCGTACTGATTAACCCTTGCGAACGGTGTTTTATTCAGCCCAAAAAACAGATTTTTAAAGTTTTCCCCTTTTCATTTTCATTTCATCCTTTTTCTGAGGAATCCTTACTTCGTTAAAGGCTATTTTGATTAACCATGTCACTGCTATAAACACGTTTGAATATTCTATTTTTACATACGTGGGACGAGTTCCATCATTACAACCCTTACTTGTGGAAGAATGAACTGGGCACTTTATCATGATGTGTACGTGTAGTTTGTGTGTGTACAGATTTTATGAGAGGGTACGTTTTTGTGTGTGTGTGTGTGTGTGCGTGTATTCTTAAGCCTGTACGTTTATGACTAGCCCGTGTGCACCCAGTGACCGGTACATAATCATGGTTTGTAGATGTCAGTTTTTACGAAATTTAGTGTACGTATGTAAGTTGTTACAAGTACTTCGCGTACAGACAGACCTATGCGTTTGTGTTGTGTGTATGTATGTGTTGTTTGTTTGTAATTTTATATGTAGCTTTGTTGGCATACTGTATGTTATTGTGGACGTGTATGTACAAGTAGTTGTGTATGTATGAATATACTGTTTATGTATGTATGTATGCGTACATGTCCATGTACCCTGTATATTTGTGTGTGTGTGTGTGTGTGTGTGTGTGTGTGTGTGTGTGTGTAGGCCTGGTGCGACTGTGGTTATGTGTCCTTGAGTCGTATGCTTGTGGGCCAGGGGAGACGGACCAGGACCTCGGTATTACCAGTTTATTTCTGCATTATAACACATTGATATTCTTACTTCGTATACATTCAGATGTCTCCATAGAAAAGGTATTGTCAAAGTGTTTGAGAGATTATCAAGACTGAATGAAGGAAAGTTGGATGGTTGGTTGATTGAGAGAGAGAGGGAGAGAGACGGGACATACATTCAGTCCTTTCCCCGAGATCCAGCAGTTCTTTCAGGTAGCAACAGATGGCGCATCTTCAAATATCACTGACTGGGAAGCAGTATCGCACTGGATCAATCCCGTCATCACACGAGCAGCAGCCCAGTTTCTACCACTTGTAAACGTGAACAAGCTCGTGTACGTGTGGAGTTAGGTGCGTAGAACCACTCCCAGGTATACATAGACACGTACACACAGCCAGCCTTCCCCTCGGTGTACACTAAGTCAAGGTTGCACAAGCGGGACTGGTGGCGGGTTTGAGGAGATGGGTGGGGGGGCCTAGAGGGGGGAGAGTGGAGAGAGGAAGAGGCCTGGGGAGGGGAGGTTGATGATAAGGCAATATACTGTATAGCCTCTTCATTCCAATGATGTATTTTTCAATTTATTTTTTGTTCCCCCCGATTATTACAACTTATGAAAAACCTCTAGTTTAGAAGGGGTGCCAAGGCTATATCTAATGTCTCCTGGTGCGAAAGTCTCTCGGGTGAATAAAAGTATGGGATGGCAAGAATAACAGATGATCACCGGCTTCAAGGAGTTAATGAGAATCCGTGTACCGGGTGTGTGCGTGTATGATGATGGGTGTGTTTGTGTGCATAGAAAATTAAGCCCTGCAGCACGAGGGCGCCTTCCATGTTTGTATTCTTGCGCTGTAAGGACAATTTACATTTGGCTTTGAAAATTAGCATTTTTATTAGGCTTAGTGAGGTCACATACCCTATAGTATACCCTTCATTAGTTATTGCTTCAACACGAGAGGTCTTTCCTTAGTAGAACAGTATTGCCTGGAAGTTGCAAGAAGAAAGTGACATCGTAGTGAAGGGGTTAATAGGTGGAGGAATGAAGCCTGGAATGGAACAAGCTAACATTCACTGGGTCTGGGTGGAGAAAGTTGTGGGAGACCTTTGTCCTGGATAGAGGGCTGAAGAATTTAGTGTGGGGGGTTGACATATGACGGTTGTATTCTACTTGAGTGATTTTTCGAATTGACGGGTAAGTTACAGCCTTCATTAACCAGTGACTACTTATCATTTCGAAGTTGAATGATGTCGTTTAGAAGTAATATGATGAGCAATATAAAATACGTCATTGCTGTGAAGGAGTTTACCGTAACTTCGGTGCCAGGTACGATGCCTGGTCTTACTGTACTTGGTACAAGCAGATGATTTTATCCGGATTAGGAGAGACCTCTGGTAGTGAAGGGGTCAGAACTAATCTTGTATTAACCTCTATTTGTAGGACGTTGGTTTATTTATTTATTATTATTATTATTATTATTATTATTATTATACTATTATTATTATTGGTAGTCATGTTTTACTGACGTTATTATTATTATTATTATTATTATTATTAATTATTATTATTTGTACCGTCTGATATTTTACTGACCTCGCTTTATCCCCGAGGACGCGGGAAGAGTTCATATGGGAGTGAAGGGTCATTGGAAAAGGCAGATAGGCAAGTGTGTGTGAAGGTAAGAACTGTGCATATGGGAAAAGTTTGTGTGTGTGTGTGTGTGTGTGTGTGTGTGTGTGTGTGTGTGTGTGTGTGTGTGTTGAAGGAAATGTCTGCTTGTAGGCATTTGTGTGTAATGCCCGTATGTGTATGTATGGGATAGGGGGCAGTAACCACTATTAACCCAGTAACACCATTACCACAGTCACCCCACAATAAACTCACCCAGACAGAACTAATCGCTTTAATGAGTCACTTGTTTATTACGACTTTATTGCCCTGCGGCTTTGTGTGTGTGTGTGTGTGTGTGTGTGAGAGAGAGAGAGAGAGAGAGAGAGATTCTAGAATTGTAATATTTTCCCTTGATATTTCGCCAGCTTAAATAGTGGCATGTCGTCGAGTCCCCGTGCCATTAGGTTTTTGAACCTATATATATATATATATATATATATATATATATATATATATATATAGATATATATATATATATATTTTTTTATGATCATTTTGTCGCTATGCGAACATACTGTGGTGCGGTATTTATTTGTTGTTAGGGTCTTCATTGGCATTGTGATGTATGTGTTTGTTTGTTAATGGGAGTTATTACCTCCGCAATGGAGGTTGTTTGTGCTGGAGTTGGTTTATTTGTTTGTCTGTCCGTCTCTGTCAGTTAGCAGGATTACTCAAAAAATTATGAACGGATTTTGATGAAATTTTGTGGAAGGGTGGGCCATGGGCCAGGGAAGAAATTCTTAAAATTTTGGCCGGATCTGGATCCGTATTCGGAGTATCCTGCACAATATCTCCAAAAGTTCTCAATGAATTTCAATGAAATTTTGTGAAAAGGTGGGTCATGGACCAAGAAATAATTGATTAAATTTGGGGGCGGATCCGGATCCGGATCAGGACCTTGTATCCACGGATCCGGATCTGAGTCATTTTTAATGGCATTGGTGGATGTATGCGCTTTCTGAGAGCTTTCTAGTTTGTGTTTGTATGGAAGAACTGCTTATATTTTGGAAATGAGTACCGGAGTGTATGTAAGATATAGGTCCCACGTGGTTTTTGTGTGCGCGTGCATTAGTACTGAATGAGTGAATTGTTTGTGTGGGTGGGTGTTTATGTGCTTGTATTCATACTATACTATTCAGTGATTTCTTCCGATGCTAAAGAAGAGGGAGGGAAGGAGGGAGGAAGGAGATAAAGAAGGAAGGAATGCAAGAGTGTCAAGGCCATTAGAAAGCTAGGTGTTATGGTGTGGGGGAGAAAGAGGGTGGATGGAAGGAGAGAGGTCGAAGAAGCAAACAGTTGTGGAGGTGAGGATGAGAAGAAGGAGTAGGGAAAGGAGGAAGAATGAAGAGTTGCGAAGAAAGGAGGGCGAAGTAGATGAAGGAAAGGAGGAGGGGTGGAAGGAAAGGGGGAGGTCAGGAAGTGGGGAAGATGAAGAAGGGATGCGGAAGGGCAGGGGTTAGAAAGAAGTAAAAGGGATATTGCAGGAAGGACAGGGGGAGTAAGAAAGAATGAGGGGAGTAGAAGCATGAATGAAAATGAAAAGGGAAAGGGGCTGACGGATGGAAGGGAGAAGGTAGGACAAAAAAGTGAGAAAAATGATGTAAGGAGGAAAGAGATCAGAAAGGAAGATACAACAGATAAGAAATTAGCGAAAAACGTTGGAAGAGAAATTAAGAAGGAAGGAAAAAAGAACGAGACGTTACGGTGGAGGAGAAAGAAAAATTAAGAAGGAAGGAAAGTAAAAAAAAGAAAAAGAAAAATGGAAGGAGGTAAAAAAGAAAACTTGGGAAGGCAGAACAAAAAAGCAAAGAATGGTAGAAAAAATGAAAAAAAAAAGGAATGAAGGGAGGAGGAAAGAAAGGGAAGATTTTAGGAAGGAATTAAGGAAGAACGAAAGGGTGGGTAGAGAGCTAGGTTTGGTGCCGTTATACTACCTTGCGCAACTTTTACCATTCTTGGCCCATTCTTTCATCCCCTTCATTCATTTCTTCGTTCACTTCCTTCACTCAGTTTTCTCTGTTTCTCAATCTTTTAGTCATATTGTAGGTTCTTTCACATTTTTGTTCATGTATTTCACATTTTTCATACCTATTCTCAGTCGATTATTCACTTATTTCTTCATTTATTTCTTATTTTATATTTTCCATCGTGCATTATTCCATTTTCCTTCATTCGCCATGTAATTTCAGTTGGCCAAATCCTCTTCTCTTTCATTCGTTTATTCCGTTCCTTACGGATATATTATATTTCCAGTCCTCCATTTCTCGTTACAGCCTTCATTTATCTTCATTTTTCACTCCTTTGGTTATTCACTCCTGCTTTCCCCAAACTCGTTAATTGTTTTTATTTTCTTTGATACTTCCTTTCTAGTACTTATCTTCATTTATTTTTTGTCCCTTTTACTGTTTATTTACTTTTGCTTTCTCTGGACTCGTTCGTTTTTATTTTTATTTTTTCAGTGTTTGATACTTCCTTTCTAGTTCTTATCTTCATATATTTTGTAGTCACACTAACCCTTCCTGTATGAAGACTTCTTTCCATCCACCCATTCTCCCTGTTTATTTATTTATTTTTTTAAATCCAATTATCGTCTGAGTAGGAGGAAGAAAGGAGAAAGTGAGAAACGTTAGTTGGAAAGAATAGGTATGAAGATGGAAGGAAGAATGAAGTGAAGCAAGAAATAAAAGGGAGAGACTGATGGAGGGTAGTTCAAAGTGAAAAAAGATGGGTGAAGAAAATGAATGGAAATGGAGGTGGAGAAGTCAGTAGGAGGGAAAGTGATGAAGAAACTGAGAGAGAGAGAGAGAGAGAGAGAAGACGAAGGGTAGTTAGGGTTATCACATCAGTGGTTACCAAGCGGAATGTATAGGTAACGGCACATTCTCTCTCTCTCTCTCTCTTTCTCTCTCGTCGTCTTGTTTGTTTTCGTGTTTTATTTAACTTAAACGCTTTGTAGTAAAGTTGGTACTCTGTCTGTCTCTGTCTGTCTGTCTGTCTCTCTCTCTCGTTTGTTTTCGTGTTTTCTTTAACTTATTAGTAAAGTTGGTACTGTCTGTCTGTCTGTCTGTCTCTCTCTCTCTCTCTCTCTCTCTCTCTCTCTCTCTCTCTCTCCGTAAAATAAAAAGATAACCTTGATCATCCTGTTTGGGGAATTGTTAACGGATTTTTGAGAACTGAAGTGTAACGGAAATAACTGCTTCATTCTCTCTTAGTTTGTTCTGTATTTAGTTCCATCAATTTGCATATTTGTTTTTACTATATATTATTCATTTCTCTCTCTCTCTCTCTCTCTCTCTCTCTCTCTCTCTCTCTCTCGCCCTGTATCCGTATCCGTCTCGTTGTTAAGTTTGCGGCATGTTATTGCATATTCAATATTTTAAAATTTTACTTTAGCGGCGTGTTATTTCATTTTTTTATATTCTTTAATTTTACTCCATTCTTGTTTTCTTTTTTCTCCACATCGGCATTTTAAAAAACGTTTTCTGCCTTCATTTACGATACTCAGTACTTAGGCTAATTTGTACTTTTCTTCGTGTCGTTTTGTTAAATGTTTTTCGTTCTTCCATTACTAATAATTATTCATTTTACAACGTCTAATGCGAATTTAACCTATAAAGATTTTATTATTATTATTATTATTATTATTATTATTACAGCTGCCTGTGTTACCTCCGCCAGCGAAGTTGAACGGTTATTAGGTAGTCTCCCGTGTCTGTCCGTCTGTGTGTGCAAGTTGTATTTTAGTGACATTTGGTGGATAAGCTGCCAGTGGGTCATGGAATACATTATTAGATTTTGAGACGGATGCGGATGCAAGAAGCGGGTATGCGCTGTGACTGCTTAACAGTTCAGACGAAAACCTTCGGATTAATTGGATGTATGAGACAGTAAAAGTATTCGTTTGGAAGGGAAGAGGAATTACAGCAGTAAATACTGGCATATTTGGTAGACCTATGTGCTTTATATGTTGTTGTTCTTAATAGTATTTTTACCTCTGCCGACGAAGTTGGAGGAGTTTTATATATTAACCTATGTTTTTCTGTTTGTCCTCACGATATCTCAGTAAGTTCTCAATGAATTTCAATGAAATTGTGTGGAAGGGTGGGCCATGGACCAAGAAAGAAGTGATTAGATTTGGGGCGGATCCGCATCCTATGTATACCGCTTCCGAAAATTCTCAAAGAAATCTTGTGGAAGGGTGGGCCACGGGCCAAGAAAGAATTAAATAAATTTTGAGGCGGATCCGGATCCGGAACCTATGTATCCCGCACAACTTCTTAAGTTCGCAATGAATTTCAATAAAATTTTGTGTTAGAGTGGGCCATGGGTCAAGGAGCAATTAATTAATTTGAGGGGCGGATCCGGATCCCACGTATTCCACACAATATCTCCACGGATCCGGATCCTTTTTAATGCAATGGCAGTGGCGGAGGTATGCGCTCGCTGAGTGCTTTCTAGTTATTACTGTCTGTTACTTTTCTAAGACCAAAGTTAAAAGTTTAATTTAGGATCTGATGTATGTAATGGTAAACGTGGGGGGTGTACAGTATATTTACAGCGATGTGAGTATGCAGGTGTGTGTGGTTGTACAGGTGGTGGGAAGCAGGTGTGTGTGTGTGTGTGTGTGTGTTTCTTGTTTGGCTGGACAGTGAGGTTCATGAAGATATCTGAGCTGTTGCTGATCAGGATTATTGTCGATTATCGGATGTTTGAATGTACGAATAAAAAGGCGGGCGCTAGTGGGCTGTGGGTAGTCAGATATCTGTATTTTTGTTGAATTGGGTGATGTGTTGTAGACTGATTACTGTGTCAGTTAAGTACGTACCATGGTATATCGACTTTTCATCCTTTTTATAGCCTTATATCTGATTCTTGTTTATATATGATGTTATTATTGATGTTTACCAAGACAAATGATTTAGAGACAAAGTGCTGTGTTTTCTTGGTAGGCAGATGGATTTAGTATGCAGATAGGTAGGTGGCCGCGTCAGTAGGTGAACAGGTTATCAGGCTTAAAGAAAATGGATAGGCTGAGTTAGCTGGTTAATAGAAATGTAGGTAGGTAGGCTACAGGGTTGGCAGGATGGTTGCTAGGTAGGTGGATACTAAGATAAGTAGTCGGGTAGTTGACAATATAGGTAAAAAGTTGTCCAAGTACGAGAATTGGAGGGTAGGTAGATTAGGCTGATGAACAGATACGGTAAGCAATATGGTATGAGTTTGGGAAGGTAGATTTTTCATTAAATTGGTGGGTGGATGGGCCGGTTGGTTAAGGTTGGATGGATGGATGTGTTATGTGGATTGGTATGTTCATGCATATGGTAGGTGGGGTAAGTAGGTAATGAGAGAGAGAGAGACCTCTTACGTGACCGGCACTGATTAAATTTAAAAAAAATACTGTAGTACATTTATGATGTAGGTAACTACATGATGGAATTCAGTCGCTGGCTGTTCTTCCTTTCTTCTTTACGTCCCCCACCAGGGGAAAATGGTCACAATCCCGGCAATAAACTAGAAAGGCACATTGATCCACCAGGTCAAGGAGGCCGGAAGCCAGTCAAGCAGCCGCAGGTTTGTTGACCGAGTTCCTCTCCAGACTGTCAGAATCGGATGAAGGACCATTGGAGGCTTCTTAGCCTATCGTGGCTAGTGATTTATTTTCCACATTACACCATGACATTTTCTTTTGTATTATTTACATCGTTTAGATACGTAGTTTGCATCAATAACATATAAGGCGTTACCGGGGCGTAATGTGCAAAATAAATCGTTGAGGATTAGGCATTACCAAGCCACGTAAGCCGCTTAAAACACAACCCAAACTCCGCCGAAAATTTGTCGGATGGTGTAGGTGGGAGAAAATAACTGGAAGAATACCTCGTTTCACTGGCTCACGTTTTGGGCGTGCCGTATTTCAGTGCCAGGCATTATATAGGTCAGTGAGGAACGGAATGCCTAGAATGCCGCCTTATGGAGCGAGGTGTTCTTCCAGCATTTACTCCTTCCTTACCGATGGAAGAATTTGTGTCATCTGCCGTCAAAGTTCGGCCTCACTGTGCACAAATCCTTTGTTTCGTAATGCCTCTTCTTTAGCGATATTTTTCCTGTTATATCTTAACCCCTGCAGCCTGAGGACGTAACTAGTATTTTAGTCTTGCTGCACCTGGATGACTTTATTCAACATAGGAGAGCACCCTGACAGTGGAGGAATTGTTGAATTTTAACCAGGGTTGGCATGGGTAGCTCCCCGGGTACCTACCCATTTACCCACCTGGGCCAGGTTTTTATTAGTTTAAAAATCCGGGACGGAAAATCGTAAAAAATAGTAAATATATTAATTAATGAATTAATTATACATACATACACAAATGTAAAGACCGAGTGCACCACAAAAAGAGCGGTTCCATTCTCATGTCCTAATGGCGGCGATCCAGGCAGCCCTATTCAGAGCTGCCGTACATGTCAGGTTTTTAAATTTAAGATAAGATCGTTTAGTCTGATCCCACACCTTTCTAGGTATAACCCTTGGTGCAGCTTCCTCCACGTTCACCGGCATGCATCTTATGTCCCAGCTTAGTTCATCTATCCTCTCCACCAACCAAGTCTGCTTGTGCGCATCTCATCGTTGATACTCTTGATACGTACTGTAACTGTCTCCCCAGTTCTTCATTAGATATCTTGTCTCGTAGTTTGGACCCACACATCCATCTCACAATTCTCAATTCATTACGTTCCATTCTGTTGATATCATGTGCTTTGACAGGCCACGTTTCTGAGGCATATGTCATTGCGTTTCCAACATGATGCCTGCACTTTTCCCGTCAAGGGGAGTGAAAGTCTTCTCATCGTCGGAATTGGCAGCAGTTCTCTGAATTTTCCCCTGCCACATCGGATTCTGGCGATAGTGGCGGCCTCAGCCTCACCACCGCCAAAGATGGTACGGTATCTCTCAAGTAGCAAAACTTGTCCACCATCTTCAGTGTCTCATTGCCAAGTTCATACTCCCAGCCCGGTCATTCAGCACATGCTCACTCTTGCATACTATACATACAAATTTCTCAACTAATTTTAAAAATAGCAGGCCAACTTACACAAATAATACTTACATTTTTTATTTACTGATTTAATTTAAAGAATAAAATACTGTAAATGAATAAAAAAAAACTGTACTCATTAAGATTGGCTTTATTTTATACACTCAAAACGGTTTGTTGAACATAAACTTACTTTTGTCGGTATTTTCTTGCCAGTAAATTGTAAAAATTGTGCAATATGCTGTGTATGTGTATCTTAATGTTATCATTGTACGGTGCTTCTTAACATTTTATGGCACTATATTATTCCTAGTCCATAATTTCATTATTTTACAATAACGGCACAAAGCACACTAAAATTTTATTATAGAATCTAAATTAATATTTCATAGCCTGTGTATTGCAAATAAAGAGTACCGTATATTGATATTCATAACTATTATACATAATGTACTCGTGTTTTCATCTTCGAAGCTGAACAGTTAATTTTGGCAGTACAGTACATTGTTAGTCCATTATTTTGTTGTTAGTCAAAGATTATGTAGAAAAATAAAGCAAACTGAAATGTTAAATTTAGTAACTGTAAATTAATATTTGATAATTGTTTTAGAAACCTTCCTAAATATTATGAGTAATTCAGTAATAGTACAGTATTTTACGGGTATCAGCATGAATGTCTGCACCCAGGGTCTCGTCATTTTTGTACTACGTTTTTCAACCTGTAGTCCAGTACTGAAAGAAATTACTATGGTCCTTTGCCATAAAATACCGTACCTATATTTTGTACAATATATAGTTAAAAAAATAAAAATATTTACTGTATACAAATCTCAAGGTTTGTAAGAATCTTGGGTTTTATCCGGATTTTATTATAAATACCCGTTTTTTTTTTAAATGTAAAACCAGGGGAGGGGGGACTAAGTTTACGATGGAAGAGTTGAGGGGTAGGATAGGACTGGAGTGTATTGGTGATGTGATAAGGAGAGGTAGATTGAGGTGGTTTGGGCACGTGGAGTGGATGGGGGATGATAATTGGATTCAGAAAGTGAGAAGTGTTAACGTTAGGGGTAAGGTTGCGAGAGGCAGACCAAAAACGACCTGGGACGAGGTCATTGGGTGTGACCTCAGGGATTAGGGACTGAATAGGGAAGCTGCCAGAGATCGAGCAGCATGGAGAGCCGCCATTAGGTGACCATGGCAAGCACCTATATATATATGGTATGTATGTATGTGTGTGTGTGTGTGTGTGTGTGTGTGTTTGTGTGTATGTATGTATATCATCATCATCATCATCATCCGGACCTCCTTTCCCACCGAAAGGCAGGGCGAGGAGTAACAATGTCCAGACAGCCCATATTTGCCCAATCCAATGGGCCACGCTTCCATTCACCCATCAATGAAGCCCACGGAATTCTGGCTCTGTCGGATACGCCAAAAACATTCACCACGTTCTGTAGCTTCGCATAAACCTATCCGATTGAGTCAATCCGGACTGTGCCACGTTAAAAAGGGGTGCCAAATCCTTGATCATGCACTTCTCCACACAACATTCATCCAGCCAGCTCGATCTCTTGTCAGTTCCCCAGCCTCACCGACTTCCAAACCTCTCTTCCTCACACACTCATTCACCATATCTCTCCACCTTCTCCTCCCCCCAAAAACCAAGCCCGTTGTAGTCGTGGGGGGGCTCAGGGGTCTGGGGCTGGGACCTGATGGTGGAGGTGGTTTCCCTATGCCCTTCTTCCCCCCTATACCCTGCTTCCTCCTATACCCTGCTTCCCCCACCCTTGGGTCCCAGTCCTTGGCCTTACTAATTTTGCTTGGTCCTTTTTCTACTCTTTTCTTCTTTTATTTTCTTTCTTCTCACCTTCCTAAGGTGTGAGAGCCGTGCTGATGGGATGCAAGGCTGTCTCTTTTATGTCAGTCGCAAACGGCCTCGGGGAACCATGGGTACGGTAGCCCTTGTTTCTTTCACCCTTACTCTTGACTCGGGCTCTCAGGAGTGGACTAGTTAATTCCCGCTTGAATAATTAGGCTCACCATGGCCAATAATGAAATTATAAAAAACCCCCAAGGAGCAACGGGAGATGCTCCTCCAAAACCTTCTCCCGGTCAGGCGGATCCCCCTCCCCCTACTTTTCCGCCTCTTTCTTCCTCTTCCTATCCTTCTGTTTCTTCTTCTCCCCCCCCTCTCCTTCCCCCTCCCCTCTTTCCAAACCCTCCAACAATAACATCAATTTTTGGTCGCCAGACATGGCCAAAATTTTTCAACATTGAACCCACAATAAATGACCTCACCCTCCATCTCTCTCTCCTTCAACAAATAGGTCCCGACGTCACTTTCACATCACGACCAAATGGAGACCGCCTCTTGACCGTTAAAACTGCTGCACAGGCTGAGAAGGTGAGGTCGCTCACCGATCCCTCTGGCCATCCCATCTCACAACTCCAGATCTCCAATTAAACTCTAGTACTGGAACTGTTCTCATTCCCTCATGCATAACAATTGGAAATTGTAACTTCTCAGAATGTTCCGCAGACATCCAAGCAATCTTGTCTGCACAACAACTACCAGTAATATCTGTTCAGTGCTACACACTTCCCCCCCAGGGGCGCTGCAAGTACTCCGCCAACATTGCCAAAATAATCTTTAAAGACCGCGATTTACCTGCCTCTCTCATCATTGGTGGTACACGACTTGCAGTCAAAGAATATACGCCTCGTCCTCGACAGTGCTCTTCCTGTTGGCGCTACGGCCACCCAGCTAAATACTGCAGGTCAGAGGCAGTGTGCCCAACCTACGCCCAACCCGGCCACACCTCCTTAGCCTGCGTAGCACAGAACCAAGTCTGCCCGAACTGCCAAGGTTCTCATGCTGCCTCGTCCTGGAACTGTCCAGAATACATTTTTGAATCGGAAGTCGCAAGGATTCGCTGGAAAGAAGGTCTCTCCCTCCGTGCAGCCCGTCAACGTGCCCGTGATTTAGGATTCTCCTCCCGTGTTACCTATGCTCGAGTGGCCCGGCCTATTTCCACTACCTCTGCCACCTCTCAGTCCTACCATACTACAACCACGACACACTCTAACTGCTTTTCTACCATCACCTTATCTGACACACCTGTCCCCTTGGTATCGCCAGCCACCAGCTCCTCTACTATTTCAACCTCTTTTCCTGTCCCTACTCATACCTCCTCTTCACCTACCCCTCTGACTGTCACTATTGTCTCCTCTCCATCTGTCTCTACTCTCCCCTCTTCCACCTCCCCTTCTCCCTCCTCTTGTTCTGCCTCCTACTCTCAGGCCCCTTCAGTTTCTATTTCCAACTCTTTCTCTGTCCTAGACTCTTCCACTCCTACCTCCTCCTTGTCACTTCCGTTGTCCACTCCCCTCTCTTCCCCCCATCGCCCTTCCAGTTCTGCTGCTCCACCCCACTCATCCTCTTCCCAACACCAACAGTTACTTCCTCTGCCACAGCGTGATGCCCGCCGTCTGCCTGCCTCTGGCAAACGTGGGCTGCCTCCCACCACATCGGATACCAAGGGTACCACAAAACCCACACACTCTCCCCCAACTCGTAAAATGCGAATTACTCGTCCTTCGCCCTCGTGACACCAACAACAAAGATCCCTGTCTCAACCCAACGATCAGCTAGTTCCAACCCTATCCGGACTCCTCAAACCACTTCACAACCAGTTCCAGCTCCCCTGTCAACACCACAGATGACACAATCAACAGGTGCCGAGAGTGAAACTCTCTCAGATATTATGGAATACTTAGCAACTCCTTTACAAGAACCACTGAGTCCCCCCAAAATACGTCATACAGCAGAAGTCCATTCAGCTCCTTCCGATCTTCCTCCCACTCCCATCCCTCCTTCCCCTTCTGCCCCTCTTTCATGTTCTAATCCCTCTCCTTTATCCCTCCCTATGCCACCAGGCTATAGCGACCGTCCTACTCATTCACTTCTTCCACACTCTGCTCCTATTCCTACCATTGAACCAACCCGGTGATGTGTGATACCCTTTCAACATAAATTCGTTTTTTACTATATTTTATTCTTTGTAAATTTTTGGTAACCTTTTACTTTTCTTTGATTTTACTTTTAGTTCTTTTATTTTACTTTTTAGTGTTATACAATTTTAATATGTCTCTTTTACAATGGAACATGCGAAGTTTCATGGCCCACCGTAATGATCTACGTTATCTACTTTCAATTCACCATCCTTCAATAGTCTGTTTACAAGAACTCCGTTTGTCTTCCCCACCAGTACCCATACCTGACTATTGTTTCTTGTTTTCTCCTGCTTCTCTTCCTGTTTCCGCCATTTTAGTTCATAACACAGTCCCATTAGAATATCTGTCGCTTCACACCACTGTTCCATGTCATTTTGTTCGTGTTTTTCTCGAACAATGGATTACGATAGTGTCTGTATATTTCTCTCCCTCCCAACCTATTGATTTCCCAGCTTTAACCCTTTTATTATCACAATTACCCACTCCAATTTTATTAATGGGAGATTTTAACTGTCGCCACGCTTTGTGGGGCGATGATGTTACAAATTTGCGTGGCCGCCACCTTGAATCTTTTATTTTTAATAACGATTTATCCATACTGAATACGGGAACTTATACACATTTTGACTCTAGAACTCACACTTTTTCCTGTCTTGATCTCTCCCTATGCTCCCCTTCTCTTTCCCTAGATTTCCATTGGTCTGTTCTTTCAGACGTTTTATATAGCGACCACTTTCCTATCAAACTTACTCTTACCACATATCGTCCTGTACTCAGACCCCCTCGATGGTGTTCCCCGAAAGCTGACTGGCCGTCATTTACTTCTCTGACTGTTCCTACTGTACCTCCTTCTTCATTCTCTACTATTTTAGATATGCTCACTTATTTTAATGAATTAATTCTTAGTGCAGCTTTGACCGCGATCCCTAGGTCGTCCCGTCCTTTTACTTCTAAGTGTGTACCTTGGTGGGATTCAGACTGTACTGTAGCACTCCGTGTTAAACGTGCACGTTGGAAGAGTTACCTACGCAAACGCAACACTGCGGATGAACAGAATGCATTTCTGCTGTTTAAAAAGGCCTGTGCCCGTCTTCGAAAGATTGTTAAACGGGCTAAACGCCGTAGCTGGAGGTCATACGTTTCCACCATTACTACCAATACACCCATTGCATCCGTCTGGAAATGTATACGCAAAATAGCGGGTACCGGTAAGCATCTTCCTATGCCCTCCCCTGTCCTACACTTAGATGGAGAGTCAGTAGCAGATGCTCATCTAGTTGCTAATGGCTTAGGTCGTCACTTCAGTAATGTTAGTAGCGGCTCTCATCTCTCACCTGAATTTCATACCCTTAAAGCTGCTACTGAATGTACGCCTGTTGTCTTCAAGCTGTCGTCTAGTCAGTCATATAACGCGCCATTCACACTCCATGAATTGACCTCTGCCCTTCGTCTGTGTAAGAACACTTGCGAGGGTCCTGATGGCATACACTATAATATGCTCCGTCACCTTTCCCCTCAGGCCATGGCCTTATTAATAACTATTTATAATCGTATCTGGACAGAGGGTGTTCTTCCCCCCTCATTTCGTGATGCTGTCATTCTCCCATTTCTTAAACCGGGAAAGCAAGGCCATGTCCCTCAAGATTATCGCCCCATTGCTCTTACTGGCTGTCTTTGCAAATTGTTTGAGCGTATGATAAATCATCGCCTTATGTGGCTCCTAGAATCCAAGCAACTTTTGTCTTCTTCACAATTTGGTTTTCGAAAAGCTCGCGGCACCTTAACTCCCCTCCTAAATCTTGAGACTTATATCCGTTCAGCCTTTGCCACTCAACAATCTGTTATCGCAGTGTTCTTCGACCTTGAGAAAGCTTATGACACAGCCTGGCGCTACCATATTTTAAGCACAGTTCGCTCTTGTGGTATTGATGGTAACCTTGGTGTCTTTTTAAAGAATTTTCTATCAACTCGTTTCTTTAGAGTCCGTGTTCAACATACCTATTCAGACTCATTTCCACAATACGAAGGTGTTCCCCAAGGCAGTGTTCTTAGCACTACTCTGTTTTTATTAGCAATTAATGGGATTGTTTCTTGTCTCCCAGTTGGTGTCCGTTCTTCTTTGTATGTTGATGATTTTGCAATATATGCCTCAAATCCTGACATCTCTGCCCTTGGTGCTCTTATTCAACGTGCAGTTTCGGCTGCCTCAGAATGGGCCACTTCTCATGACTTTCGGTTCTCTCCTCTTAAGTCTCATGCTATTACTTTTAATCGTTCTCATCATATTCCTCAACCACCTCTTTTTCTTTATGGCTCTCCTCTCCCGTACAAAACCTCCGCTTCCTTTCTTGGCCTTCTTTTCGATTCCCGTCTTACTTGGAAGGATCATATTACCTCCTTGAAAACCTCAGCCTTGCAACGCCTCCGTCTCTTGCAAACTTTGTCTCATGTGTTGTGGGGTGCTGATCGAGCTACTCTCCTTCGCCTCCATATTGTTCTTGTTCTCTCCAAACTTGACTATGCTTGCCAAGTCTATTCTTCTGCTTCAGACACCGTCCTCCAACAACTTGATTCTGTACATCATTACGGTTTGCGTCTGGCTCTTGGTGCCTTTAAGTCCTCCCCAGTTGAGAGTCTGTATGCTGAATCAGGAGTTCCATCACTCTTCCGTCGTCGCGCTCTTCTTTCTCTTCGTACCTATGCTAAGTTGCACTGTTTTCCTCATACCCCTTCTCTACTTCCTCCCAGTCCTGACCCAGGCATATTTTCCACTCCTAGGACCAAGCCACTATTTGCAGTTCGAACCCGTACTCTTCTCTCGCGCTCCTCTCTTACTGTTAGTAATGTTTTTCCTTTCCGCACTTGTCTTTTTCCTCCATGGTTACTTCCTCGACCCCACATTTGTTCTTCCATTTTCCCTTATTCCAAGTCCAATTCTCCTCCTTTCATTCTTCGTTCTCGGTTTTCAGACCATCTCTCCCAACATTCCTCTGCAGTCCCTATATACACTGATGGTTCAAAAACTCCTGCTGGCGTTGGATTTGCGATACTCTTTCCTGACACTCATTATCATTTTAGCCTTCCTACCTATGCAAGTGTTCTAACAGCAGAATTATATGCCCTCTTGTTTGCGTTGCGGTATATTTGTCATGCCTCTTCTTCCTCATTTGTGATATTCTCTGATTCATTTAGTGCTCTATCCCTTCTTCAGTCGCCTTCGGCTTCTCACCCTCTGGTTCTTCGTATCTTGGAATGGTTGTTCCGTATCTCCTCCAGTCGTAAAACAGTCCAGTTCTTTTGGGTCCCAGGACATGTGGGCATCGCAGGCAATGAACGTGCTGATCAGTTGGCTCGCATAGCAGTTAGCAGGGATGTCTCTCCTTCCTTCCTCATTCCAGTCTCTGACCTTCTTCCTACTCTGTCATCCTTCCTTCAGCACCGGTGGCAGCCTTGTTGGGACTCTATCACTAATAACAAACTACGTGTTGTTAAACCGTTTATTTCTCATTGGTTGACCCCTTGCCACCGTAATAGGAGGTGGGAGACGGCTTTAGCTCGCCTCAGAATCGGTCATACACGACTTACCCACTCTTATTTGATGTCTGGTGATCGCCCTCCCCTTTGTACTCGTTGCAATACCATTCTTTCTGTACGCCATATTTTCCTTGATTGTCCACTTTACACACTACAGCGACGTATTGCATTGCCATTTTTGTCTCACCTCCAACGTCCCCCCCTTCTTGCAGACTTTCTCCGAGAGTCATCGTATTTTTCCCTCCATAATATCATGTCCTTCCTTACCTCTATTGGTCTTCTTTCCGACATCTAATTCCGTTCCTTTTTTCAATAGCCCCATCTGTGATATGATATACTCCTTCCATTGACCTATTTCTTCTGGCCCACCCAACGTACACAACTTGTAGCCGATGATCCGGCTTTGTGCTGGATTTTGGCACTAGGTTCTTATTGTTCTTCTTCTTCCACCTTCTCCTTGGCCTACCTCGCCTCCTCCCTCGTTCAGATTCGCTCAGGTATACCTTTTTCACCACTCTATTGTTATCCATTCTTTCCACATGACTATACCATCTCTGTACATTCCCTTCGATTTTGGTGTCCACGGACTTCCTCACTCCACACCTTTCACGAATCACATTATTTCGTATCATATATATATATATATATATATATATATATATATATATATATATATATATATATATATATATATATATATATGGGAGAGAGGGAAAGAGGGGGGAGAGGCTTTGAAAATATAATGAAAACTAATCATATTTGATATAATTAAACTATTACCTTGTGGTATGTGGGGGCGCTTACCATCCACTCACTCGATGTAGTGCTGCTCTCAGGTGTCTGCCCTTTCCTCTCCTCCATCCTTCTTTCCTTCCATCCTCTTCTTTCTTTCCTTCATTCTTTCCATGTCCTTCTTCATACGGGTGACTCTACACTGAGTGACAAGCCAAATGGTTTCCTGTACACCAGGAAACCATTTACTACTCTGGGTGGTAACCATATAACCAGATTTTGGCGCCTGGTGGTTCAGTAGATAATTATTGCGCTCCAATCGGATTGAGCCGGTGAAGGTTTATATCCAAGGGGTGGTTGGAGTTGATTGCTCATGTAATGCCACTCAGGGATGAATGAGGCTGGTCACTCATCTTAAATGTCGGGACCAACCGCCAAGCCCCGGGCTCCTACGCTCCTCATGGAGCAGTGTAGGATTGGATGATGGATGGATGAAAAACTGTTACCTGATCTTTAGATTAATTAAATCTGTTTGGCTCGTTTATATGATTAGTGAATGAGATAGTGATTGTCACTTTCGTCCTTTAATTACTTACATATCCACTTTTGCTTCCGCCCTCTCCCCCCCTCCTTTTTTTTTTTTTTCTGGCAGCCTGTTTATCTTTTTATTCCAACCATCATAAGATATGTTTCCTTCATTTTTTTTTTCCGGGCTGTTTCATTCACCCAGTTCCCTTGTTTTCATTTTTGATTCTCTCTCTCTCTCTCTCTCACCCCTATGAGGAAGCCTGCATGTGTATTGAGAGCGCGACCTGCTTGCTTTTAAGGTCATCGATTTAGTTTGTCTCTGATGGTAATTATTAAGACTCCAGTTGTTAAGTTTTATCCACATGACCATTTTTTTTCTCTATTTCTCCATATATTTCCTTTTATCATTTCACTCTTTTCTGTATGTATGAATATGAGAGAGAGAGAGAGAGAGAGAGAGAATCTTGTAGGTTGGTATACACGGTATGAGTCATTACTCCTACTCACAACATCTGGTCTTTCATTCCATCTTAACTGACATTATTATTATTATTATTTTGTGGTAGGTGGGGGCGCTCACCATTCACTCACTCGTTGTAGTGCCGCTCTCGAGTGTCTGCCCTTTCCTCCCTTCCATCCTCTTCTGTCTTTCTTTCATTCTTTCCTCGTCCTTCTGCCTACGGGTGACTTTACACTCCCTCTTCTGTCATTCTTTCCTTCATTCTTTCCTCTTCCTTCTGCCTGTGGGTGACTCTGCACTGAGTGACAAGCCAAATAGTTTCCCGTACACCAGAAAACCATTTACTACGCTGAGTGGTAACCATATAACCAAATTATGGCGCCTGGTGGTTTAGTGGATAATTATTGCACTTCAATCGGATTGAGCCGGTGAAGGTTTATACCCAAGGAGTGGTTGGGGTTTATTCTCACGTAATGCCACTCAGGGATGAGTGAGACTGGTCACTCTCATCTTAAATGTCAGGATCAACTTGCCTAGCCCCGGGCTCCTTCGCTCCTCATGGGGCAGCGTAGGATTGGATGATGAATGAATGAAAATTATTATTATTGTTACATACTGAGGTGGTTTGGCCATGTGGAGAGGATGGAGGGTGAGAGACTGACGGGGAGAGTGTATGTGAGTGAGGTGGAGGGGGGAGAGGGAGGGGGAGGCCGAGGATGAGATGGAGGGATGGAGTGGAGAGGTATATGAGTGAGGGGTGTGTGAGTTGGGAGCAGGGCAGTGAAATGGCGGGGCACAGGGCGACGTGGAGGCGATTTGTTTGTGGCCACCCCGTGCGAAATTAAGACGTCTGGCAATAGATAGATAGATTATTGGTATATAGTAGGTGGTGGCGTCCATCATCCACTCACCTGATGTTTAGAGAGGGGAGGGGGGAATTCCTGCAATCACCAGCTTTTACTCTCACGAATTAGATCTGTAAGTCATCCCCACTGTCGTCAGGGCTTTATAATGTCTTTATTCGAGAACTATATTTTTTATATTGCACTGACAATAAGTAGGGAAGGTGATATTGTAAGGTAGTCAAGGCTGCTTAATTACGTATAGATGTGTTCTTAATTGTGTTAAAGTTAACTAATTGCAAACCGGAGAGAGAGAGAGAGAGAGAGAGAGAGAGAGAGAGAGAGAGAGCAGCTATGAGGTGGAGGAGTTTGGGAAGGGAGAGAGAAGGAATTTGTAAGAACGGGAAACTGTTGGTGGGGACGGACGGTAGAAGAGTTGGAAAAGGTGTGAGGGGAATGGATCCAGCAAGGCCAGTAAGACTTGGGATAAGGTTAAGAAGGGATGGGAAGCAGTAATGATGAGGAATAGGGAAAGGCATGGAGAGGCTGGAGAGGGAAGCATATGGATGAAAAGACAGGTAATCGAGTGACGTTCAGAAAGTGAAAATCCTGTGTGTCCGTATTACATAACAGTGCAGTCCTTCGTACCATACCATGTCACACTCCCATCAGTGCATATGCATATACAAAAACAAGATAACAGGGAGCCAAATTCAAGATCCGTTCATTTTGAGATGTCTGGACACACTGAGTTTGAAAGACTGGATATCATACGCAGTAGAAAATACAGAGGGAGGCGGTTCCAGAGTTGACCTGTTGCATACGTGAAGGACTGGGAGTAACGGTTAACTCTTGCATTAGAGAGTTGGACAGAAAAGGGATAAGAGTTTGTTGCTAGACGGCTGCTACGTGCGCACCGTAGTGGTGGAGGGATGCAAGCAAACAGTTCAGAGGAGCAGGACCTTTGAAATAGCGATAGAAATGAGATAAAGATACAACAGTGCGGCGAAGAGGCAGAGGGAGAAGGGAGCTAGTAAGAAGAAAAGAGTTGATGAGACGAAGAGCCTTTAATTCCGCCCTGTTGAGAAGAGTTGTATCTGGGGAGCCTCCCCACGCTTGAGAATTGTAAGTCACACAGGGGGTAGAATAAAATCCGTGTATAAAGTCAGCAGCTGTGCAGGGGCAAAGGAGCTCAGCTTAGTACACCAGATATCTTGGAAGCAGACTTTACAAGAGAGCTTATATGTTCTTTCCAAGATAATTCCCGAGAGAATGAAACCCCAAGTATGTTTAAAGATGATGCAGGATTAAGCTGGATATTGTTAAAAATTAAATGGTATTCCTGTGGAATGTAAGAAATGAGTTTTTGTTGCATTAAAAACAAGATTATTTTTACCCCAGTCAGAGATATGAGCCAAGTCAGACATTAGGTGTGCCATAGCCTAATCTTGTTGAAGTACATAACTACTGAGATGGATGCTGTGGAAAGTGAGGGGAAAGGTGAAGGGTGAAGCCATCAGCGTATGAGTGGATAGGGTTAGATGTACAGCTTAGAAGGTCATTGATGAATAAAGGGAAGAGTGTTGGTGATAGGACAGAGCCCTGAGGAACACCTTTACTGGTAGCTGTAGGAGAAGAACGGTGGCCCTCTACAACAGCAGCTATAGAACGACCAGAAAGGACGCTGGAGATGAATGCACGGGTAGAAGGATAGAAACCGTAAGAGGGCAGTTTGGAAATTAAAGATATATGCCAGACTCGATCGAAAGCCCTTGAGATATCAAGTGCAATGACAAAGCTTTCGCCAAAGTCCCGAAAGGAGGATGACCAGGAGTCAGAAAGGTAGGTGATAAGATCGCCAGTGGAGCGTCCCTGGCGGAACCAACACAGACGATCAGAAAGAAGGTCGTGATAGGAAGGATGCTTTATTTATTTATTTTTTAAGCCCTCATATTCTGCAACATTATCCGGCTAAACATACAGGCCTTCACTCCGTCTCAAGTCCCCCTGCAACGCATAGGTCTGCTTCTTCCAGAGAGAACCTTTAGCATATTAGTATTATCTATCTATCTATTGCCAGACGCCTCAATCCCGTTTGGGGTGGCCACAAACAAATCGCCTCCAAGTCGCCCTGTCCCCCGCCATTTCACTGCCCTGCTCCCAACTCACACCCCCCTCTCTCATATACCTCTCCACCCCATCCCTCCATCTCATCCTCGGCCTCCCCCTCCCTCTTCCCCCCTCCACCTCACTCACATACACTCTCTTCGTCAGTCTTTCACCCTCCATCCTCTCCACATGGCCAAACCACCTCAGTGTGTTCCTCATAACGCTTCCTATCACATCCACATCCACACCACAACGCTCCTTTTTTATCCTCATTCGTCAGCCTCTCTCTCCACATGACTCTACAGGCTCCTCTTAAATAACTCATTTCCACTGCTCTCACTCTTGACTTGTGTCCTTCCAACAATGTATTATAATTATTATAATTTTTTGACATGAACTACATGCCTTTCATCTGTCTTAAGCTTCAGTCTTGCATAGTCTCTGTCAACTTACCTTGGCTCAGTATTGGTCCATTGCATCATCACATGCAGCATCTCGAGATGAACTGATCTTAAATTTGACTTATCTCTCTCTCTCTCTCTCTCTCTCTCTCTCTTTTTTTTTTTTTTTTTTTAGGGGACAATTTTTTCGGGCTCCTGGCTTTGGCTTCCTTCATTTTTGCATTAAAAAAAAAAAAAAGTCATTGACAAAAATTTTGTCCTAAGTCCAAGCCCGCACCCCACCCTTCGAAACGTCTAAGTTCCTGGAGTTACAGGCAGAAAACTGCCCCCACATAATTTGGAATGCTTAGCTCCTACATGAGGTCAGTATAGTAAAATGTGTTGCTGACTGAAGAAATGGGAAGGAAATGATGTATGTTGTATTGTCTTGTACTGTCCTTGATAGCAGGGAGTTGTCTAAAAGGGGGCTCAAATTTCTGTTAGGTACGATCTAACCGGCTAGAACACTCCTCACCCTCTGGACCCCACTAACCCAAAACCCTGCTTTTGCTGTTACTAGAAAACTGATTATCTCTCTACTGTTTCATAATAACTCGTGCATAACGGGGTTCTGTACAGGCTGGGATCGATGACCCTGCTTTCTTTGAGTGAATTTACTGTGTCACCTTCTACTGGGGTATGGCATTCTTCACTGAATGCCAAACCAGCCTGTAGCACAAACTTTGGCTACAGTCTTACTTTGCATACCGCGCCACCTTCATGTCATAACACTACCACTTAATCCTTGCTGAACATACAGGCCTTCATTCCATTGGAAGTCACCTTTCAGCACATAGGATCCTGTGAGATTTCTGTGAGACAGTGTATGATCTAACTGGCTATAACACTCCTCACCTTCTGGGCCACACTAACCCAAAACCCAACTTTTGCTGTTAATAGAAAACTGATTATCTCTCTGCTGCTTCAGAATAATGGACGTGTTTCACTACAGGCTGGAATCGATGTCACTGCCTTTTATGGATAACTATACTGTGCCACCTTCTACTGGAGTATGGAGTCCTTCACTGAATGCCAAACCACCAGTTAGCACATACTTTGACTACAATCCTTCATGCCATACCACGCCACTTTCATGTAACACTACCACTTAATCCTTGCTGAACATACATGCCTTCATTCCATCTGAAGGCACCTTTCAGCACATAGGATCTTGTTACAGTTTGTCCTTCCTAAATATCTTGTCCTTTATTCCATCCTAGAGTCTTCCACCACTTTAGTGTTCCAGATACAAGCTTGAACCCATTAGGTTCAAAATGTGCATCGGCCGGGAATCGAACCCGGGCCTCCCGCGTGGCAGGCGAGAATTCTACCACTGAACCACCGATGCTTATGGAATATAGTGGAAAAGACACTGACGATATTTTCGAAAAGTCTTGAGTCATGATTGTTTTCTCCCCTAGCGAGTTCACTGAAGGCATTCTTTTCCATCGTTTTCTTTAGCTGAGCGGTAACTGAACTAATGCGGGAAATGTGGCACTAAGGAACCAGATAGTTTTGAAGAGTAACTACAAGTAACGGAAGGGTATGAAAAAAACAAACACTTGAGGGGAAGAGGGAGAGAGGAAGGTGATGAGATGGATTAGGAAAGGAGGGGGAGGGGTTAAACAGTGAATGGGAATGTTCGGAAAGATGGGATGGAGAGCGATAGGGGAAAGAAGAGATGAGGGGGTTCATGGTCGCAGTAAGTCATTCATTCAGTTCCAAACCAAACTCCAGTAGAAGACAGGGTTGCACCCAGGTCATCACTATCTGGTTGAGGGATTAGTAACACATTTCCCTTTGGTTCATTCGTAAAAAATTCATGAAAGATTGATAAAGGGCATCACGGTCGCAAATTACTTTAAAGTAGTTCCCGCAAAATCCAGATCCCCGCGCCATAGTCTCTCTATCTAACTGTTTATAGCCAAACGCCATAATGCCGTCAGAGGTGGCCATTTGACTCTTGAGTTAGTCGTTGTGCGGGAAGGGACACGAACCCTCCGCCATCCCATTTGTTGACAGGCAAGGAACGCGTATGGGTTGGTTATATGGTTACCACCCTGCAATGTAAATGGTTTCCTGGCTTACAGGAAACGAATAGGCTTGTCATTCAGTGTAAAAGCATGTGAAAAGAAAGAATCGATAAAAGGTGACAGGAAATATGACAAATAGTAAGAGAGAAGGGCAGACAGAAAAATAATGATAAAAAAGGTGAAGGAAGTAGTAGTTAGCACTACATCAAGTGAGTGGATGATGGTCGCCACCACCATAGTCATGGCGAGTAGGCTAATTTTCATGACGATCATGAAACATGTGAAATACCAATTGGCGACGGAAATCCCTAGAGAAGACCCCCGCACAATATTTTTAGTGATAAAATGCCATAGAACGCCCAAGAAAAATGGGCGTTTTGTGAGCCAAAGAAGAAAAAAATCCTATGTTTTTCCACCTTATCTTTGCGTAGTACAGTATAATGTCCTTTTCGCCATCTAAAACTACCTCAACCATATACCCTTCAGAGTTATCCTGGCTTAATGAAAACCCTATCTAATATCCAAGTCCATCTCTCAGCACATCCTGCCACCTTATTCATGCTAAACCTGCAGGCTTTAATTCCATCCCTACACATCCTCCAGCACATACTTTTGACTTGTGTAGTCCACCTTTCCTTACCAAGCCAAGCCAGTTAACCTCCAGCATACAAGCCTCCGTCCTGCGTAGTATATTCTGTCACCTGTGACCCCATCCTGATCATGTTCAGTCCATTATTCCATCTCGGTTCACCCTCCTTTGATTAGTCTGCCACTTCCTCCTTCTTGAGCATGGAGGTCTTCATTCCGTTTCAAGCTTACATTGGCATTCTTGCTGAACTTACAGCTCTTCGTTCCATCACAAGGCCTTCTCCAACACTACTTATCCACCTTTTTCCTCAGCATTTGATTGCACCAGATACAGTTCGCACTTATTGGGTTCAAAACATGCATGGGCCAGGAACTGAACCCGAGCCTCCCGCGTGGCAGGCGAGAATCCTACCACTGAACCACCGGTATATAGGTGTATATACCGAAAGACACTAAATTATGGTTCTGCAAATGTCAGTCATACAATCTTGCTTTTACCCTACAGCGAGATTTTTACCTGTCACTCCTTTAATGCGCTACGATTCGTTTATTCATTTTTTCTGTTTGAGGGGAAACATAATAGGCAGAGTAGGAAATCAAGGAATATCTAGGCATTGGAGGTCGATTTTGCAATGATCTTTCCATGACAAATCCCAAGAGAATGAAACCCTAAGTATATTCATGGATGATGCAGGGTTGAGTTGAATATTGTTAAAAATTAATTGATACTCCTGTGGAAGATTATGGCGGGTCGAAAGAGATGTAGAAGTTGAGCTAGGATGCACTGAAAACGACAAGCTCAAGGTCACTGTTACCCCAGTCATAGACATGAGCCAAGGCAGAAGTTGGTGTGCCATAGCTTCATCCCTTGTTTAATGAAGTAACTGCTGTGACGGACGCTGCTAGAAGTGGATGGAAAGGTGAAGGTTAGAGTCATCAGCGTAAGAGTGGACAGAGTTAGATGTACAACTTAAAAGGTCATCGACGAATAGAAGGAAGAGGGCTGGTGACGGGACAGAACCGTGAGGAACCCTGAGGAACACCACTACTGATAACTCAAGAGGCTTGGTGGCTGTCTACAGCAAGTGCTATAGAACGACCACAAAAGAAACAGATGAAGTCACAGATAAAAGGATATAATCCGTCAAAGGACAGTTTGGAAATTAAAGATTTGTGCCAGACTCGATCGAAAGCCTTCGAGATGTACCGGATATAAGTTCATTCCAACCCACCAGTTAGCACATTAATCATCCTGAGATTGACTCGTTGGTTGCAGTCTTTCATAGACAACTCTTCCTTCTCCTTCCCTCTCTAACTTTTTTTTTTCTTTCGATCCTACCCCTCCTCTTCCATTCTTTCCCAAACCCATCCTGTTCTCCCTTTTCAGTCCATCCCCTTCTTTCTCTTCTCAGCCCTTCCTCCTTCCCATCCTAACCTCTCCTTTTCCCTTTCTTCCCAACTCCGCCTTACCATCCCAGCTTCCTCTTCCCTACCTTCCCAACTCCTCCTCCAACTTCCCAACCCCTCCTTCACCCTCCCTTCCTAACCCTTTCTCGTCCCTTCCTTGCCAACCCCTCCTGATCCCTCCTTCCTCCGCCCTCTTTTCCCCAGTTCCTCCTTCTCCGTCTCTTCCCAACCCTCCATTCTTCCCCTTTCCCAGCCCCTCCTTTCCTCCCTTTTCCCAACCCTTCCTCTCCTCCCCTTTCCCATCCCCTCCTCTCCTCCCCTTTCCCAACCCCTCCTCTCCTCCCCATTCTCAACCCCTCCTCCTCTACCCTTTCCCAACCCTTCCTCCTCTACCCTTTCCCAACCCCTCCGCTCCTCCTCTTTCCCAACCCCTCCTCTCCTCCTCTTTCCCAATCCCTCCTCTCCTCCTCTTTCCCAATCCCTCCTCTCCTTGCCTTTCCCATCCCCTCCTCTCCTCCCCTTTCCCAACCCCTCCTCTCCTCCCCTTTCCCAACCCCTCCTCTCCTCCCCTTTCCCAACCCCTCCTCTCCTTCCCTGTCCCAACCCCTCCTCTCCTTCCCTTTCCCAACCCCTCCTCTCCTTCCCTTTCCCAACCCCTCCTCTCCTCCTCTTTCCCAACCCCTGCTCTCCTCCCCTTTTCCTCCCTTTCGTTTCCTGTTTTCCTCAGTGCGACTCCTTCCATCCCTCCAGTCAACATCAGTTTCCTGTCCTTCACATTTTCCTCCAATCTGATTCTTACCCCTTCCCTTTCATTCTTTCATAACCCCTATTCTTCCCCATCCTGTCATTACTCTTCCATCCCTTCTCGTCATAAAGCCTACTCGTCATTCCCTTCCCTTCTCAATATAACCCCCTCCCCCTTGCCTCACTTCAGTTTTCATCCGATTTACTGTAAATTTGATATGTGACATCTTTGACTAGATATCCTGTTGTGTTTATACGTCACCACTAAAGTGACTGCCAGGGACGGGTTTGCTGTGCCTTGGCACCGCCTCCTGTTTATTACTTATCAGTCCTGCAAAAGCAGGTACGAGGATGGGTCCATTATGAAGTGGCAGGGGTAAACCAGCCCTCCTGTCGGGTCCTGCTGCAGATGTCGCAGATTTCACTGCGCAGTTTACCCCCGTTCGGGTTGGTGCGGTGAGGATCTGTCCCTTCTCCCCTTGGCGCCAAGATACGAATATGTGTGTGTGTGTGTGGATGAGTAAATTTTGAGTGTGTCGTCCTTTCTCGGCTACCTCCCATTCTCTGGGGGAAGCAACCTAGTTACTTTACATAGATTGAAAGATAGATAGCGAAAGCTGGATGGCATCATTTTTCGGCAACTCACTCTACTGTACACCGTTGCGCGCGCGCTCGTGTGTGTGTGTGTGTGTGTGTGTGTGTGTGTGTGTGTGAGAGAGAGAGAGAGAGAGAGAGAGAGAGAGAGAGAGAGAGAGAGAGAGAGAGACAGAGAGAGAGAAGGTGGGGGGAAATTCATGCAATCACTTCCTTTTACTCTCACGACTATGAAAGTCATCTCGAATGTCTTCAGAACTAACTTTAATACTTTCTGTGTTTTCTTGGTCTGTTTATTTCTGTCTTGTGCAGTCTTGCAGTAATGCAATTAATGTTTTGGAATAATTAATACTATACACTTAAGTTTGAAATGCGCCAATTTTACAGAGAGAGAGAGAGAGAGAGAGAGAGAGAGAGAGAGAGAGAGAGAGAGAGAGAGAGAAAGTGGGGGGGAATCAAAGGGGAGGTGGGCAGAGAAGTATACAGGAAGTACAAATAACAGAAAGCCTATTGGCCCTTTGGGGTTATGTGTTGCGGAAATAAAAAAGAGCAAATTCTGCTAAGAACTTACCAACGTGTAGGAGAAAAGAATGGAAAAGAGGACGGCTTTCCCCTACCCACCACACTATCCGGTAAAATTAGCAGGAACAAGATACAAAAAACACCATTTTTGTTAGAGTAGGAAGGGATGGGGATAGGGAGGGTGGAAGGTAAGGTTTAGAAGTAGGCTAAGGAGAGAAAGAAAGAGAGGAGCTGGAGGGAGGGAGAGAGTGAACTATACTGGTGAAGGCGAGAAGGAGGGATGCGCTGGAATGGGTGGGTGGGGGAGAGGAGGGGAGCCTGGAAGGTACCGGGTATTGATGGGATGGGAAGGGAGGTAAGCGGATAGATGAAACTGATGAGGAAGTGGTTAGAAAATTCAGGAGGGAGGGAGTGAAAGTGGGGGTGTTAGGAATGGAATAGAAGGACTGTGAAGAATCTGGCTGGGAAGGAAGTGAGGAAGAGGAGGGGTAGGAAGGAAGAAAGACACTGGAAAAGAAGGGACTTGGGTGAGAGGTTGAAGTTCAAGGAACAGTGAATATCCACAGTATTCTTAAGATGTGGTACTTCAGTCCGTTGCATCCTAAGTCACAACATCCCTAGCCAAATAGGCTATCATCACATTATCACCCTCCCATTATCAATATTGAGATGGGTAGGATCCAGACGGAAAGAGGAAATGTAATACTCTTCCATCCCATCTTTGCAGCATAGGCTATACTTGTATGGTCCTTCATGCCATCCCAAACTTCCTTTCATCATACAAGTACACACTTAAAGTTATCCTGACCAAACTAGAATACGATCCATCACCATATCCCAGTCCATCTTTCAGCATATAGTCTGCCACCTTATCCAGGCTGAACGTCTAAAACTTCAACCCATCCCAAGCCACCCTCCAACACATACCTGGCTAGTATACCTAACATTTTTTCTTAATCCAAGGATGAGAGTTGCATTTCTTATCCAGACTACGTGCCTTTATTCTATCTCCAGCATCCGTCCTGCATAATGTGTACAATTTCGCCACCTTATCGTGGTCATCTTCAGCTTGTTATTACATTACAGGCCACCCTCCAGCATGTACTATGGCACCTTCTCGTCCTTTAAGTATGTGGAGTTACTCAGTCCCTCCATAAGGTACCAACTAGCACATTATAATTCAAGCTTGTATTGGCTACTTTGGTTAATATGATAGGCTAGGTTTTTACCTTGCCCTTCCTCAAAATATAATCCTTCATTTCACCCTAAGCCACTTCACTGTAATTGACTCTTCCAGATACAGTTCTTAAAGTCACAGGGTTCAAAATTTACATCGGCCGAAAATTGAACCCCGGCCTCCCGCGTGGCAAGCAACAAAATTAATCCAGAAAGTGTGGCAGGGCGCGGTTGAGAGAGAGAGGAGGGGGGAGGGGAGGGAAGGAAGTGGGGATTGTGATTGGAGGGGAAAAAGAAGGACGAGGATGGTTGTGAGATGGGAGGGAGGCGGAGAATTGTTCAGAGCGGAGGAAGTGGGAGGGGTTGGAAAGGGAGATACAGTAGAGGGACGGGGAATTTGCAAGGGTTAGCGAGATGGAGATATTAATGAAGGGAGGGAGTTTTGGAAGCAGTGGACATGGATGAGAGTGGAGAGAGACTGGCAACTAAATAAGGTTTAGAAGCAGTGAAGCCTGCAGTATGCAATACACGTATTACCAGTGAATTGAGCAGGATCCACGTACTGGGAAGTAAAAACATTATTGTTGGCAGAACCGTCATCATATGTCCAACGAAGATGTTTGCACGTCCTTTCACTCGTCATTCAGTCTTCTAAATTCTCAGCTTGGTTCCAAACCAGTTTTCAGCTAATAGTTTTCCACCTTATCCCTGAGATTCATGTAGTCCTTCGTGCCATTTCAAACAACATACTCTTGAATAATATTCTGACCTAAAAATAATTCAGAGCTTTTTTCGCTTGCTCATCCCTCAGTCAACATACTGTGTATTGCTTTAGTTCATTCCGTCCCCAACCATCCTCCAGTGACCCTGGCAAATATGCACCCCCCTTCCAAGCCAAACCAGCATCTCTCTCTCTCTCTCTCTCTCTCTCTCTCTCTCTCTCTCATGTAGACTACATACCTTCATTCCATCCCAAGCCTCCATTCTGTATAATATATGCTTGTCACTTTATCCTAACTCATCTTCAGTCCATTATTCTATCCTGGGCTACCCTCCAGAATGTACACTGGGCAGCTGTAATATCTGCCTCGACCACATCCCTTCTCGCCCAGCAGCCAGAACCACAAAGCCAGTAATGTTTGTCACCTTCCACTGTCACCACCGTTACCCCATTCTCAACTCACTCTTTTTGTTTCACCTCAGCGAGAGCCAAGTTGCCTTCCCTGGTTTGGGGCTGCAACGAAGCAGGCATGAGGGAGGGGGTGCGGAGGCAGATATAGCTTCTGGTTGGATTTGTCACTTTCCCATTCGTGAGGGTAGAGGCCTTCATTCCATCCTAAGCTACATATTTAGCATCCTTATCTTGCCTTCATTCCATCCTAAGCTACATATTTAGCATCCTTATCTTGACTCATTTTGTTTGTAGTCTGCATTCCATCTCGGATCACCTTTCAGCACTTAAATATTCCAGATTTTCAAACCCATTGGGCTCAAAACGTGCATCGGCCGGGAATCGAACCCGGGCCTCCCGCGTGGCAGGCGAGAATTCTACCACTGAACCACCGATGCTGATAATAAAGCTACGTAAAGACACCAAAGTGATGTTACCTAAAAGTCCTGAGTCATGTTTATTTTTCCCTAGGGCGAGATTTCATCTTCAGTCAGCCCTACAATATTTTTCGTTTCGTTTTCTTCAGTCATGGGATAACGAAACGAGAAAGGGAGAAAGACACTAAAACATATAAAGCCATATATCGATTCTTATCGTTTATAATGGCTTCAGCATGGATGCATGCGTCGGCCTTCGTCACCTAATGGTGGTTCTTCGCGCTGCTCAATCTCTGGCAGCCACCCTATTCAGTCTGTTACCCCTGAGGTCACACTATAGCCTTGTTCCAGGTCTTATTTGGTCTGCCTTCCGCAGCCCTACCCCCGATATTCACACTTCTCACTTTTCGCACTCAACTATCATCCTTCATTCTCTCCACAGTCCCAAACCATCTCAATCTACCTCTCATCACAACACTAATACACTCTAGTCCCATCCTTCCTCTCAGTTCTTTAATCATTAACGTAGCCTCCACCCCCCGGCTTCTCATTCAAGGACGTACTACACGTCCATCTAATCATTGTCGTTAATGTACAGCTGAGCCTACGAATATCCTCTTCCTTTACTGCCCAGGTCTCGCTACCATGCAGCATTACATTCCTAGCACATGGCGCATACAAGGGTCCCTTGGAAGGCAACAGCTCCCTGAACTTCCTCGAACTACTCCTTACCTTAGCCACTGAGCAAGCTCCAGCCCCACCTGCAGCACGCAGCATGTCTCAAATAAGAAATTCTTCCGCACACTCAAGAAACTCATCAGCAATATCAGTCCTTTCACGCCTGACAGTCATTACATGCTCTCCTCAACACACCGCACACGAAATCAGGATTTTCTCGCAGTCTACCTCAGATACCAATATACAATTCTTGTGCACCCACTTATCACAAATACTCAACAATATGGAGTTAGTTACTTCCCATACCCTTGTGGCAAACCGCACATGACCGCTGTCCCTCTGCTTTGACAGTACCGCTACCAGCCCAAGATATCATCACTTTGTTTTATCCGCATTTACCTTCAAAGACTTGTTCCCCATTCCGTCTCTCCATTTCCTAAATCTTTCCTCCGGCAAGGGAAGAGTATTGAGGGATTTGAGAGGATGTGGGGGGGTGGAGGGAGTTGGTTGAATGGGAGAGAAGGTAGGTCCAATCTGAGATGTGAAGGTCAAATCTGAGGAAGAATCGTGAAACATAAATGAAATATCGTTTATAGCAGATGCCAGGCGTGAAATGGGAGGATAAGGAAAACTGGATGAATATGTTAACCCAGTCAGTCCGGCTATCTCTTTTTTTTTTGTAAATGTTTGCACCGAGACGATTTTATTTAGTGTAGGAGAGACTTCGAACTGAAGGGATTAAACAGACTAACTCATTAACTCTGTCTTTACTAGGAATCTCCTAAACCCATTATTATCATCCCAAAGCATGATAAATACTGAAATAGTATAATTTAAAAAAAAAATAATGTTGAAGAGGTTTAGTGTATGTTGGAAGCTTTAAATTTTTAAAAGGACGGTGGATTATGGGGTGGGGAAGAAATGGAATGTGGGGTGGGGAGGACGGGGAATGTGAGATGGGAGAGTTGGAATGTGGAATGAAGGATAATCAGAATTTGGAGTAAGAGAATTGGAATGAACGCTGTGAGAGGTGGAATGTGAGATGGGAAACAAGTGGAATGTGGCGTGGGGAGAGGTGGAATGATGGATAGGATCAAGGTGAAATGTGGGATGTGGAGAGATGGAATGCGGGATGAAGTGATGGTTGAATTTGGGCTGGAAAAGGTCACATAAGAGATAGGAGAGAGGTGGGAAACTGTTTACTGCATGTGGGATGGGATTATTAGGAGTGAGGACTAAATAGGATTGTATACCCATACTGTAGACCAAAATGCATCGGCCGGGAATCGAACCCGGGCCTCCCGCGTGGCAGGCGAGAATTCTACCACTGAACCACCGATGCTCGAAGTTTGGGGAGGAAAAGACACCAAATTATGGTTCTCGAAAATCCCTGAGTCATGCCTGGTGCCCTGCCGTTTTCTCCAGCGTTTTTTGTTTTGTTTCCCCTCAATGCAGAAAACGAATATTAGAGATTTTCAGCAATAACTTAAGTAAATTTTAGTTCTATTTGTGTTCTAGTAGTGGTAGTAATAATAATAATAATGATAATAAATAATAATAATAATATTCATGGTAATAATAATAATAATAATAATAATAATAATAATAATAATATTCATGGTAATAATAATAATAATGATAATAATAATAATAATTAAAACAGGTATAAGGGGGAGCACACCATCCACTCACTCGATGTAGTGCTGCTTTGGGTGTCTGTCCTTTCATCTTTTCCTTCCTTCCTGTCTTTCTTTCCTTCATTTTCCTCTTCCTTCTGCCAACGGGTGACTTTACACTCCCTCTTCTGTCTTTCATGCCTTCATTCTTTCCTCTTCCTTCTGCCTGTGGGTGACTCTACGCCGAGTGACAAGCCAAATGGTTTCCTGTACACAAGGAAACCATTTACCACGCTGGGTGGTAACCATATAACCAAATTATGGCGCCTGGTGGTTTAGTCGGTAATTAAAGCGCTCCAATCTGATTGAGCCTGTGTAGTAGGGTGGATCGTTTTTAGGGGGATTTTAACTTTTTTTTTTTTTTTTTTTTTTTCAGAAAAGTGAACATGGGGAGTGTTATTTCTTTGGGAATTGGCCTAAAAAGCACTCCTATGAAATTTCAAAAATATTGTTCATTATTTTCAGGTGCCCCAAATCATTAGTATTTTCATTTCATACCAAAATGTTGCATTTTCTTCATATTTTTACCTATACGTTCCAAATGGTTTTGTTAACTGCATGTGGGTAGAATACTTGTTTGCACATTGGTTCATAAACAATGCCTATGATATTTCAATGTGTTTGTCATTTTTTTTAGGGACCCCAAAATAGTTATGAGGGGAAATTTCACAAACAACTTTATTTAGTTTTTTTTTTTTTCTGTAATATGGTATATGATATACAACAGCCTTTTGCTTACTATAATTTCAAGTAATCATAAGACATTAAAGTTTGTTGCTGCTCCAATTCTAGCTCTTATTTGCAATTTAGCTGTCTTAGTAAATTTCAATTAATGAGAAATTAGAGTAACCCAGAACTCACCACGTGGAGGTAGCTGTTATGGAGTTCCACCCTAGCCCAACCCAACCACCCTACCTTATGAAGGCTATTTACTTCGGTATATACTGTTTTTTTGAGTCAAAATATGGCATGCGTTTGCGTGAAGTCAGTCGGGACCTGATCCAGCCATCTCTGCTCTCAGGGTCACAAACTGCCAAAGATGCCTCTGTCACAAGTTTAATGACTCTTTCAACTGCTTGGGTATGATTTGGGTATTTTGGGAATTTTTCATGTTCATAGAATTTTCCTGTCCTGATGTTGTCAGTAATGTCAGCATCTGAAAGGTGCATTGTCATGGGAGGTTCTGTTAGTCTGGTATTTTGCCAGTCAGTCATTTCTGTATAATCTTGACAGTGAAATTTGAGTGTTGGAATTATGAACTGCCGTACAACACCTTCTCGGACATCCTTTCAGGCTTTTAGGATACGCCGCCATCCAAGCTTACGCAATACCTCCTTCTCATCTTGAATCATTGCAAGCAACAGGTTCTCTGGGTGTGCAAAGTAAGCATTCCGCTATTGATGATAATATACCACTTTTTACAAGTTGTTGGGGCGCCTGAAGTATTTTATATTTAAGATCAATTTTCTTTTTAGGGCATATATACACCAAAAGGCACACAGTGTTTACTGTGTGCCTTTTAGTGTATGTACATATTACTCGTAATGTTTATTACGAGTAATATGTATAAGGCTTCTAAAAATATATATAATATACATCAAATACTAATTTCTGATTAAGATACTCTTGACTTGGGGCACCTGTTAATATTTTCTGATTGTCATAAGATTTTGTATACTTAATATTGGCATCATTACGCAAAATAATAGCATACCCCACTAAAGTTTCACATTTTATTTTTTTTGATCCACCCTACTGTGTAGGTTTATATCCAAGGGATGGTTGGGGCTTATTGCTCACGTAATGCCACTATGGGTTGTGTGAGGTTGGTCACTCATCTTAAATGTCAGGACGAACTTGCCTAGCCTGGGGCTCTAACGCTTCTCATGGAGCGGTATAGGATTGGATGATGGATGGATGGATAATTCATTCGTCATTCAATCCTACTTTGCCCCATGAGGAGCGTAGGAGCCCGGGGCTAGGCAAGTTGGTCCTGACATTTAAGATGAGTGACCAGCCTCACTCATCCCTGAGTGATATTACGTGAAAGATAAACCCCAACCATCCCTTGGATATAAACCTACACAGGCTCAATCCGATTGGAGCGCAGTAATTACCCACCAAACCACCAGGCGCCAAAATTTGGTTATATGGTTACCACCCAGCGTAGTAAATGTTTTTTTGGCTTGTCAGTCAGTGTAGAGTCACCCACAGGCAGAAGGAAGAGGAATGAAGGCATGAAAGACAGAAGAGGGAATGTAAAGTCACCTGTAGACAGAAGGACGAGGAAAGGATGAAGGAAAGAAAGACAGAAGATGGAAGGAAAGAAGGATGGAGGAGAGGAAAGGGCAGACACCCGAGAACAGCACTACATCGAGTGAGTGGATGGTGATTTTCAGGCAGTGACAATGACAGCTTTTCTCAGGGAGGGGGAGGGAGTGACTGGAAGACGATGGTTGTGAAGGAAAATGAGGGAGGTGAGGGGGGCGTATGAACTGCCACGTGATGGTAAGGATATTTGAGGGAGAATGAAAGAGAGGGACGTGAAGGATAGTGAAGAGAAGGGTGTGACAAAGGTAGGGAGGGGTGTAGAAAGATGTAAAGGGGGTAGCAAGGAGAGGTGTATGAGAGGGAGGGGAGGGATGTGGAAGGATGTGAAGGGGAGAGGGGTGTGAAGAGATGTAAGGGAGGAAGGAAGCGGGGAGTATCGGTGGGGGAGGGTGGGGGTGCAGAAGAAAGTGAGGAGGTTTTGATGAATAAGTGAGTGGAGGATGTTAGGCGAAGGACGAATTTGAGAGAGAGAGAGAGAGAGAGAGAATGTGGGGATATGATATCAGAACCTCCCCAACCCCCACGATAAGCGTGAGAACACGATTAGAAATTTACTAATTTATGACTCTGTGCTATTCTCAAGTATTAGGGTTTTGGTGAGGAAGTATGAGTTCATGTTTAAGTAGCGATCCTTCAGAAATACCGCCAGATTATTTTATTCTACTTAAAATAAAGTAAATAACGGTATAAAATAATCCGGCCCCAGGAGGGTTAAGGAAAATAAGTTCTGTAACTGAACTTAATAGTTTGGTTTGGTCTCCCCGCTGAACCCCTAAGGCATTCATGTTTGCATCTCTCCCGTTTCACCAAAAAGAATTGACCGGGTCATCAGCAAACCTTCATATTTAATGTGGAGTCTCTCACAGTTCTGTTACTTGTTTGTCATTGCAACTCATTTTCCAGAAAATGTTTTGAAGCCGACAGTGATCGAATAATGTTGAGATTGTGCATAGTAATCTGTGTTTAGGATTCAGTGAGGTGGGAAAGAACCAGACACATGACTAGCAGTCATAAGAGAACCTTGAAACTTTGCTTAGTATATTTATCAACACGGTTATTCATTTATTATTTAAATTAAGCATTCGAAAATCTTGACTCCACCTCAGAGACAAGCCATCCATACATTTTCTATTTCTTTTTATATGCGTTTCCGTAACGCTTTTGTGACAGCCATTTCATGAACTGTCAAATTGAAGAAGGCTTATAATCGTTGTCATATCCATCTCCATACAGACTATATCCATCCTCACCTATCCTTCGTCAGTCGTTATGCTGCATCAGCATCTGTACCTCGTATTCGCACACACCAGCCACGTTCTTTGTCGTCCGTGCCTCATTTCACCATATAACATTTTCACCACCCTATTCATAGCCACTATTTCTGTATAACCATGCCGTCTTAGCACACTTCCTTCTATTCCAGGTTCAGTAGACTTCCATGGTTTACATTTTTCACGAATTTAAAGTTTTCATCATATCTGGTTTATGTAAAGCCATGTCCCATTTTCATTCTTCTCGCACTTCACTTTTCAAATTCATGCTATACGCGTCTCACACCATGCTTTAACATGGGCACACACAAAGCTTATTATAGTCCTCTTAGAGTTTTCACTCTGTCGTCTTTTTTTATAGCAAGACCTTAGCACAGGCCGCTTCTAATGCTTCAGCCAGTCTGCACACCAATTGTTTTAAACCGTAACCCCTCTATTCTCACTGCACAAAGGTTCTTAGCCTTTTGCACATTCAAATCAGTCCCTTCACCAGCACATCACAGTGACATCCACAAAAGTCTGAACCAGTCCACAAAACTCCCAGTCATAATCTGCGAACAGCACAGCATCATGATCTACACAAAATTGAGATATTTACTCACATACCATTCACCACCAGCTTAAATCCCGTTTCTATAGCTCGTTTCTTTTGACCTCTCTTAACTCCATTCATATTTACTTACTGAACAGCCACGAGCACTCCACACACTCACTGTTAAGGTTATGAATCACCCACCCAAGCATCTGTTTACACATGCTTCAGTAACACACTTAAAACTATCGCGTTCAGCAGAAGTTACTTAACAGTATGTATTTAGGTAACCTCTTCCAGAATTTCTCCTGTTCACCGTGTAAGACTTTTTTTTTTTTTTTCCCAAATACAATAATTAATCCTTTCATTAATTCCATTAACCCTATCAATCCAGTGGCATTTTATAGTGATAATTAATTCTTGCTGTTTCCTGCTTTTATTCAGTTTAGAAGAAACCTTAAATTAGAGGCGATGAATTCAGCACCCATTAACCATTTTGCTTCTAGGGGACTTCGTAAGTTAAATAAAATCGAATGGAAGTAGAAAGAATTATACGTTACTGGACTGAAGGGCTTGACACCGTATATTTCTTATTACATGCATCCTTCGTGACCGTCTAGCTTACTACTCTTATCTGATCCACATCCCTGGACAGTTCAGAGACCACTTTTTCATTACATGCTAGGCATTATAATGTCTGCCTTACCTTTTCTGCCATTAGCCTTATACTCATAGAATTTCCTACAGCACGCGGAAGACGTTTCCACGAAAATGTTGGTCTCACTTCGGTCACCATTGATTATGTACAAAGATATAATCAGTCATTAGACCTTATTCTGCTGATGTTCTGAAATCAAGCGCGAGTGCTTACTGCCACAACCATTCATCCATTTCCTTTCCTCTGGTCTTGATGTGGCACAGTGCCTTTTAAATCATACCTTTCTTTCCGTAAACCCTTACTACCCCATTTTATTCTTGACATTATTATCTCACACTTTTAGCGTTCCTCACTGCCATGCGAGCCTGGGATGGGATTCTCAAAGGTGTTTACGTTGGGTTCACAGTCGTATCTCAGATTTGTTTTTGCATGATGGTTAGTGGCATTAGAATCTTTTCGTCTTTCATTTTGTCAAAAACATTTCCTCGTTACGAGGGAAGACTGTCGTAGCTATAATGTGTTTGGGATGGAAGGATAAAGAAAATCTTGGTTGTTTACTCTGCCTTGAGGAGGTACTGGACATGGAAGAGCCTCTTGTCAGCTTTCTTTAGACAGCCGTAGCTAAGGAGCAGGGATTAGTGGCTCAGTGTAGTATTCTTACTCCTTTCCTCAGTTGAGCCTGAGGATCACCAAGAAACATCCCACATATATAAAATGGTTCGCTTCATCATGAACCGGATATTATCATTCATTTTCGTCAGCCATTGTCGTTGTCTCCATCCCATTTTCATATTAATTACCCTTCACTTTGTGTGTGTGTGTGTGTGTGTGTGTGTGTGTGTGAAATCACACTGCATCCTTAGTGGTTCCACTTTGTGTCATGATATCAGAGCTGTGAACTGTTAAGCTGTTAGATTTATACACCCGTTTGGAAAAGTTGTTTTATCATGGAGACAAAACAGTTTTGCCCCCACTTAGACCCCACCTCAGTCGGGCCGAAATTCTTTTATATCAAGTCGAAACTAGCATCGGCCCCAAGCGATATTAACAGGTGTGTGTTTATAATATTTCCACGTCGTTTGTGGGTGGGGTGACGGCAGCAAAGCAGCCTGTCGTCTAGTAAGGGTGGAAGGTCTATCATCTGCTGCACAGTTGGTCAAAATATGCATCGGCCGGGAATCGAACCCGGGCCTCCCGCGTGGCAGGCGAGAATTCTACCACTGAACCACCGATGCGGCCCTGATTGTGGGAAAAGTGCAATATTATTGTTCGCAGAAACTCCTGAGTCATGTTTGATTTTCCTTTCACTTTCATCCTCTTGCAAGTTACTCTTCAAAACAAAGAAAACGAGTGCATCACATGTGTAAGGAGTAACTTTAGTAAAATTATTTCGTTATTCCCTTCCAGAGATGTAGCGTGAATTGTAAAAAATTGTATGACAGTAACCAAGGTAAAGAGAATATAAGGTTTCACACCGGGGGGGCGGGGAGCAAAAACGTGTCTTGGTCTGCGCATGACGTCACAGATAATCCAGACTGAGGGTCTCGGGTGGTCAGGCAGACCACTCACCTACCTGCCCTGTGATATGAGCTTCCCCGACCTATGTGGATTACTTTTATTTGCAACCTAAACTGCATGCAGAGCAATGAAAAGGTTAATGCTATGTTTTTGAGATATAAAATATGTCTTCAAGAAGAACTACCCGTTTTCAGAGAATATAGGAATGTCGTATACGGGGTCATACAGACACAGATCCAACGTCACAGGTGCCTGTAAGCTAGCTGATTATGGGAAAAACAACTGTAAATATTGACAGAGATCACTGGTTGAGAGCATAACACCAAACACTTACCAAATGATCCGGAAATCGCCAGTTTACATTGGTATATCATTACATTAGTTTTTCACACTCCCATTCTCTCTTTCTATTATCCTTGACATGAGCCGGGGACGGTGAACCTACCTCTCATATTCTCTTTACCTTGACAGTAACAAGAACGAAATATATACACATTAGTGATGAAGAGGTTACGGTAAAACAGTAATTCATTATGCCTATGTATTTGATTTTAAGTGTGGTACTATTGACGGAAATTATATCCGTCAGGTGCCTGCAGTAAAGGCGACGGTACTACTATACTACTACTACCTCTAGTAATAATAATAATTTTAATAATAATAGTGAACGGAGCTGCGACTGTGACAATTTTTCGTAGAAGGGAAAAGGAAGGGAGGGATAGGAGGGAGGGGGGAGAAAAGGAAAAGGCAAAGGAAGGGGCTGGGAGAGGGAGGAGGACAACCAAGATTAATTGAAAATGAAAAAAAGTGGTGGCAGGGAGATAATAGAAGAGGGAAGGAAGGGGGTAAGAGAAGCGAAAAAGGAGGAGAGAGATGGAAGAGGAGAGGAATGTGTGTGAACCGAAGGCGAAGTGGGAAGCAGGTGAAAGGGAGGAAAAAGAGAGAAAAGAATGAGGGAAGCGAGATGGGAAGGTGTGAGGGAAGAGAGATGGGAAGGTGTGAGGGAAGAGAGAAGGGAGTGAACAGGGAATGGGGGGGAAGGGGAGAGTGAGGCCATTCAGATCTATTTAGACCCCTTTAGGTCAGTTAACCACTTCACCCTGAGAACGTCATTTTTACATTGACTCCCTGGACTTCTTTTGAGGGCGCCTGCCGCCTTAATGTGGAGGAGAATTATTACATGCTGTACACTATTCCTCCAGTTCGAAAAATTCCTTTAAAGATGTATAAGATAGTTTGGAGGTAGCAAGAATGAAGTAAAAAAAAAAAAAAAAAACACTTCATCTGAGTGAGGTGGTAAGCCCAGTTACCAGAGTTCAGGTTCATTTAACCCTGTGAATCCGGTGACGTTTTCTTTTGTTACTTTTTGCAACCACCAGACGATTTTATGCCATTTTTTGGGCAGACCTCGAGTAGTGAGGGGGTGTATGATTTTACTCCTTTCACCCTAATTTGGGCCAGATTTCCATCGTTTTGCAGCTTATTTCACGTTTCTAAATGGCTGGGAAAAAATACTATGGTTCAACATCCTTTCCATAGCTCATCTCCGTGGCTACCATCATATTCTTATGTTACTGTACTGTCATAACTCGGCATTCAAGATGGAGAGATGGCAGTTTTAGGCCAAGTTAGAGTTACAAGACTATAGTTAACCTCTTCAGTTCTAAAAGTCTCTCCAGAGCTTACTTTATTCGTCTGGAGATGACAAAAAGGAAATAGAAATTATTGTTTTCCTGTCAGTTTCATTACGGCCAGTTCATTAGGCTATTTCATCACTTCAGGCCAATGCTGTATTTTTAGTGATATGTTACCTCCTGACGGTTTCATTTTGATCTGGAGAAACTTTCCCATTGGAGATGTTACATACTGTATATAGCTTTCATTATCCCTTTCACTACTGCGGATCCTTCCTAGAGTGAAATGAGTTAAAGGCCATTCAGCTTCATCCAGGCCCAGTCAGATCGATTTAGGTCAGATTAGTCCATTCAGATTCAGTTAGGCTTCTTAGTCAGTTAGGTCCATCAGGTCTGGGTTGATCCATCCAAGTCCAGTTAGGTCCTCAAGGCCTCTTTATGTCCATTCAAGTCCACACAGTTTCATAAGTAGGTCATCTGATGTGCGCAGGCCTCTCATAGTCCGTTTGGTCCACTCGAATTTAATAACATCGGTTTAGGGTCATTCAGATCAGTTCAGATGCTGGATCCTTTTAACAAATCCGCCAGAAGCAGATGAAGAAGAATAACGCTGGCCACTCACTGACCTGCTGGCTATCTCCGCAGGTGAAATACATAATTGGACTCAAGGGATTATGGTATGATATACGAAATAAACCTAAAAGGAAGAGATGCTGCACAACCTTCTATGCCTTGTAGAATATGTCCGCTAGCCAGTTCGTTTTAGGTCCTTTGAAGTCAGCTGAGGTCCACTTACATCATCTTGAGTCCATTCAGGGAGTTCACGTCCCGTCACATCCATTGTGATCAGCTATGAAATATTTTACAAATTCGATATGTATTTGAGTCACGCGATAAAGTTCAAAATTTGTGCAGTGTGCTAAGATTCTTACATGTCAGAGCGTAGTGAACTATATTTTATGCAACAAAATACTAAATAGCACAACAGATTGTCGACAGCTAACAAGAAGGTATGCCATGTACTCCATGGGAAACTATGTACTGTAGTATTTAGCGACTTTCTCTGTTATGCTGTAATAGTTATATGATGTTTTAACAGTCACTGAAGTCTGACACATAGAGTACCGTAATTACTTTGATGGTAGGCTGCTCATCATAACAGAATTTAAGTCAGTATTCTGATATTAATTATGTGAAAGAATAATGTTTTTTTGCTAGCTTAATAAGGCATGGGGATGGGGAAGCGTGTGAATATTTTGACAGAAGTGTGGAATTACCTGAAAAATGTTGGAGACCTCTGCCGTGGATTAATTCAGGTCTTGCTCGTGTAGTCGTGTGCCAGGAATCAGCAGTATAGATATAATGGTTTTTGAGATACCATCCACAAAATTAAAGTAATCCAGGTTGTCCCCCATAGTAATTTACCTTTGCAAATGAGGTGAGCCTCATGTATGGATAAAATCAGGCTCCAGTGCCGTGTGGAAAATGGCTGTTTTAGTAATTCAGTGGTTAGTTATAAATGAACTTACGCGGTGACTCTGTGGGAAATGATGATGATGGTGAATTGAATATCCGGAGGGGAGGGGTCCAGAAACTTAAGAGAAGTGGGCAGATAAGAGGACCGTACTCATTCTAAAAGAAGTACGGCAGACGATAGAAAACGAGACATGACTTGCGACTCAAGGAGCCTAGAAAGTATTCTTGGAAATTATTATTAGCATCGGTGGTTCAGTGGTAGAATTCTCGCCTGCCACGCGGGAGGCCCGGGTTCGATTCCCGGCCGATGCATATTTTGAACCGGAGCGAGTGTACTAACCTTCATTCGACCTCCAATTCAGTAATCTCATCCCAGTTGCAGTTTATCATTTTATTCTGCTTCTTTCCCATCCCCGTTTCGACCCTTTCTCTCGAACATTCAGCTGTCATTCCACCACAGATCCCACCTCTCATATCCCACATTCGACCACTCTTGCAATTGCCAGCAATCCCATCTCCTTCCAGATTCCAATGAACCCACCCGACATTCGTCCATCCTAGTTGCGTTGCGTCTTGTATTTCGACTGCCTTCCCATCGTATGTATTATCTCAGTTCCATCCCAGATTCGATCTTCCACATAATCCGTTGTGTACATAAGTTGTGTATTTATTCATGCTACCGCGTGTCTGTTTGTTTCTGCTAGGCCACCGGGTGTGCTTATTCATGCTATCGTATATATTCGTGCTACCGCGTGTCTATTTACTAATGCTAGGCTACCGCGTGTATTTGTTCATGCTATCGTATGTATTCATGCTTCCGGGTGTATTTATTCATGCCATGGTATATATTCATGCAACCGCTTGTATTTATTCATGATATCGTATTCATGCTACCGCATGAATTTATTCATGCTGTATATATTCGTGCTGCCGCGTGTATTTATTCATGCTATCGTATATATTCATATTACTGCGTGCATTTATCCATGCTATCGTATATAGCCTACTCATGCTGCCGCGTGTAGTTATTCATGCTATCGTATATATTCATGCTACTGCGTGTATTTATTCATGCTGTCGCAGACTATATTTTTCAGCTGAGAGAAGACAGCTGAAGAGTTAGAAAAAGAAATCGAGTTCACCCCTTCACTACGAGATCGTTCCCTAACCAGAATAAAATGTCTAGTGCTTGCTAGATTGTAAAGTTTTAATCAAGATGGGGAGCAAAAGGTGGGGGAGTACACGAGGAAGGGCAGCCTAGTATGGCGATGAGAAAATAGAGAAGGAAGACCCAGAAATAGGTGGAAGGATCAGATAGAGGTAGACATGAGGGAGGGCAGGTTGGAGTGGTGGCAGTGGATGGGTGAATGAGGACGGGAAGATTGAAAACGAGGCAGAAAATTAATGAAGTAGTGGGGTACAGTTGCGGATGAAAAATATGGAGGCATGTCATTGCCGTAAATAACGAGATAGCCAACAATGACCAGAAACCTAATAATGCCATCCGTGGATTTTAGCAAACTTTTCAGAATGCGGTGCCGGAGTTTCATAATTGTACCACAAAAATTTGTTCTGTTTTGCTTAATTGGTACTTAAGGGAGAATGGTAGGGAAGGCGGGAGAGAATGTTGCAACTATGGCATGAAGACGTTTTTAGGAGGCCTGCCACCCCCTATTCCGTATCAGTTTATTTATGCACATGGCACGTTAATATTCACTTTCTTTTTCGTTTGTGTTAAATATTAGTAGAATATAAATGACAAGCAAGAGAAGAAGGTGCATGTGCAAAATACATCCAAGGGTGAGGCGTTACCAAGTCTCCTTTGCTAACGAGAACGCGACCTTGTGTCCCCTGGATAATTTAAGTCACGGTCACCCCAGATGATGATGGATTAGGTGTAAGGCAGTAGTTATGCAGATAATAACTCCTTCATTACCGTGACGTATTTTCCCCTTTAGTCAGGTCAGCATGAGACGAATCTAGGAAGGGTATCTCTCAGTGAAATGGATAAAGAAGGTTCTTGCCTGTTAATATCGAAAAATCTGTCCTAGGCTGAATAAAGGCATGTAAAAGTAGCACGAATTATTAAAACTACGTTACTGCACTATAAAGGACGGATCTATTAGTCTATCTTCCCTGACGCCGCATTCTGTGTGAATAATGATCGTGACAATATAATCATGTATCACTGTCCCTACTCAGGATCTACCCCCTCCTCCCACGATACACCAATCATCATCAAATCAGTTATTCTTGTTCGCTCGCTTTTTTCATATTTGTCCTTCCACCTTACCCATAATGGTATGACAGCGACTTAAATACTTTGCATTTCATTTCGGGTAACACCTGACAACTATATTATGTTCATAAATCACCAAAAATGTCAGGAATTCTGACAGTTAATGTTCTGGCCGAGAGTGAAGTATTTTGTATAGTTAAGCTTTCGACGGACGATTTCATTCGCCTCAGAAACTCGCAGGACCTTAAGTGCTAATACACCATTCCTCAATTACTCCATTACCTTGCCCTTCCTCAACGTTCGTGAGCTACGTCTCCTCCCGGCATGAGAGAGAGAGAGAGAGAGAGAGAGAGAGAGAGAGAGACTACCGGCACCTTATCTAAGCAGGAAAATGCAGCTTACTAGTAATTTATGAAGAATAAACCCCCCTGTCAATATTTAATAGTAAAAATGCTTTTTCTTGTAGATAATTATCATAAATTAATTCTTTTTCTTCCAGATATACTGGCGAAGAACGATTTGGACATCGTTAATTAAGGACACGTGAAGTGGACTGCGCAGCAAAATATTCTTATTTTAAATAACACGCACAAGTTGCGTTTAAAGTTGTGTCTGAGCAGAGTTGAAGGTTTTGAAGCTAACTTGAATATCTTTTGTTGTTGTACTGTTGAAAATTGAAACCTGAGAACACCAAATAAAAATCTGAGCAGCAGAAAACTGCTGAAACAAAGTTTTAAAAAAGTGGTAGCTTCCCTTGGCCACCATGAAGGAGACGCTGTTGGGGTGCGAGGAGAAGGAGGAGGAGAGGAGGAAGGCTGAAACGGTGATCACCCCTCTGGCGTACAAGCCCATCGCAAGTGGCAGGAATCTGGACAAGGACGCCGAGAAGAACGGTGCAGCCTCGTCCGATGGGGAGAAGAAGGAAAAGGAGAAAGAGGGTGAGTCGTTTTGTTTTGTTTTTAGTGTTTATATTTTTGCTATTGTTAACAGGCTTTCGGTTCCATAAGTGGTATGCTTTTGATCAACGGTTCCATAAGTGGTATGCTTTTGATCAACGGTTCCATAAGTGGTATGCTTTTGATCAACGGTTCCATAAGTGGTATGCTTTTGATCAACTTGTTGTATTGTATGACCTACTGTTGTCTGGTCGTTAATGCTGCCATTGCCACATTGGTGATCAGGAGCATCAATTGCAACGTCATGTGAAACAATTTTGAAAATGCGTTTCATTTTTCTAGGAGGAAAACCTCGAAAAACAAGTCTTTGAAGGTAGTAGTCAGTTTGCACCTTCTAGCAGTTATGTAATTTTTGACGTAATATCCATAACTGTTGATCCTTTGAGGAATATCGAGAGGCTTTAGTTAGAATGAAAAAGTGCGACGTAACGTTCGAATGGGTTATTAACTGAGCTGTAATTATGAATCGGTGTTCAACAGAAAGCCAGTTATGAATCAGGTTGATGAAAGATATAATTAGGCATACCTATTGTGATTTCATGGCTAAAACTACAGTTAAGTTTGCATATCTGCGAGAATATGAAGATTTTGTACTTACTCTTAATTTTGTATTTATTTATCATTTTTGCTGAGATTGCATACCTGCATACCTGCAGGGATATGTAGGTATTTCAGATACATTCATACATACCTAACGACCTTTCATAAAAACATACTTAGGCATGTGTAATGTTTACAAAAGACAGGAAGAGTTTATATTACGTCTATATATATATATATATATATATATATATATATATATATATATATATATATATATATATACACACAATAGATTGTAAGGTTAACCATATAATAAAGGGTAATATGATGGTACAAAATGATGAAAGATGTAGAAAGTGAGTGGATTGATTGAATAATAATGTGATTTTATAAACAGAGAAAATGGTTGTATCTAAGGTATGAGATGGTAAAGATAGGAATGATAACATGTAAACACCCACATAAAGGATTACATTTATATTAACGAGACGATTCATATCCTTCATCTTTAAGAAGCCAGACAGTTTTATTCAGGTCAGTAGAGAGGACTCGAGCTGACGGGGTTAGTACAAGCTAACAGGATGTATAAGTATGACTGTTGGGTGAGTGTGGTATAAGTGGTTTGGGTGATGTGGGGGATAAGATAAGTACCGTGGGCAGCTCACGCTCTACGTACCTTACATAACTTTCATTGTACAGTGTCTTTGTACTTTTCATTTGCCCATAGTTTTTACATTCATCTTCGTTTGAGTGTATGTGTGTGTGTGTGTGTGTGTGTGAGAGAGAGAGAGAGAGAGACCAGGCGACGAAACAAAGGTCATTAGAGAGAGAGAGAGAGAGAGAGAGAGAGAGAGCTGGCGGGGTTATAAAGGTCACTACAGAGAGGGAGAGACAACGTAGCAACATAAGGGAAACTAGACCCATATAAACGCAACAGTGCAGCAAATAATTACTTTGCATGTATAGAGCGTCTCTGGGGCCTAAATCCTTCATGAGCACGTCAACTAGAAGCCCCCCCCCCCCTTTTTTTTTTAGTTGATTCACAGGGGCCCGAATGTTGATATGGTCTCCATTAATCCCCTCATGGTGGGGTCCTTGCTATCAGAGTTAGGGTAACAGACGATTGATTCAGTTGGGGTGAGTTTTAGGAGCCTGAATGTCAATATTTCTCATCCTCTTTTGATCGCGTTTATTTTATTATTTTATTTTTTTTTGGGGGGTGGGGCTTACACCAGACGGTTTTATTCAGTAGGTGAGATACAGGTAGGCTGTGGCGACCATCTTCCACTCACTTCATGTAGTGCTGCCTACATTTATCGTTCTTTTTCTGTGTCTGCGTTCCTCCCATCATGTATCGCTGGTCTTTCCTGTCACTTTTTATTGCTGTTCTTTCCCTTTCAGGTAGCTTTACACTGGATGACAAGCCTAATGGTTTCCTGTAAGCCTGGAAACTATTTACAGCGCTGGGTGGTAACCATATAACCAACCCATACGTGTTCCGTATGTGTTAGCACAGGTTGGCGGAGGCTTGGTGCCCCTCCCTGTAAAACTAACTGAAACAGGCGACCACCCCTAATGGGATTGTCATGTCTGGTTATAGATAGATAAAAGAGACACAGGAGCCTAAGAGCGCTACTTTCTGTGGACTTCCAAGGCTCCCTCGCACCTCATTTTTTGCGGTACATTTTCCGCATCACGCCTTTAACCTCTTCAGTATGATGACTGTTTTTTTTTTTTCCCCACCATTAGAAGATACTTTTCGACCTGGTGTAGTTAGCTGCAACCTTCATTAACCCATTCAGTACGAGAGGTTTTTCTCTGAAAAAAATTGCTGGAGTTTGCAGAAGTATACATGAATCCGTGTTCTTGTTCATTCTTGCTGCTTCCAATATATTTTATTCAACTTAGTAAAGGCCCTTCGTATTAGATGGCGTCAAGAAGGCTCCATCTAATCCTTTAAGTCTAACGTTTCGTAAGCTGAATGAAAGTGTCTCAGGGCAGCAGGAATGAGAAATCTGTCATCAGATTGAAGAGATAGAAAAAATAGTCACCTTATTGAAGGAAGTTAATATTTTTCTTGTAAAGTATGTTATTAATGTGGTAATTCTTTGGCAATGGTGACGTCTTCAGTAATTCCTGCTACCTTTAGACAGTATTATGCAGCTTACAAGCGACATTTCGTGGTGGAAGTATTAACTTTAATCTTCATCATCCCTTTCATTACCCTATGGCTCTCTTGGGCTGAGTAAATCATCTGGTAACAGTAGCAGTGAACAACAGAAATGACGTCCACGGGAAAGGTTAATAGCATCTTGTATACCGTGTGTGGAATATCGACAAAGGTAACAAGTACCAAAAAGAGTGGAGGGTATTAGCGTGCTGTATGGGGAAAAATGTAAGGAGATAGTGCTAGGGAGCTTGCTGATCTGACAATAATACTAAATAACTAACCATATATTAATAATAAACTAGACAGCACGCAAAGAGCGCATACTTCCGCCAATGCCGTTGCCATTAAAAAGGGTCTGGGTCCGGATCCGTGGATATAGGGTCCGGATCCTCCCCATTATTATTATTTTTTTATTCCATGGCCCACCTTTCCTCAAAATTCCATTGAACTTCATTGAGAACTTTTGGAGATATTGTGCGGGATAATCCGGATCCGGATCCGCCCCCAAATTTAATAATTTCTTCTTTGGCCCATGGCTCACCCTTCCACAAAATTTCATCAAAATCCGTCCATAACTTTTTGAGTAAAGTTGCAAACAGACAAACAAGCAAACCAACGCTGGCAAAAGCATAACCTCCTTGGCGGAGGTAATACAATCGATTAAAATAAACAAGAAGCGGTGCCATGGCACAGCAAACCCGTCCCCGACTGTCA
>NC_137010.1:19924829-19974829 GCF_032717465.1 Coenobita brevimanus | reverse complement strand
GAGATGATCTCCAGGGTTAGTCTGGAGGATGAGAAAAAAATATATATATACCATGTAATGCATGTTCAAGAAATACCGGTAAGCATAAGTAGCAAGTTGACATCCATTGTTGTAAGACATTTGAGTTTGGACAAGGAAGTTTTTGCACATATGTGACTAATCAATAAAGGGAGCATATACTACTGTATATTTACGTTATGCGTTAGGATTTGAGGATTAGGCCTTTACGAGTATTTGTCATTTGAAGAGAAAATAGGCTGCTGTATTTCGTTGTTGATGACTTGTAGCCTGTGATCAGCATGGTTAGTTGGGTAGTACTGTACTTACGAGTATGTATCCAAGATAATGTGTGTTGTTCATGGGTGATCGGTGAATGTAACCTAAAACGTGTGTGTGTGTGTGTGTGTGTGTGTGTGTGTGTGTGTGTGTGAGAGAGAGAGAGAGAGAGAGAGAGAGAGAGAGAGATTATTATGTAAGATTTACGTGCGATTGTGTTCTTTTATTAGACTGTGTGTGTGTGTGTGTGTGTGTGTGTACGCTATAGTAGTACTGTATTTGTACAAGACTGAGTTGTATACCTTTCTCTCATACTGGTTTAGCCTTCATTTCATTTAATATAGTATACGAATTTTCTTGGCGCACACAGCCTCACCGAGAACCGGTTTCATGGGAAAATTGCTGCAATTTCCTTCTTTATTACCTTTTTTTTTTTCTTCCTTTTTTTAATGCAATTTCCGGCTGCGTTCTCTTGACCCACTCTCAACAGGAATTAAGTAGTCAACTTTTTCACCTCTTCGTACACTTGAACGTCATTATCATGTAACGTCATTTATCCTTTATTCCAATGAGAGATTATGACGGTATAAAGTTTGTTCTTATAACATCCCATTGAATCAGGTGACGTCTTATATCGGCGTATCATGCCACCTTCAAACGATTCAGCTGAGTCCTTCTGTAGGTGAAACTGAAGACTTGTCTCTATCTCTCCAGGTCGAAATCTGTCCTGCGTATACCGTACGCTAAACATAATACAGTAGTCTGATGGTAGCAAGAACAAAATTTAAGGCCAGCACCTTCGGGCTGAAGGGGTAAAATCCATCAGACTAGGCACCCATCTTGTGGCTGCTGTGTACATACAGTATATCAGTTTTGTACTTTCTCAGCTGAGCGTTCAGTACAATCCTGCTGTGTGTGTGAGAGAGAGAGAGAGAGAGAGGAGGGGGGGCCTTGGAAAACTGTAAGGTTAGCTTATTGAAGAAGAAGAAAAAAAGATCTAAAGATAAAAACAGCATGGTAAACAGATAACGTAGGTAGTAGCTTAACAGTGCTAGATAACTGGGTGTCAGAGAGAGAATATGAGTTAACAGTGCTAGATAACTGTCAGAGAGAGAGAGAGAGAAATTGAGTTGGTTAGTGGAAATGAAATTCTTTTTTAGCCTAATAGTGTGATCTAATCGGGGTAGCAGAGACGCGAGAGGATATAAATTCAGTAGCAGAGAGAGGATAGGCAAGGCTACCTATAATAGTCTTTTAGGTGGCCTTGGGATAGGGCCTAGCCTATGTGCAGAGCTGAACATCTTTACTATTATCACTTGAGGCGCCTCTCTCTCTCTCTCTCTCTCTCTCTCTCTCTCTCTGTATTATATATGAAACTATTGCTGACGCACTCTTAAGCTTGTATATAGGAACTTAGGCGTGAGATTTGTGAGGATCAAGTCCTCGCCCCCCCACCCCCTCACACACGCACACACACACACACACACACACACACACACGGGCAGGCGCCGAAAGATAATTTCGACCAAGATAGAAAGTAAGGACGAGCGTATTTGATAGGTAAAAAAAAAAAAGGTTATTTATATTCGTTAGAGAAAACGGGACAGGTTTTCCTTTACTTGGAGGTGATGGGTAACTTTTATTTTTACTTTGTGTGTGTGTGTGTGTGTGTGATGGGTAACTTTTATTTTTACTTTGTGTGTGTGTGTGTGTGATGGGTAACTTTTATTTTTACTTTGTGTGTGTGTGTGTGTGTGTGTGTGTGTGTGTGTGTGTGTGTGTGTGTGTTTATTAGGGGAGAGATTGAGGAAAGTACCAGATACAGACGAAAGAACTGAAAAAAAAATATATATATATATATATCAGCCCATATCTTTGTATTTTTGTCATAGTTACCCGTTCTTGAAAGATAAAGAACATGTAAGATTATTTATGGACACCAGAAGATTTATCGGGCCTGTGCCGTCATGTGCATTTTTTTTTTTTTTTTTTTTTTTTTTTTTGTTTTTTTTTTGTTGAAAGGGGGGATTTAGAGGAAGGGGTTGAGATGGCAGCAGATGGCGAAACAAGGGAGGAAAAGTACTTCCTGTGAAGAGCATTGTAGGCTGAGAGGTATTAACGACGTAAATCATTTATTAATCATTTTCGCCAAGAAATAACTTGGTGTGCACGTATTGCTCGCACATATCCGGGTACCTGTCTCATGCTTACTTGAATGTTGTAAATAAGGTTGTTACGTGAGCCACCATATCAGTACATCATTAGAGGTGTGTGTGTGTGTGTGTGTGTGTGTGTGTGTGTGTGTGTGTGTGTGTGATGGACTGTAGCCTGTGTGTATGCGAATATAGTTAACCTTATGTCTGCGAGAAAGCTAAGCATATAATTAGGCTATGTATAATTAGCTTAGCTTCCGTGCCACATAAACGAAAAATGACGTTGTTGCAACCCCAGGTTCATCTTGTGTGGATCGCAGGAAATCCCTTCCCCTTCCTCCCCAAAGGGAGGATGGTGGACTGAGTTGGTCCTATAGGGCGTCAGTAACATCTCTTTTCATAAGGTGTTGTGTGGCACTGTAAGGCTTGCTGGTGTCATCAGTTGTAGCATGACTTTCCCAACTCATTGTATTTTAGGTACCGGTATGGTAATCTAGGTCTTTTCCTTTGAGTCAACAGTAATCCTTTTTCTTGTTTGACTATACTGGTATACGTGTACTAAAGTGTTGTATTATACTAGTTCTGTGTCTGTCAGTCTATTATAGTTTGTATCCTTAGTAAGGCTATAATATAGATTGTAATTTGTCCATCGAGCCTATAAAAGTACCGGTACTTTTCTTAAAATATCTACCGATATGTGTTTGGCTCAGTGCACAAAGGTAGTCCACTGTTATTTACTTGGTTGCTACTTGGTGTGTGTGTGTGTGTGTGTGTGTGTGTGTGTCTGTGTGTACCGTGTGACCACCTATATTTACCAATTCCGGAGTGGAGTCATTCTTTTCGACAGTCTTTGGCACTGCTGAGCTTGGCACAGTTACCTCGGCTAACTAGCGGTGCCAGTTTGAGCTCAGTCACCTCAGTGAGCATGTGCCGGAGAGCGAGAGGATACTTTTGGAATTCAGTGGTTTAGTGTAGTGATGATGAATTTACCTGTTCATACATAGTGATGATGTTAGGATGATTATGAGAGTTGTATTCTTGTGAGGGACTACTCGGTGATTTAACCGTTTTGTGATAGATTGTTACCATAATTAGTCATCATTTTGGTAAGGGATATTGCGAAGTGACTTGTAACAGAAGTAACAAATTGCCATTACAATGTTAATGTGAATAAAGAGCATAGTCGAGTGTAGTAGAGCATAATGGCACTGGCAAGTTTATAGTCGAAAGTCGTGGTAACAGCAGTTTAATATAACTGTGATCGAATTCTTTGTGAAGAGTAAATCAGTACAGTCGAATTTAACCACAACCAGTTACTGTAACAGTGATCGAATTTAATGTTGAAAATACATTGATCTAGACGAGTTTAACCACAGCAAGTTAATACAATGATGATTGAATTTAATGTTAAGAGTATGTTGATATAGTCAAATATGATGACAAGAAGTTCATATACCGTAGACGGAATTAAGTGTCAATAGCAAGTAAATGTCGAGTATGTTGTCAATAAGATTTTTTTTTTTTTTTAAACCTTCAGGACATGGGCGAGCAAACCCGTTCCCAAGGTCCAGTAAATAATCTGCGAAATCGAATGAAGGTTGATCCCTAACGGCACTCACTTGTCACGGGGCACTTGTACCAACCATCCGTTGTGATAAGCCAGGGGCATCACAGTCATAGGCCTACCTGGTGTGTAGTTATTAGTGGCCTTGTTGCTATGACGTGTCGGTGGGGCAACAGCTGGGATTGAACCCTGACCCAGTAATTGATCTGTCGCAAAATCACTCTCCCTGTTTAGTGATAATAGCAAATTAATGGCTTTTTTTTTTTTTTTTTTTTGTGCTAGTTAATAATCCATAGTAGAAGCTGATGTTAATATCAGGTAAATATGGTCGATTTTATTTAAGAGCAGTCTCATATAATTGACTATTTACTTACTTTTTTTTTTATTGTGGGGCCGACCTTGGTCTAGTTCCTTCCCTGATGTCCAGTAGTTCGTGCAAACTGTAATATCGTTTCACTGCTTTACGATAAGTGAACGATGACTGTTGAAGCTTGGTGATGTTGTCCTCCAAAATCAACACACTTTTTAGAATGTTGCGTAAGAGATTTGTAATTCTTCAACTAAAAATTAGAGTGATATTCCTGACAGCGACTGCATGCACATGCCTTTGCCATAATATCACCGCATTGGGGCTAATATCCTCCACCGGTACTGAACACATGCTATGGGTGCCTCATTTAAAACTGGTGCAATGATATTTGTGGGGATGTGTTTACGGCATGCTGGTGGGGTCTTGTGAAAGACTATTTAAGTACGGTATGTTAAAATTCAGTCAGGCTACTTCTTGTCCCAGCCTGGGATCGAACTAGCATGGTACTACAGTCGAGTTTATTGATTTATAAATTAACCCCGTCACTACGATGACGTATTTCTGAGGTTGCCCTTGTTACCTCAGACTATTTTACTCAGGTAAGAAAAGACCCTTCAAACTGAGGGAGTAAGATAAAAACCTCATTATCCTCTTCATTAAACACCGGTAGTAGAGGTTTGTCTACTTTGGAAAAATTTTGTCTAGAATTAGAAAGATAAGAAATAGAGTAGGCCTACGATTGGACAAACTTTAAAGGTTTAAACCAGTCGAATTTATTGTTATTAGTAAGTTATAAATGTCGGGTGTCTTGGTAACCACTTCATTACAGTGGACCGTCCTATACCCCCCCCCCCAAAAAAAAAAAAAAAAAGTCATCGTACTGATGCAGTTAATGGAGACTGCTTCTAATATCTTTCACTGGTACAGTGGGTTTCCCTCTGGCTGAATAAAATCGTCTGGCGGTGAAAAAAAAAATAGTACCGTAAGGGATTAATGACGAGTGTTCTTGGCTCCATCACTACGAGTCCTTTCCTTAGCTGAATAAAATTGCCTGAGTGTAGAAAACTTAAAGTAACGTCGTTATCGTTTTACTGAAACGGTATATATAACCTGTAAGCAGAAATTTTCCGAAGCATGAAAAAAAAAGTTGCCTTGTTTTATATATATATATATATATATATATATATATATATATATATATATATTATCTATATCTATATATAACAAGTACGACGCCTGGCGGGAATTGGGTTACTCATTCACCGCTATGGTCTCATGCATTTTACTTCCAGACGGTTTTTATTAAACTTGGGAAAACGTTCGCACTAAGTGGTATTGAAGGGTATGTCCAACCCATTTGGTTCGAAGTCTTACCTGAAATTCATATAATTATCTGGAATTCTTAAAAAAGCAAATACAAATCTTCGTGCTGAGGGAGTCTGTATTCTAATCGATTCAAGGTTACAAGAATGAAGTGGATGAAAGATTATTGAGACTATCAGAAAATTTGAAAGTAAGATTAAATTCGAAATTAGATTTTTTTAAATGATAGTAAATATGAAGCAAATTTCTTGGTTTGTTTCTCCCACCAACGATTTTGGACGGAGATTATGTACCGGTATTCATTTGTGTCTGTGTATGAGATACGGCATTTAAAAAAGTTATTGGATTTCAGTGAAATCCGGTGGATAGGTGGACAGTGGGTCAAGAAAGAGTTTATGTATTAGATTTAAATATGGATCTGGATCCTGATGTAGGAGTGAATAATAAATTCTGTTGGTGTTGGCGGAGGTATACGCTCTCTGATACTATTAAATGGCAGACTTGACCTTAAAATTAATTGCTATGTGAGACCGTAAAAGTGTTCGTCCATCAGGAATGAGTAATTACAGCTGTAAATGGTTGATTTTATTGATGTTAAAGGATGTGCGAGCTTTGAGAACTTTCAGATTTTGTCTATGATTGTCAGTTTGTAATGTGGCAAGTATTACTCAGTAGCTAATTGATACTATTGAGGAACATATCTGTGGTGACTACTTTGCTAATAAAACTGGAGAGTATACACTTGTAATAATAATAATAATAATAATAATAATAATAATAATAATAAACGATCCAGTATCTCGGACCTCTAACCCCATAAAGTTTTTCAAAGTTGTAAAGATAATCTTTGGAGTCCCTGTATTTAAGAAATAGATAATGGTATTGTTTTAAAAGGAAAGGAGGCTCGTGAAATGTTGGTAAACTGATGATAAGGATGACGTAGAGGGAAAAATTATAATGAAGGCTGGTACAGCTATGGATTATTCCGGTGTGGTAATCATCAAAAGAATATGGGAACCTCATGTGAAACTATCTATCTATCTATCTATTGCCAGACGCCTCAATCCCGTTTGGGGTGGCCACAAACAAATCGCCTCCAAGTCGCCCTGTCCCCCGCCATTTCACTGCCCTGCTCCCAACTCACACCCCCCTCTCTCATATACCTCTCCACCCCATCCCTCCATCTCATCCTCGGCCTCCCCCTCTCTCTTCCTCCCTCCACCTGACTCACATACACTCTCTTCGTCAGTCTTTCACCCTCCATCCTCTCCGCATGGCCAAACCACCTCAGTGTGTTCCTCATAACGCTTCCTATCACATCCAGATCCACACCACAACGCTCCTTTATATCCTCATTTGTCAGCCTGTGTCTCTATGTGACTCCACAGGCTCCTCTTAAATAACTCATTTCCACTGCTCTCACTCTTGACTTGTGTCCTTCCAACAACGTCCAAGCTTCACTTCCATACGTTAGAGTTGGTATCACAATACTGTCATGTAGTAACTTTTTCACTTCCATGCTCACTTCCCTGTTTCTTATCACTGCTTTCAAAGAACCAGCAACCTTTCTTCCCTGCTGTACCCTTTCAAGCACTTCACCCTCCAAACCTCCATCCTTACTCATCACACTACCCAAGTACTTAAACGTACTCACATTTTCCAATTCCTCACCATCCAACCTCGCTGTACATTCACTGACTTCACCTCTCTCAAAGACCATCACTTTACTCCTCCCTACATTCACCTTTAGATTCCGTTTCTTACACACTCTCCCAAACTCATCCATCAAGCCTTGCAGCTCCCCTTTGTCTTCACTCAACAACACAGTATCATCTGCAAACAACAGTACAGGGAGTTTCCAAACACTATCCTCTCTCACCAGGGCCACTCCAACATCCACTACCCTACCTTGTACCTCTTTTATTACCCCATCCATGTAAAGATTGAACAACCATGGAGACATGACACATCCCTGTTTCAACCCAACTTTCAAAGAGAAAAATTCACTTTGTTCACCATCCACACGCACTGCAACCTTCGCACCATCGTATATACTCTTCATAGCATTCATCAACTTCCCATCTACTCCATATATTCTTAACACTTTCCACAATCCTTGTCTAGCCACCCTGTCATATGCTTTCTCCAAATCCATGAATGCTGCATACAACTTCTTTCCCTTCTCTAGAAACTTTTCCACCAAAGATCTAAGAATGAATATCTGATCTACACAACCTCTTCCCTTCTTAAAGCCTCCCTGTTCTTCTCTAACTAATTTCTCCGTTCTTTCTCTAACTCTGTCAATAAGTATCCTACCATACACTTTTCCTATTATACTAAGAAGACAAATGCCCCTATGATTACCACACTTCTTTTTCCCCTTTTCCTTTGTACAAGGGAATAATTATACCTGACTTCCAATCCTCCGGGACTCTACCTTCCTCCCAGGCCAATCTGCACATCTTCCACATCCATTCTACTACTATCTCGCCCCCATGCTTCAGCATTTCACCACACACTCCATCAATTCCTGGGGCTTTCCCCGATTTAACTTTCTTCATTGCTTCCACAACTTATATCCTACTGATTTCTTCCTGTCTTCTCACCTCCCTCCTTCTCCCAGTCATTCCCCAGCCACTTATACTCGCATTACTTCCATCCTCTATGTTCAACAATTCCTTAAAGTGTTCTCTCCATCTGCTCACTGAGTAGCCCTATTACCGTATCGCATATGCTAAACAGACGCGTGAACTAAGTTTTTAGTGTAGATGCAGAGATAAATAAACTGGCACTTTGGAAAAGATGTAACAGGTGTGGTGAAGTAACTCTATACTGGCGGAACATCAAGTGGATATGAAGTTAAACTGTGTGTGATACAAGTTGAGCACATTTGTAAAATTTCTGTAAATAGAAAAATTGAATATATAATTTATGGAATATATATAGTAACGTATGAAGTAATCTCAGGAATAATTATTGGAACTTGAGGAGGATTTGAGCTACAACCATGGGAGATACAAGCACAAGCGAACATCAGAAAAGTGGAGAGGTGAAAAAGGGGAGAGTTGGATCAGCCAGTCCTGAAGTATTACTGTGTGGAGGAAGTCACGAACTGTCAGAGCTGGAGAAACCAACATTACATCTTAACACAACATGCAAATCCCCCACCACGCCGACTCGGGATGTTTCAAGTCCGGCTTTGGTGCCAACTTCACCTTCTCTCTGCCCCACGACTCCATCATCACCCCTCCATGTCCCAGCTAAGTCCTCTAGCCGCTCAAGAACGCCATCCCCTCAACCAAGAACACCTTCCCCGGCTCCCCCACTCCACAAGACCTCTGTGGTTGATCGAAAATCTCCCCAAAGTGAAGGTAAAATAGGGGAGACTTTACCTCAAAATGGCTGCGAGTCTACCCGGCCGCCATTGCCATCTAGTGGTGAGGGGAACAACTCGCAGGATTCTCCTCTGCCCAATGTAACTGATATACAGCCAAGATTCGCCAATTTTCTGGAAACAGCCGATAAAAGTAAGTTTGCTTGTTAGTATTTATTGTTTATTTTGGTGCTGTTTAACGAGTTTTATCTTCTCTCTGAAGAGTTTTGTTATCAGTTGATGTCCAGTGTTGAAATTCAACGATACTTTCACTCTTCTTTTTTCGGCTCCACAGTTTCCTTTGACAGTGATGTTAGCGAGGGAACGAACCACTAGTATGAGTATTATAGGAACGGTAACCATTGAATTCTTATTGAGCTCCATACTTCTCCAACGTAACGTACCATGTTGGGCATTCTTTTCGAAGAGATATAGCAATATTAGTAACACCCTGTGTTAGATGACACATTCACTTATAATCTTGCTGTCTCCAGACATTTCCACCCAACTTAGGAGTGACTTTTCGAGCTGTAAGGGTTAGTTATGCGGTAGCTTTAATTAACCATCTCAGTATGAGTCGTAACAGTCTTGCATATAATCGTCGGGAGATAACAAGAACATGATGCACAAGACGCTATTTTATTGAAGGGGTTAATGAATCAACTGCGGAAGCAAGCCATGATATTGGAAAGCCGGGGAATCGGAAGGCCTTCATGATGAGTGAATGGGTATCTGGCACACTGGGCAGGTTATTCTGTTGAAAGTGTCACGCTCTTTTTTTCCTCCCATTTTTTTTTTTTAACTCGACTCACTCCATTTACGATAGTAGAAGTTGATCAAGGACTGTGATGACCCATTAATGAAATCAATAACCCGTTTCGTTCAGGACTCTATTCAAACGGTCGATTTACATATTTTTTTGGATTATGATCCCTCATCGTTCCCATCACAGTGAAAGGAACTTAGTGAGAAATATGGAAATATGATGATAAGGAGGAGGAGGACAAAGTGGGTCAAGAAGATGAGGAAAATGTGCTCCACCGACTTCATCTCTTTAATCATCTGGCGGTACAAAAAATAAAATGGATATCACACTGAGGAGGTGAGTGGAGATTGTTTCTAACCTATAACAGGAAGTCTCTCATAAGCTGAATAAAGTCGTCTGGCGGCTGTAAGTATGAAGCAAAATAGGACGTTATAGTAGTGAAGTGCAACTTGGTGCTTGATATATTTACTCATCATTGTGTAGGTTCCCCTTATCAGGTGCTACCCTAACGTGAGAGAGAGAGAGAGAGAGAGAAGTTGCCTTTGTGTGTGTGTGTTATCAGTGTTAAGGTGTGAGACGCATTATCAACTTTTTTTTATCACACTGGTTTTATCACCAAATCTTTGCCTTTGTGCAACTTGGTGCTTGATATATTTACTCCTCATTGTGTAGGTTCCTCTTATCAGGTGCTACCCTAACGTGAGAGAGAGAGAGAGAGAGAGAAGTTGCCTGTGTGTTTGTGTGTGTTATCAGTGTTAAGGTGTGAGACGCATTATCAACTTTTTTTTATCACACTGGTTTTATCACCAAATCTTTGCCTTTATCTCTCATTGACGTCTTTACTGCGATCACCCCATTTATTCTCACTGCTGCTGGACTTATGTTAATGGATGTCCTTATACCTAGGGCAACCCAGTGTAACAAGTGCAACGCTTAAGAAGAAAAAAATATGTGCTAACCTGTATTTTTGGGTGCATCGCTCTTGCCTATCTGATGTGTGTCTGTGTCTGTGTATTTTCAAGTTTCAGCGTGAGTGATAATAGGTATTTGGGTATTTTCACGTACTGTTATTAGTATCAGTTTCACCGTGTATTAATACCGTTATTCTTCATGATAAGTAAAATGAGAAGAAAAAGTTTTGAAGATTGTGATACAAAGCATTTTTTGTAATACTCTCTTATTATGAGAACTACTATATCATGCAGTCAGTTAACAGATGTCACTTATTCTTTCATTTGGTTAATGGGGACGGCCACCATTCATAGTCAGTGTAGTGCTGCATTGAAGTGACTGTACAATATGAAAAGCCAAATGGTTTCTTGTCAGGAAACCATTTGCTACGTTGGGTGGTAACTGTAACACTAGCACATGTACTGTATGCATCTGGCTGGTAAGGCGTTCCAACCGGCTTCGGCCCGTACGGGTGAAGTCCATGGCTTGTTGGGTTTAGGCTGATTGTAGGGGAGTGAGCGATTGGCCACTCAGGCCACTGGTAAAAAGGGGGTAACAAAGGATTCAGTGGAGAATGAGTTATTCCTTCGTAAATAGAAGCAGCAGTATTTCCGTAGGACTGCCACCATCACCCATGTTTTTAAGATCATCAGTCCAGGGACGTATTTTTCCTTTTATTCCTGCTAGCTTCAGATGATTTTATTCAGTTAAGGCGAGTCCACGTACTTGTGATTAACCTCTTCAAACCACTTACGTAATTTTGTTTCATTCATGCTATCTCGGGACTGACTTTTTGACTTGGGGGAATTAGATAGAGCTTTGATTAATCTTTTTCGGTACGAGAACCTTTTCTTAAGTTGAATAAAATCGTCTGTAAGTGACAAGAAAAATAATTCGTCATATTCCAGAGGTTGGCCTGTCTAGACCGGTGATTTTTTATTTTTATTTTTTTTTATTTTTTTTAAAGATTGTTGTTGCAGCCACCAGACAACTTTATTCAACCTAGAAAAGACTTTTCATGTGAAAGTCCCTCATAATTTCACAAAATCGTCTGCAGATAGCAAGAAGAACATTTTAAAATACGTCTTGGGATACAAGGGATCGAGGACAGAATGACGGGGATTTTATTGCTTCAGTCGGCTTGAAACAGACCGTGTCTTTAAACCCCCCCCACTGTTTGATGACGTATTTTGTCTTGTATTGGTTGTCATATACAAAATTTTAGCTGCGCAATAAATACTAGTATTGAACAGGTTAATGAAGGCTCTGTCTAACCTCTCCAGTCCAAAAAGTCTCCACTAAGCTAAATATAATCGTCTGTAAGCAGCTAAGGGATCTTAACCAAGTTAGCGCAGGGCATAGTTTATTTTTTCTTACCGTTATCAGACGATTTTATTCAGGTTTCACTGAAAACCCTTCAGGAAAGATTTTCTAAGTCATCTTATTCGAAAAGTTTCACATAAGCAATAGAAAGTCGTCTGAAGGTGGCAAGAATAAAATCATGAAATATGTCATCCTATTGAAGTGATTAACACATCAGTGTGGGAAAATGCTTTTAATCTTGCTACCCGCAGATGACTGCATTCAGTTTGAGGGAGATAGGCTATCTGGTAGTGAAGGGGCTCAAGCAGGCAGTATCTAACTCCACGTATTCCCAAAGCAATGCAAAGTCGTCTGTAATTATCGAGATTAAAATATGAAATCCGTCTTTCAGAATCACAAGGCGATGTTGTGGATTATCATAATCGTCTGCGACCAGATCTTAATTAGTTCACCCTGAGAACGTTATCGTTAATTTGTTCTTGCTGTAACCAGACGAGTTTACTTAGTTTATGCGCTAACGGCGACGACAGGGTTAACGTTAACTGGGAGGGTATTGTTAGAGAAAATAGTATAGCCTGCAAATTATTACAAGTGCTTTCATTGACGTTAGACCACACCGTAGTCTGTTTTAACTCATTCAGTATGATAACATCATTTTGCTATTCATGCTACCGTCGGTCGATTTTATTTGTGTAGGAGAGTTTTTTTTTAAGCTTCCAGTACGATGTAACATTGACTTTTATTATTGTTGTTGTCCCCCCCGAACGATTTTCTTCAGCTTCAGAAGGATCTCTGGATAGCAAAGGGGATAAGTTTCCCGTCTCTCTCTCTCTCTCTCTCTCTCTCTCTCTCTCTCTCTCTCTATATATATATATATATATATATGTATATATGTATGTATATATGTATATATATTCAGCTGATTAGAGGATATAAGTACGAGAAGAGGAAAACTGCACCTCTTCCATATTTAGCTGCATGTCATTTACTTTCTTCAATGCCATGATGTATTTTTATTTTGTTTTTACTGTCTTCAGACGATTTTATTCAGCCATAGTGGATTTTTCAAGCAGAAGGGCTTATCTGCTGTCTTCAATAGCACTTTATAGAAGAGACCTTTCCCAAGTTGAATAAAATCATCTCGAGGTAGTACGGTAATAATAAGGTAGTCACTTAATCGAGCTGAAGGGGTCAGCTTTGTATTTGTCGACCACTCATCATCCAGAGGGTATTTTTAACCTCACTGCATAAGAGTAATGAGTTACTGATGGTTGAAAACCTTTATAAATAGAAATTGATACAAGCTTGAGCGTGCGTGGCCCCACAAAGTCTCACAAGTTTATGACTGTGTTCACTCAACTAAGGGCGTAGCCAAGTTTCACAGTTAGTGAAGACTATTTCTGACTCCTGCAGTTCGACGTCTTTCGTGAGCGGCATAAAACAATTTTCTGGTAGCATGAACTAAAAAAAAAAAGTAATCGGGTTGAAGGATTAAAGCTTGTCACTATGAGGGGGTGGGAAGAAGCACCAAGCTAAATAGGCTAGAACTATTTGGCAGAATGCTCGTTGTGAGGGCGTTAGAAGTTTATTAAAACCCAGTAGACTGCTCCCAAGAGATTCTTCGTAAATTGAATATAATCGTGTAGCAGCAAATAAAAATGAGTTTATTTAATTATCAAGTATCATTATTTTTTCATTGTGGTGTCACTGGCGTTTGGTAGTTGCAAAATAAATATGTACCGGTAAACTAACAAACTTAGACACAACTTAAACTCTTGAAACCGGAGACTTTTAAGTTTATTCTCATTGCTTCCGGATAATTTCATTCAGCTGAGGATAGCCTTCTCGTATTAAAGGGTTTAATGAAGGCTTGTTTGACGTAATTAGAAAAACCGTTCTGTAAAAGTATCTGGAAGTACCAAGAATATATGTAGGCTAAAGTGTCGTAAAGGTGAAAAGTTTAAGTTCAGAGTTTATGAAGGTGGTTCAAATAATCACTTTGGTGGCGTAGTCGTTTTGTCAGTTCGGTGAAATAAAACGACTATATCGAAATATCGGTTGTATATACATTAATCAGTTCATTACGGTGATAATACTTTTCTGATTCACCGTGGTACCTCCAGACCAAATGTTCTCAACTCTCCAACTCAAACTCTTCCCGCTCCTTCTGGCACCTTGCCAAAAACCTAACAACATTACCTCATCATCCTTCCCTCCTCTTTTCTACTCTGATGGCTCTGTAGCTATTTCTTCTACTGATAAACCAGATCTCTTCGCTCAGACTTTCTTCTCCAATTCCACCTTAGACGATTCCGGTGCTGTTTCTCCATCACATCGCTCAGACTTTCTCCTCCAATTCCACCTTAGACGATTCCGGTGCTGTTCTTCCATCACTTCCCCCCTAGACTTCCTCATGGCTAACATTAAAATTTCTTCAGCTGATGTATTTTCTGCCATTGCTGGCCTCAGTACTAATAAGGCATATGAGCCTGATGGAGTCCCTCCTGTTGTTCTCAAGAACTGTGCTTCTGTGCTTACACCCTGCCTAGGCAAACTCTTTCGCCTTTGTCTGTCAACTTGTACCTCTCCTTCTTGCTGGAAGTTTGCTCTCATTCAGCCAGTCCCAAAGAAGGGTGACCATTCCCAACCCTCTAACTATCGCCCAATTGCTTTAACATCCTGTATCTCAAATGTTTTTGAGTCTATTCTTAATAGAAAAATTTTAAAGCATCTTTCCTATCACAACCTTCTTTTTGATCGTCAGTATGGGTTCCGTCAGGGACGCTCCACAGGCGATCTTCTCACCTACCTTTCAGACTCCTGATCATCCTCCTTTCGGGACTTTGGCGAAAGCTTTGTCATTGCACTTGACGTCTCAAAGGCTTTCGATCGAGTCTGGCATAAATCTTTAATTTCCAAACTGCCCTCTTACGGTTTCTATCCTTCTTTCTGTGCCTTCATCTCTAGCTTCCTTTCTGGTCGTTCAATAGCCGCTGTTGTAGACGGCTATTGTTCTTCTCCTAGATCTATTAACAGTGGTGTTCCTCAGGGCTCTGTCCTATCACCAACTCTCTTCCTTTTATTCATCAGTGACTAAGCTGTACATCTAATCCTATCCACTCATACGCTGATGACTCCACCTTTCACGTTTCCATTCGATTCCCACAACGTCCATCTCAGCAGTTACTTCAGCAGGCAAGGGATGAGGCTATGGCACACGTAATGTCTGACTTGGCTCGTATCTCTGACTGGGGTAAAAATAATCTGGTTGTTTTTAATGCATCAAAGACTCAGTTTTTGCACCTATCAACCCGACAAAATCTTCCACAGGTATACCCACTTATGTTTAATCATACTCAACTTAATCCTGCATCATCCTTGAACATGCTTGGGGTTTCATTTGCTCGGGAATTGTCTTGGAAAGATCATATTACATTTCTTGTAAAATCTGCTTCCAAGCGATTGGGTGTGCTAAGCCGACTCCGTTCCTTCTTTGCCCCTGCACAATTGTTGACTCTATACAGGGGTTTTATCCGCCCCTGTGTGGAGTACAACTCTCGTGTGGGGAGGCTCCCAACATACAGCTCTTCTCAATAGGGTGGAGTCAAAGGCTTTTCGTCTCATTAACTCTCCCCTTCTTACTGACTCCCTTCAACCTCTGTCTCTTCGCCGCAGTGTTGCATCTTTATCTCTTTTCTATCACTACTTCAATGGTCACTGTTCCTCTGAACTGTCTGCATGCATTCCTCCACTTCTACGACGGGCGCGTAGCACCCGTCTAGCAGCAAACTCTCACCCCTTTTCTGTCCAACTCTCCAATGCAAGAGTTAACCGTTACTCCCAGTCCTTCATTTATACAACAGGTCAACTCTGGAACTGTCTCCCTCTGTCAGTATTTCCTGCTTCCTATGATATCCAGTCTTTCAAACGCAGTGTGTCCAGGCATCTCGAAATGAATGGATCTTGAATTTGGCTCTCTCTTGTATTTTGTTTTTCTTTTGGAAGGAACAGTTTTGCGGGCTCATGGCCTTTGGTTCCTTCTTCCTCATAAAAAAAAAAATAAAAAAAAACGTCGGTTTGGATTTTATATATATATATATATATATATATATAAATATATATATATATATATATATATATAAATAGGTGAAGGGAAGGTGCCTGAGTAACGGTTTCAGGATGTGAGGGGCTTCATTTCCGTAGACTTCAGCGATGACTCAGGTCCTGATGGTTCCACACGTATTTTGTACTTTTATACTTATTATTCAGCTGGAAGTATTAAAGAGAACCTTCATTAACCTTTTCACATTTACATTGCCCTCCTAAGCTGAATATAATCATTTGGTAGTTGTAGGAAAAAATCATCGTAGTGAAAGGGTTAAAGCAAAAATGAACTGTACATATACAGGTTGTATTTGCGTTAACCAGGTCACTACTATTATTATTATTATTACTATTTTTTTAACCTGCCTCCATCAGATTTCCTACAGACTTTTCGAGTAGGAGAAGTTAGATCTGGCCATCACTCATTCACCTGTATAGATTAGATTTAGCCATCAATAACTCACTTACCCGTCCTTCATAAGTCGGATAAAGTCATTTGGTTTTGGCGTAATTACAGTTCTTGCTGTCCGGATGATTTTATTCAGCTTAGGAGGAGTTTTGGAATAGTAGTCGGATATGGGCTAGCCTTCTTTAACGTATTCAATAATAGAGATCCTTTTTAATTAAATATAATTGTACGTTGGTGGTCAGAGTAAAATGAGGAGATTTTATCGAAGTGAAGGGGTTGATATTGTGTAGATAATATCCCAACTAGTGTTTGAAATTGTCGGTAATCTGTCGGTCCGGTATTATTAAGTGATGACAGACCACGAAATTATTCATCATGTCTGTCCAGTGCACTACCGAGACAGTACAAAACCTAACCCACAGTAAAATATAAAAAGTTCTAGTTATGGCCTTATGGTTGTTGATGCCCTTTCATTAAATCTGTATGATCAGTTTTGTAATGTAAACATTGTTTCATATCCTGGTTGTAATTTTTGTATCCAGAATTAATTCAGGCAAAATGTAACTGTTTGGACTACCCTACCAGAAATCGTTGCAGACAACTCATTTTCTAAATCTGGTAGTCCGGTGGACTACTCGTCTAATTTTATTCATTTCTAACCCCGATCCCAGCCACATTGTAGACTACTCTTGTTAGTCCACCTCAGCTTACCAGAGATTTTCGTTTTTTGCAGCTTCCCCTGACTCAGTTACAGAATAAGACGATGCTCAGTTCCATAACACTGAGGTGAATTGCGCCGTAGTTTTGTGATGATTTCCTGGTACAGGTCTGCGACAGAACTGTTCTTTGTCCTCTCCTTAGGACAGTGGCACCATATTCCAGTATTAATGTCTTGTTCAAGCTCAGATAGTGGGACTGCAGGTTTAGATCAAGCTAAAGTGGACAGAGTATAAACTCTTTAGCGATCGAACTTGTCACTTTTGAGATCGTGTGCTGATTTCTAGATAACCGTAATGAGAGTGAGCATACAGATTATCAGGCCTGTCTAGATAACTGACAAAATGATACTAAGTCATACAGAATTGTCAAGAGGAGAGGTATCTGCGTCAGTGAGATGTCTATACGGTATAACACTTGGGTAGCAAATTAACCGTTTTGAGTTATATTTCGGTAGACGACACATTTATGTGGTTAACCGATACCAGAGGCACCAAAAAATTGTTAAAGTATAGAAATTAACTTTTTGACCGTGACTAAGAACTAAATGTTCTTTTTTTTTTTTTTTTTTTTTTTTTTTTTTTTTTTTTTAAAAACGGATGATTATATTCCTCATACAAACTTCGCAGTCAGAGGGTTAATTTTTATGTTGTTACTTCTACACGATTTTATTCAATATAGGATAAGCTTTTCGAAAATGTTAGGTAAAAGTCATAATTAACCACGCAAAATGAGATCTCCCCCAAGCTGAACAAGCCTTTAGCAAAGACGTATCCCCACCGTGTGGTAAAGAATATATAGTTATGCACTGATAAGTATGACAATTTCATGTATAGCGGCATAAACTAGGACTCTTACACTTTCTTTAAGATGTAAAGATGATCCAGGAAGTAGTTTCCAAGATACAGCTATTTTTCAGATTAGTTCCCGTATACTGGTACGGAAATAGCTCATAAAATACGTACAATGTGGTGATTTCATATATAAGGACATAGACTAGGACTCATACTCCTTTTGTAAGGTATGAAGAGAATTCAGCAATAAATCTGCAAAATATAACACACGACAGATATTTCCTTAAATGGTCATAGCTCGTAAAGTACAGACCATACCGGTATGGCAGTTTTACATATACCGTACGATCATCAGCTACGACACATACTCTGTCTTTCTGTGTGATGTGAAGCCAATCCACCTGGTAGTTTCCAAGATACAGGCCCGGACGGAAAGACGGTCAGACAGACAGACGGACGGACAGGGGCGATTCTTATATCCTCACCATATGAAATAATGGTGGGGTAATAAATCGCTAGGCGATCTCAAGAATAAAATACAAAAGACGTCCGCAGGCTGAAGGGATAAATGTTGGGAAAACTTCCCCAAATCACTTAAGCATATCGCACACCACTAAACAATTTATCGAATAGTCAGTGATAATTTCATGATAATCATAATGGAAGTGAGGGGAGAGATCATCAGACCTGTCCGTGGAACTAACTGGCAGGATGATGATAAGCCCAACAGAATTGTACAGAGCAGGGATACTTGTTTCAAATTATATCTTGGCTCTGAAATTTCACAATACCATCACTTAGACGCAGTGCCTTTTTGTATATGTAACGCACCTATGATGTGCTCTCGACTAAATCAAACTGTTGGGCGTTAATTGTAATAGAATACGAGAGTTGTCCCCCCCCCCCCCCACACACACACCATTGAGTCCAGCCACACACACTCAGGCATCACAACACACACATCGTCACAATAGACATGGCACATGATAATCTCTCCTGCATCAGCTTCTGGAGTATGACCATTTTTGCGCTGTTTCAGATCATTAAGAAAAAAGTTCTTTGCTAGAGACAGAATAACGTCAGGAGTGCCGGTACTGCAAAGTAAAAATAAGGGCCCCCTTCACTTAACCTTCCGACGTCAACTGTACACAGCGACTCATAATAGTGGTAACTCATTAGCCAGCCCCTCCGTGTTTGGTGTGGTAACACAGCAGACCGTTACTACTTCTGGTGATTCAGGTGGTGTTGGTCTGAACTATCCCTGGATGAACCCCGGTTTCAGAAGTAATGTAATTTCATTTCCTGATCGAGTAATGTACCTTGTCTAATGTGAAAATACAGTTCATAGTTTCTTTTTGATGATCAGTTTCATGATAATTGTGGAAACAGTAAAATTTTTAAGTTTCGTGGAAAGTAACTTGAAATTTTGTAACCTGACAGTTATCATGCGTATTGAAACGTACTGACCATGCGTCTGCGAATGATTTCCGTTTCGTCTCCGCGAAGGTTATAAAAAGTTGCATCAGCAGTAATCATTACCTACCATCCCGTATCCTGTGACGTTATCTATCATAACTCGGGTGACATTACCGGCTGGGAGCTGCCATGACAGAACACGCCCTAGAAATACCCCGTCCATTCCTCCATCATCCAGTCCATCTTTGCTCCGTCATGAGCGTAGGAGCCCGCGAAAAGGCTGCTCAATCCTGTACTGAGCTGCGTCCTTCAAAATTCGTAAGCTTAAAAGCAGCAGACTATCATTCCACTGAGGTTAAGAAAATTTATAAGCAGCATGCATCATGATGGTCATTGTGAGGTAAACATACCATTACGTCATTATGGCGAATAGAGACTCCCCTTTGACATTACTATGGGTAGTACGATTGGACAAGATAATGTATATAAAATGACTGCGATCTTGATTACCATGGTTAATATATTTGGATCTGATTTGATGATATGGTATTATATGAAGTGTGAAAACAACTAGCCCAGTTTACAAATCATAACAAAAAGTTAATACACGCAAGAGGCTAAGAGTGTTTGGTCACTTCAGTGACTTGTAACGTGTCCTTGCTGTCATTGCCACACATGTCTTTATTACCGCGATGTTATAAGGTTTTTTAGGTCAGAGTGCATTCATAGTGATGTATTCATTGGTTCATAGGCTAGTGACCAAACATGATATCAGTGTTTGTAAAATACATTATTTTCATGGTATTGTTTTGATTACACAACACGCCAACACATACGCCACCGCACAGCAAACCACACCATCACACCACACCACTAACCATGCATCACACATATTATGTGTTCCACTAGAATATTTTCTGCATACATATTATAGTCAATTGCATCATTAGAATTTCAGTGCACTGTGACATTGTTCAAGCGTGCACTTGTATTTAATAGTAAGTATAATTCTTATGTAGGTTCATTCAAGTACGGTACTGGATTTCAGGCCACCCGAACAGTAAGAACTTATGAGGCTTTCAGTGGTACCCTATCAAAGATGAGTATCTGGCTGCTGAAAAGCCACGTCTTTCATGAGTGTCTGTACTTGAAAACAGGCTTTCATACTGAATTGCAGTGTAATAATTCCTATTTATTACTGTTTTTCAACTTTGTATCACCATTCCAGAGTGAAGTGGAGGGGCATTTTTTTTTTAATTATCTGTAATTTTTTTTATACGGACATTGCACACAGCTGAGATAATCGTGTCACTGGACTTTTTTTTTTTTTTTTTTTTTTTTTTTTTTTTAAACCAAAGTTCCCGGCAGGACAGAATATTTTGTAGCCCAGGTTATGGCAGAGACATAGGAAGGTAGGAAGTGAGTCACTCCAGCTAGCCGTGTCACCCTTTACCCCAGAATGACAAGAGTTGGTTTGTTTGTATCTGACATTCTGTCCCACTTACACAGTTACAGTAGAATACTAAGTCGTGTGTGCATGGATTTCGATGAACCTTGGTTATGAGGTAGGGATGAGTCTCTTTCATTGCAAATAAAAACGACCCTTAAGCCTGACAACACTTGACCTACAGCTGAGCCCGGCTGAGCTGACAGGGTTTTGAAATCCATGTCATGCACGAGTAAGAAGAAACGCGCTACTCTCATTCCAGTTGAAAAACACTGCATAATTTTTACAGAGCTTTGTAGGCTTCTAGTGTTTCTTACCAAAACAAGCTGAGGTAAGGCTGGAGAGTATGAAGGAAGATGCTGTGTCGTGGCCTAAGTAGGGACAGAGATGCCTGGAGATAGCTGCGGTACTTTGTATTGAATCCACCCCACATCGAAAGTGGTGTCAGGTAATGAATAACTTGGAAACTAGATAGTTATTGTTAGGTTTTAAAAATGAGTCAAATAAAAGGTATAATGTTCAAGAAAATATTAAGGTATAATATGCAAAATATATATAGCAATGAAAGGACAGTATTCTTATGGGCTAGTACCTCTTAATACCACTTATTGCTGCGTCTGCCGTGTCATTATTCTACTTATTCGATGTATCATGACTACTGGAGATTTTTAGTTTGGAACATGACACGTTAGCTCTTTCAGTATAATGACGTGTTCTTTTATACTGTGTTCTTACATCCTCCCAACGATTTTTTTTTCTTTTTGGAAGAAACTGTATAAGTTCATGTAGTCTATAACTCTTGCACTTCAGAATCTCCTTTAGGTTGAATAAAATTTGCAGGCAGCAAGAATGATACAAAAGTTCCTCTTCTGACCGAAGGGGTTAATATTTCCATGTTGACCTATCCTCTTCGTTCAGGCTGTGTGGATATTAGAAAGAGATAACACTGAAAATAATGTTGAGGTGTTAGGGGTTCATATCAGTGGAGAATACTACTTTTGGAATGTATGGTAATGCGATATTTGGTTGTTTTATATATACCTTACTAGAACATAAATGGTTCCAAGAGAAGTAGAATTTTTGTTTTTTAATGTATGTATGTATGGTGTACTGAAGACTATTTTTATATGGCAGTAAGATTGTTCAGTCATATTTGCCTAGGTATGTATGAATGTGTGTGTGTGTGTGTGTGTGTGTGTCTCGGTGACGGAGATGTGTGTGTAAGGTTTTTATATGTATGTATGTATGTGTGCGGCGTGTTTGTTTTGGCGAACACTTCTGTCTCAGGGTTAGAGAGGAAGAGAGAGTAGGGAGGTGAAAGGTATGCAGAGGGAGGAAAAGAGAGTTATGAAAATATAAGGGGAGGAGGGAGTTGAGAAGAAGGAAATGAGGAAGATGTGGGTATGAGATTGGAAGCGAAAGGGGAGCGAGAGTGAATGAGGGAGGAATGAGAATGACTGAGGAAGGAAGGAATGAAGATGGGTGGGGAGGGGAGAGAGGAAATGAGTTTTGAAGATGAAAGAGAGAGAGAGAGAGAGAGAAGTAGGGAGGAAGGAGGAATACAGATGAGAGGGAGGAAGGGAGGGGAGGGGAGGAGAATGAAAAAGGGACAGAAGACAGGAAAAGAGAGGGGCGGGGGATGGCGAGAGGGAGGGGTAGAGGGGGGAGAGGAACACACACAATACCAGACAGGGGCGGGGAGGGATGGAGGAAGGTAAGGGGAGGAGGAGTAGGCGTAGGGAAGGAAGGGGGAGAAGATGGTTTGAGAGAAGCGGAGGGAGGGAGGGGGAGAAGGTGGAGTGGTAGAAGCGGAGGGAGGGAGGGGGAGAAGGTGGAGTGGTAGAAGCGGAGGGAGGGAGTAGACAGGAAGGAGTGGGAAGGGAGGGATGGAGTTAAGGAGGGAAAGAAGGGGTGGGAGGTAGGTGAGGAGTGGGAATGGGAGACGCTGAGGGAGATGAAGATAAGGGGGATGGAGGAGAGGAGAAGGGGAGGGCGCGCGCGCGCGCGCACGCACACACACACACACACACACACACACACACACACACACACACACACACACACACACACACACACACACACACACACACACACACACACACACACACACACACACACACACACACACACACACACACACACACACACACACACACACACACACACACACACACACACACGAGTGTCTCACTGAATAACATGTCTCCGTGTCACCAGTGTGTCCGTGTGGTATGTTATACAGGTGGCCAGGCGATATAAGGAAGCGAATGTGGGGAAAATAAAACATATTGTGAATCAGTTTTAATTGGCGAGATGTGACAACTGTGATTCCCTCCCTCCCCTCTCCTCCCCTCCCTTCCCCTCTCCTCTCCCTTCCCCTCTCCTCTCCCTTCCCCTCTCCTCTCCCTTCCCCTCTCCTCTCCCCTCCCCTCCTCTCCTGTCTTTCCTCCCCTCCCCTCCTCTCCTGTCTTTCCTCCCCTCCCCATCCTCTCTTCTGTCTATCCTCCCGTATCTCTCCTTTCCTTTCCTCCCTCTCCTCCCCTCCCTCTCCTTTACTTTTCCTCCCTCTTCTCGCCTTTTCCCCTTCCTCCTCCTCCTCCTCCTCCTTCTCTTCCTCATCTTCCCTGTGCCTCTGCCTCATTCCTTCCATCTCCTGTCCCCTCCCCTGTCTGCCTATTCCCTCCCGCCCCACGTACAATCCCCCCCATTTCCATCCCTCTCCCATCCACTCGGCCCCTCCTTCATAGTTATGCCTCCTCCCAGCCTCTGTCGTCCTTCCTCCTTCCCTTAGACTCACCTTCGATACTCCTCCCTCCACTGCCTTCCTTCTCCCTTTCTCCCCTCTCATCCGCTCTCCTTCCATCCATACCTCCTCCCAACTTCCTTCGTCCTCTGCCTCTTTCCCCTCCTTCCTCCCTCCTTCATATTTATTCCTCTTCCCTACGTATACTCTTCCCTGTCATCGACAATCCTTCCCCCTCCATTGCTTCTCCCTGTCCCCCTCTCCTGTCCTTTCCTACTATACTCTCGTCCTTTATACAGTTTTCATTTCTTCCTTAACCCTCTCTCCCCTCCCCACCCCTCCCCTCCTCTCCATATACAGTCAATACCCTTTTCTTCTTCTCTCCTCCCCCCTCTTTTTTTTTTTTGCTTCCCTGAACTTCTCTTTCCTTCCCCATCTCCTCCCCGCCTTCCTGTTCTCACTCCATCCTCTTTTTCCTCTTCCTCTCTTCTCTCCCCTCTCTCCACCTCCCCCATCCCTTCCCCCCTCGTGTTTTTTTTTTCCTCCTCACCCCTTCCCTCCCTCCCTCCTTCCGTCACCTCCTTCCCTTCATTTTGATACATCTGTCGTCCCCGTCTCATCCTCTTCTCCATTCCTTGTTTCTTCTGCCTCTCCACTTTACTTTCCTCTCTCCTCTCCTTCCCTCTTATTTCCTCCCCTCTCCATCTCATTCTACCTCCCTCCACCAACACCACCCATCCCTCCCTCTCACTTCACCTCCTTTCCTCTGCACTTCCCCTTTCGACCTCACCATCCTCCACCCACTTATATCATCCTTCCTCTTAATCCATTTTCCTCCCATCTCTTTCCCCTTCTCTGCTTCCCCCCCCTTTTCCTACTTCGCCCTTGCCTCCCCCCTCCCCTCCTCACATCCCCCTCATCCTCATCCTCCACCCTGTAGCAGAGACACCACCCGTCCCAACTCCCCAAACCTCACGCCTCACCTCGGCTCAGTGCCCCGCGAGACGTCATACGGTGTGGGTGCACGCTCCTCCGTGGATTACTCCTGCTTAACGTTACCCATCTAAATCAACGTTTCCTTTGATACCAGCGTTACCAGACCATCCTTAAGGTAGATACCGTTACTTATACGAGTAATTAGTCCAGTGCCAAGGGGTAGTTAAGGTCCGTTTAGGGGGCTTTGGTATTCTGGTGGCCACTCCTACATACTCGCAGGGGTCGAAACAAGGATAAAACCGCCTAGATACTTTGACAGTTCCTCATAGCGGTTTTAACGGGCTTTTTAGGGCTTTGGGCTGGATATTACAGGGAAGGGACTTGACTGATATGTATTTTTAGCCATCCAAACAAATTCCAGTATTATTATTTCAGAGTTTAAGGAGGAAGTAACAGGTGAATTTATGAGTCTTACATTTAGTTTTAATAACCATGTAGGGGTTTTAATTAGGGAATAATTACAAGTGAAGAGATTCTACCAGGAAGTGTATTTCTCTTGTCACCCAGGTACTTATCGGTGCCGATATTATTAGACTTACGGGTTTACGACAGAAATGCGTGATTCATAGGATTTTATGACGGCTTTTAGATAGCGTTTTGTATGTTACGGAAGTGAAGTTACTAAGTATTAGCGTATGACCTGAAATTATTCTTATCGAAATATATAATCATAATTGTGGGACCCTTTTTTTTTTTTTTTTTTTTTTTTTTTTTTGACAGATCATATTACTATTGAGGGAGTGTAAGTTTCTTATGGGAATTTAGAAAGAGAATGTTGAGCTATTAGGCTATATAACCAGTTCAGTGCCAGAGGTCCTCGATAATGAAATAAAAATCATCTAACGGTTGCAACAATTAAAAAAAAAAGGTACAAGATCACTGTGTTGATGTGGTTGAAAGGGGTTAGGTTATTAGTAAATCCATTCAATCCGACGACCAATTTCTGTTTTATAGGGGTCTTATCCATACGATTCTATTCAGTTGTATGAAATTTTTCAGACTGAATGGGTTAACGGAAGTAAATCAGAAAATGACATACCCGGGCTGAAAGTGTTAAGACGGGAATAATACTGACAGGATTTTGTAACATAAGCACCGGTTTGTTTTGTATAACATTTGCAACAAATTCCGATGGTTTTTGAGCGGTTGGAAGGTAGTGGTGTGTATTAGGGAGAGTGTAAACGTTAGATGTGGTCGTTGATGAGTGGGGACGGGAGGCCTGGAGGTCCTTTTATCGCGACAGTATCTTGCAGGATACGGTGCCAGATAGATGAACTGATGAATGGGTGGACAAAGAGATAGATGGACACCGGTAGATACTTAGGATGGAGTGATATGGGAGGAGGGGTCGTTACTGAGTACGAATTGATATGCCTGGAGGCCCGTTCGTTGAATCACCCCTTACAGGTTGTGGTGCCTAGAGACTGGATAGATGGATAAATTATATTGATAGATGTTTTAGGCTGAGAGTTACGGGGTAAGGACAAACATGGATGGAGGTCATGTTGTTACAGCCTCCCCATGCAGGATGCGGCGCCAAATATTAGACAGGTAAATATACAGAGATAGATTGATGCGGGTAAATATTTGGGGTTGAGTATTGCTCAAGGAAAGGTTGTTGCTCAGCAGGGATGGACATGCACAAATGCGCAGGATGTCGCGCCTGATTATGTATGAATATATAGATAGGTGGATAGATAGATAGGTTCCGTAGATGGGTGATAGATTGACTGGTGGATGTTCGGGATGGTGTTGTGGGAGGCAGGGTTGGTGGAAGGAGGGTAGGAGTCGTTGCCAAGTTGAAAGATATTCTTTGGAGGTCATGTTGTATGAGTCATTCCTTACGGGGTGCAGCGTCAACAGATAGATAGATAGTGTGGGTAAGTGCGTGATAAAATATGACCAGTTATTATTTTTGCCACCTGCTTCCGGTTCTGTTTAGCAGAGGAGAGACTTGTCGAGCTGGAGGGATTGTGTATGACCATTAACTCGTTTCACTATCAGGGGCTTTTCATAAATTGAATAACATCGTGTGGTGATGACAAGAGCAAAGGAAGGAATACGTCGTTGGAGTGAAGGGGTTAAATTCTCTTGAGTTAGCCACAAGTTATCGTACTGAAAAGGTTTAGGAAAACAGGAACAGTAGCTTTTCATGATTCTTACGCATGATTTCGAGGATCTGAATGATGAATGAGTGAATATATAGATACCGTAGTTTTGTCAGACATTTTTGTGGCAACGTCTCCTCTTTTTGTGCTTTCCTGTATTAGGATCATGCCCAGATAATGAAATTATGTCGTAGTGGCGATAGGGTTGGGATTGTTGCGATGGTGATGATAGTGACACATAACTGTTTTAACACATTGAACCTGATTTGAAAGGTTGTTCTTGCCGTCTCCTAACGATTTTACAAAGATTAAAGGAGATCTTTTACGGGATTAAGTAAGCCTCTACAAGAGGTCTGTCCAGAGTTGAGTGAGATCGTCTAGAGATAAAGATTAAGCAATTATGTCATGGGACTAAAGAGCTTGAGTGGGAGTTTTAGGATTTAGTGAGTGAAGTGATTGGGAATGGAAATTAGATACGGTACTTGTTAGAGTGAAAACTGGCCTCTTGTTGCTAATATCATTATGAATGGAAGTAAGTATAAATGTTACTGATCGCTCGGAGTGCAACGGGGATGAGATTTGCTAATAACCCGTTGTTTGGATTTTGATTTGCAGAAAAAAATTAGAGATACGCATGGGAGGTTTTTAAACTCATTTCTTTGTCCTTCCTGAAAAAGAAAAAAGCTTTCCCCTCGTAACTAAGATGAATTTTCGCAGGAAGAACAAGAGACATGGGTAGAAACAGAATTCTCCTTGCCCTATGGAAACTGCAGAAAGAAATATGAGTTACGAGAGGGAGTTGATCGTAAATGTGGTCGTAAATCCTTGACCAGGGTATTGAAAAGTCACTGTGGTGTACCGCACATGACACTACCACGCCTCACACTGACGGTGGCATTCCAGGTGACTGGATATTTTGTAACACCTCTTCCTTAGCGATTTGTTCTGAACATTACACATGAGTATCCTCTTGAGTGTTTTTGATGCAAACCAGTCTATGTCTACGTTAAAACGCTATGCTTTAAGTAACATAGAGGAGAATGTTAAGGTGGAATACGCAGTGTAAGTCGCTAAGGGTGAGTTGTTACGAAGCCGCCTGTGTCATGTAGATTACTGCCCCGATACTCTTCAAAAGGCCCTTGACATTGCCAATACTTCCCACCTCGATGCACCTCGCACTGGCCCCCCCCCCCCCCACACACACACAGCCATACCTCACTCTCCCACACTATGCTTACACCTCACGTTTCTTTCTGCGCTGGGGTGTTTGTTACAGACTGTAGGCTGTACATTATTGTATGCAACAGATTACAGACAGATTTTAACAGCAGTACGATTTTGAAGTTGTGAATAATTTTGAATAATTTGTATTTAGCATCTAGGTTCGGCTGAAAAAAAAAAAAAAATTACCGTATTCAGACTTGCAGGGTATGAACCATGTAGCCTACGTAGGCTACCGTCTGATGTTTGTTACCCTACAATATATTGAACAGTTTGCTTCATGGCATTTATATTTAACCATCATCATCATCTAATCCCGTGTTTCCCTATGAAAAGCGTAGGAGCCCGGGGCTAGGCAGGTTGGTCCTGGCATTTAAGATGAGAAAAACCAGCCTTACACATCCCTGTATGGCTTTACGTGAGCAATAAACCCCAACTGCCCGTTGGATATAAACCTACACAGGCTCAGTCCGGTTAGAGAGCCTTAATTACTCACTAAACCACCAGGTGCCATAATTTGGTTATATGGTTACCACCCAGCGTAGTACAGGAAACCTGGTGTACGGAAAACCATTTGGCTTGTCACTCAGTGTAGAGTCACGTGTAGACAGAAGGAAGAGAAGGAATAATGGAAAGAAAGACAAGAGGAAAGAAGGAAGGAAGAGAGGAAAGGGCAGTCACCCGAGAGCAGCACTGCATCGAGTGAGTGGATGGTGAGCGCCCCCACCTACCACTTCCTCTGTATTTAATCATTTAAATATTTCATCACTTTTGGGAAAAAAAAAAAAAAAAAAAACCTGGTCCCGTCGTTCAGCTAATTTAAAAATATATTGATAAGACGAATTATTTTACTTGTTTTACTTTGAAGTGTGTAACTCATTTTGATATTAAAACAGTTTTCCTGATACTGCAGAAATTTTATCAACTTTATTACGGTATCTCATCATTAAATCAATTTTAATGGCAGGATTTTGATACTTTACTTCAAATATATACGCATTATGGCGAGACATTATCAAGTAGCCTAGCTTACTTTATAGTGTAATCTGGTACCCTGTTTGTGTTATTATTACAAGTTTACAAACCTGGGTGGTAACCAAGGCTGACATTACGGTACGGTACGGTACGGAACGGTTGATATTTAGGCTGAAAGTACGGTACGGAATTACGGTACGTTTTTTTCCCGTGAAGTACAGTACGGTACGATTTAGGTAGGGTAAAATGAGCAAAATTCCGTACCGTACCGTACCCCAGGCTTAAATACATGATAATGCCTTAGAGAGTACATGCAACTACGAACTCCTGGTATATTTGACTAATTTTGACACTGTTCAGACACACATTTATGCGGCACTGGCAAGCCAAGAGCATTTTGACAGGTATGCTTCAGGACATAGTCACTTAGCAACCCTGATCACGACGTGTCCAGTCCGTGTCACTCACTGCCTGATCCTGCCTCTATCTCACACTGTCAGTTTCTCTGTGAGCACTGAGCAGTCTACAGTCAAATCTTCCAGTGTTGTCGTTGTCGTCGTCGAGAACACTCTAGCAGTCAGTTTTGTTGTATTGTGTTGTTAAATATATTGTTGTTTTGTGCCGTGTTGTATTGCATTGTGGAATGTACTTTTGTATTATATTGCGTTGTAGAATGTATTGCTGTTTTTTGCTGCGTTGTATTGCATTATGGTATGTATTGTTGTGTTGTTAAATGTATTGTTGTTTTGTGCTGTGTAATATGTGATATAGGCTTAGAAATAGATACTGTATATTTTGCCGATGGTACGATAAAAGTACGGAATTACGGTACGGATTTTTTTCCTTACTCTACGGTACGGAAAAACAACTTGGGGTACGGTACGAAAATACGGTACGGTATTTTAACCAGGTACGGAGTACGGAAAAATATTTCGTACCGCACCGTACTACCAGCCTTGGTGGTAACCATATAACCAAACCATACGTGCTCCCTACGTGTCAAGTGGGTTGGTGGAGGGTTAGTGCCCCTCCCTGTAAAACAAGTAACTCAAGAGTCAAATGGCCACCCCGTACGGGATTATGGCGTCTGGCAATAGATAGATTAAAGAAAGTGAAAATGTGAAAGCATATGGTTCATGCTTTTATTGTTTGAATTAGAAAGCATATGGTTCATGCTTTTATCATTTGAGTTGATAACGTGTTTCTTAAGAGTTGCCAATGCTTGTGGAGAGCTGCTATCTTATCAGAGAGAGAGAGAGAGTGAGAGAGGCCAGACCAGTATTGGATCAGGTAGCACACGAGCTCTACACACACACACACACACACACACACACACACACACACACACACACACACACACACACACACACACACACACACACACACACACACACACACACACACACACACACACACTAACTACTAAGCACAGTGATGCCTACACGAATATGCATGGCCGATGCACTCAATGCCTACACACACGCACGCTGTCCTATGAATTCGAGATTATGCATAGTGTCATTGTGTGTGTGTGTGTGTGTGTGTGTGTGTGTGTGTGTGTGTGTGTGTGTGTGTGTGTGTGCGCGCGTGCGTGCACACCACTAGACCAGTCATGCAAAGATGCAGGTGGTGGAGAGGGATTCCTTCACGTGGTAGTATCAATATGACCGGGCAGAGGAGTTGCCCAATTATACAGACGTCCCCCAGTACCCTCCCAGGCTTGGAAAGGGGACTGGCAGACTGTAAGACAGGGGCTGCTTCAGCCTGCAGTTCACTGGGTTAACATTTAGATGAACATGGGGTTACAAGAGATACTACTGCTGTAACCACACACACACACGCACACACACACACACACGTTTTTCAACATATGCCTGCAACTTTGTGCATACATACATACACGCACACATATACTGTATATCAGACTTGTTAGCTCTTGCAAAAACAGTGAGTGCATCGCATGCTTAGTTACGTACGCAAACAGCCCTTGCACGCAATGTGAAAATAATTACTGGAGTCAACAGCTATACACGCTAAATGCACTGAGTGATTAATGTACAGACAAGAAAAGTTAGTGACGTACACACACACACACACACACACACACACAGGTAGGTCGATAGACAGATAGACAGAGATAGATGAATATATATATATATAGTACATACCCTCGCTCGGAAAACTATATTGCGTGACGTTGTTACAAACTCTACTACATACTGTACATAACCATACACACCGTCAGACAAAAACAACCATGTATATATGTCAGTACACAAAAGCACACGGATGGTACACATTCCTTGGCTACATGCACATACATACCGGTACTCAACTTACACGTGCACACAGTCGAAGGAAATCATACATGCACGAGAGAGAGAGAGAGATGAGGGGGTGGGAAGTGATGATGGCAGGTGCAAGGTAAGAAATCAGCGTAGTGTAGGCGTGGCGGCCATGTTGGAGCTATGACGTAACAATGACGTCACCTCAGGGCGGTGGGGATGACGCCACTTGCTCTTCCAGCTGCTCCTCCGGACGGTTGATGTTCCTTATGTTTGTCTTTTCTTGTTTGTTCATTTTTATATGTAAGAAAAGGAAGCCGGTACGAAAAAAGAGAGTGAAACAGTATACATCTGAGAGAGAGAGAGAGAGAGAGAGAGAGAGAGAGAGAGGTGGTCATGTTCTGAGAATAAAAGGACTAGTTGGGCGTCGGAAATTATGCTAACGTGGCCGCTGGTAACCATACATGTGAGTCATTAGACAGTAGAGAGACCTAAGAGGATTTTTAGTAATACTGAGAATCAGAATGCCGTTTTCTGTGTTGTTGTTGTTAGTCGTCGTAGTAATAGTTGCAGCAGCACCAGCACTTGCAGCAGCAGTAGTGGTAATAACAGTAATAGTGTTAGCTGTTTTAAGGTTGTTATTGTATTGTTGTTGCTGTGGGTGTTGTTGGTGCTATAGTGGTAGAGATTGGTTGTCAAGTTGGTTTATAGCGAGGTTGTGTGGGTTGTTATATACTTGATTTGTAACGCTCTCACACACACACACACACACACACACACACACACACACACACACACACACACACACACACACACACACACACACACACACACACACACACACACACACACACACACACACACACACACACACACACACACACACACACACACACACACACACACACACACACACACACACACACACACACACACACACACACACACACACACACACACACACACACACACACACACACACACACACACACACACACACACACACACACACACACACACACACACACACACACACACACACACACACACACACACCAGTTGGTTGACTCAATCAGTGACTCACATCCTTCATACTTTCACAAATGACTTGACTCATTCTCTCACCCCCTCTGTCTCATTGTCCTCCTTGACTTCCATTTCTTCCTTTCCATCTCTCTGTCTTCTTTCCTTACTTCTCTTTTCGTCCCGCTTATCCCCTCCTCCCTCCCCCTTTCTCTTCCTACCTCCTCCCTCCCCCTTTCTCTTCCTACCTCCTCCTTACCTTTTCCTCACCCTACTTTCCACTTAATCTCATTCCCTTCTCTCCTTACTTCCACTTCCCCTCCTTCCTCTCCCATCCCCTCCCTACCTTCCTCTCCGTTCCCCTTCCTACCTCCCATTTATCCCGTCCCCCTCCTTCCCCCTCCCCCTCCCTCTCCTCCCTTCCCCCTCCCTCCCCTGCCTACGTTCCTCTTCCCTTCCCCTTTTTCCCCGTCCTGCCTCCGTCTTATCTCCCCGCCTTCCTACCTCCCACTTATCTTCCCCCCTACCTTCTTCTTATCTTCCCCTCCCCACCATCCTCGTATCCACTCCCCTTACTCCTCCCTGCCCCACCCTTTTCCCTCCTCCTGCTCCACTCTTCCCCTCCCCATCTCTTTACAGTACTTCCCATCGCCTACTTTACCTTATTTCCCTGCTTCCCCTCATTCCCCTTTCCTCTAGCCTTCACTCCCTCCCTCCCCTACCCTTCACCTCCCCATCCCTGCCTCGCATTTACCCCCCCTCCCTTTCCTCTTCTCCATTCCCCACCTCCACACCCTCAAATAAAGCCCTCACCTGCCTGAGATAAGAGTTAAACACTGTCATCTCTCTCACTTACTCACTATCTTAATGGACAAATTGCTGTCCTAGACACATTGCTATTATTGTCACGGATTTTCGCCAACATCTTGTGCGTCTGTGTACTGTAGTATTTTTTTCCTTTTGACTGTGTTGGTTCCTGTAATTATTGTGGCCATACTGGTTAAATTGAGGCCATGTTTAGTTATATTGGCCATATACTTTATCAGGCGAGTTATGGTGAGGGTGCTTCATCTTGTTAGCCACGCTTCTCTATTAATGTAACTGTTTAACCCTTTGGAAGATTGGGTTTTCTCTCTGCTGAATAAAATCGTTAGCCTTTCGTGTGTGTGTGTTTCATAATTATATGATTTGGCTACAAATATTTCGACCACATATATTTTTTAGATCAACCATACGTAATCATATTGTTTTAGACAGCTGTTTGTTACGGGTACCATAAAAATAGTTGGTCATACTGTTTTGAATGTGGCCATAATATCTAGTTACTTTTGGTTCCTTAATTTTAACCATAAATAATTATCGGTATTTTTACTGTGATAGTTTGGGGAGTGCATGATTCAGTTGTTTGAACATATTACTGGCATTGAATTACTTTGGCCGTAGCCTGGTTAATTTGGCTGTCGGTGCCTGCAATGGGCGGAAATGAAACGAGTCCAAGTCCCCCGACCCACCTTCTTTGTTTTGGAGTAAGGAAATAACCACATCGTTATGGCTGGTATGTCGGCAAAGTCGTACCGTAATTATTAAAAAAAACAGGCAAAGGTCATATTACTTTATTTTACCGAGTGATAAATATTATAGCTTGGGTTATTCTTTGAATTGTTCTGTCTGTGACGTATTTTTCATTTTCATGACACCGACATGCGAGTTTATTCAGCATTTTTATTTATTTCTAGTATGTAAGGGATTAACTATCCCCTCCAGTTCGAAAGTTCTCCCATATACTGAATGAAATCGTCTGTTGGTAGCAGTAAAATGCACGGGAAAAGTCGTTCTCCCTGAAGGATGGAACGTGAGATTCATCGCCTGTTGCAGAGTACTTCGCTTGAAGAAGCTGATCTGTTATCATGGAAGAGTAATGTGATCCTTCACGGCTCCGATTTACATTCTTGAGGACTGGAAATGTTAGTAAAAAAAAAAAAAGTAAGTCACCCGAGAATAAAAAATGTACACTTTAATTTCATCGCCACCAGTTGTTGTCTGGCTTTGACATGTTGAAAGAAAATAATAGATCAGTTTATGAGTCTTGGGGGTAAATTCATGCCATATTTCACGTAACAGATTTAGTTAGAGCTAGTGTTTGGCATGGCTTATCCATCCCGAACTGGCTAGACTCAACTAATCGGTTCTAATCGAATCGCATTGGACTCTGCAACCTACATGCAGTGTTTCAGAATGATAGGTTATTTCTAAATACGATACATTTTTTGAAAGAGGTTGGTGCTGGAATTTTTAGTTTAACCGAGTTATTGTGGGCCTTGGCGCACAGTTCTCAAAATACGTCGGCATACCAAAGGGCAATATTAATTGCAGTAGGAGTAATGGTATCGATACTTTTTTTGGTGATTGTGCGGTTTGTGCCTCTAATACTTGCACATGAATGAGCCTCCGAACTGATAAAACCAGATTCCAGTCCATCAAAGCCGTTTGAATATTACTGGTTTTGGTTTAGTAAAATCTCCATAGCCCATTATCTTCCACGGACGCAGTTAGAAATAAATTATATTCAGGCCAAATCAAAGCCATTTCATTCAGATGGGGTAATAATTTATTGACCTAAGGTTAATCGAGATACGTATATATGATCCTACTTTTAAGATTGCCTTTAGCGGAAAAAAAATAATCGTTTGATATCTGAACAAAATAATTCTTCCATGCGGAGTGCAAAGGTTAGGCTGGACTTTCGGTTTAGCCTAAAGGTGTCACTGACAGGATTACCATGATGTGGAATGATGGTGATGATTTGCTATTAAAAAAAATAAGTGCTGATAGCCCGCAGTACTTGTCCCATAGAAAATAGAATAAAATACAAGCCATTATCAGGTTTGTGGTACATCAGGCTTTTATTTTGAAATATACCGTACGGTATTTGTAGTTTTAACCATGTGTGCCAGGTGATACACACACACACACACACACACACACACACACACACACACACACACACACACACACATCTCTCTCTCTCTCTCTGCCTATCTGGCTGTCAGTCTGTCTGTTTGTCTACCCGTATCTGTATGTGTCTACCAGTCATTAATACAGTAATTAGACCGACAACAGAGAAAGAGCAGACAGGTAGCAAACATACAGAGAATAAGGGTGAAAACATTACTCTTGGGAAACAATCATGCTGTCTACATACCGTAGTGGGTTCTGCTATTTTTTTTTTTTTATACTTTTGTAGTTCCGTTTGTAGTTATGGTTTCTACACTGTGGTGGAGATTGTAAGGTAATTACTCGGTTCATTTCTTGCACGCACTTCTGTTTGGTGCCATTCCTTCACTTCTACACCAACTCAGTTCAGCGCTGGTACAATTGTTCATTGGTCAAATACCCCATTGATCTGTCTAATATGTTAAAGTTAAGCCTTGTATTGTATTATATTTTACATTTTAAGGGGGGGGGGGCAGGGTCAAACCATGCACATACAGTCAAATGTGGGACTAGTAATGCGTAGAGAGTACGGTCCCAGCTTTTGCGAGGAACTGAGGAAGCACTCAGTTTTTTGAGTGCCAGGAAAATTTTTGAGGAAGGCATTGTGTATTCCTTGGGAAATATTGGCAAACTTAAATTGCATCTTAAATAATGTGTGAAGTAACTGAATTTATGCTTTCCTGTTCCTACTTTTGTACAAGTCCCACTCATTATATCAAACCCTTAAATACCATGATATCTTTATGTAGTTTAATCATGCCCACGACTGTATTCAGCCGAAGGGAGTAATACAACATAGGGCGGTGATGATTAGGACAGTGTTAATGTTACTGCTAGGCATTGTGTCTGCTTGGTAATAGCATAGTTCTGCAGATAGATAGATAGATAGATAGATCGGTAGATAGAGAGAGAGGGGGGGGTTAAGTTTATTGTGTGTGAGCCGAGTTGTGTATGCCAGTTGTTTGTGTTTATTACTTTTCAGCACTAATAAAGTCTCTCTCTCTCTCTCTCTCTCTCTCTCTCTCTCTCTCTCTCTCTCTCTCTCTCTCTCTCTCTCTCTCTCTCTCTCTCTCTCAGGCACACAGAGTTCTTTTAAAGTTTTTATAGAATTAAGTTGCGTCTTAAAACATACATCTTGGTTAAGAGAAAGAAAAAGTTAGAGAGAGACATAAGAGTGAAAGTAAAAAAGAATACACACACACACACACACACACACACACACACACACACACACACACAAGGTAATAAAAAAGAAGTGTGACTGACAAAGGAGGCAGAAGTATGTGATTATTGAAGGAAGGGAAACAGTTTAGGCAGGATGAGTCACGAATAGGACGGAATAACTCTCTCTCTCTCTGGATGACTTCATCTCTTTCACGATGCTTCTCTCTCCCCCTCCCCCTCGTCATAACTCTGACTTGGAATTCCTGTAGCTGGTGATCATTTCAGTTTTGTGTGGTAAATATTGAATTCCATTATTATTCATTTGGTATTACTAGGGATTTGAATACTGATTTTTTCATTTACATTCACTTAGAAGGTCCCGTATTATTTATGTAAAACTTAATGTATAAATATTTCTGTGTATGCTTTATCATATTCACCAAACTTCTTTAGTACGAATGGTCTCCCCAGGCCTGAATAATATCACTGGTGGTGGCAAGAATATATTAAAGGGCATCGTAGCACTGAAGGTGTAAGTGGAGAATATTTCTGAACCTCCATCATTACCAGAACCTCTCCTAAACTATACAGTCATCTGCAGGTAAGACGCAGGATCTGCACCGAACCAATCGACGCTTAGGACTGGCTGAGTGGACAGTAGTGAAACCATGCACCGTCATTGAGTCTTGAGACATCTTGTATTTTTAACATTTTTAATGAGGTTCAAGGTAATCTAGTAATAATAGACACCTGGGCTTCTAGAATTATTTTGCTTAAAGTAGTTGCAGATTTCTCGAAAGAATCATCGTATGTTCGTATATAAGCGATACAACGGAGAGCTGTAGATTAAGAAAATAAGTCAACGGGTTTATCCAGGTTTTGTATCATATACTGTATTAAAGCATTAAGTGATATATTATCGTAGAGTAGTCTTTTCATAAAACGTCCAGGTCTCATATACCGGTGTCTAAGTTCAGTGAATAGTGAAGATATCTCAATATAAAAACGTTCATAAAACCCACAAATATCTACTGCCACACACTGGTATTATTCAGTTCAGAATTCTTGTAATTTTAATTCACTCGTCATCTCTATGACGGCATCACCTTGTCCGGATGTTGACAGAACACAGCCAAGGTATATAATATTCTGACATCACACTCATAGTAGTTCTTGTTGTTGATGATCATGAGTGTGGTAATGGTGGTGGTGATGATAAATATGTTGTTGTTTTCTTGTTATAATCTTTGTGATTCTTGATAAAATGACGACGACAATGATGATGAATATACAGTAAGTGGAGGAAACAGAGCTCGAGACGAGCCGGATGAATACCGATAATGAGGTGGAAGAATAAAATGGAGAAGTTCATGAAGAGGAGACAGGGAGTGAGACATGTGGATGAGCATTCGTATTTAGGAGTGTAAGAAACAGGGTGGAGGAGAGGGAAAAGCAAGAGAGAGGCGCAAGAATACAGAGGAGGGATGGTCTGTGTGATAGTGAAGGAAGTCGGAGAGAGAGAGAGAGAGAGAGAGAGAGACGGTGATAGTAGTGGTGGTGATGGTAGTAGTAGGAGGAGGAAGGAAGGAAGGAAAGGAGGAGTAGGAGGCTTTTGTTGTAGTCGTTGTTGATGGTGGTGGTGGTGGTGGCAGTGTAATAGTGTAAAACCAGCGCAGGTGACAAGTGACATTAATCAGATGATGTCCGTGTATCGTGTCAGTGCAAGGGGGTTGTGAGGTTTTGTGACAGCTGACATACTTTAACCTCAAGTTTTCGATTCCACTTGCGTCAGCGGTACCTGCCGCCGTAACTCCTTTGCAGTCACGTCTTTTCGAGAGTGTCCTTGCAGCATCCACATTATTTTTTTTTTAAGCCTACTAGGAAGCCCTCCGTAGTCAATGGTAATATACGGTACTGTATAGCTATGGTTTTATTCAATATGGACACACTGTATGTAGAAAACTTAGGTGTGCTGTACAAAGATTGTTAACGACTGTCATATACAGCTATACTAAAGTGGCATAGCGGTGGTAGAGAGGCTCTTAAACGCACGATATTATGGTCCTTCCACAGCGATATAATCATTGTATTACATCTGTACTATAGTTATTATTATTTGAATATAATTTCGATACACTGCAGAAATAACACGAGTAATAACATGCCATAACCAGAAATATAATGGTAAGGAAAAGGTCTCAGGGAGTCTCCTAAACCCACTAGAATACGGCATGGGAATAACGCACGAAGACATTGCCGGGAGAGAGAGAGAGTGAGAGAGAGAGAGTATATGGAGTCAGGTGGAATGATGACAGAAACAACCGTGTAGTAAGTAGTGGTTGCATAAGTTCCGCCGGGGTGTTGCTCATATCTCCCGCCGATCTGTTGTAAGCAGTGCTAGCTTGTGCGATTTGTTTGGCTGGTTGATCTTGGTTGCGTTGTTTTCACCTGACGGTAGTGTCCCAATCCCACAGCGTGAATAGTCAGTCATTGGTCTGTGAAATTCAGCGAGCTTTATTTATTAGGTAGGAATGGGTCTCCTTGGATGGTAGTCAAATAGACCTTTCAGTTTGACTTGACCATAAACTGAGCTGAATGGAGTCAGGGACCTTCGTTAGATTAAAACTAATGCATTGTGCGACATCGTTGTGCTTCTAAAACCTTTGAATCCGCTTTGTTATTTGTTGTTGCTATCTCCAGACGGATTTATTGACATCAGGAGAGACTTTTTCCAATAGAAATAACATACAGCCTTCACTAACCCCATTATTACAAGAGGTGTACCGTTAACTGAGTACAAGCATCCGTACCTAACCAAGCAAGAGTTTAAATGAAAATTACATCATCGGTTTGAAGGGATTAAATAACCGTACAAATCAGAGTTAATGATAGTAAGCATTACTGCCTTCATTTGCTTTATAACAGTCATACAGAGTACGAGAGTTAATTGATTCCGAGCATTAGTATTCTCTTGTCACATGGTTAAAGACGAGATGGCAATTTTAGGTCAGGTTAACCCCGCCAGTCAGAGGACATATGTTTTGTTCTGTTCTTTCTAGACTATATTTTTATATAATTTTACGAAAGTTTAAGGGATGCGTTTCAAATGGGTGGGGTTAGATGCAAGCTTTACTAACCCATTAATACGAGAGATTAAAGTAATGAACAAAATACCTAGGTGACAGCAAGCATGAAGCAGAAAACACGTTACCTTTGTGAAGGAGGTGAAAAGGACAGAGCATTGAGACTGCAATTCGTAGCCAGGCAAGACTGTAAGTAGGATATGACCTTGGGATTTTTTTTTACATTGTTTTTGCAGTGTAAAATAAATGAAAAAGAATGCTGGAACACCCAAAACGTAGCAGGGTGTGTGTGTGTGTGTGTGTGTGTGTGTGTGTGTGTGTGTGTGTGTGTGTGTGTGTATGTGTGTGTGGGTGTGTGGGTGTGTTTTGTCTCATCCTAGGCAAGTGGTGGAACTTGGTGGTCATTCATTTTATTTTTTTGTGTAGTAGTAGTAATAGTAGTGGTAGTGGTATTACTAGTAGTAGTAGTAGTACGGCAGCAGTAGCATGTAGTAGTAATGGTGGTGGTAGTAGTTGTAGTGGTAGAAGTAGTAGTAGTGGTAGTAGTAGTATTAGGGGTAGGGTAGCTGTTATAGTAGTAGTAGTAGCAGCAGTAGCACGCTAGTAGCAGCAGTTGCAGCAGCAACAGTAGTAGTTGGAGAGGTAGTAGTTTTTGTTGTTTTATGGGGTCATATGTGCAGGCGAAAAACTCCTACTGTGTACGATGCATCTCAGAATTGGCACTGCAGCTGCTGTCATCTCTGCATGGTTGGTATGCTTGGGCGTCTGCGTGGCGTTTCTCATAATAATGAAGTAAGAGTATACCCAGCTGCTCCTTAGGGAATTTGCGTTTTAAATACCACAGCTTCTGAAATTCAGACTAACATACCCTGGAATAATGGTCAAATAGTTCCATCATTGTCATATTGCATAACGTTTGCCCTGTCTGTGTACTGTTAAGGCTGGCTAAAGATATCACCTGAACCAATTAAGGAATGGATCTGTACAGGTGCCATCAGTAATATCGCTCCTCGTATTAGTCGAACAGTTATGGAATCCTTAGATAATATTTTGAAAAAGTTTGTTGACACCAGACCTCAACACAGGGTTTTTGAAAGTTTTCGGTTACCGGTACTTTTCGTTATATATTGAATGGAATAACGATTTTTGTCGGCAACAGTACATGTACTGTATTTATTGAATATGAAATAATATATTACGGTATGTTCACAGGTATGTATGAAGGGATGGTTGCAGGCCAATACGTGTGTGTGTGTGTGTGTGTGTGTGTGTGTGTGTGTGTGTGTGTGTGTGTGTGTGTGTGTGTGTTATCTACCCACATACCCGCATAATCTGGGGTACAGTATTATGTATATGTACCCAGACCTTTTTGTAAACTGTTTGTATGAGAGAGAGAGAGGGCGTGGAAAAGTAGCAGTGTGTAGTAGTAGTCTAATTCTCTCTCTCTCTCTCTCTCTCTGATCCATTAAAAACAGTTATCATGCACTGTGAAAGCCTGCATAATACAATGACTGCAGCTTACAGGCGACATGTTGCGTAGAGCGCAATATTCACACTGCTGAGATAGCTATAATAATAATGATAACAGCAACAATAACAACAATGATAATAATAATAATAATTATAATAAATAATAATAATAATATTATTATTATTTATTAATCGTATTCAAAACAATATTACCATTATCTATCTATCTATCTATCTAGTGTCAGGCCATAATCCCATATGGGGTGGCTGTTTATCTTTGAGTCAGTTGTGTTACGGGGAGGGACTCTAACCCTCCGCCAACCCACTTGTTGACACGTAGGGAAGACGTATGGGTTGGGTATATGGATACCACCCAACGTAAATGGTTTCCTGGCTTTCAAAACCAATAGGCCCGTCACTCAATGTAAAGCCACATGAAAAGGAAAGAGGAGTAATAGTGACAGGAAAGATGGCAGATATAGAAAGAGAGGAGGGCAGACAGAAAAAGAATGATGAAGGTGAAGGAAGGAGTAGGCACTACTACATCAAGTGAGTGGATGATAGTCGCCACCACCTACTACCAATTACGATCATTATTATTATTATTATTATTATTATTGTTATTATTATAATAACAAAAGTAGTAGTAGTGATGTGGTGGTTTTTGTGGTGGTAGAAGCAGTAATAGTAGTTGCAGTATTAGTAGTGGTAGTAATTATAATAATAATAATATTAATAATAATGATAAATAAAAATCCATTGGTCGTCGTCGTCGTTATTCTCAGTTATATGTCTTCCATCTCTCTCTCTCTCTCTCTCTCTCTCTCTCTCTCTCACACACACACACACACACACACACACACACACACACACACACACACACACACACACACACACACACACACACACATTCCCGTCTAACTAGCGTCTCTTACCTGTCTCCCTTCCTCCCATCCTCTCCCCTCTGCCCTTCCCCCTACCTCCCTCCACCCTAAAAATAGCCCCTCACGTCACCCCGCCACAGCGACACCTGTGGAGGGGGACGGGAGGGGAGGAGGGAACGGGAGGGGGAGGGGGTGAATGGGTGTGAGTGTGGGTGTGTCTGTCTGTGAACAGAGAGAGAGAGAAGAGAGAGAGAAGGGGGGAAGGGAGGGAGTGAGGGAGATGTGTTCATGTGGGAGAGGGGTACCGGTACGAGAGAGAGAGAGAGAGAGAGAGAGAGAGAGAGAGAGAGAGAGAGAGAGAGAGAGAGAGAGAGAGAGAGAAATGAAGAGGGAGGGGGAGGAGGAAGTGATATAAAGAGATGGAAGGAAAGAGAGAGATAAGGAAGAGACGAAGTGATAGGAGCAGTAGTAAGTAGGAAGAGAAGGCAGAAGGAGGGAGGAAGGGCATAGAAGGGATGAGGGTGAAAGGGAAGAAGTAGGATGGTAAGGAAGAAGGAGTTAAGGAAGGAAGAGGTCGGAAAATAGGGTCCGGTATTAGAAGAGGAGGGAGGGAGGAAGGAAGATGTTGGTTATAGGTAGGTAGGCACAAAGAGAGAGAGAGAGAGAGAGATTAGGTGGGGAGGTCGGGAGATGTTGAGGACTGAGATTAGGTGGGGGGATATGGAGATGTGGAGGTGTATGGAGGGGTTGGCCTTGAAAGAGGGGGATGACGGGGAGGGATGGAAGGAGTAAGCACAGTGTACAGACTCAAAACTGTGGGAGTAAGTGTTAGGAGGGAAGGAGGGGGTGGGAAAAGACGAAGGGTAGAAAGAGCGAAAGATGGGAAGGAAGAAATGAAAAGATGTAAGTGGGAGGGAGGCAGGGAGTACGTGTGAAGTAAGGAAGGATTAGAGTGAGGGAAGGAACGTGGAGGGGAAATATGGAGAAGAACGGGGTGTGGCGGTATGTAATGCTGAGTGGGAGGGGGCAAAAAGAGAGGACGCATAAGAGGCGGAGAAAAAATGAGGATAGGGTGGGAGGAAATAAGGGAAAAAGACCGGAATGGAGAAAAGGCAGAAAAAGTATACTGTAGGTAGATCAGAGAGAGAGAGAGAGGTAGCTAGTAGTAGTGAGGAGTGAGTCACAGCTGAGCAGTGTAGCGTGGACTGATTGAAGTGAAATTGCTCCTCTCTCTCTCTCTCTCTCTCTCTCTCTCTCTCTCTCTCTCTCTCTCTCTCTCTCCAGTGTAAATCGATAGAGAGAGAGAGAGAGAGAAAGAGAGTCTTGACCTCAGAGGCAAAGACAACTTCCGGTTTGGTGGTCTCGTGACTCCTCTACCGGAAGTGGTGTAAAGCTCTCATTGTTTTTCGAGGACTCTCGCGTAATACGTCACTTTCTTTTTCTTATTTGCTCTTTTTTCCTTAGCTCCTTTCCATGCTGTGAAATTATAATAATCTGTGTTTAAAAATATCCCTTATGTTATTGGAGGTTGAAATTCACACACATACTCAAGACCAACTGTATATTGTAACGAAGATTTGATTTTCAATGATGAACGAGGAAATGGAATACCGGTACAAAAAATAAATATATATATATAAATAACATGTTTGTTGCTCACCTATCAAAACAATTAGTTACGAGAGAAGATCGATCGTAAATTTTGCCTGTGATATCGGGCCTTGGATTCTCAGTTGACTTCTGTAATGCTGTGATGGGAATGATGGCCGCCACCTTAGCAACGCGTCCTTAGCAACGGCTGGGTTTGTTTACATTCGGAGCGCGGGATGTGTTATGTAATTTGCGTGTTTGCTTATGTCATCATGGCGTTTTTACCGTACTTTGTTGTAGATTAGTATAGTGTGAAGGGGGTATTTGTAATAGGAAAAGTATACGGTAGAATACTTACTGACAGAGTTAGGGAAATAACAAAGGAATTAGTTGGAGAAGAACAGGGAGGTTTTAGGAAGGGAAGAGGTTGTGTAGATCAGATATTCATTCTTAGATCCTTAGTGGAAAAGTTTCTTGAGAAGGGAAAGAAGTTGTATGCGGCCTTCATGGATTTGGAGAAAGCATATGTCAGGGTGGATAGACAAGGATTGTGGAAAGTATTAAGAATATATGGAGTAGATGGAAAGTTGCTGAATGCTGTGAAGAATATGTATGAGGGTGCTAAGGCTGCAGTGCGTTTGGATAGTGAACTGAGTTTTTCTGTTTGAAGGTTGAGTAGAAGCAGGGATGTGTCATGTCTCCATGGTTGTTCAATCTGTAATTGGATGGGGTTATAAAAGAGATACAAGGTAGGGCAGTGGATGTTAGAGTGGCCCTAATGAGAGAGGGCAGTGTTTGGAAACTCCCTGTACTGTTGTTTGCTGATGATACTGTGTTGTTAAGTAAAGACGAAGGGGAGCTGCAAGGCTTGGTGGATGAGTTTGGGAGAGTGCGTAAGTGCGTAAGAAACGGAATCTAAAGGTGAATGTAGGGAAAGTAAAGTTATAATCTTCGAGAGAGGTGAAGTCAGTGAATGTACAATGAGGTTGTATGATGATGAAATGGAAAATGTGAGTGCTTTTAAGTACTTGGGTAGTGTGATGAGTAAGGATGGAAGTTTGGAGGGTGAAGTGCTTGAAAGGGTACAACAGGGAAGAAAGGTTGCTGGTTCCTTGAAGGCAGTGATAAGAAACAGGGAAGTGAGCATGGAAGTGAAAAAGTTATTACATGACAGTATTGTGATACCAACTCTAACGTATGGAAGTGAAGCTTGGACGTTGCTGGAGGGACAGAAGTCAAGAGTGAGAGCAGTGGAAATGAGTTATTTGAGAGGATCCTGTGTAGTCACATGGAGAGACAGACTGACAAATGAGGATGTGAAGGAGCGTTGTAGTGTGGATGTGATAGGAAGCGTTAGGAGAAACACACTGAGGTGGTTTGGCCATGTGGAGGGGATGGAGAGTGAGAGACTGACGAGGAGAGTGTATGTGAGTGAGGTGGAGTGGGAGAGAGAGAGGGGAAGGCCAAGGATGAGGTGGAGGGAGTGGAGAGGTATATGAGAGAGGGGTGTGTGAATTGGGAGCAGGGCAGTGAAATAGCGGGGGACAAGGTGACGTGGAGGTGATTTGTTTGTGGCCACCCCGTATAAGGGATTAAGGCGTCTGGCAGTAGATAGATAGATACACTTTGTGTGGACTGGTTTGTGTAGTAGCAACCTAATTTTGAGGGGGAGGGGGGAAGGAGGGTGAAATTTACTTCTGTTGTAAAACATCTGTGTAGATATAGTAAGGTGTCGGGCCTTTGTGTAAATGTGTGTGTGTGTGTGTGTGTGTGTGTGTGTGTGTGTGTGTGTGTGTGTGTGTGTGTGTGTGTGTGTGTGTGTGTGTCCTATTAACGACAGAACGCCTTAAACCTCTCATCGCTTATAAAAACCCTTATACCCTCACAACAATTTCTGGATTAACTAAGTGCCTCATTATCCTCTTAGCTTGGTGATTAGGTCGTAAATTTAAGGTGAAGCGAGATAATGGGACAAATGGATCTCTAAGGCATGGTGGCGGTGGGTAATGGGTTCATAATGATTTTGGGGGGCTGGTAAGAGAGGTAGATTTGTCATTATTATTACTATTGTTATTATTAGTATTTTGTGGTAGATGGGGACGCTCACCATCCACTCACTCGATGTAGTGCTGCTTTAGGTGTCTGCCCTTTCCTCTTCCTTCCTTCCTCTTCTATCTTTCGCTCCTTCATTCTTTCCTCTTTCTTCTGCCTACGGGTGACTTTACACGCCCTCTTCCGTCTTTCTTTCCTTCATTCTTTCCTCTTCTTTCTGTCTACGGTTGACCCTACGCTGAGTGACAAGCCAAATGGTTTCAACCATTTACTACGCTGGGTGGTAACCATATAAGCAGATTGTGGCGCCTGGTGGTTTATAGGCGCTCCAGTCGGATTGAGCCGGTGTAGGTTTATACCCAAGAGGTGGTTAGGGTTCATTTATTGGGTGAGGCGGTGGCTTAATCGGTAGAGAGGTGGCCTGCCGGCCTGCCGGACCCAGGTTTAAATCCCCTCTGGGGCAGGGAATAGATTAAGGATTTGAAGTACATGTAAAGCAGACTTTACCGATCTACCAGAAGACCCGCCGACATGTAAAAGTACCCCCCGCTATATAATACCAATATGCCAGTCCTGTATGAGAGAGCCCTAGCATATATTCAATATGGACGGTGGGTGTTAGCGCCGAAGTGGTGACATGTAGTGGTGTATGATATGTAGGAGGACTACTGAGCCTTGAGAGCAGGTCGTGAGGCCTATGCCCAGAGTCGAGCACAAAAAAAAAATAATAATAATAATAATAATAATAATGCCCCTCAGGAATGAGTGAGGCTGGTCACTCTCATCTTAAATGTCAGGACCAACTTGCTTAGCCCTGGGCTCCTTCGCTCCTTATGGGGCAACACCGGATTAGATGATGAATGGATGGTTGGTTATTATTATTTATTATTATTATTATTATTATTATTATTATTGTTGTTGTTGTTAATATCATTATTATTTTTTATACGGGGTAGTTTTTCCTTGACGTTTTCACTCATTGTTGGTATATGTTGATGTTGTTTGTTATATTTAAGTTTATGATATCTGACACACGACTACTACTACAACGACGACGACGGCAGCGACTTTTTTTTAGGCAGTGAAGAAAGAACTAAAAATCTGAAGCCCTCAGTTGTTTCCTTAAAGGGGGGCGGGAAGTCTGATTAAGATCCACTCATTTCGAGATGCCTGGAAACTCTTTTCTTTCTTTTTTTTTTTTTTTTTTTTTTCCTGGGAACACTGTGTTTACTAGTGCTAATTTACGTTCTATATTTTGTTGTTTTTGAGTTGTGGTAAAATTATCAGTTTATTTAAGAGTACAGTAAACAGACATGCCAAGTGAAACAGTTCTCTTAATATGGCTTAATGAAGGTAAGTAGCTAATAGGTTGATGGAGGTACAAGGTCGTTTTAATTCTGGGCTCGATGGAGATTATTGTCAGTATTATTATTATTATTATTATTATTATTGTAGTAGTACCGGTAATACAGTATTTATCATACTAGAAATACTATATTGTAATTATTTCATTATTATTATTATTATTATTTAATAATAATTGATATTGTTGTTTATACCCGTATGGCGTATAGTCAAATGGGAAAAGCAGTACCTGGGTCTGTCTGTCTTCTGATTTATATTCCAAGACATGAATGATGAATTTTAGTCCTCTCTCTCTCTCTCTCTCTCTCTCTCTCTCTCTCTCTCTCTCTCTCTCTCTCTCTCCAGGTGTGTACTTTGATTAGTCGCTGGTTGACAGGTGTCTTCTAATACAGGTGTGTCAGCCTGTATATACTGTAGACTGTGTCTGAAACCCCTCATGTTGAGTAAGATCGCCGGGTAGTAGCCGGAGAAAAGTAGTTAATATTTTCAGTACGATGATTCCATGATTTAGCCAATTCTTGCTACCTCCAGACAATTTTACACTTCAACGTCGGAAAGACCTTGTATTGAAGGGACTAGTGAACGCTGTACACGGACTCCTCCGGTTCATAAATGTTACACCATAAATAGCCAAATAAAATTGTTTGGTAGAAACAAAAGTAAATTGTGAAAAACGTCGTCTTATTACTGATGTATTGGTTTTTGGGGGCGTGAAAACGTTATTGATGTTAATTCGTTGTATGTTTTAATCCCATGAATCCAATGGCAGGTTTGACTCTTATATACATTCTATTACTGCTGCCACCTGACTGTTTTATTTCAGCTTTAGTGAATTTTTGAAAAAGAGGAGTTACATTAATTTTCATTAACCCCTCACTGCGAGAGGTGTGTCGTAAGTTTATTGAGACAGTTTGATTATAGGGAGAATAAAATATACGTCATTGGACTGAATGCGTTAACCCTCCGAGGAAGGGAAGTCACTCTTGGTCAAAAAATAAATAAATAGATAACTAAATAAACAGTTTGGCGGCAGCGAGAATTGTGAAGTACCGTACAGTTTTTCTTGGAAAGGTTATCTTTAAACTCTGAGAATACCGGGAGCCACTCACAAGCTGGAAAAAGTCTTGAATGAGGGTAACGAAACTGAAAAAAAGATCATATTACTGTAATACGATTTTTTCTCCTGTACAGGACAGGAAACCATTTCCAAATTGTGCGAAAAGTCAAATGGCTGTAAAGAAAAAGTATTATTGTAACCTATTTAAAAAGTGTTGCATGATTTATTATTTAGAGAAGGAGCTGAAGTCTTGCGCCTTAGCCAAAATAGGTTGCTGGTATATATATATATATATATATATATATATATATATATATATATATATATATATATATATATATATATATATATATATATATATATATATAAATGTATGTATATATCACGTTCTCGAAAGGTCATTGAACGCTTCTCCCATGAAACGTGCCTTCTTTATGTATTTATTTTCAACCCATTTCTATGTATTTCATGTCTTTATTGGGTATATATGCATTTTGTTTTCTTTATGTTCTCGTCGATTCGCGCAGACTTAATCACAAAAGAGATCATGAAACAGCTGCATTCACAAGTACTTAGGTCCACTAGCACCATCACCATGGCTAATTATGTGTATTACACCTTACTTTTTTTTATACGGTCTCTCACTCTTCACCATGGCGTGAGATCTCTCTTTAAGTTGAATGAGATAGTCCGATGGTAGCAAGAATAAAACCAGACATCATCGTACTGTAAGGGGGTAATGGATACTACTACTAACCTATTTGCTACTGTAGCTGTCCTTAGCTGAATAAAATCATCCGTTGGCAGCAAAAAGGGAAGTTAAACAAAACTCGTACTCAAGAGGTTATTATTTTTTATTGTATTATTTCCAACTTCATACGGTGGTACTTTACATAAATAGCATACAAGATGATAATAGTGTCATACACAGCGATAATTTAGTAAAGAAGACATGCTAGGGAACGTCATAAGGCCACTAGAATGCATCCCCTCACAATCATGCTTAGGGTATATTTCCTGTAGCTACCTTATGTACCGGTAATGATGATAATGTTGATAACGATTGTGACGGTGTTGATTATTATTATTTTTATTTATTTATTTATTTATTTTTATGACGAAGATGGTGGTGGTGGTGATAATGATGTTGATGGAAGAAGTAGGCTATATCTTGTTTTCGTTTATAGTCGCTGTTGGAATCTGAATGAAATCTTATCGCGGGGAAAAAAAAAAAATGCTGACACAGAACGTTATTATTTTTAAACATTTTCAGTTCATGTTTTTTCTCATGTTTTCATCCGTTATGTTTTTTGGCATCTTTTCATCGAGTAGTTAATATTTTTTGTCATTTTACACCGGGTATTATTTGAGATTAGTTAATCTGGTTATTTACTTTATTAAATAAAACGAAACTAGGTGTGTAATTATTTGGTGTATTTTCATTTTTTGTTAAAAATATCATTTCATCGGATATTTTTATTTTCCAGATGTCTTTTCACCTGATATTTATTTTTTAGACTTCTTTCCACATGGTATTTGGCCTTCATTGTTTAGACATCTTTTCATCCGGTATTTTCTGAGATATTTTCATGCGCCATCCTTTCCTTCTCCATTTTACATTTTCATCTGCTACCAATTTATTTAGGCATTTTCGTCCAGTGTTTTACTTACTGTTTTTTATTTAGTGATTTTCCATTTAACTTTCAGATTTTCAGACATATCCATCAGATGCTTATTTATTTATTTACTTTATACATTTTCATCTGGTATTTTATTCTTCTTTGACGTGTTATTGTATTTTTAGAGCTCTTGTCACATCGTATTTTAATCTTGTTTTTAGGTAACTCATCTAGAATAATATTTTCATTTCTAGACATCTTGCCTCTGGTATTTTATTTTATATTGCTCATTAACCCCCTTCTCCCCGAAGGGTTAATAGTTTTCACAATAGCTACCTGTGTGTGTGTGTGTGTGTGTGTGTGTGTGTGTGTGTGTGTGTGTGTGTGTGTGAGAGAGAGAGAGAGAGAGAGAGAGAGAGAGAGAGAGAGGAGAGAGAGGTAATTT
>NC_137010.1:19394829-19919829 GCF_032717465.1 Coenobita brevimanus | reverse complement strand
TATCAGATGAGCTGCAAGAGGTTAGAAACTTGCTGTAGTGTCTCTTCCTTCTTCGATTTATATTGTCTGTCCCTTCGCTCCGAGGGGTACCTTGCCTTAGCCGTAACATAGCGCGGTCAGTAATGAACACCGGTGCAGCTCATGGGGTCCTACAAGCTGAGTGAAACAGTTTGGCGTTAGGCTGAAGGAAGTCTCCCATGCATAAGCTGGAGAAAATAGTTTGGGATTAGTTAAAATAAAGACCGCTGGGCTGAGAAAGTTAGTCATATCTATCTGTTTGTCTGTATAAGTCTGTCTATTGTTTTCATAAATGTCAGTTTTTTCGCATTGCTGCATTAAAACTTGGGACAGGTACTTGGGAGCCTCCTAAGCCCAGGAGAGTCCAGTCCAGAGCGTGGCATGGCTGATGGTTCGTGATAGGGAAATGCCGGGAATATATTGATGACAGGGCAGTGGCCGGGGTGATGGATGTGAGAGAGAGAGAGAGTTTTGGAAGGAGAGAGTGGGGAAGAATGCAAAGGAAAAAAGTTAATGAATGAGGAAGAGAAATTAATAAGAAGGGAAAGGATTAAGAAAGGTAGAAGGTAAGGTTGGATTAATGAAATAATGGATGATTTCCTGTTAAAGGGGGAAGAACGAAGACAGGAGACAAAGAGGACTGAAGGAAGATATTTTGATAAATGATCAAGGGAAAGAAGGAGAGAGGGAAAGAAAGAATGAAGGAAGGATGGAGGGAGAAAAGGGAATGAGAAAGAAAATAATAAAAAAGGAAGGAAGGAGGAAGTAATACAAGGAAGGGTCTAAAACGGAGGAATAGATTGAAGAAATGTGGTAGAGGAAAGGATGGATATGAAAAAAGGGAAGGAAATAGGGGGAGGGAAGGATGGAATGAAGGAAGGATAGAAGTTGTGTTACCAGACCATAAAATGTGACCCCAACCACCACTGCCAACATTACCGCCCCCACCACTACCAACATTTCCATCACCCCTGCCAGCATTACCGCAACTACCAGCTTCATCACCACCACTACCAAGAGGCTGCCACCCCAATATACGTACCAATATTACTACAAATAGCTGTCACCACTACTAACATTCCTGCCACCACTGCTTCAACCAACAGCGAATAAATTCATAGATGGGGCTGTACATATTAATAGAGAAGCTGGTGGGTAGTTTGGAGAGAGAGAGAGAGAGAAATTTATGTGGGTTCAAACCAGATTCCCCTCCTCTCTCTCTCTCTGTCTCTCTCTCTCTCATGTCTCACAATTCCTCCATGATAGGGAAACCATACACTTAATCCTTCATGCCTTATTCAGTCGTGTTCAGTAAATATATTAAGCCTTTGACTGCCAGTATTTCTCTCGACTGAACAAAATCGTCTGGTGTTAGCCTTGATAAAAATCCTTGGTGTTACGGAAGCAAAGCAAGGAACTGTGGAAGATTAGAATAATGAAAGAGTGAGTGATAGTCTGTAAAATGGGGAAAGACAGTGAAGGAAGGAAGGAAGAAATGTCAGTATGATCATTAAATATTTTTTTCCTGCTACAATTGCTCTTGACTGGACAGAATCTTACGGTGTTTACCTGAATAAAACACTCGAATCCACCAGTCGCAGCGAAAGAGTTACCGGTAAGCATAACCTGTATCAGCAGAAGGGGGAGATCTAATGCTGTAGTTAGCCTACTTCATCTTAACTTGGCCCAGATTTGAACCTTCAACAACTTGTTTCACGAAGCTCTGTGGAAGCAAAAGACACTGTTAATTCTTTACGACCTTTTCGCAGTACTTTATTTTAAATAGCAACATATTCTACTGTCTTCTTAAAGTTCAGCATTCAAGACGGATATATGACAATTTTGGCCTAAATTTGTATATAATTAGTTGTTTATACTGTATCTTCATTCCTACAGCTACCAGTACATTATAAGCCAGAGTGAATATCAAAGTGAAGAAGTGCAACCACACAATTTTTTTTTTTACATTAACCCCTTCAATACAAAGACAGATTATGCAGTAGGCCTATATTCTTGCTATATCTTCAGACGCTGTATCCAGTTTGGAAGGACCTCTAATATAAGGCAAGATGGAAAATAAAGGCAGTCTCTAACCTTTCCAGTTCGAAGTCTCTCCAAAGCTGAATGAAATGGTATGGGGGTAGCTGGAATAATGTACCGAATATGTTGAACTCGCTTCGTTTCGTTTCGTGTATATATATATATATATATATATATATATATATATATATATATATATATATATATATATATATATATATATATATATATATATATATATATATATATATATATATATATATATATATATATATATATATTTATATATAAATATTTACACACACACACACACACACACACACACACACACACACACACACACACATATATATATATATATATATATATATATATATATATATACACACACACACACACACACACACACACACACACACACACACACACACACACACACAAGAGGTCTTCCCTACGGTGAATAAATTCGCCGGCAACGGCAAGAATAAACTAAAAATCGGTGTCATCGCAGAGGAGGGATTCATCCAGACCGTCCCTCTAAACCACTAGACCACCAGGCTCCTTCTGTTTACTTTATGCTTCAGCTCATCAACCCTTTCAGTGCGATGTCGCCATGATTCAGTCTTCTTGCCACTTTCAGACGATTTCATTCAGCTTAGGAAAGTCATTGTTTTAAAGGGGCTAATGACTTCCTTAACCCTTCCTCTTCGAAGTCTCAGAAGATGATGATGGCAAGAGTAACATGAAAAAAATAGCATCAAATTGGAGAAGTTAATGACCCTTGGAGAGAGAGAGAGAGAGAGAGAGAGAGAGAGAGAGAGAGAGAGAGAGAGAGAGAGAGAGAGAGAGAGAGAGAGAGACGGTCAGTGTGTTCTTAAAGTTGAGTGATGGTCTGGTGGAGGGTGTAGCCCAGACACACACACACACACACACACACACACACACACACACACACACACACACACACACACACACACACACACACACACACACACACACACACACACACACACACACACACACACACACACACACACCAATGCGCACACGAGACATACTGTATATGCACAAACAACGCAAGGACATTCATATAGATATACACATCTGTAACCAAAATTATTATTATTGTTGTAAATAACGACGCCGAAGGCGTAGGAATTGTCAGTTTTAGCATTTATGTACTGTATTGTAAGTACTGTATGTATGTATCTGTGTATATATGTATATCTCATAAATACCTGTCCAGTTTGGATCTTAAATACCTGCCCAGTTTGGATCAGTGTACACATACTTTGTGAGTTCTCGTTTTGGTGGAGATGGATCATTATAAGGTAAAAGACTAAAAGGTCATGGGCCAAGGTCATTTCAAGATGCGGTATTATGTCTGGTTCGATTTGGACCAAATTTACACATACATTGTACGTGGGGTTGGCAAGAAGGGGTTCTATTTTGGTACAGGTGGAGCAAAGGTCAAGGTCAGGGTTCGGTCGCGGCATCGCTGTACTCTCTGAACACCCATTGTACTTACTGATTGTTGTCTTGTTGTTTTTATTATTATTATTATTATTATTATTATTATTATTATTACATTTTGTAGTAGTCGAAGCAGTAGTGGCTTCACTTTCATGGAAGTTGTCAGACCTTGTGTTTGTGGTAGGCAATGTTCAAGAGTCCACAGATTATAGAAACGCTAGTGGACGGCCACGGAGTATGATGGAAATTTATGTAAGTGGTTACTCCTTACTTTAAAAAAAAAAAAAAAAAAAAAAAAAAAAAAAAAAAAAGGTGATCAAAGTTTGGTCAGAGCACAAGTGAATGGCTCAGTCGTATGTTTCATGTAGACCTTACAAAAATAGGCTTCCCTAGTTTCTTATACGGTGCGCTAGACTGAATGCTTCTCGTTCTGCTGCTGCTGCTGATGATGATGGTGATTATTGCTGTTGTTATTATTATTATTATTATTTATTATTATTATTTTATTATTATTATGAACACATTATGTTCTTATTGATATTGTAGATTTTTTTTTTTTGAGGGTGGGGGAGATCAAGGAGACTGGCATTCCAAGGTCATTCGAGACAGACTTGAAATTTTCAAGAGTGATGTATCTTTGTTGCAGTCTTCTTTTGGCGCGCGCACGCGCACACACACACACACACACACACACACACACACACACACACACACACACACACACACACACACACACACACACACACACACACACACACACACACACACACACACACACACACACACACACACACACACACACACACACACACACACACACACACACACACACACACACACACACACACACACACACACACACACACACACACACACACACACACACACACACACACACACACACACACACACACACACACACACACACACACACACACACACACACACACACACACACACACACACACACACACACACACACACACACACACACACACACACACACACACACACACACACACACACACACACACACACACACACACGATATCCTAGCACTTGCGCCCTCTATGCTATTTTTTCAGGTTTTTTTTTTCTGCGCAGCAGATACTGCTGAATCAGTTGCTTTGCGAATGTTCCAGTATGTAGTCGTCAACATATACTATACTACCGGTAGTGCACCTGGGTATTGATATTGAAATTAAACAAATATTTTTTGAAATTTGTAGGAAAATCAAAATGGCCGCCTCATCCCTGAAAGTACTAAATCGGAAAGTATTTGGCCGATTTTGACCAAACTCGGTGGACATGTAATGGGTCATGAGTAAACATGGTCTGCAGTGTGAATGACCTTGAATTTGATCTCAAGGTCGCAGGTCAAAATCCGTAAACAGTTTTGAGTCATACTAAAAGTCCCTTAATGTTAGGCTTACAGTGATAACAGTATTTTCATCTGGAATGTGGAGTTCCTAGAATATTGCTTCGGCAGTTTCAGAATTCTAGTTATTATTATTATTTCTGTTTTGTTGTTGATGACGATGATGATGATCTGTTATGATAAATAATGCATTCTTTATCTTCCACAGGTGAGTGTGAAGGTGTTGCCGTGTGAGGGGGAGGTGGTCAGGTAGATAGTTGTGGCTCTCTCTCTCTCTCTCTGGTTTGTGTCGAGTGCAACGATTTTGTGAATTATTATTATTATTATTATTATCATCATCATCATCATCATCATCATCATCATCATCATCATCATCATCGATGAGTTTGTAATGTTAACACTGCTGTTGTTGTTGCTGTTTTATTATTAATGTTTAGGTCATTGTGTGGAGTGTGGTGAGGTCTTGAGAGATTCAAGTGCTTGCGCTTAACACCTTCAGTTCCATGACCTAGTTTCTGTTCGTTTTACTTGTAGACGATTAGTATTTTGTGTACGCGAGACTTCTGGTTGCAGAGGGGTTAATGAAGGCCGTATCTAACATCTCCAGTTTGAAAAGTGTCTCCTGAACTAAACATCGTCGTCTGGAGGTGGGAGAAGTAAAATTAAATATACTGTACGTCAACTTGTTAAGAGGATAAGTGGCACTTGAGCTCTGTAGATATACAGCTGCTCAGTTTCGCTTAAAACCCGATTAACAAAGCTAATTACCATACTATGCAGTCATTCATTGGCTCGTAATTTGTTAGTTTAGGAGGCTTTTCATATCACTTATCCTGGCAGTTTATATGTCATATTACATCTTAACACTCTTTTGCTCGCTATAGTTATTTTTGATGTACAGCATTGATATTGTATACCGCAATAGCGTACAGGAAATTTTGAACATGCCACCTTCATCATCAGCAACAGCACCTGATTTTCCACTAAAACATCGAGTTGGAGGGTATCAGTCCTGCGTCTTTATAAATGTGATACGTTCTTGGTCTTGGATGATGATTATGATGAATTACCAGTAATTATTATTACTGCGATTCATTATTATTATTATTATTACAGTATGATGATTATTATTACAGTATTATTATTATTATTACATTATTATTATTGTCATTATTATTATTATTATTATTATTACATTATTATTATTATTACATTCTTATTTTTATTATTATTATTATTACAGTATTATTATTATTATTATTATTATTATTATTACAGTATTATTATTATTATTATTAATTTTTGAGCGAAGAATTGCATGGCGAGGGATTTGGGACCCGTTTTTAACGTGACAGCGTCCGATCTAAGGGCAAGGCTGTGACCTTCACACACGCACACACCCGTCCCCTTGCTCAAGGGGGACAGTAACCACCCACTTCGTCAGTGAAACTTTTCGCAACCTGAGCGAGGCTCGAACTCCCGTCCACCAGCTGGCAAGCGAGAACGTTACCACTGCACCAGCGAGCGGTGTGAGGTGGAGTGGGAGAGAGGGAGGGGGAGGTCAAGGACGAGATGGAGGGATGGAGTGGAGAGGTTCGTGAGAGAGGTGAGTGTGAGCTGGGAGCAGGGCAGTGAAATGACGAGGGACAGGGCGACATGGAGGCTTTGTTTGTGGCCACCCCTTGCGGGATTAAGGCGTCTGGCAATAGATAAATAGCAGGCCCGTAATTTTCAACTGATTTTTTGGGGGGCTAGACGAAATGTGTATACCTTCATACTACAAACTTAAACTGAAGCGCTTAAGTTTGTAGACCATTCAATATTTTTCAGTTAGATACTACCTAAAAGTTGATGCTTATGAGGTGTCTAAGTGGATGAAGGTGAGGTGTTTAAATGGATTGTAATGGGGTGCATAAAGGCCCGTGCTGGCCAGAGGCCAAATGGTGATCTTCTCTTTGGCTCAGTGGTAACGTGCGCGCGTATTAAGCGCGAGGGCCCAGGATCGAATCCCGGCAACACCAGTGATTAATTTGTTAAGTTTGTTTGGTCCTTTACAGGATGAAGTATGAGGTGTTTAAGTGGAAGAAGGGTATAAAATAAGGGAGATATTAGCATGGTACTTAAAGTAAGCATACAGGATTGAACTAGAAGTAATGGTTTCAAACTAGAAAAATTCCGTTTCGCTAAGGAAATAACTAGAAATTGGTTTGGTAATAGAGTAGTAAACGAATGGAATAAGCTGCCTAGTAAAGTAGTTGTTGCCTCTTCCATTGAGAGTTTCAAGCATAGGCTAGATAAGCATATGACAAATAAGGGGTGGGCATAGAAAAATTTAATAACCAATATGAATTCATTCTTTTTCCTTTTCAGGTTACACTATGATACTCATTTTCTCCCTTCACACTTTCCTCTAAAATGTCCACGCCAGAACTGTGTGGTGTTCTTTCCGACTTTTTCCTGCCGGCTTTGGCTGGAGGTTTTGGAGGGCGGAGGAGAGCCTTCTTTGCTATCCTTATCTCATTCAGGTAGTTCAGTTAATTTTCTACGAGTTGCCTAGCATGGGCCAACGGGCCTACTGCAGTTATCTTGTCTTCTTGTGTTCTTAATGAGGCACATATGTTTAGTGATGGAGCTGGGTGCTTAGATACAAGGCTTGTTTACTTTCTACCAATCTGAAATTTCAACTCAAACAGTGACTAAGTTTAACAGTTTGGCTATTTTACATTTTTGTTATCGTATGCTGCACCCTTTTCAAGACTATTCCTACATGACTGCGGTAGGATTTAGGTATAAATGTACCGCCCTGCCTTTATTCTTTTGGAAATAAATCAATAAAAATCGAAGTACTGTTATTATTTAGTTTATGATCGGTTTGGATAGATATATTCGATCAAACACTTGTAGAATTGTCTGAATTTTCAACAAAACCACTCCAAGCTTTTCTTCCTTTTTATTTTCATGTTCAGCTTTATAAACCCAACATTATTTTCTTTCATATTAGAAATCACTCATCTTCTATAACATGACATCTATTTCTCCCCCCCCCACACACACACACACATTTACATTCCATCTTGATCTTAACCCACCCTATCCCGACGTTTTCTGGGCAGTGGTATGCCCCAACCCCGACTTTCTTGGACTTTTTTTTTTTTTCCCCTCAAACATCCGCTTTTGGTGAGAAACATCGAAAATTCACTGAGAAATCGCTCACCTGAGGTTTAAAATACTCGATCCAGGTAGGAGTACCTCCTTACCTTACAGGGTTTTCTATCAGGCTGGCTGCAAAGAAAACGAGTTCAGTGGGAGGATAAGTATTCTTCACCACTCATAAACGTTATTTATTTATTTGGTACGAATTTATATGTAGTACAAGAGTATATTGGTTTTCAAACGGTAATATAGGCATTATAAGCATTGTTTCACTCACTAAATCATCACCATTCCTGACATTTTTTTGCCACATTACCTGATCATCATTTCTGTCTGTTTCTTCATCTAATGTTTGTCCTCCACACTGTCATTGATTGGGGAATCACTCTGGCCCTGAATTTCGTACCGTGGCATGACATGGCTTTACTGGCCAGGTCACTGATAACAGGTGAATTGCTGAGAAAAGGTCATTCGGGGGGGGAGGAGGTCATGCTGGGTAAGGCATTGTCCCTGCCTGGCATCTTGTAGAGGAAGGTGTCCCGTGTATACATGCCAAAAATCACTTACGAAAATTGAAAATTGTGCAAATTAGGGACCTTGCAATGTTGCTGCGTTAATTTATGTCTCCGGGATATGAGTGCACATCATGTGAGGACGTGAATTCACGTCTCTGGGACGTGGCAGGTTAAAATATACAGATTCCAACATACGGTATGCACAAAATGTAAATATTTATATAACATATCAGACACGAGCAAAAATGTCTCGTCTCTCCGTCGTGTCAATAATTTGTTCAGAACTGCCTTCAGATTAAGACTGTCAAATCTCCTAGAATGAACACCACTGAGCTCTATATAGTAGGGAGAGGCTGTTTCCGGCGCGAGCGTGTGATTTTGGCCACCGAATTGGAACATATCAGCACTCAAATTCAGATTCAAATACTTTATTTCCACCAAGCAGTGGTTATTAATAAAGATAAACTCGTTGCATATAATACAAAAACATGGATTATGATTATTTTTCTGCCTAGTTCAGCGAATCATACCGGGTATAGGGTTGCCACTTCGAGCCCAGAAAAATAAGGAACGCAGGTGTGTAAGTAGAATCCTAACAATAATGGCGAGCGGAGCAAGCCTATCCAGCGGATGGGGGGGGGGCTACGGAGGGAGGGGGAGCTGTGAGTTCTCCTTCCCGAGAAACTTTTTGGAATAATGTCTTACTTCAGGGGCATACTGAGGCTATCTGCGCTAAACACGAAGGTGACGAGGACATGTTTAAATTCTAATGAGTCACTGACGTGACTATTATAGTCTCTGAAATTTCCAAATGATGTGCTGCGACAAGGAAACTGAAGGCGCGATTCCACCGGGGCAACACAGGCAACATGTAGCATGCGACTTGCCTGGCATTCAACATATATGTTGAATGCGGCATTCAGCCATGAGACATGTTGACTGCGACAAGTCAACATTGTTGTTTCATGTAACATGCTACATGCCAATGTTTATGTTGAATGCCACAAAACCATTTCCACCGATTCAACAGAAACTGAGCCAGTTGTCAACACGATGTAACAGACAGACAGACAGATATGTAGATAGAGCTTAACAAAAAACCGTACAAGTAGATACCGTGTAAAACACACACACACACACACACACACTGCCGAATAACTTATAAAAAGGTTTGAATGTATAGAAAGACGAGTGCTGAGTGCTCGCCGTCAAGAAGAAGGGACGAATGCAAAAAATTTCTGAAGTACCGTACCTTACCTTAACAAGAGACAGGATAGAGAGAATAATGTAACAGATGAAAGATTTGCTAGTGTTGGCACAGTATTAGGATTGGCGGAGAGAGAGAGAGAGAGAGAGAGAGAGAGAGAGAGAGGGGGGACGGAGAGAAAAGTAGGGAAGAGAGAGAAGCGATAAGACAAAAGTCGAGAGAGAGACTGTGTGTGTGTGTCTAGTTTAGCCTGGTTGTTCTTGTATTGTCGCAAGTGTATATCCCATAGAGCAGCAAGTTTTCTGTATGCTATATATATATATATATATGTTCTTGAGACCAATGCATCTTGTTGCTTTCAACATCGAATACTTCCCGCGAGTGGCGGAAAGGCCGGCAGCAGGCTAAATCTTGTCGCATGCGTCACGTTCTACGGGCAACTTGTTTCCACCCGCTGCATGCCACATGTTGCCTTGTGTTGAACTGGTTGGAACACACTTGGCCTATGCGACAATGTAACATTCCACATGTTGCCGAAATGTTGCCTCGGTGGAATCGCGCCTTTAAGCCATCGTGTTTATTTAGTCATTCATGCTCGTAACAGTATAGGTTAAAATAAAATGTACCAGGAGTTTTTCATATACTAAATTACAATAGCCTTTGAAAATGGTTTCATATCACACTGTATTGTCATGTAATGTTAATGTCAGATCCAAAATGGCTGAATGCAACTTTTCAATCGAGAAAGCCTTAAATTTGGAATGAAATTTTGCAGGTAATAATATATCATTTAAATCTGAGAACTTACAAGTTAGCTACATAAAAAAAAAAAAGACCAATGATCATTATTTAATCTGGCATTGAATAAGATTTAGCACAATTTGTTTCTCTGATATATATAACGAAAAATGGAACTTTATGAGCGAATCAGGGAAACAAATATCAGCCATTCCTTTTTTTTTTTTTTTTTTCCCCCAGCGAAAAGCCTTTTATCTTACTCTGTAGTTGTGAAAATGTCAGCACAACTATGAAAGTTTAGGGTTACTGAAGTCTGTGGGTAGGGGAAGGGTACGACGGCCGGGGTCTACATTGGACAGACCTCCCGTCGCTCATGTTACGTCGCATGGTACCTAAGAACGACCCTGAATGATTGATAATATTTATTGCTGTTGATAAAGGCATACTTTTACAGTCTGGTTTTATGACTGACCGAAAAATGCGCTCGTTAGAATTCTGAAATACTGACGTTCATCTGCTTGACCATTCAGACAGCCAAATACGGAACAAATGGCGTTCCTTGTAGGTTCAAAACGGAACGCAACATCTCACTCTTGAGTACGGGACGAATCCATATTTTAAGGAACGGGTGGCAACCCTAATCGGGTACATTTAGCCAGTGAGTATAAAAACAGGGATACTGGGGAAGAATCTTCCCGCCCCACCCCAGGGGGCAGTAATGTTATAGAATTAGCAGCAAGATATATTTTTTGTGAAATGTAGCGCCATCTCTCTTCGTTGAATTCCTGTATCCATTTTTGTATCCGTAAGCTGCACAGTGGACCATGGCACTATATTTTCCGGAATCATCGGCTGCTTTCAAAAACTCACAGAACAACTCAGTACAAAAACACGGGCATCAGGCGTGGTGTAACATGGCTGCCGCTACACCAGCGCCGCCCTGGCGGCTTCTATATAAATTACGCTGTTACCCATGAGAAAGCCTCTCCATATTATAGAGCTCAGTGTCTTCAGTGATGAACACTTGGACACGTTGTGTGGCCATTTGTGGGTCATTGTGCTCCTCAAGTAAGTTTCTCAATCTGTAGATAGTTATAACAAAACAGATACTTATAAACACAATAGAGAGAAACATTCACAGGCCAGAAGGCAACAGAGCTATCGACAACGCCTGGCGAATGACAAGAACAGCATTGCCACACAAGGTAAACATTGAAAAGTATCATAACACTACCACGTGCATCTCAAATAGTTGTGCCAACAAGATTTACTTGCAGACTTGATCAATTTCATGCGTTGGTACTGAACCTTCAGTCTTAGTGCAAGTTTTGACAGTAACATACAGAAAACATTGAGGGGGCTATAGCCCCCCCAGAAATTACGGCCCTGGATAGGCCATTATATATATATATATATATATATATATATATACAGTATATATATATATATATATATATATATATATATATATATATATATATATATATATATATATATATATACTGTATATATATATATATATACAGTATATATATATATATATATATATATATATATATATACACAGTATATATATATATATATATATATATATATATATACAGTATATATATATATATATATATATATATATATATATATACAGTATATATATATATATATATATATATATATATATATATATATACAGTATATATATATATATATATATATATATATATATATACAGTATATATATATATATATATATATATATATATATATACAGTATATATATATATATATATATATATATATATATATATATACACAGTATATATATATATATATATATATATATATATATATATATATATATATATATACAGTATATATATATATATATATATATATATATATATATATATATATATATATATATGTATTGTTACGGAACAGAGAAAGATAATGCACACCCTAAGTGAGAACACGAAGAGTCACTACTGTCCCGTAAAGTTCCAGGTTCAAAACAAAAGAGTTAGGTAAAATTACAAGTTAAAGTTTAATGCTCAAACTAACAACAAACATTCAGGACTCATAAGGATAATGTTATGGCAAATAAACAGGTTAAATATATGGTTAACTGCAATAGCCTCTATTAACACGAAATTAGCAAGAGTAAATTTATCTAAGTCAGCCCTGATAAAATGAAATACCAGATAATACTCAGTGAATGCCAGATAAATTATTACAGATACAAACTATTATCAAAAATGGCTGATAGTAAAACTCTACATAAATTACAAAAAGAACTCACTAGGCCTACAAATCAACACCTTATGCTATACAGTACAAGGAAAAAATGCAATAACAGTTATACTCAAATTACACACAGCTGCTAGATGTTTGGAGATTTCTTGAGCACTCACAATAATAGTAACTGTACAGGGGAGGACAGAGATGTGAACAAAATGAGGAGCAGATCTAAGTGGCAATGATGCAGAGACTGAGCTCATTATATAGGGGCCAGCAGAGCTTGATACAACTTGTAAGGACGCGCAAATGAAGCCATGGGGACAAAGAGCTGAAAATCCCGCTCTGAATAACAGAGAGAACGACTTACTCTACTATAACGGTAGAAGGGGGGGACTGAGGCAGAACACGCTCGTGATCAAACATGCAGCAACTGTGCGTTAAAATTACACATTACACGAAGGATGATGAAATCATAGGCTATGTAACACCTCCCCACAAAGAAAAAAGAAATTTACAAAGGAAATTTCTTATTACTCTAAAACAATCTGTATATGGCATTACAGACCATGCAAAGGTCTTTCCTAATGTTACAAAACATGAGATCTCCCTAGCACGTTCAGTCATAGGTACTTGCCAGTATCCCTTTAACAAATCAAACTTACTTATGTACCTAGCCTTTCCGATCTTGTCTATGCAATCTTCCACACGAGGGAGAGGGTAAGTGTCTGTTTTAGTTATCTGATTAACACGTCTGTAGTCAATGCAAAGCCTCTGTGACCCACCTGGCTTAGGGACTAGAGTGACAGGAGAACTCCACTCGCTCTGACAGGGCTCAATCATCTTGTGGTCCAACAGGTAGCCAAGCTCCTTCTGGATGAGAGGAACTTTCACTGGGTTCACACGGTAAGGAGGCAATTTAATTGGCTTTGCGTCTCCAACATCGACATCATGCATCAACACAGTGGTTCTTCCTGGAGTGGCACGGAACACTTGCGGGTACTCCTGCAGTAATGCCGAAAACTCCTGCCTTTCCTTGGGGGGTAGATGAGAAAGCTTAGTCTGGAGATCATTCATGATATCAGGATTCTTCCCCAAACTATCAGTCAGGCTCATGCTGCATGGGAGAACTTCACTTGTAGACTCGGGTGGAACAGCTACAGTGCAGACTGGATTATTTTCGTCCCGCCTGTGATATAACTTTAGCATGTTGATGTGACATAGTTGCTTGCTCTTTCTACGATCTGGTGTGGCGATGACATAGTTGACATCACTGAGTTTCTTCTCCACGAAATAAGGACCACTAAACTTGGCTTGAAGAGGTTGCCCATGAACTGGTAGCAGAATCAAAACCTGATCTCCTGGCTGAAAGTGGCGTAACCTGGACTTCTTATCATACCAAGTCTTCATCTTCTCCTGAGCAGCTCCTAAATTCTCTCTCGCCAGTTGTAAAGCAGTGGACAGCCGTTCTTTGAACTTCATCACATACTCCAGCAGGTTGACGTCATCTTCCTCTGACAGCCAGCATTCCTTGAGTAACTTAAGGGGTCCTCTTACTTCATGGTCAAACAGTAGTTCAAAAGGTGAGAAGCCCAGTGATTCATTTGGAGATTCTCTTGCGGCAAACACAACGAATGGAAGACCTTTATCCCAGTCTTTCTGATGTTGCAAACAGTATTTCTTGAGCATCGATTTAAGTGTTTGATGATATCTCTCCAACGCTCCTTGGGTCTGGGGATGGTAAGCTGAAGACGTGATCTGGGTGATGCCCAACTCTTTCAGAGACTGCTTGAAAACATTTGACATGAAATTACTTCCCTGGTCTGACTGTACCTCCTTGGGCAGACCAAACTTTGTGAAGAACCTTAGCATTTCCTTAACCACGTTCTTTGCTGAGATGTTTCTAAGTGGAATGGCTTCAGGATAACGAGTAGCCATATCAATCATGGTCAACACATAAGAAAATCCTGAAGAAGTCTTAGGAAGAGGGCCCACAATATCCACCAACACACGGGTGAAAGGCGCCTCAAAAGGAGGAATGGGAACTAGAGGTGCAACCTTTTCGGTCTGATTACACTTCCCCACAACTTGACAGGTGTGACAAGACTTACAATACCAGGAAACATCCCTGAAGATACCTGGCCAGTAGAAGTGTTTCAAAATGCGTGCCACAGTCTTCCTCACTCCAAGGTGTCCTGCCAAACTGGAATCATGAGCCACTCTAATGATATCCTGCCTACAAACACGAGGGATGACAACTTGATGTACAACCTCCCATTCACAGTCGGCTGATGCTGTTGGGGGTCTCCACTTCCTCATAAGTACTCCTGACTTTACATAATAACAAGTAGAAGCACCGGCTGACTCTTCTTCACTGTAAGCAGAGTTAGCTAGACCTTTCAACTCAGGGTCAGCAACCTGCAACTCAACCAACTCTTGACGAGACAAATTATCAACACTACGGGGTACTGCCTCATCTGGTGAGTGGTCCAAATTAGCAAGAAAAGTGTCAGCTAGGATAACATCATCATCATCATTATCCTCTAAATCACCAGTAACTTTAGACTTAGCCCTAGTGACAGCACATGCAGGGAACACATCAGGGACACCACAATCCTGGGACGCAGCCACTGGCTCACTAGACAACTGAGGAGCTGGACACACTTGACTTCCACCAATATCATTTCCAAGTAAGAAAGTTACACCTGACATTGGGAGTGTCTCAACCAACCCGACCATAACGGAACCATTAACAAAACCAGACTCTAAATTCACTCTCCACAGAGGGACAGACAAGTAATTATTCCCTACACCTTGTAAGATTACAGTTTGATCAGATGAATTAACATTAGAGCCTAGAACACTGGTCAGCATAAGGGATTGGCAAGCACCTGTATCACGATATATTTGAACTGACTTCCTGTCATTACTGTCCAGAGGACTGACAAAACCATCAGACAGGAAATTAGCACATGAACTCTTGAGAGTGTCACCCACGTTACTGCTCAAAAGAGGAGCTCCATCATGAGAATTTAAGTTACCCCTCAAAGCAGGTTCAGTTAACTCAGTTAAAGAATTCTGGGAACTCTCAAGAGTGGACACTAGACCAATTGACTGAATATTTAAAGACTCCTTTTTGTTCAGATCACGCTGTCTCCTGAAACATCTCTCCGTAGTATGACCAAGCTTACTACAATAAGTACATTTACTTTTCTGAAATCTAGAGGTGAAGCTGGTATTTACTTCCTGAGAAACATCATCCTTATTCTCTTTCCTGTTACCTGTACTCTGAGTAGAGGCAACGTACTTACTCTCAGCTTTCCCTTTTTCTTTAGAATATCTCTTGTGAGTGAGATCATATTCATCAGCTAAAACTGCAGCATCAGACAAATTATCTATTCTTTTCTCATCAAGATATAGGCTTACATCTTTATAAATACACCTTTTGAAGTCCTCCATCAAAATCATCTGCTTAAATTTGTCAAAATCAGAATCCACATTCTTAGAATTTAACCACTGCTCTAACATATCTTCTTTGATTTTTGCATACTCAACATGGGATTGCTTATCTTGCTTGTAAGTTGTCCTAAATTTTACTCTATAAGCTTCAGGAACAAGCTCATAGGCCTTAAGAATCAAGCTCTTAACTACATCATAATTATCAGATTGATCCTGAGGTAAAGATGCATAAGTTACTTGAGCTTTACCGGTGAGAACAGTTTGAAGGAGTACAGGCCAATACTTTTTGGGCCAATTAAAACCTGTAGCTACCCTCTCAAACAACTGAAAATACTTTGTTAAATCAGATTCATTAAAAGGAGGGACAAGTTTAACATTTTTAGCCACATCAAAATCATCAGAGCAAGATGATCCAGTTCCACCTTGTTTGATGCGATACTCATGGTCTGCCTGAATCCTGGCAAGTTCAATTTGTGCCTGAGCCTGTACCTGTGCCTCTTGAATACGAGCATTTGCCTGAAATTCAGCCTCCTTAACACAAGCCTCCTTAGCCTGAGACTCCGCCTCCTTAGGACGTGCTTGAAATTCAGCTTCCTTCACACGAGCCTCCTGCAGGGCTAGCTGTAACTTAGCTAATTCAATCTGCGTTTGCTCATTTGGAGGAGTTACATTAAACAAGCTCTTATTAATCATGCCAACAATTTGATCTTTAGAATGATGAGAGTGAACTGCAATCCCCAATTGTTGAGCAACAAGCTTAAGTTCATTCTTTGTTCTGTTTTCTATATCACACACTGTTTGCACATTTGACAAAAAATCTTTGGCTTCATCAAGTGTAGTAATAGTAGACATAATTAATAAGTAACAGTCACAAAATATCAAGCAATATCCTTATGATAATATCCTGAATATCCTGATATGAGGTCGCCAAATTTATGTTACGGAACATAGAAAGATAATGCACACCCTAAGTGAGAACACGAAGAGTCACTACTGTCCCGTAAAGTTCTAGGTTCAAAACAAAAGAGTTAGGTAAAATTACAAGTTAAAGTTTAATGCTCAAACTAACAACAAACATTCAGGACTCATAAGGATAATGTTATGGCAAATAAACAGGTTAAATATATGGTTAACTGCAATAGCCTCTATTAACACGAAATTAGCAAGAGTATATTTATCTAAGTCAGCCCTGATAAAATGAAATACCAGATAATACTCAGTGAATGCCAGATAAATTATTACAGATACAAACTATTATCAAAAATGGCTGATAGTAAAACTCTACATAAATTACAAAAAGAACTCACTAGGCCTACAAATCAACACCTTATGCTATACAGTACAAGGAAAAAATGCAATAACAGTTATACTCAAATTACACACAGCTGCTAGATGTTTGGAGATTTCTTGAGCACTCACAATAATAATAACTGTACAGGGGAGGACAGAGATGTGAACAAAATGAGGAGCAGATCTAAGTGGCAATGATGCAGAGACTGAGCTCATTATATAGGGGCCAGCAGAGCTTGATACAACTTGTAAGAAGGACGCGCAAATGAAGCCATGGGGACAAAGAGCTGAAAATCCCGCTCTGAATAACAGAGAGAACGACTTACTCTACTATAACGGTAGAAGGGGGGGACTGAGGCAGAACACGCTCGTGATCAAACATGCAGCAACTGTGCGTTAAAATTACACAAAGGATGATGAAATCATAGGCTATGTAACAGTATGTATTGTATGTGTAATGCTAGGTGTTCAAGGCCCGACTACTCGGTCCTAGAACACCTAACGTGTAGCGGAGTCCTCTTTCAAGACCGGGGCTTAGTGCATATAAGAGAGAGGCAGGACACAAAAACTCCAGTCAGACACAAGACAAACAGCAGATAATACAACATAGTATTTGGTGAATTATAATCCTTACAACTAGGTCATCAGTATCTCGCAGGATACTAGTTCAGCAGGCACTGATGAATATTGATAACACTCTAGGTGTAGTGTACAGGTTTACTTAGCACACAGGGTCTCCGTGCACGTGGAGAAATTGGGGTGAGTCTCACAAGGGGGGGGGGTGAGTGGTGACGTGCTGAGGGTCCGATTATATTTATAGTAATATAAAGTGGGAGTTGATGTTAGAGAGTTCGACTTATTATTTTCTGATAGCAAGGGGGTTTTGGTAATTTATTATAACCCGATTCTAGGTTTTCACGTACGTGGGGAACGCCGAGAGGAGATTCAGTAAGGGAGGGTGTAAGGCACTGAGGGTTTCGTTATGTTTATAGTAATATAAGGTGGAGGGTATGAATAACACATTCTCTTTACTATTTCCTGGTAGCAGGGGGCATTTGGATATTTTACTAATATGAATCCCACGGTTTGAGTGTCTTACTGATGTAATATAAGGGCGTCATACCATGAGTCTGGTTCTGCACTTGTTATTACTATTCCGCCCCATAGTATACTGTATTTCATTCCCATTCCAACTTCTCGTAATCGCTTGACCTGATATTCGGGGCGCACTATGTCACTTCATCACTGTTACACTATAACTTAGGGCAATATCACACTGTCATGAGTCACAGTACGGTGGGGGCGGCGGGGAGACATACCGGCGACAATTCTGCTGGGACGGGCACCGTCAGGGAAGGGCATGCCGAGAGGACACGGGACGACTCGCAGGGGCGTCTTCTTTCGTCCGGGGCTGCAGGTGGCGGAGGGGCTCATACTTTCCGGGGTGGGAACAGGAGTGTGGCCCTCAGGACAGGGGCCAAACAAGTTCAGAAATCTCTGGCTCAGGTCCCGGCTGGAGGTGGAGGTCCTCTGCCGTCGGGGCGTAGGGAGGTCCCGCCCGGGCGTCCTGGTGAGGGCCTGGAGTACCCGAGGGCTGCGGCCCCCAGAGCCAAGCGGCTCCGTCAGGGAGGGGCTGCGGCACTGACACGAATCAGGGTCCGTCAGGTGGGTCTTCTCCAGGGCCAGGCGTAGGGAGCAGAGGCCAGAGGAGGTGTTAGGGCCTCTCTGGGATTCTTCTGCGTCCTCTGTGTCAGGGGTCTGGATCCTCGTCTCACGCTGGGGCGGCGGGACTGCTCTCACCTGTTTCCGGCCGTGGGGCCTGGCTACTGGCCGTGGCCTGGGAAGGGGAATCAGCGCGCCTCTGGACACCTTCGGAGCGGCTACCTGCCGTCTGACGAAGGCGGGAGCGGCTACAGGTCAACTCCTGCAGGAGGGGTGGGGAGCGGCTACAGGCTGACTCGAGGGCAACACCTTCGGAGCGGCTACTGGCCGTCTGACGAAGGCGGGAGTGACTACAGGCCGTCTCCTTCTGCCAGAGGGAGGAGTGGCTACAGACCGACTTGAGGGCAACACCTTCGGAGTGGCCACCAGCCATCTGACGAAGGCGGGAGCGACTATAGGCCATCTCCTTCTGCCGGAGGGAGGAGCGGCTACAGGCCGACTCAGGGGCAACGCCTTCAGAGTGGCTACCGGCCATCTGACGAAGGTGGGAGCGGCTACAGGCCGACTCCTGTAGGAGGGGGGAAGAGCGGCTACCGGCTGTCCCTGGAAGGACACGTTCTGACGAAGGTGGGAGAGACTACAGGCCGTCTCCTGATTATCCTCAGGTCGGTGGTGTACCGATTACCTTTACAAAAGGCGGGCGGCTACCGGCCGTCCCAAAGGGGAAGACACCTTTGGAGAGGCTACAGGCACACTCCTGTTGAAGGGGGGAGTGGCTACAGGCCAACTCCTGAGGGGCGCTGATCGGAGCTGGATAGACAGCTCCACTCCGATCTGATCCGGTGGAACCTCGCTCCGAAGGTAGTGCTGGATTCCTGCTATGGCGACGGTGAGGCAGCTGTGCATCATAGGGGCGTACGGCCCTGGCTGACTTGTGCCGTTGTTGCACTGAGTCTAGCTGTTTGGCTGCGGCTCCTTTGTGAGGGGGTCCTGGTTTGGGTGTCGGGGAGCTTCTGGGGCACTATGCTGAAGTTCATGCATTTCAGTATGTGTGTGTGTGTGTGTGTGTTAAGAGCCTTGTTGTTTGTTTGTTTGTCCTTCAGTCACCCCCAAACCAAGGGTCAGAGACCCCCAGACCCATATATATTCTGAATCAGGGTGACCCATGGATGGTTTTAGAGGGATCAAGATTCAGATCTGGGTCATTTGAGGTCACCGGTAGTGTTTGCCTATTTGGCCCGGGCAACGCCGGATACCCCTGCAGCCCAATTTTTGGCATGGAGACTCACATGACCTCCAGTTCGGACATAGACAATGTGAGGTTAACCTCTGAGGTCATTGGTGGGAGGTCATTTGAGGTCACCGGTAATACACTGTCGAACGGCTTGACCTAGCAGCCCGATTTTTGGCATATGACCCCCAGTTCGGACAAAGGCTATGTGAGGTTGACCTGCGAGGTCATTTGAAGTCACCGATCGGAGGTCATTAGTAATAGTAAACAAGTGCGCACAAATACTGTGTGTTAATCTGCGAAAGCTGAAATAGAAAGTTCCTGGACTTCCTATAATCCCTCTTCCAAAGGCACAAGAGGTATATGGTCTTTCAGGAGTAGAAAGAAAGATTGAACTACAAAAAATAGGATTAAAGTGTTCGCCTTTTGGCCCAGCAGCGCCGGGTACCCCTGCTATAGTGTGTGTGTGTGTGTGTGTAATTAAATATATATATATATATATATATTGTTACGGAACAGAGAAAGATAATGTACACTTTAAGTGAGAATACTAAGAGTCACCACTGTCCCGTAAAGTTCCAGGTTCAAAACAAAAGAGTTAGGTAAAATTACAAGTTAAAGTTTAATGCTCAAACTAACAACAAAACATTCAGGACTCATAAGGATAATGTAATGGCAAATAAACAGGTTAAATATATGGTTAACTGCAATAGCCTCTATTAACACGAAGTTAGCAAGAGTAAATTTATCTAAGTCAGCCCTGATAAAATGAGATACCAGATAATACTCAGTGAATGCCAGATAAATTATTACAGATACAAACTGTTACCAAAAATGACTGACATAAAACCCAACATCAATCAAAAAAACCTCACTAGGCCTAAGAATTAACCTTATGCTATACAGTACAAGAACAAAATGCAATAACACGCATACTCAAATCACACAGCTGCTAGATGGTTGGAGACTTCCTGAGAAATTCACAATAATAATAACTGTACAGGGGAGGACAGAGATGTGAACAAAATGAGGAGCAGATCTAAGTGGCAATGATGCAGAGACTGAGCTCATTATATAGGGGCCGGCAGAGCTTGATACAACTTGTAAGAAGGACGCGCAAATGAAGCCATGGGGACAAAGAGTTGACAATCCTGGTCTGAACTCCAGAAATGACGACTTACTCTACTATAACGGTAGAAGGGGGGAACTGAGGCAGAACACGCTCGTGATCAAACATGCAGCATACTGTGCGTTAAAATTACACAAAGGATGATGAAATCATAGGCTATGTAACACCTCCCCACAAAGAAAAAGAAATTTACAAAGGAAATTTCTTATTACTCTAAAACAATCTGTCTAAAGTCTAGATAAGCAATCTGCAATAACATTTTCTTTCCCCTTGACATGTTGTATGTCTAATGAATACTCCTGAAGAAGTAGACTCCATCTTGTCAATCTCTGATTTTTATCTTTAAACTTACTAAGGAATTTCAGTGGGTTGTGATCGGTATAAATGACTATGGGGTCAAAACCAGAACACAAATAAAATGAAAACTGCTGTAAACCCAAAATCAAGGCCAAAAGCTCTTTCTCAATAGTGGAGTAGTTCTTTTGAGGTGGAGTGAACTTCTTACTGTAATAAGATACAGGGTGTTCAATACCCTGATCATCCTCTTGCAGCAAAGCAGCCCCAGCTCCTGTATCACTTGCATCAACAGCCATCTTAAAAGGCTTAGCAAAATTTGGAGTAGCGAGCACTGGCTGACTTAATAGAATAGCTTTAAGTTTGTTGAAAGAGGATTCACAGTTATCGGTCCAGACAAATTCAACTCCCTTTTTCAGTAGGTCTGTAAGTGGTGATACAAGAATAGAAAAGTTAAGAACAAATCTCCTGTAATAACCTACCATTCCCAAAAATCTTTGTAGCTCTTTCCTACTTTTAGGTCTGGGAAGATCACTTATAACCTGAACCTTAGCTCCTGGTGGTGCAACATGTCCATCACCAATTACATACCCAAGGTACTGAACTTTAGCTTGACCAAACTCACACTTTGATAAATTAGCTTCAAGATTAGCATGAACTAAACGGTCAAGAAATTTACTGACATGGCATAGGTGATCTTTCCAGTTGTCACTGAAGATTAATACATCATCAATATAAACAACACACCCTGCCAAACCCTCTGTTACAACATTCATGAGCTTCTGAAATGTGGCTGGTGCATTCTTCATACCATACGGCATTACAGAACATGCAAAAGCCTTTCCTAGTGTTACAAAACATGAGATCTCCCTAGCACGTTCAGTCATAGGTACTTGCCAGTATCCCTTTAACAAATCAAACTTACTTATGTACCTAGCCTTTCCGATCTTGTCTATGCAATCTTCCACACGAGGGAGAGGGTAAGTGTCTGTTTTAGTTATCTGATTAACACGTCTGTAGTCGATGCAGAGCCTCTGTGACCCACCTGGCTTAAAGACTAGAGTGACAGGAGAACTCCACTCGCTCTGACAGGGCTCAATCATCTTGTGGTCCAACAGGTAGCCAAGCTCCTTCTGGATGAGAGGAACTTTCACTGGGTTCACACGGTAAGGAGGCAATTTAATTGGCTTTGCGTCTCCAACATCGACATCATGCATCAACACAGTGGTTCTTCCTGGAGTAGCACGGAACACTTGCGGGTACTCCTGCAGTAATGCCGAAAACTCCTGCCTTTCCTTGGGAGGTAGATGAGAAAGCTTAGTCTGGAGATCATTCATGATATCAGGATTCTTCCCCAAACTATCACTCAGGTTCATACTGCATGGGAGAGCTTCACTTGCAGACTCGGGTGGAACAGCTACAGTGCAGACTGGATTATTTTCGTCCCGCCTGTGATATAACTTTAGCATGTTGATGTGACATAGTTGCTTGCTCTTTCTACGATCTGGTGTGGCGATGACATAGTTGACATCACTGAGTTTCTTCTCCACGAAATAAGGGCCACTAAACTTGGCTTGAAGAGGTTGCCCATGAACTGGTAGCAGAATCAAAACCTGATCTCCTGGCTGAAAGTGGCGTAACCTGGACTTCTTATCATACCAAGTCTTCATCTTCTCCTGAGCAGCTCCTAAATTCTCTCTCGCCAGCTGTAAAGCAGTGGACAGCCGTTCTTTGAACTTCATCACATACTCCAGCAGGTTGACGTCATCTTCCTCCGACAGCCAGCATTCCTTGAGTAACTTAAGGGGTCCTCTTACTTCATGGTCAAACAGTAGTTCAAAAGGTGAGAAGCCCAGTGATTCATTTGGAGATTCTCTTGCGGCAAATACGACGAATGGAAGACCTTTATCCCAGTCTTTCTGATGTTCCAAACAGTATTTCTTGAGCATCGATTTGAGTGTTTGATGATATCTCTCCAACGCTCCTTGGGTCTGGGGATGGTAAGCTGAAGACGTGATCTGGGTGATGCCCAACTCTTTCAGAGACTGCTTGAAAACGTTTGACATGAAATTACTTCCCGGTCTGACTGTACCTCCTTGGGCAGACCAAACTTTGTGAAGAACCCTAGCATTTCCTTAACCACGTTCTTTGCTGAGATGTTTCTAAGTGGAATGGCTTCAGGATAATGAGTAGCCATATCAATCATGGTCAACACATAAGAAAATCCTGAAGAAGTCTTAGGAAGAGGGCCCACAATATCCACCAACACACGGGTGAAAGGCGCCTCAAAAGGAGGAATGGGAACTAGAGGTGCAACCTTTTCGGTCTGATTACACTTCCCCACAACTTGACAGGTGTGACAAGACTTACAATACCAGGAAACATCCCTGAAGATACCTGGCCAGTAGAAGTGTTTCAAAATGCGTGCCACAGTCTTCCTCACTCCAAGGTGTCCTGCCAAACTGGAATCATGAGCCACTCTAATGATATCCTGCCTACAAAACACGAGGGATGACAGCTTGATGTACAACCTCCCATTCACAGTCGGCTGATGCTGTTGGGGGTCTCCACTTCCTCATAAGTACTCCTGACTTTACATAATAACAAGTAGAAGCACCGGCTGACTCTTCTTCACTGTAAGCAGAGTTAGCTAGACCTTTCAACTCAGGGTCAGCAACCTGCAACTCAACCAACTCTTGACGAGACAAATTATCAACACTACGGGGTACTGCCTCATCTGGTGAGTGGTCCAAATTAGCAAGAAAAGTGTCAGCTAGGATAACATCATCATCATCATTATCCTCTAAATCACCAGTAACTTTAGACTTAGCCCTAGTGACAGCACATGCGGGGAACACATCAGGGACATCACAATCCTGGGACACAGCCACTGGCTCACAAGACAACTGAGGAGCTGGACACACTTGACTTCCACCAATATCATTTCCAAGTAAGAAAGTTACACCTGACATTGGGAGTGTCTCAACCAACCCAACCATAACGGAACCATTAACAAAACCAGACTCTAAATTCACTCTGCACAGAGGGACAGAGAAGTAATTATTCCCTACACCTTGTAAGATTACAGTTTCATCAGATGAATTAACATTAGAGCCTAGAACACTGGTCAGCATAAGGGATTGGCAAGCACCTGTATCACGATATATTTGAACTGATTTCCTGTCATTACTGTCCGGAGGACTGACAAAACCATCAGACAGGAAATTAGCACATGAACTCTTGAGAGTGTCACCCACGTTACTGCTCAAAAGAGGAGCTTCATCATGAGAATTTAAGTTACCCCTCAAAGCAGGTTCAGTTAACTCAGTTAAAGAATTCTGGGAACTCTCAAGAGTGGACACTAGACCAATTGACTGAATATTTAAAGACTCCTTTTTGTTCAGATCACGCTGTCTCCTGAAACATCTCTCCGTAGTATGACCAAGCTTACTACAATAAGTACATTTACTTTTCTGAAATCTAGAGGTGAAGCTGGTATTTACTTCCTGAGAAACATCATCCTTATTCTCTTTCCTGTTACCTGTACTCTGAGTAGAGGCAACGTACTTACTCTCAGCTTTCCCTTTTTCTCTAGAATATCTCTTGTGAGTAAGAACGTACTCATCAGCTAAAACTGCAGCATCAGACAAATTATCTATTCTTTTCTCATCAAGATATAGGTTTACATCTTTATAAATACACCTTTTGAAGTCCTCCAGCAAAATCATCTGCTTAAATTTGTCAAAATCAGAATCCACATTCTTAGAATTTAACCACTGCTCTAACAGATCTTCTTTGATTTTTGCATACTCAACATGGGATTGCTTATCTTGCTTGTAAGTTGTCCTAAATTTTACTCTATAAGCTTCAGGAACAAGCTCATAGGCCTTAAGAATCAAGCTCTTAACTACATCATAATTATCAGACTGATCCTGAGGCAAAGATGCATAAGTTACTTGAGCTTTACCGGTGAGAACAGTTTGAAGGAGTACTGTCCAATACTCCTTAGGCCAATTAAAACCTGTAGCTACCCTCTCAAACAACTGAAAATACTTTGTTAAATCAGATTCATTAAAAGGAGGGACAAGTTTAACATTTTTAGCCACATCAAAATCATCAGAGCTAGATGATCCAGTTCCACCTGTTTCATGCGATACTCATGGTCTGCCTGAATCCTAGCAATTTCAACTTGTGCCTCAGCCTCCTTAGCTTTTGCCTGAAATTCAGCCTCCTTAGCCTGTGCTTGAAATTCAGCTTCCTTCACACGAGCCTCCTGCGGGGCTAGCTGTAACTTAGCTAATTCAATCTGCGTTTGCTCATTTGGAGGAGTTACATTAAACAAACTTTCATTAATCATGTCAACAATTTGATCTTTAGAATGATGAGAGCGAACAGCAATTCCCAATTGTTGAGCAACAAGCTTAAGTTCATTCTTTGTTCTGTTTTCTACATCACACACTGTTTGCACATTTGACAAAAAATCTTTGGCTTCATCAAGCGTAGTAATAGTAGACATCATGAATAAGTAACAGTCACAAAATATCAAGCAATATCCTTATGATAATATCCTGAATATCCTGATGAGAGGTCGCCAAATTTATGTTACGGAACAGAGAAAGATAATGTACACTTTAAGTGAGAATACTAAGAGTCACTACTGTCCCGTAAAGTTCCAGGTTCAAAACAAAAGAGTTAGGTAAAATTACAAGTTAAAGTTTAATGCTCAAACTAACAACAAAACATTCAGGACTCATAAGGATAATGTAATGGCAAATAAACAGGTTAAATATATGGTTAACTGCAATAGCCTCTATTAACACGAAATTAGCAAGAGTAAATTTATCTAAGTCAGCCCTGATAAAATGAGATACCAGATAATACTCAGTGAATGCCAGATAAATTATTACAGATACAAACTATTACCAAAAATGACTGATATAAAACCCAACATCAATCAAAAAAACCTCACTAGGCCTAAGAATTAACCTTATGCTATACAGTACAAGAACAAAATGCAATAACACGCATACTCAAATCACACAGCTGCTAGATGGTTGGAGACTTCCTGAGAAATTCACAATAATAATAACTGTACAGGGTAGGACAGAGATGTGAACAAAATGAGGAGCAGATCTAAGTGGCAATGATGCAGAGACTGAGCTCATTATATAGGGGCCGGCAGAGCTTGATACAACTTGTAAGAAGGACGCGCAAATGAAGCCATGGGGACAAAGAGTTGACAATCCTGGTCTGAACTCCAGAAATGACGACTTACTCTACTATAACGGTAGAAGGGGGGAACTGAGGCAGAACACGCTCGTGATCAAACATGCAGCATACTGTGCGTTAAAATTACACAAAGGATGATGAAATCATAGGCTATGTAACAATATATATATATATATATATATATATATATATATATATATAGATATATATATATATATATTTAATGTCGCACACACACACACACACACACACACACACACACACACACACACACACACGCACCAATCATGTTTTTAGTGTATATAAGTGATATAAACAGTAACACTGGAAATGAGAGCTATCTGAATATGTTTGCAGATGATGCAAAAATACAAAGGAGAATTACTAACACAGACTCTTGTAAAGAGGTATAAGAAGAATTAAATAAACTTCATGAATGGAGTAGTACATGGCAAATGGAATTCAATGTGGACAAGTGTCATGTAATCAAGTTTGGTAAAAGTGGAAAAAGACCTGATTGGGATTATAAGTTAGGAAATAAAACCCTATACACATCAGAAAGAGAGAAAGACCTAGGAGTGATTATCAATAACAGACTATCTCCGGCTGACCACATCAGCGAGAAGGTACGGAACATGTATACACTGCTTGCAAATATGAGAATAGCATTCACATACATAAATGAAGACATGCTAAGAGGGATAATAACATCATTCATTAGACCAACCCTGGAATATGCATCAGTAGTCTGGAGTCCTCATCTCAAAAAGCACATAGACAAGATTGAAAAAGTTCAAAGGGCCGCTACAAGATGGATACCAAGCTTAAGGGACCTAAGCTACGAAGAAAGACTAAATAAACTGAATCTACCAACACTACAGGAGAGAGGGAAAAGAGGTGACATGATAATGCTATATACGTGCATATCAGGGAAGGAGAAAATAGACATAAATGATTACTTAACATATGGAGAAGCATCAGCAAGAGGACACTGCAAAAAACTGCATAAGAAGAGAAGTGATAAAGACGTAAGGAAATTCAGTTTCCCAAACAGAGCAATTGATCAATGGAATGCACTACCGAATGAAATAGTGTGTGCCAAAACAATTCACAAATTTAAGGATATGTACGATAAATATGGTTTAAGACACGGGACAGTACGAGCTTGACTCATTCCTATAAAGATACAATTAGGTAAGAACAATTAGGTAAGGTAAGAACACACACACACACACACACACGTGTTTATATGTCTCATGCACACGTGTGGATAGTAAACTAAGTGAATTTTTCTATTTGAAGGTTGGATTGAAACAAGGATGTGTCATGTTTCCACGGTTTTTTAACCTGTATATGGATAGGGTTATAAAAGAGATACAAGGTAGGGCAGTGGATGTTGGAGTGGCCCTAGTGAGAGAGGGCAGTGTTTGGAAACTACCTGTACTGTTGTTTGCAGATGAAGCTGTGTTGTTAAGTGAAGAAGAAGAGGAGCTACAAGGCTTGGTGAATGAGTTTGGGAGAGTGTGTTAGAAACTGAATCTAAAGGTGAATGAAGGGAAGAGTAAAGTTATGGTCTTCGAGAGAAATGAAGTCAGTGAAGGTACAGTGAGGCTGGATGAGGAGGAAATGGAAAATGTGAGTGCGTTTAAGTACCTGGGTAGTGTGATGAGTAAGGATGGAAGTTTAGAGGGTGAAGTACTTGAAAGGGTGCAACAGGGAAGAAGGGTTGCTGGTTCCTTGAAAGCAGTGATAAGAAACAGGGAAACGAGTATGGAAGTGAAGAAGCCATTACATGACTACTGAATTGTGATACCAACTCTAACGTATGGAAGTGAAGCTTGGACCTTGTTTGAGGGACAGAAGTCAAGAGTGAGAGCAATGGAAATAAGTTATTTGAGAGGAGCATGTGGAGTCACATGGAGAGACAGGCTGACAAATGAGGAAATGAAGGAGCGTGGTGGTCTGGATGTGGATGTGATAGGAAGCGTTAGGAGAAACACACTGAGGTGGTTTGGACAATGCGGAGAGAATGGAGAGTGAGAGACTGGTGAGGACAGTGATGTGAGTGAGGTGGAGGGGGGGGAGGCCAAGGATGAGATGGAGGGATGGAGCGGAGAGGTATATGAGAGAGGGAGGTGTGAGCTGGGAGCAGGGCAGTGAAATGGCGGGGTTCAGGGCGACATGGAGGCGACATATATATATATACAGACGCCTTAATCCCATAAGGGGTGGCCACAAACAAATCGCCTTCATGTCACCCTGAACCCATATATATATATATATATATATATATATATATATATATATATATATATATGTTTGTATGTAATGCTAGGTGTTTTAAAGGTCGGCTTCCCATCCCTTAAACGCCTAGTGTGTAGCTGGGCTCTCTTTCTAGACTGGAGCTTAGACAAATAGGAGAGAGACAGGACACAAAAACTCTAGGCAACAACCTTACACGTGTATTACTAAGTTGTACAGTGGAACGGGTAGATGTCATGGATACAGATACACTGGACACTTACAACTCTTATGTCTAGATATGGGTTATCAATATCGCGCAGGATACTGCTCGGGTCAAAATGAATAGCACTTGGGGCAGAGGTTTACACATTTATTAGTTACACGAAGTCTAAGTTTTATATATTCGTGGAGTTGCTGGTACTGTTTCACTGTCAGTTAGTGTCACTTTAGCACTGGGGTCTGTGTGCAGGAGGTGTTATCAGATGGTAGCATATTCATTATAATTGACTCTTATCTCACTGCATGGCTGTGTTCACGGTTGCACTGTCACTTTTACTGATCCCACCACTTTGATATTATCACTGGTGCTTCTCTTACTGACTTCTGTGATGTGGTTAGTTCACTGCTCTGCCTTCATGTCACTGAGTCGAACATTGTACTATCACTGTCACTCCTTTCTGATCTGGGCATTGTGGCGGTCAGGTATAAGGGTGGCAGAGGTGTCACAGCCTCAATACTGACGGGGCTGGGTTCCGCCGGGTTCCTCTGTGTTCAGAGTCCACGGGATCACACGCAGGGGCGTCCTCTCTCGTCCGGGGCTGCGGGTGGCGAAGGGCCCCGCACTTTCAGGGCTGGGGGCGGGAGTATGACCCTCAGGGCTGGGGCCGAACAACTGCCTGAACTTCTTGCTCAGGCGCCTGAAGGAGGACAAAGATCTCGGGCGTCAGGGTGTGGGGAGATCCCGCCCGGAGGTCCTGGGGGTGGTCTGGGGTTCCCGAGGGCTGCGGTCCCCGGTGCTCAGTGGCGCCGTCAGGAAGGGGCTGCAGCACCGGCCTATGTTGGGGTCCATTAGGTGGGTCCTCTCCAGAGCTGGTTGCAGGGAGAAGAGGCCGGGGGAAGTCATGGGGCCTCTCCAGTACTCCTCCAGGCTGGGGACTCCCTCTGAGTCGTGGGTTGGGAAACAGGAGTCAGCTCCTGATAGAGGAGTGGCTGCAGGCTGTCTCCTGCCGTAGGGCCCAGCTACTGGCCATGGCCTTCTAGGGGCATGGCTACAGGCCATCGCCAAGGCCTGGTTACTGGCCATGGCCTGGGGGAGGGAGCAGCTACCAGCAGACCCAAGGGCTCCTTTGGAGCGGCTACAGGCCGTCTCCTGACAAAGGTGGGAGCAGCTGCAGGCCGTCTCCTGATTTCCCTCAGAATGGCTACAGGCCGTCTCCTGATTTCCCTCAGAGTGGCTACAGGCCGTCTCCTGACGAAGGTGAGAGTGGCTGCAGGCCATCTCCTGATTCCCCTCAGAGCGGCTACAGATTGTCCCCTTCAGGAGGGTTGAATGGCTACAGGCCATCTTGGGGAGGGCACCTTCAGAGCGGCTACAGGCTGTCTGGTGATGAAGGCGGGAGCAGCTGCTGGTCATCTCCTGATTTCCCTCAGAGCAGCTACAGGCCGTCTCCTTCAGGAGGGTTGAGTGGCTACAGGCCGTCTCCTTATTTCCCTCAGAGCGGCTACAGGCTGTCTCCTTATTTCCCTCAGAGCGGCTACAGGCTGTCTCCTTCAGGAGGGTTGAGTGGCAACAGGCCATCTCAGGGGTGCTAGCAGGAGCTGGAGAAACAGCTCCACCCCGATGTTGGTTGGGGAAGGCTTGCCCGGAAAGTAGTCTTGTATTCCTGCTATGGTGGCGGGGGGCGAGCTCTGGGTCATAGGGGTGCGTGGCCCGGGCGGACTTATGCCATTGTTGCCCTGAGTCTTGGCGCACTGTCGTTGCTCCTCTATGGGCTCCACGTAGGGGTGTCGGTTTGCCCCCTGTGGCACTATGCTGCATTTTACCATATATATATATATATACAGTATATGGATAGATAGATAGATATAATTACACACACACACACACACACACACACGAAGTCATATATAGTTGAATGAAAGCTGATGAGCTGCATTTACGAAATGGATATGAGTGTCCTTGGTTATTATTCTCTTTATACTCTGACTTAGCCTTAAAATCCTCCATCTTGAATGTTGAGTTGTAACAATAGATTACAACTAGAACATGATGCTGGTCACGAGGAAGTATTGTGAAAGGGATGTATGGCTGTAGCATTGTCTCATATTGTCCCTGAATTATGTGAAATATGCCGCAAAAGATGAAATCTAGGCAAAATTAAGGTGAAAGAAGAATGGCCAAATGAATCTTCCAATCTTACACTTAGCTGTCAGCAGAGTGATAGAGGTTGGGGATCTTTGTCAAGCTAGTTAGGTCTTTTCATTCTTGTTCTGCACTGGTTGTGTCACCACCACCGCCATCATAGCCCTACTTCTCACTATATGAATGGATATAACTTATATAAGATGCAGAAACAAGAAAGGGAAAACAGTACCAGGAAAACTATGGACAGAGTTCCAGTGAAATAGCTGTACCATACTCTTGTTGGGTTGCATTGTCGTTGGCCTGTGCGGCATCCCACAGCCTTTTTATTTTTTTCACTGTTTATTTTGCACATATTTACTAACCCCATCACTACGGTGATGCCTTGTGTATTTCGTTCTGGCTACCACCAGGCGAAGAATTTCGCAAGAAGAATACCTCCAGCATCCTCATGGCTGCGATGATGACAGCGGTTTTTTTCCTGCCACCACCAAATGATTATCTTATCCTGAAGCCAGATCTTGTACGGAAGGAGTTAAGAGTCTCATGTGTGTGTGTGTTGGTAGATTCAGTTTTTCTGGTCTTTCTTTGTAGCTTAGATCCCTTAAGCTTGGTACCCATCTTGTAGCTGCCCTTTGTACTTTTTCAGTCTTAGCTATGTGTTTTTTGAGATGAGGATTTCAGACTACTAATGCATACTCCAGGGTTGATCTGATGAATGATTTTATTATCTTTCTCAGCATGTCATCATTTATATATGTCAGTGCTGTTCTAATATTAGCAAGCAATGTATACATGTTACGTACGGTACCTTCTCACTGACGGTCAACTGGAGATAGTCTGTTATTGATAATCACTCATAGGTCATTCTTCCTTTCTAATATGTATAGGGTTGATCTTCCTAACTTGTAATCCCAATCTGGACTTTTCACACCTTTACCAAACTTAATTACATGACACTTGTCCACATTAAATTCCATTTGCCATTTATTGCTTCATTCATGAAGCTTATTTAATTCCTCTTTCAGCTCTTTGCAAGAATCTGTGTTAGTAATTTTCCTTTGTATTTTTGCATCATCAACAAACAGATTTAGATAGATTCCATTTCTAGTATTACTGTCTGTGTCATATATACTAAAAACATAATTGGTGCAAGCACTGGGTCATATGGAACTCCCCTAGTCACTTCGGTCCATGATGAGTAATTTCCCCTTAGTACTGTTCTCATTTTTCATTTTCTAAAATCCTGCATCCAACAGTACCGATTGCCTTGGACTCCTCCTTGATGGTGCAGTTTCTATAAAAGTCTTTGGTGCAGTACTCTGTCAGATGCTGTCTTGAAATCTAATTACAGTACTGTAAATACTGTCCACCCATCCTTCTCGTTTCTGTAACTCTATCATAGTAGCTTAATAGATTAGTAACACATGATTTTCTAAAACCGAACTGCCTTTCTATTACCATACTGTGTTCTAGATGGTTTACCCAAACTTTTGTTATCAGTTTTTCTAGTATCTTACAACACTGGTCAGTGATACTGGTCGGTAGTTTAGTGGATTCTGTCTGTTTCCTTTCTTGAATAGGGGAACAATGTTTGCTTTCTTCCAAATATCAGGTAGTGGACCTTGATATAAGGATTCCTTGAATATTAAATGTAATGGTCAGCTTAACTCTTCTGCACATTCATGTAGCACCCAACCTGAAATTTCGTTAGGACCACATGCTTTTCCTTTGTCTAATTTACTTAACTCTTCCTGTACTTCTTTTTGTAATATTTGTATACCTGGTAATACGTGTGGGCTTGCATGTTCCATATCATCTCTTTCAAAATTATTTTCTTTTATTTAGTGCTTCACATATATCTTTCTCTTGTGTATAGATGAACCCCTCGTCCGTAATGGACTGTATTTATCTTTAACATTGGTTTTGTTTTTGATGTATCTGTAAAATAACTTAGGTTGATCACTACTTTTATTTATAATGTCATGCTCAAACTGTCTTTGAGCCCCTCTCCATATCTTTATATAATCATTTTTTGCTGGTTTATAGTTGTTATATGCCCTCTCACTATCGTGTCTTCTGTATCTGTTCCACAATTCTCATTTTTCTTTTGATTTTATACATCTATAGTAAACCATTTCTTTGTTTTTTGTTTCTTTGTGCTGAGGGATGTAATTTTGGACTCCCATTTCATAAAATCACAGAATTTCCTATATATTTTCCATATAATATATATGTGTGTGTACAGTAGATGGAAAAAAGTGACAGCTTTCCAGTATTACCGGGTATAAATTATCTGGCAGTTTCATCATATCCCAGGGAATGAGAGTGTTCATACAATGATGTAATCTAATTGTGCCTTTTTCTGTACAGAGGTGTTGATCCGGAATCAGAGCATGGAGGAGGTGGTGCAGAAGATCCATGAGGGAAGCACGCTGTGGAAGGTGCGTGGTATCAACAAGTGGTACCACCGCCACTACAAGGTTGATGTTGACAACATGAGTCTTGTTGGGGAGTCGAAGAAGTGGTGGTCACCAGGTGGAGGAATTGGTAGGTGTGATGAGAGCTTGGAGCTGTTAGGGTGTTGTATTTTAGTTTTGAAAATGTTTGTTAGGAGAAGAAGAGGTATTTCCAGATACTGTGTGAAGAGGAAGCTGTGGGTATCAAATTGATTGTGTTTTAGTATTTTTGAGGGGAGCTTTAATATTTCAGAAAGGAGTGCTTGAGGATGCAAAAGTGGATATACAGTATGTGGATTGACTGAAACTAAATGGAAAGGTGAAAGGGTGAGAGAATGGGAATATGGTGTAGGTATATGTGCAGGAGTCAATGAGAATGAGAGGGCAAGAGAGGGAGTATGTCTGATGATAAGCAAGAAGTGGAAGGAGAATATAAGAGAGTATGGAACAGTGGGTGCAAGGATTGTATGGGTGAGGATGAAAGTAGGTATACAAGTGTGGGCGATTGTATGTGTGTATGCCCCAACAGAGGATCGAGTGGCAAGAGTGAAAGATGAGTTTGGGGTGAGAGTAGAAGCATGTATGGACAAGTTTGAGAGGAGCGAGAGAGTGCTGTTTATTGGAGACATGAATGGCAAAGTTGGGAATGTACGAGTGGATGGAGTGGTTAGTCAGTGGGGTGTGCCAGCTGAAGTAGATGGGAATGGTAGTGCTTTGGTGGACATCTGTGCTTGTAAGGGGTTGGCAATAGCCAACACCTACTTTCGTCATAAGATGATCAACCGGTATACATGGAGAGTAATGAGGAGGATGGATGGTGAACTTGTTGAACGAAAGGCAATGATAGACTACGTGTGTGTGGATGAGCGAATGAGAAGACAGGTGTTGGATGCAAGAGGGTGGGGGAAGGGAGTCTCGGACCATCACTTAGTGATGGCCAAGGTAGAGATGCAAAGAAAGTGGTTGTCATTTCGGTATGTTTGATATTCATAGGCAAAAATAAATAAATAAATAAAATGCCCATTATTATCATGGAGGAAGGAGCATTATCTTTTACATGTGACATGAGGGAAATCTGTGAATTACTGTACACATTCTGGCTTTGTTTGTGTCGTTATGAAAGATTATGTTGCAGACATCTGTTTACCTCTTAAAGCACAGGAGGAAGGAGATTTCATCCAGGATTAATTTGTTCATTTTTTATTTGTGTTTCCCAAGGAGATTTAATTCTAATTACTGTATCTTGCATTGGATGATTCCAGTCAGTGAAAATAAGGGAAATACGTTTGGATCGGTGATGATTACAACACTCACCTTAAAAAATATATATACAGGCAGAAGCCGAGATACAATACCCCTAGATGCGATACCCCATCAAAGCAGTGGGAGTAGAATTACCACCCTACCCCGCCAAACGATGGCCAAGCTCCGGGATAATGATGGGTTTTGTTTTGTTTTTAAAACTGATTTTGATGATATTTTAGACAAATTTTGTGTTTAGGTTTATTTGGAAGCTGTTTATAGACTTAGATTAATGTGTTTTAATCATAGTTGGGGTGAACATTGTCATTTTGGGGTGCAGTTTATTAAGTTTGATTTTTTCATACTTATTTTTGATGATTTCCAGATTTTATTTTTGGATTGACAGAGTTAGAGAAAGAACAGAGGAATTAGTTGGAGAAGAACAGAGAGGCTTTAGGAAGGGAAGAGGTTGTGTAGATCAGGTATTCATTCTTAGATCTTTAGTGGAAAAGTTTCTAGAGAAGGGAAAGAAGTTGTATGCGGCTTTCATGGATTTGGAGAAAGCATATGACAGTGTAGATAGACGAGGATTGTGGAAAGTATTAAGAATATATGGAGTAGATGGGAAGTTGTTGAATGCTGTGAAGAGTATGTACAGTATGATGGTGCTAAGGCTGCAGTGCGTGTGGAAGGTGAACTAAGTGAATTTTTCTCTTTGAAGGTTGGGTTGAAACAGGGATGTGTCATGTCTCCATGGTTGTTCAATCTGTACATGGATAAGGTAATAAAAGAGGTACAAGGTAGGGTAGTGGATGTTGGAGTGGCCCTGGTGACAGAGGATAGTGTTTGGAAACTCCCTGTACTGTTGTTTGCAGATGATACTGTGTTGTTGAGTGAAGATGAAGGGGAGTTGCAAGGCTTGGTGGGTGAGTTTGGGAGAGTGTGTAAGAAACGGAATCTAAAGGTAAATGTAGGGAAGAGTAAAGCGATGGTCTTTGAGATAGGTGAAGTCAGTGAATGTACAGCGAGGTTGGATGGTGAGGAATTGGAAAATGTGAGTACGTTTAAGTACTTGGGTAGTGTGATGAGTAAAGATGGAGGTTTGGAGGGTGAAGTGCTTGAAAGGGTACAGCATGGAAGAAAGGTTGCTGGTTCCTTGAAAGCAGTGATAAGAAACAGGGAAGTGAGCATGGAAGTGAAAAAGTTACTACATGACAGTATTGTGATACCAACTCTAATGTATGGAAGTGAAGCTTGGACATTGTTGGAAGGACACAAGTCAAGAGTGAGAGCAGTGGATGTGAGTTATTTAAGAGGAGCCTGTGGAGTCACAAGGAGAGACAGGTTGACGAATGAGGATATAAAGGAGCATTGTGATGTGGATGTGATAGGAAGCGTTATGAGGAACACACTGAGGTGGTTTGGCCATGTGGAGAGGATGGAGGGTGAAAGACTGACGAAGAGAGTGTACGTGAGTGAGGTGGAAGGGGTGAGAGGGAGGGGGAGGCCGAGGATGAGATGGAGGGATGAGGTGGAGAGGTATATGAGAGAGGGGGGTGTGAGTTGGGAACAGGGCAGTGAAATGGCGGGAGACAGGGCGACTTGGAGGCGATTTGGTTGTGGCCACCCCAAACAGGATTGAGGCGTCTGGCAATAGATGGATAGATAGATAAACTGCTTTTAGGCTTAGTTTAGATTGTTTTAAAGATATTTGGGGATTTACGTTAGCTAGAAACTTGTTTTTGAACTCATTTGGGTGGGTTTAGGACTTGGTTGGGGAAGAGCCCCAAGTCTCAAAAATGCATCCCTATACTTTACATGTTAAATCTACTCCAAAATATGATACCCCGCCTAGCGATGGGTTTTACTTAACCAACTGCATCGTGAATGCCTGTATATCATTTGTGAAAGTTATCCAAAGATAGCTCCTGGGAATCTGGTCTGTCATAATTATGATCGACCAGACCTCATCCACTGGACCACACTGGCTTTCAAGGTCCTGTGAATGTTGCCAGTACTGTTGCACTAGGGTTGTCTGGATGCATCAGTATTAATAGGTAGATTTATACCTCATGGTTCTCCACCAGAGACCAGGGAAGAATTTATTGCATATCCCATTAATAGAATGGTGTCATTGAAGAATAGGTTGCCCTTCACAGAATTGAGAACAAAGCTAGGTATGCAGGTACTAGTCATAGTAGGTCATGTGTTCGGGTAGGCTAAAGTACTTAGATTGAGAATAATGTTGGGAAAGATGTGTAAGCATGAATGTTGATGGAAGAAGAAGAAACCACCCCAAGATAAATACAGGTGATGAGATTTTAGCCTATAAATTGAAATAGAGAGATGAAGACATACCAGCTGGGAAAGTTGTAATATGGTAAGCCACAGTGTGAGCATGGAACTGGCTGTAACACTTGGATGATGATGATGATGATGATGATGATGCCCTTTATATTTTCTTTGGGTAATAGTTCGTTGGCTACACATGATTTGGGAGGTACTATCATGAGCATGAAGTGTGGCTACAAGCTAAATAACTAGCCACACAGTCAGCATCCTTATGCAGGAAACTCAGCCACAAATATGTAGAGTCCATGTTCAACGTGAAACTCATACGTTGTTGTAAATCTTTTTTACACATCTTAGATTTCTTCAGTCCAACAGTTTCCAGCAATTGATGGGAAGTAATTAACTGGTTTGGGGACTCTGATTTTCTTCCAGTCAGTAGAAAGCATCATCTGTACTATGGCAAACCTCAGTATGGATTTCCATAGGAGGAAGTGTGACATTATTTGACTGGCTGGCTGATTCATTTTTCTTTATACATATAAAGACTCCATTTTTCATTATACGTACAAAGGCTCCAACTTGCTTCCATGTATGGGAAATGGTCACCTAATGGTGGCTGTCCATGCTGGACGATCTAAACAGCCTCTTTGATCAGTTCTTTGTCCCTGAGGTCACACTATATGACATCAAGCCATTTTTGGTCTGCTGCTTGCAACTGTACCCTCATCGTTCATTCTTCTCACCCTCCACACCCGGTCATCATCCTCCATCCACTCCCCATCTCAGACCTACCCCTTCTCATTACATCACTAATACATTAAAGTCCCAACCTTCCTCTCAACTCTTCATTTGCAATCCTAAGCCCCCAGGCTTATCATTCAAGGATGCACGACTTATTCATCATGTCTTTCTCATCTGTGTACATTTGAACCTATGATAGTCCTCATCCTTTACTGTCCAAGTCTCTCTACCATACAGCATTACACTCCAAACACATACTGCATAAAAGGACCCCATAGCACAGAGGGAGAACCCTCACAATGACTGAAGAAGAAACAGCTTAACATCTCCCAGCTACTCTTTTCCCTTGCTACCAAGCTAGCTATAACCCTACCTTCAGCACATAACATGTCCCACAAATGCTGTAACAAAACTCCACCACACACTTAACACTATTCTGGGTAGATGGCATGCCGACTTATCATTTGTTGGCCAACTGATTCCGGGCCGATGATGCGGCTGCATGTAATTTTTTTAGCGATTTTTCATGGCTCAAATTCGTGACACAACATTTTGGTGAACACACCAGACATGCACAAATATTCGTTGGAAACATACCCCTGGCCCGGGAACAGAGTAGAAAAGTTATGCAAGGCTGGCCCGGTGTAGTGTTAAGGAACTCCATCAGTATTAATCCTGTCCATTCACTCCTTCTGTATGCTCTCCTATACCTACCACACACTTAGAGTCAGCATTTATTGCAGCCTATCTCTAATACCACTCCATCTCTAATGCACCCACTTATTACAGATACTGCACAAAGTGGAGTTGTTTCTTGCACTTTGTGCAAACTGCACATGGTCATAATCCTGCTATGACAGTAACACCACCAGTCTTAGATATCATCAATTTTGTTTTATCCATGTTTTCTTTCAAATTCTTGTACCCCATTCTGTCTCTCCACTTACTGAATCTTTCCTCTGCTGCTTTCTTTTTCTCTGTGATCAACACCAAGTTATCAGTAAATAACAACCCCTCTTGGTAATCCTCTTCTGAAGTCACTTGAAGTTTGAAGCACTATAACAAACAATAAAGGACTTAAAATTGACCTCTGATGCACACCAACGTTCATTGAAAAATCATCACTAAAACCTCTGTTTAGTCTCACCAGGGTGCTAGCACCCTCATACATTACCTTAACCACTCAAACCAACCATTGCTCAGTCCCAGGCTTTTTCATTGCCCTCCTCACCACCTCCTTAGACATACTTTGACAGAGTCCCTAGAGAGGTGGTGAAGTGGGCAGTAACAAAGCTTGGGATTGAGGAGTGGCTGGTTAGGTCATTATGGCCTTGTTTGTGGGTACTTGCACCCAGGTAAAGGTGTATGAAAATTTGAGTGATGAGTTTTCCGTGACTGTTGGTGTGCGCCAGGGGTCAGTTTTGAGCCCCTTGTTGTTTATCATGGTATTTGAATCTCTCTCACATGACATCAGAAATAGACTCCCGTGGGAGATGTTGTATGCTAATGATTTGATGTTGAGCAAAGAGAATGAAAGAGAGGTGGAGGAAAGATTTAGGAAGTGGGAAGATGGTATGGGGTACAAGGGCTTAAGAGTAAATGCAGATAAAACAAAAGTGATGATATCTAGGACTGGTGGCTGTACTGCCAAACAAGAGGGAGAGTGGCCATGTACGATTTACCACAAGGATGTGAGAAGTAATTCCATCTTGTGCAGCATCTGTGATAAGTGGGTGCATAAGAGGTGTAGTGGTATTAGAGGAAGACTGTGAGATAACGCTGATTTCATGTGTGTGGTGTGTCAGGGAGAGCAGGTGGAGATTGTCATGCATGAAAGGATTGAATTTGCTGATGAGTCTCTTGAGTGTGTGAAAGAGTTTTGTTATTTGGGAGACATGTTATGTGCTGGAGGTGGGATTGGAGCTAGATCTGTGGCTAGGGTGAGGAGTCGTTGGAAGAAGTTCAGGAAGCTGTTGCCTCTCCTGATATTGAGAGGACTCTCCCTACATGCTAAGGGGTCTTTATGTGCAGCATGTGTTAGGAGTGTGATGCTGTATGGTAGTGAGACTTGGGCAGTAAAGGAAGAGAATATTCGCAGGCTCAAACATACAGAAATGATAAATGATTGGGTGGATGTGCAGTGTGTCCCTGAGTGTGAGGTCTGGGGGGGGCTAGGTTTATGATGGAGGAGTTGAGGGGTAGGATGGGACTGGAGTGTTTTGATGTTGTGATGAGGAGAGGTAGATTGAAATGGTTTGAGCACGTGGAGAGGATGGGGGATGATAATTGGGTACAGAAAGTGAGAAGTGTTAATGTTAGGGGTGGGGTTGCTTGAGGTAAATCAAAAAAGACCTAGGATGAGGTCATTGAATGTGACCTTAGGGATAAGGGACTGAATAGGGAAGCTGCCGGAGATCGAGCAGCATGGAGAGCCACCAATAGGTGACCAATCCTGATGCATACAAGCATGTCGGAGCTTTCAAAAATGAATGAACGAACAGAAACAAAGTACAACTCTGTAATCTTTCCTATATTTTTTTCCTGAAGCTGTCATACAATAAACATTGCATCAATGCACGGAGAGGTTGGATAGTGAGGAAATGGAAAATGTGAGTACGTTTAAGTACTTGGGTATAATGTGATGCATAAGGATGGAAGTTTGGAGGTTGAAGTGCTTGAAAGGGTACAACAGGGAAGAAAGGTTGCTGGTTCCTTGAATACAGTGATAAGAAACAGGGAAGTGAGCATGGAAGCGAAAAAGTTACTACATGACAGTATTATGATACCAACTCTAACGTATGGAAGTGAAGCTTGGACGTTGTTGGAAGGACACAAGTCAAGAGTGAGAGCAGTGGAAATGAGTTATTTAAGAGAAGCCTGTGGAGTCACAAGGAGAGACAGGTTGACAAATGAGGATATAAAGGAGCGTTGTGGTGTGGATATGGATGTGATAGGAAGCGTTAGGAAGAACACACTGAGGTGGTTTGGCTATGTGGAGAGGATGGAGGGTGAGAGACTGATGAGGAGATTGTATGTTAGTGAGGTGGAGGGGAGGAGAGGGAGGGGGAGGCCGAGGATGAGATGGAGGGATGGGGTGGAGAGGTATATGAGAGAGGGGGATGTGAATTGGGAGCAGGGTAGTGAAATGGCGGGGGACAGGGCGACGTGGAGGCGATTTGTTTGTGGCCATCTCGAACGGGATTGAGGCGTCTGGCAATAGATAGATAGATAGATAGATCAGTGGTCCCTTTGCCTGGAATAAACCCAAATTTCATTTCATCAGTAATCGTTCTTTCCCTATCATACCTTCAGGACTGTATCCATTGCCTTCATTGTTGGTCTAAAAACTTGATGCCTCTATAATTTCCTCTTTCTGGGGCATCTCTATTCCTCTTATACACATTTACAGTTGTGCTCATCAACCAATCATCTGGAACAACAGACTTATGTAAAATCAGATTTATTAAATCAGTAACTAGACTCACTCCAGTATCTCCAGAGACTTTGAGCATCTTGTCAGTCAACCCAGACATACCCACAGGTCGCCCCAACTGCATGTTGAGGATTGCTTGGTCCACGGTAGCAGTATTAACCAAAGGCCAAGGGCCAAACAGTAGCTCCACAATTTCCAAACTTTTCTTTTTCCAGTCCTGCTCCTTGTTCAGCAAGCGGTTGTAATGTTGTCTTCAAGCATCCTTAATATCCCCACTATCCACCACTACCTCTTCATTGTCATGCTTCAAAGACTGCTTACCAATAATATCCCTGTTTTCTTTCATTATGTGTTGTGCCTTTTTAAATAGCAGATTCCTCTTTTCAACACTATTTAGACCATCTAGTAAAAGTCTCTGAGACTTTGCCCTTTATACTGTACCCCTTTCTCTTACTATCACTCTTCCATTTCCTGGACAGTCTTCTTTTTGCTTTAACTGCAGCATTTACTCCCTCATCCCACCATATTATCTTTTGCCTTGGTGGGGCCCTTGTCCAGCCACCCACAATGAATTGGTAGCTGTCAAGAGATTGCTCTTGAGTGCTCTGTACTGCTCATTTACACTTTGTCAGCTACTCATCTTGCAGCTTGGTTTTCAGCTTCCATATTTTCCTCCAAGGTACATGGCTTCTTCACTACCTGTTTCTTCATCACCTTGTCACTCAGTAATTTGTGCTGCTGCACACACCATCTACCCCTATAATCATCTTTTCCTTTACTAGCCTCCTGTTGACCCTCTTGACCAGGAAATTGTCGATCTGGCATCTGTAATACCCTCTATATGGTTTTGTTCAGCTGAGGTAAATCATTGAAGGGCTAAGTGGAAGGAGAAATTTCAAGAATTCTGTACTTGAAGGTGGATTACAGTAGAATGAAGAACTGATTGAGTGAGAGCTTGTGGATGTTTATGTAAATACGGATGGGGGTAAGAATGTCAAATCTGTGTATCTGTAGCCAGATGCCATAATCTCATAAGGGGTGGCCAGTTGCCTTTGAGTTAGTTTTTTTGTGGGGACGGGCACTAACCCTCCGCAAACCCAGTTGTTGACGCAGGAAACACGTACGAGTTGATTATGTGGTTACAACCCCGCATTGTAAATGGTTTCGTGGCTTACAGGAAACCATTAGGCTTGTCATTCAATGTAAAGCCTCCTGAGAAGTAAAGAAGAATCTGACGAGTAAGAAAAAGTGACAGGAAAGATGGGGGAAATAGGAAGAGAGTAGGGCAGACACGGAAAAATAATGATAACAGTGAAGGAAGAAGTAGGCAGCATTACATCGAGTGGATGATGGTCATCACCACCTACCACTATGAATGTGACTGAATTATTTTTGCTTTGAGAGAGTGTAGCACAGGATGAAAAACTGTAAAATAATTGATTGAGAACTTTTTATTTTTTTCATAATTTGACTGATATAGTATATGACAGGGTAAGATTGTTGTTGTTGTTCAGTTGCTTGACAATTTAAGTTGAATATGCCAGTACAATATGATATTTAACGTGGCAGATCTGGTGAAGAGGGAGAATTGGTATATTACAGGTGAGCAGTGTGTGAAGAATGATGAAGGAAGGGTAGTGGTGAACAGTGGGGATATTAAAGATGCATGGAGAGAGCATCATAACCAGTTGTTGAATGAGGAGTTTGACTGGGACAGGGAAGGTTTGGAGCCAGCAGATCCAGTGTTTGGCCCTTGACCTTTGATTGATGCTGCTACTGTGAGTGAGGCAATAGGCAGGATGCAAGTGGGGAAGGCAGCTGGTGTGTCTGGGTTGACTGCTTAAATGTTGAAGGCCTCAGGAGATATAGGAGGGAGGTTAGTCACTGACCTGTTCAATATGATTGTATATGAGTGTGTAGTCCCAGAAGATTGGCTGAAGAGTGTAATTGTAAGTATGTACAAGGGGAAGGGTGATGCCCTGGAAAGAGGAAATTATAGAGGTATTAAGCTTTTAGATCAGATAATGAAGGTAATGGAGAGTGTTCTAAAAGTTATGATTAGAGATGAGTGAATATTGATGAGATACAGTTTGGGTTTCTGCCAGGCAGGGGGACCACTGATGCCATCTTCATTGTCCGATAGCTTCAGGAAAAATACAGAGGAAAGAAAAGGGAAATGCACTTTGTTTTTGTTGATTTGGAGAAGGCCTTTGACAGAGTCCCTAGAGAGGTGGTGAAGTGGGCAATGAGAAAGCTTGGGATGGAGGAGTGGCTGGTTAGGGTGGTTATGGCCATGCATGTGGGTGCTCGCACCCAGGCAAGAGTGAATAGAGATTTGAGTGATGAGCTTTCCGTGAATGTTGGTGTGCATTAGGGGACAGTTTTGAGTCCCTTGCTGTTTATCTTGGTACTTGAAGCCCTCTCATGTGACTTAAGAAATGTCTTCCATGGGAGATGTTGTATGCTGATGATATGGTGTTGATTGCAGAGAATGTAAGGGAGGCAGAGGAAGGACTTAGGAAGTGGAGAGATGGTATGGGACACGAGGGCTTAAGAGTAGATGCAGATAAAACAAAAGTGATGATATCCAGGGTTGGTGGTGGTACTGTCAAAGAAGAGGGAGAGTGGCCATGTGCAATTTGCCACAAGGGTGTGGGAAGTAATTCCATCTTGTGCAGTGTTTGTGATAAGTGGGTGCATAAGAGATGTAGTGGTATTACAGTAAAGGTAAACTGCGAGATAATGCTGATTTTTTTGTGTGTGGCATATCGAGGAGAGCAGATGGAGATTGTCAGGCGTGAAAGGATTGAATTTGCTGGTGAGTCTCTTGAGTGTGTGGAAGAGTTTTGTTATTTGGGAGACATGTTATGTGCTGGAGGTGGGGCTGGAGTTAGCTTTGTGGCTAGGGTGAGAAGTAGTTGGAAGAAGTTCAGGGAGCTGTTGTCTCTCCTGACATTGAGAGGGCTCTTCGTATGTGCTAAGAGACCTTTGTATGCAGCATGTGTTAGGAGTGTAATGCTTTATGATAGTGAGATCTGGACAGTAAAGGAAGATATTCTTAGGCTCAGACATACAGAAATGACAATGATTAGGTTGATGTGCAGTGTGTCCCTGCATGGAAGAGCTGGAGGGGCTGGGTTTACCATGGAAGAGTTAAGAGGTAGGATGAGATGGGAGTGTATTGGTATTGTGATGAGGAGAGATAGATTGAGTTGGTTTGGGCATGTGGAGAGGATTGGGGATGATAACTGGGTGCAGAAAGTGAGAAGCGTTAATGTTGGGGGTGGGGTTGCGAGGGGTAGTCCGAAAAAGACATGGAACGAGGTCGTTAAGTGTGACCACAGGGTTAAGGGACTGAACAGGGAGGCTGCCATAGATCGAGCAGCATGGGGAGCTGCCAGTAGGTGACCAAGGCCGACGCATACAAGCATGTTGGAGCCTTCAAAAACAAAACAAAAAAATGATCTCATGGTATTTCCGGTCTTTTGGCAGTTTTCAGAAATAGTCCCGTTATTAAATTTTCTGCTCTTCCGGCACATATGCTGAGCCGATTGGCCAATTTGACGCTCTTGGTGCTAAATCTAGCGCTTTTCATAATAATTTTGCACTTTTCATAATAATTTAACGCCAATATATATTAGTCTTTGAGAGAGGTGAAGTCAGTGAATGTACAGCGAGGTTGGATGGTGAGGAATTGGAAAATGTGAGTACGTTTAAGTACTTGGGTAGTGTGATGAGTAAGGATGGAGGTTTGGAGGGTGAAGTGCTTGAAAGGGTATAGCAGGGAAGAAAGGTTGCTGGTTCCTTGAAAGCAGTGATAAGAAACAGGGAAGTGAGCATGGAAGTGAAAAAGTTACTACATGACAGTATTGTGATACCAACTCTAACGTACGGAAGTGAAGCTTGAACGTTGTTGGAAGGACACAAGTCAAGGGTGAGAGCAGTGGAAATGAGTTATTTAAGAGGAGCCTGTGGAGTCACATGGAGAGACAGGCTGACGAATGAGGATATAAAGGAGCGTTGTGGTGTGGATGTGGATGTGATAGGAAGCGTTATGAGGAACACACTGAGGTGGTTTGGCCATGTAGAGAGGATGGAGAGTGAGAGACTGACGAAGAGAGTGTATGTGAGTGAGGTGGAGGGGGAGAGAGGGAGGGGGAGGCCGAGGATGAGATGGAGGGATGGGGTGGAGAGGTATATGAGAGAGGGGGGTGTGAGCTAGGAGCAGGGGAGTGAAATGGCGGGGGACAGGGCGACTTGGAGACGATTTGTTTGTGGCCACCCCAAACGGGATTGAGGCGTCTGGCAATAGATAGATAGATAGATTTATTAGATTTTCTTCTATGTTTAGCGAGTTTTGAAGTCCAATTTAACACGAAAATTTGAACAGTTCACCTATAGCTTAGCACGTTTTAAAGTTGAACTTAGCGCTTTTGATTTCTGTATGCCAACCCTGCCGGCCATCGTGATCCATGAGTTTCTGGCTTCGTGAGCAGGACCTTTCGAAGTTTGGAAATTTTGTCATGCTATTTTAGTCATCCTCTCGTTCTCGTGTTGCGCTGTGGCCTGAACTGGTGGAAGACCTTCTGGTGTTTTGAAAAGACACACCCATAAGGTGCTGACTATCACCAAGAAGATTGAATTATTGAAAAATTTGGAGGTGGGTGTTCCCAGGAAGAAGATAATGGAAGATTTCGGTGTGAGCTCTTCCACTTTATACGACCTTAAGAAACAGAAGGCTGGTTTAGTGCTTCGGGTTGACCAATAATGCTTGCTGGACACTGGCATTGCATTGGAGTGACCTACCATGATTGCTAGAAACTTTTTGGCAGGTTTTCCCGATCTTCCAGCAGTTTCTGCTCTTTCAACACCTGCTTGGTCCCATAGTTGCCGAATGAGAGGACTTTTAATGTATTTGTGTCACAGAGACACCCAGGCAGTTCCTCAGTGGTGGACTATAAGTCCAACGCATTTGAGGTTTTTTGTTATTGTTTTGTTGTGTGAATGCCAGATGATGTGATACTGTTTTGTATGGTACAATGTGCAGCTGTATGTAATGTACAGTTGATTTCAGAAGTTCTGCTACAGAGGCACAAACCATAAGCCCGTGTAGACAAGGAGGGAATGCTTAAGCACATTATAGGCTGACAATTATTAGAAGGCTGTTTTGGGACATTAAATTACCTGTGGAGGTACTGTAACTAATAGAAATTCATACCTTTGTCACATACACAGCATGCCACTACCATAGACTTGTGAATTCAGCAGTGCATGTCATCTATGGTACAGTATTAAATAATCTCAGAGGTTAAATGTGAGGAATACACAGTGTTTTAGAATGCAGGCTTGATTGGATTGGGAGCCTTTGGTTGAAGCAAGATAAGTTGTGTAAGAATATTTTTGCCATGGATATCCTCCTTGAGGTCTAAAACTTTATTATTCCTTTATTTTTGTTCAGCGTTTCATACTAAAAGATGCTAACCTGACTGTTTCTGTACAAACAGATCAGTTATTGGTTTTATGTAGTTTTTAGTCTGCTCAAATCATTAAAGTGTTCTTTCTATCTTTATTCCTCAAGACTACCTCATCAGTTGTTGATTTTGAGCGACCCTATTAGTAACTTTTTCCTATTTTTATTTTTTTTATAGTATAAATAACCTCCATTAATATGAAATTTGGTTTTGATTGTATTCTGCTTGATAATTCTCACTAATGTCTTTACTAATTTCAGATGACATTATCATGAGAGAAGGTGAATATTCTGTTGGTAATGCAATTGGTAGTGTTGCAAGTGTTGTAGAGAAGCCTGTTAGTATTGTATTTGGATACAGTACATATTATATTTTGAAAGCTCTGAACTTGCAAATTAGTACAGTAATGAATATTTGGAATAGAGCAATTAATATATAACACATACTTGGGAAAAAATATTCAGTGTATAATTTCATAATTTGCTCAGAACTTTATTGTTGCAGTAGATATTTGTGTTGTTTTCTTATTTAAAACAATTATATCAGGACTGAAAAACTTCCCACATACATTGATACTGTATCAAATTTATTAAAGTCTTATGTATTGGAGGATCTGTATAAACCCTTAAATATGATAGGTAAAATTGAAGGTGTTTTATAAAGGCTCATAATAGTAGAAAAGATTTTTCTCGATAATTTTCTTTTATTCATTGTTGTTTTATAGTTGTGCCAGTGTTACATTTTTTAATTCTTCGATCATGATGTATGGTCCTTTTCTGTGTCCTGTGGTATATAACACATAAAGATGAAAACATGTACAGTACAGTCTTGATGCCAAAATCAGATACACCTGGGGGGGGGGGGGAATCACAGGTCCTCTTCAAATCATCCTTGAAAATTTGGCAGGAAAGGCTGCAGCAGAGAACAGTCATCTGCTGTAATTTTGTTGTCCCTTCAGTTGGGAAAGGCTGCTGCAGAGAACAGTCATCCAATTATGCCATCCCCTGAACTAGGAGAGTGTTAATCTATGTAGATAACTGACGTCTGATAACTTGAATCAGTTTTGGCATAGAATACTTGTATTACTACACACCAGTACCTACTATGTAAATGAAGTTGGTTTTTGTATGTTTTAATGTCAGGTATCTTATCTTGGTTACTAAAGGGAAATATTTAACAAAACTTGTGTTGTTCATGGGGTGCATCAGTTTTATTGCTCTTTGAATGATGCTTTTGTATCCTAATAGCCAGTAATCCCTTTAGCATCAGGGTAATTTGTGTACTGTACAGTTATTTCACCCAGTTTTGGAGAGAGAACTGGTAGTGAAAGGAGTATAAGTTGAGTCTTAACCCTAACAGTGTCTGGAAGGCTTATTTTATCCTAGCTGTTATCAAGCTGTTTAATTGAACTAAGAAGAGACCTCTGGTGGTAAAGGGATAAAAAATTATATTTAACTCTTCATTTTAATAAATTTTATTTTGTACAGGTATTTAAATAGCTGGCCCATAATTTTTGTTGGTCATTTGTCAATCTCTGGTTGAGGGTAGAATATGCTTGAGTCCATGTGATCAGTAGTACTGTATATTAAACTTACTGTACAGTATACTATAATGTTGTTGGAACTCTCACCATCATTTATACAAGATACATAAACGCATTCCACAATTAAGTGCCATTAATACCATTGAACGTATTCTGCATCATTGCAAGAACTCTCACCATCGTTTATTACCAGTACCAATACAAGTGTTCTGAAACATATTTGGGCCTTGCACCATCATTCAGTACTGGTAAAAGGATTCTGTAACATTGCAGGGCTGCCAACACCATTTGGTACTGGTATATGAATACTGTACTGTAAACATGGCAAAGGGTGCTGTAAATGGCCATCATAATAAATGGGGGTTTGCTTACACTTTTACTCCTTCAGCATTTGCCTATGTAGTACAGTAATGTCATTTTCATTTTGATTTTGTTGTATCCTGATGATATTATTAATCTCTGTGGAGACTTTGATCTGAAAGGTTTAGATATAGCTAGCCTTCAGTAACTCCTCCACATAATTTACTCAGCTCAGGGGAGATTTGATATATACAGCCTGCTTTCAGTAATTGCTGTCATGATTCCCTAAGCTGAATTGAATCACTTGGGTGCAGCAAGAAGAATATATCAATGATTTCATTGTCTGAATGGGTTAAGAATACAGTCTTTAATTTCAAGCCTTTTGTCTGGTATAATTTTTGGTGAAGATGAAGGATGTACATAATATACTGTAATAACATATCATGAATATTCTGTATTACAGCATATACCTGATATTTTCCAAGAAAAGCAAAAAGTGGGAACAGTTTGTAGGTATAGAAATGAATTGATGCTTGTTTTTTGGATTATTGGACTGTTCCTTTGTTTTGTATTTCTGGTTTCATCCATTATTTCATGGCAGTTTTTAATAGCTTATGACATATTTATGGATCCTTGTGTAATCTGTAATATTATTGGATTATTTATGCTTCAGTCTTATGGGTAATTTGTGCATTTTGTTTTGATTATGCTTCCCCCCCCCACAGTCAATACACCTGTCTAATATATTTTTTATTTGGTGTTCGTGTGTGTGAGTGTAGGCAGCGATGGGCCGGAAAATGCAGGTAAACAACACACAACGTGCATAAAAGTGGCTTGGGTAGACATATAGATGGTACTAATTTATAGTCTGTTCCAGTAAGTCCTTACAGGAAGCCTTGTCCACATATTCCACATTAGTCTTGTTTGGTTGAAAGAAACCGAAGGTGGCACCCTATAAATTGCAGTACCAAGGTACAACTTACCTATGATCATTAATCCTTGCTGCTTAAAACAGTTACCTTTAAGTTATTAAGAAGTGTTTCTTTTCCACAATTGTATTCAGTTTCTCTACTAGGGTTATTTGTTCCTGTGTCTGTTTTGATCATAAAGGGCTATTTTCACCTTTATATCAGTATCTCAACTAGGGCTATTTCTTCATGTGTCTTATTTTGATCATAAAGGTCTTATTTTCAACTTTATATCAGTATAGCAAGAAAAGTATGGAGTTCACCACAGAATTGCATTAGAAAGAAAAATGTTTTATATAAGAAAAGTTATAATCATTTCTTTAATGCCTAGCCTTCTGATGGGATCTGTTTTTAAATGCCTGGAGGTCTAGCAGGAGAACACTCCATGCCAAGGGTGAAGGCTGTGCATAACCCATTATACATGCAGTTGATCTGGACATGAGCCTTAGGGTCCCACCTGTGTCCTGAAAAGGATAGTAAGGGATTGGCTGTTATTAGATTACTTTGTTATCTCATGATTAAATGATGAATGTACGATTGTGGAAGATAAATACGTCAACTGTTGTGAGAACTTTTGTATAGCTAACTGTACAAAACTGTATTTTAAAGTATTCAGCTGAGAGCTAATGCCAGGTACTTCTAGTTGTTTTCAGTAGCATGGATGACTGGCAGGTGATAATTGCACCTTGGTAATTGGCTGCCATTTTTAGTTGGCTCTGCTGATCAGACTCAAGGTGGAAGATGTGGGTGTGAAACTTCATAATTACTTATTGGAAAAAGACTTTAGACTTTGACTTGTAGCAAATTGCATGCTTGATGTTAGCAGTATGGTAACCAAGTACATTGCAAAACACCAGAGGTAATCATTTAAATTTTTGTATATATGATTTTTCTCTAGAAATTTGACCGTAGGACATATTCAGGTGGGGCTTATGAAGCTGCCTAGTGTTTCATTCCAGTTTATTTATTTATATGACACATTGTGATATTTATCTGTCAAAATATGAAAATGTGATATCAACAGAATATTAGGTGTAACATGCAAACCAAATTGCTAAGCAAGAGTTGCCTGGGAGCCCCTTAAGCCCACGAGAATAATGCCCGTAAATAATTGTACCATAGTGTAATCTTTAGGCTGCATTTTATATTTATTTGTATATTATTCTGAACTACATTACATACCTGAAATGCAGCTCAGCCACACTGTTTCAGGTATTGGCTAATCTGACATTGTTTTATCGGACTTTTTGAAGTTCCCAGGCTTTTTTCTCTTGTATCATACTCACTCCAACAGCATTCAGTCCAGAGTAACTAGTACATAGTGTGAATTTTGTTGGTTTATAAGTTTCTGTAGCCTTGTAGTTATCACACACACTTCTTTATATATTATTTACAGTGATCCCTTGGTTATCATGCACTTAGTAATAGCAGGCTTTGTTATCACTGTATTTGGGGGGGGGGGGCCTAAAAAACATCATTATTATGCATCTGAGCTGGTTTCTGTCAACAATGATGGTACAGTATCTGTGGTTTCTGATGGCTTTGAGGGATTCAAAGATGAGGTCCTACTCAAAGAGTTAATCCTAGGTGGTAGAGATCACAATTTCTCTGTCCTCCTGTCCTCAGAACCCCTGTACTTCAAACCCATTTCATGTCTCTCTCTGGTTGTGTTTCTTCCTTATTGTGCCCATTTCATCACTTTCTATTAACTTAACCATGTCTATGTGTGTTTCTGATACATACCATAGCAGTGAGTTTGTATTTAGTAGGGATGAATTATAGTAAAAGGGAAAATTTGGGTATACGAGTTGGGTGCCCGGTACCAGGTACTGTAGGATAAATCCGATAGGGTCTGTGTGCTTTCGATATTGCTCAGTTTAATTATGATGCACTAGGCTTGTTACCAATTATGCATTATAACCAAGGGATCTTTTTACTCTAATATTGTGTTGAGCATTGTTTTAGAATGTCTGTTACTGTCCTGGAGCCCGATGTTTGCACAGCTCGTTTCCTCTCTTCACTGTTTATTGGACTGTAGTCTGATATGCAGATATCAGAGTGGGCCTTCCTCCAGTTACTTTCTTATATAGTAGTAGAATTGTTCTGTACTGTCAAAGCTTATTCCTTGAATCCAGTAATATATTACTTTTGTTATTTCCACTACTATCAGATGACTTTCTTCAGCTTAAGAAGAGTTCTTTATTAGTGAAAGGGTTAATAATGGCTATATCTGATCCCTTCAGTGTGAAAAATCTCTCTTATGCTGAATGAAATTTTTTCTTGAATAACAATAATAATATAGAGAAATTCATCATCAGTGTAAAGTTTTTAGTATATATATATATATATATATATATATATATATATATATATATATATATATATATATATATTCTCTTCCAAATTATTCCTCTCAAATCTTAGTACAGAATTGGTTGTTTTAGCATATTAGTTTTCATGTTAAATGTTATGCTTAGGTATAGGTATATGTATTGTAAATCATCACCCCATTTAATCCACTGGCATACACTGTTTTTATTCTTGGCTACAGCCAGGCAATTTTAGTCAGTTTGAGAGAGGACCTTTCTTGTGAAGGTGATAATGGAGGCTAAGACCAACTCTTTCTCTTTGAAAAGAGTCTATTAAGCTGAATAGAAAAAGATGTAAGTAAAAAGAAAAAAGTGCAAAAATATGTCATGAGATTGAAGGAGTTAACACTTCATCAGTAGGCATTTGGAATTTCAGTTTAATCTTTATATGCTTCATGATTTGCCTTGAGTCTCAGGTGATCTTAACTACAGTATTTCATTTTTTTTTTTCCCCTTGCTGCTTCCAGATAGTTTTATTCGGCATGTAAAAGGCCTCCTGTACTGGAAAGGTTAATGTAAACTCATGAACCTTAGTTTGTGCTCACCTTCTGTCCCTGTTTCTTGTTAACCAAGTCATATTCAGAATTCACACTGAACAAAAACTGCTGTTGGTAGTTTAGAGCTTTTCCAGATTGCATGATAGCAGTGTTATCTCAAACTGTTCTTTATACAATCTAGCAAAGCTTTGAACTAGTGTCACTTAAATACAAAGCAATAGATTTTTGCTTGGTATTAAACTTGGCCACAATTTCCTTCCAGCCAGTGATAAGGGTATAGGGTTAGTAGAAGCTCTGACTTACGACAGCATAATACAGTATTGTAGTGTTGCCACAGACCTTCCCATTTTATAAGTACAGTTCTGCTTTAGTGCAACTTTGCTTATGACTTTCAGTGTTTTCCCAGGTTTTTGTTATTTGTTGCACATCAAAATGCATCTGTAGAACTAACATGCCCAAGTAATTATTAGACCTGTGAGTCCTTCTAAGAAGGTATTGTAGTGTATTAAGTACTGTTGTGGAATATTTAGCAGCAAGAACTTCTATTTAATTATTTTTTTATTTTTATTCTTTTTTTTTGAGGGGGGTGGGGAGAGGGTTGATTTCACTCATATGTAGGGAACCTGTAGGCAGTCAAGGGGGTATCGCTGATTGGATCTAACCCCACTTGTTTGAATTGTCTCTCTTAAGCTAGATAAAACTATCTGGAGATATCAAGAATGCAGCAAAAAAAAAAGGCATCATAGTACAGTAGTGAAATGGTTAATATTGCATATATTTTCAGTCATTGGGAAACTGCATGTGATATTGTAAAGTACAGTACGGTTCATTAAAGAGGAAATAGGTACAAGTGCATTGATATGTATTGGTTTATCTGGCCATGGAATACTATTAATTCTTACTGCAATGTGGTATGTGCTCTCTCATTCAAGAGATACATGTACAAATCCAGTATTTACCTACTGCAGTCCAGTGATCCCTTTTGTGTTTTATCATGCTAACCTGCACATGTTTTTGATCAGTTTAAGAAAGATTTCATATTCAGAGGGTTAACAAAGGCTATATTTTAACTCTTGAGTTTGAGAATCTCTGTGAACTGAATGATATCATCAGAAGATAGCAGGAATAAATGAGAAATGTCTCATTGGATTGAAGGGGTCAACCAGTTCAGTACATTGCAAGTAAGTTGTAAAATGTACATAGAAACTATTTAAAAAGTTGATATAGGTTGGAACAAAAAATGAGAGTTCGGTTGAAATAATCTAGGTTTAGAACTCATGCAGTACCTCTCCAGTGTCCTTTTGTTTTAGCAGTGGTAAGTATCAGCATTAATCCTACATATCTACTAGTTTTTGCAGTGATTTTTTTTTTTTTTTTTTTTTTTTTTTTTTTTTTTTTTTTTTTTTAAATGAGGAAGAAGGAACCAAAAGCTGAGCCTCAAAGCCTGCAAAACAGTTCCTTCCAAGAAAAAAACAAAAACAATACAAAAGAGAACCAAATGGAGGTGCCTGGACACACTGCATTTGAAAGACTAGAGATCATAGGAAGTAACAAATACAGACAGAGGGAGACAGTTCCAGAGTTGACCTGTTGCATAAATGAAGGACTGGGAGTAACAGTTAACTCTTGCATTAGAGAGTTGGACAGAAAAAGGATGAGAGTTTATTAGTTTAGATATCCATGTTAATCATACACACCCTCAAGTTTTTTGTTAATCATACATACTTTCAGCATTTCGTACATATTTTCAAGTTTTTCAGTGATCATCAGTTAGTGTAAATAACATTGTAAGTCATACATACTCAAGATTTTGCACTGATTATATGTTAGTGTAGATTTCAATGTTGATGATATATGCCAGCTAGTCTTTGCAGTGATCATCTGTTAGTGTAGGTATCAGCACAAATCATACATACTCCCAAGATTGTGCAGTGATCTGTTAGTGTATATATCAGCATTAATCATACATCTCCCAAGATTTTGCAATGATCATCTATTAGTGTAGATATCAGCACAAATCATACATATTCCCAAGGTTTTTCAGTGATCATCTGTGAGTGTAATTATCAGCATTAATCATACATACTCCCTAGATTTTGCAGTGATCATCTGTTAGTGTAGATATCAGCATTAACCATGCATACTCTCTATTTTTTTCAGTGATTATTTGTTATTGTTAGTATCAGCCTTAATTATACATCCCCTATAGTTTTTGCAGTCTGTCATTGTAGGTGTCATATTGGTCATATGTATTGACTAGTTTTTGCAGTGATCATTTGTCAATGAGCTACATGAACAGTCTCATCATAGCATGTACAACTTAATGTAATGCAGAATAAGGAAACATCTTTGCATGGGCATGTGTACTGATATGTGTAGTGCATGACTGTTTTATTACTTGACTTACAGAGTTGTTTCTGCCCTCTCTATGACATTTGGACAGACTGAGGATCAGTAGTAGATGCAAATTTAGTATACCATCCAGTATTGCCCAGCAAATATCATTGAGCGGGAGTTTTGTTGTAAGAGTGATATTGTGACAAATATATTGTTGATGAAGATCAGTAATGATATCTTTAGCAAAAGCTAGTTGATGATAATTTTTATCTAAGAATAAAAGATTGATTGATTTTGTTCTGACAAACCTTATTTACATCAGCATGTTTAAAGATATATAATTCGACAGGCAGATTATTTAATTATTCTTTAACATATCTCTATGGGTATCTTAACAGGATAATAACTTAAGCTTTTAACCTGTATAACTGAAGTGTTACATATCATACTGAGAGATAGCAAAGTAGGTGGGTAGATTATGTTGATGGACAATTGCAGTTGAAAGTCAAACTTAGTCACAAGTCCAACAGCAAATATTAACAGAGCTTCTGCCCTAGTGCTTATCTTTCATCTGTATTCCAGTGTCTTTGTGTTAACACCTTCAGTACAGCATTGATGTTATTTATTTTTTTTTTTTCTACAGCCAGGCGATTTTCTTCAGCTTAGGAGAAACCTCTTGTACTAAAGGTGTTAATTGTCCTTCACATTGCTTGTAACTTAAGCCAGCTGTTGGCAGTGCTTCATATGGCTTTGCTTTTCTGTAATATTGCTGGTCATGATATCCTTTTGAAGTTAAAGGAGCTAGGAACAAAATGACTAGATGCAAATACTCAGCACAATGGCATTTTTCATATATTTTTATGCTGCTGCCAGGCAAGGTTATTCAACTTGTATGACACCTCTCATGTAGGAGGGGTTAGTAACAAGTTTCCAATCAAGTCCTTCAGTATGGTGACCTCTATTATTTTCTTTAAGCTGCTGCGTGACGATAATATTCACCTTAGAGGAGGTTCTCGATGGTTAAGAACTCAGTACAAGAGCTCTCCCCTAATCTAAATAAAGGTGTCATGTGGCAGCATGAATATTGCATTTAAAAAAAAAAAAAAAAAGTGACAGTACTAAAGGGTTTAATAAAAATTGTTTCCAATCTTTTCACTTGAAGATCCCTCTTTTAGGATGAATAAAATAACCTGGCTGTTGCAGGATGAAATATGTGAGTCTTTAATATATGCAACAAGTACTAATTACAGTAATAAAAAAGTTGTTAGAATACACATTTAGGTAAGTAGTAGCCACCCTGAATATACCCTGAAATTAGTTTTGTGGAAGTAAATTGATAGATGGGTAGGTGGATACACTAGATTGAACTCTTAAGTTACATTAGGTATTAGTTGTCTGACAAAAGATAGATGATTACAGTTGGTAGACATAACACAAATGGATAGATGGAAAACTAAGGTTAGAATTAGGCTGTTAGAATGAAGCTACAGTACTTAAGTTCATAATTTACAGTTTTTCGTAAGAAACATGACTAAACAATGTGCATGTTTTGATATGATCCCTCTACAGTTCCGCTATTGGAAATTACGGAGGTGCGTGAAGGCTGGCGCACAGATACGTTCAACAAGGTCAGCAGCCATTCTGAGAAGCTGAAGGAGAAGGCATCAGGTGAGAATTAGGAAGAGGAAGGGAAAGGAGGAAAAAAAGAGAAGTGGGAGGAAGTTAGGGAGGGAAGATGAGAAGTGGGACTTAAGAATGATACGGTGAAGTTGAACAACATATAAAATACACCAAAAAATATGTGCAAACTTAGTGCAGGTGGTGTATTTGTTAAGTGACTTAGTGCACAGTAAAATGTTGCATTGTTGAGCCTGTTTAATGCTTTACACCATTTGATACTTTATTGAGGCTAATGCTAGATGATTTTATTAATTTAAAAAATATCCTGTTAGTCAAGATTTTTATTATTATTATTACTGTATTATCATCATCATCATTCATTACTATTATTATTATTATATATTATATATTATAATTATTATTATTATTAGTTGTTGTTTTGTTGTTGTTTTAGTAGTTCTTGTTGTTGCAGCCCCAAACATATCTGGATGTGAACGATCTTCATGAACCCTTTTGTTACTGTGGATGCACATATATGCATATCAGGATAACACCAGATGATTATGAATGTGGATAGGAGGAGAGACTGCCCTTGGAGGACATGAGATGAGGTGCTGGCAGATGACCTAATGAGGTAGCAAGAGATGCTGCAATAAGTAAACCAATGGTGACACATGCCTCTGTGCTGTGAAGGAGTGAATGATCGGATGTGCTGTGAGTGAAAGCATTAACATCATCATATCATCTTAATTATTAGTTTATCAGCATTGTTATAATCATGAGATCATCAGCATAAGCAGATCATCTTCAGTATCATGAACATCCTGCGTCCCACAGAAATACCCCCATTTCCTTACTCATTGTTGTCGTGGGGGAGCTTCGGAGACATTGATTGGGACAGTGTGTAGAGGACCCATAGCAGGGTACCTTAATGAACTCCACGGTTTGTGGAAATTTGGTTGCTTGGTGGATGCTGCACTTACGTCTGTACAATACATTGCTCTACTCTCTCCCCTCTCCTTGGGTCCCTGGCTGCCTCAATCAATTTGCAAGGCTCTTTTCTTCTACTGTTGCTTCTTCCTTCTTTTTCTCCTATCCTTTCTATTCTGCCTGGCTTTAATTAGGGTGGAATTTTCCACATTCATTAAAATTCTCATTAATGACCTTTAGTAAGTTGCAACAGGAAGGATTAGGGTGTTTCCATGGGCTGTTTGTCCAGCCAGTTGTAGGGATCATGGTGGTTCAGCACTACCCCAGTGTGTGGACTTCTGCAGGGGCGGAACTGCTGCTGAGCTGCAGCTTTTGGTTCCAATGGTGTTGCTTGGTGGTAGGATTCTTAGCCAATAGTTGGTGGCCCATCATTGTGCTGGGAGGCTTTGCTCTCCCACACGGTATTGCTATTCCCTTTTGGGTAGCCTAGGGAGTGCATGCTTGGAGCTTGATTCCTATGTGGGTCATTTGCCGGACCTCTGGAGTCCAGGTTCCATCCAAACAATACTTTCTTTTCAACAGTCATGGTGAGCCTTTCCCTTCCCAAAGGAAATTTTTGTAATTGTTTCTGGTTCCCCTTCCCCTGGTTCTTCCTTTTTTTTTTTTTTTTTTTTTTAACTGATGGCGACTCCGGCATCTCTTCCTGGTATTTCTCTAGTTCTTTCCGCTGTTTCTCTGCTTGTTTCATCCTGCTTAACTACACTATATCCTACCTCACAGAGTCTTTCATGTCCAACTCTTATCTGCCTGTTCATCTTCTATAGTAACTCTTTAACCTTATCTGCCTCTGCCTCCACCTCCATCTACTCGTCCTGTTTCTTTGGCTTCCTTGTCCCATCCTCACACTGCTTCCCGACTCACTAACCCTGTCTTCACCACCTCAGTTTTTAGACCCTGGACCTGGTCTCAATATTTTAACATCAGTTCCCAAACAAATGACCTCTTGCTTCACCTTTCACTGTTATGACAAGTATGCTCCGTTATTACATTCTCTGTACGACCCAATGGTTCTGGTCTCCTCAGAGTACAAAATGCAGCTCAACCAGAAAAAGCCATACTATTAGTTAACCCATCAGGCAATCCTATCTCTGTCTCTCTGGATGTACAGTTGAATTCAGCAACAGGCACTGCCCCACTTCCCTCTTCTTGTCTTTTGGAAATAGGAACTTACTCATTCTCTCTTAATAAAATGACCGGATCCTTTCAGTCCAGTGCTCCCTGAGGACACCACCAACAACCAGCCAACATCACCAAAATACTATTTCAGTCCAGAGATCTTCCCTCCTTCATTATCATTGGAGGTGCAGTCCTCTCTGTTGAAGAATACATTTCTCCCCCTTGTCAGCACACTTCCTGCTGGCATTTTGGCCAGCCAGGAAAGTATTGCTGGTCACAGGCTGTTTGCCCCAGCTTTGTGCAAGCTGGACACCCAGCGTCCACTTCTGTAGTGACCTTCCAGTCCTGCTTGAACTGTGGGGGGCATTGTACAGCCTGCTACAGAAAATGCCCTGCTTATGTCTTTGAACTGAAGTGTCCCATATTCGATGGAAAACAGGGCTTACCCTCCAAGAAGCCCATCAACAAGCACATCTCTTGGAGCACTCGCATGGCATCTCGTATGATAAAGATAAAGATACACAATTGACCACAGCTTGCAGTAATTATGATCACAGAATACAATATTGATAAACAACAAAATACATACTACATATGTTATGTAAGTAATTGCAGTCCACAATACAGTAATAATAATAATTATCATAAATAATCAACGTTGGGTCTGGTTAGTACTTGGACGGGTGACCGCCTGGGAACACCAGATGCTGTTGGCATCCCTACGTGTCAAGTGGGGTTGGTGGAGGATTAGTGCCCCTCCCTGTAAAACAATTAACTCTAAGCCATTGGCCACCCCGTCTGGGATACATGGCGTCTGGCAATGAATGAATGAAAAACCTTTAAGTGAACAGCTTATCTAAAATTCATTACCCCTGATGTACAGTTTTCAACAAAATATTTATCTAAACCGGCATTATATCTCTGAACCTTATACAAAGCATTAATCACTGACACATTCTTTTATACACATAAAATACTGTACATCATGGATAAATTTTACACATTATCTCATATGTAAAATCAGAAAAGATATTTTGAGGAGTGTTGTAATAATATCTGCTTTTGAGGTTTTGGGTGAGGACACACTCCTCCGCTAAGTGCCTGTCAGTCTGCACTGTGCCACAGCTGCACAGTCGGTCCTCCACCGTTAGACAGCCACACTTGCATCTGTTCCAGGGCCCTGTCTCAACCAATAGGCTTTGATCCGATACTCGGAACCTCTTGAACTCTAGCCTGTAGAACTCATCAGTTGCATGTTTTTGTGAGTAATTCTCACGTGTCGCTAAGGTAAGGTTAATATCTTTGTACATGTTACATCTCGATGCAGTTGACTCATCTATAAATTTCGAACTTTTTCTATTAGTACAGCAATATGTGGCACTTGGTCTTGTATCAGACCACATAGGTGTCTCCCTGTGTTGGTGTTGGTGACCACCTTTATTTTGAGTGACAGTGAATATCATCCATATTTGATCTTTCTTCTCACAATTTATGAAGGAATTAATGTTGCCTGTATTTCACAAGGTCAGGTAGTGACAGGTAGCCCGTTTCAGCATAGCATACAAGATTAGAAGTTGTCTTCCTCACCCCTAAAGGTTGCTTCAGTGCCCAGTTATAAAGCTTGATGACAGGCTTAACATCAGCACCCACCCATGGCTCACAACTGTACATGAGGGAGGACGTGAGCGTTGCATCAAACACCCATTGTATCACAGTAAATGGCACGTTGTTGTTCTTTTTATGAATGACACAGACTTAAATACGTGACACAGTTTGTTTTTGGCGTGCACTTTAACCGCGGCAGACACAGAACCATCGGACGTAAATGGTGAACCTAAGTTCACATACCTCGTGCAGTGCTTTACAGCCAACTTATCCATGTGAAACGTTTCCCCATCCCTGCCCTTACCATTAATCACAAAAAATTTAGTTTTCTCATTGTTTATTCTCATACCATATGCATTACAAAAATCTTTCAATATTCCCAGTTTTATATACATGTTTTGCTTAAGACTGTATCGTCCATTAACCCCAAGGCGCTGGATGACTGTTATATCCAATGCAAAGTTTGTGGATCGGGAACGCTGGATTACGACTATAGCCACACTTGATTCGCGCCGTTGTTTGAAGCGGACGCCAATTTATCTTGCCACCGAAGGGTGTTGACATATTCCTGCTACTCCACTGGTGCGTGACTCAGTCCTTCCTGTGCCGTGGCCAGGTGTAGTACAACGTTTTCAGGATCCTCCTCATCCAATTCTGTTCCCATTGCCCGCGGCCCCCTTGCATCTTCCAGTCCATCCAAACTCCTGCCGAAGGATGCAAGGAAAGGGCTTAGTGACAGTGCTGTAGGATGTATATTGGAGGATACTGTGTCAACTCTAGCCGAAAGTGGTGAAACTTCATCTGAAAATGGTGGGAGTTATCACGTTGAGAGCAAGGTGTTAGGTGTGCCCACCCCTTCTCCCTCAAACATATCAGATGAGGACCTACAATTGCTTCATGAGGCTGGAGAGGCATACGACAGTGACGTGTTTGTTACAGGTGAAGAGAAGGGTGCACCAGGAAGTGTGGTGAGTGAAGGAGATGGTGATGATGATGACTGTCACATGCTACATCAACGCCATCGACGCATCGTCACCATGCTCCAAGCATGAAGCTCTCTCTCCCTCCCCCTCACGACCTTCATCACCACAATGTAGCACCTCAAGGGCCGTTTCCCCACAACCTGGCCCTTCATATGTGAGGGTAACGAGGTCGTCAGCAGCAGCTAGGAAACATGGCAAGGCAGCATCACCGCAGGGAGTCCCTGCTGCAGATGAGTCATCACCTGCGTCTTCCCCCTCCTCCACCTCCACCTCTCCTTCCCCTCCCCTCCATTGCCCGTGGTCATGGGCATCCTCTTAATGCCAAGAAGTGCCTTATTCCTGCCACATCATGCCTGAGCAGCCACGGTGTTGGCAGTCTTGACACTTTTGTGTGGGAGGAGGGTTAAGGCTTTCAGCTTATCCTGCATGCTTTTGATGTGACAGGGGCAATTGTTCAGAGGTAGCACCTGGGGGCAGGAGAACGAGCCATCCTGTCCTTTTTTCAAGCAATATTTACCACAACAATTATGCAGTACCTGGTGGAGGAGATAAACTTTCACCAGGCTATATCTGTTCAGTGGCTTGATGTGTCCGTGTCCCAGAGTAGAAAAATTAAAGAATGGAGGGTAGTGGAGGCGGGGGAAATGTATGTGTGGCTTGCACTGACGATGATAATGGCACATGTAAAGAAGCATGTCATTCATGATTATTGGTCTGTGGATGAAATCTTACACACACCTGTCTTTGGTTAATGTATGGGCCGGGACAGGTACTTGGCCATTCTCAAGTTCCTACACTTCAACAGGAGCTATGGCCTAGCCCCAAATAACAGGTTATGGAAGATCAGGCCACTTCTTACCATGCTGAAGGAGTCATTTCTCAGGCTTTTCCTGCCGTTTCAGAAAGTGGTTATTGATGAGTTGCTAATTTTATTCCGGGGCCATTTAGCATTTATTCAATATGTGCCTTCCAAACAACATTGCCTTTGTCCTCTCCTGTGGAAGCAGAATCTCTGCAAAGTACCATCAGTTATCATAATGCTATGTCACCAGCTCGCATTCAGCCTTTGTCCTTTCCTGTGGAAGCAGATTCCCTGCGAAGTACCATCAGTTATCTTCAACGTACCTCTTCCTTGCCTGCCCTTGTCACTGCGGAAATACATTCCCTCCCCCCCTTTCTCCTCTCCCTTCTACTCCCATTCCTCAAACCTCTCCTGAACCTTCTCCTCCCATTCTTTCTACCTCTCCCACACCTCCTCTTCCCCTCTCTTCTGTTTCCCACTCTTCCTCTATTCAACCACCTGCCTCCTCTGTGATAACTACACCCTCCCTGTCTTCCCTGATCTCTTCCGTTCATGACTTACATATGCCTCCTGGGTACTCCCTCCATCAACACCATAAACAATCTCTGCACTCCTCCCACACTGATTCTCCATAGTCATGGCACTCCTTCAGTAGAATATAAGAGGCTTCCGTACCCATCATATGGATCTTCGTTTTCTTATATCCTCCTCTTTAAGAAACCTTTCTTCATACTTCCCAAGTTCCTATTCCTGGCTATATTTTTCTTGGATCCCCTCCATCATATGACACTGCCCATCTTATCTGCAATGATGTCCCCTTTGAATCTCTTTGTATTTTTTCTTCCATCCTTCATACTTCTGCTCTTATCGTTCTTCATCAGTGGATCACTGTTGTCTCTCTCTGTTTCTCTCCTTTTTCTCCCTCTTGATTTTCCTGACTTCTGTCTCATCCTTTCATTCCCTTCCTTCTCTGATTTTTCTTCTTGGTGGCTTCAGTTGCCAGCATTCCCTGTGAGGTGACTGTGATCACCACTAGAGGATGCTTATTAGAACAGTTTCTTGCTTTTCAAGATCTTTTTATCAGTATCACTGGCATCCCTACCCACTTTGATCTCTCTACTCATTCCCTGTCTTGTTTGGATCTGTCCCATTGTTTACTTTCAGTTTCTTTCCATTTTCATCAGTTGGCATTAGGAAACAATCTTTCTAGTGATCACTTCCCCATCAGACTCTGTTTGGCCTCTTACTGTTCTCTCCCTTGTCCCCCCTGTTGGCAGTTCTGTGCTGCTGACTGGGAGGCACTTCCACATCCATTTCGTCTGCACAAGATATGTTGTCCATCTTCCTTGTCCCGGTTTTAAGTGCTGCTCTCACTGCCATTCCCCGTGATACACGACCATCTACTGCCAAACGTGTTCACTGGTGGACTCCTACTTGTTCATGATCTCATTGTGTGAAACATGCCGCCTGGAAAAGTTTTTGTCACAGACAGTCCACCCCTGATTGGATTCGTAGCCTCCTCATATTTTGCCTAGCTTTCGTTACCTTCTGTCGTACCATCCGTCAGGTTAAATGTTCTAGTTGGAGAGACTAATAGCCGTAGTCTTAAACTGCAGGCAGGCATTCACCTTGCCCCATCTGTATCTTTTGGTAATCTTAAGCACAAAAGGGAGAGTGTTCCCCAGTGAACAGAAGAGAATTATCCCCAGTGTAGTGCTGGAATCCGCAAGGAATCTTATAGCACCCCATCGCATGCCCCTTTGACATATTATAACAGCCTTGTTCAAAGAAAACTGTGTACAGTAGATTTTGAAGGACCCTATGGTGTGTGTGATGAGAATTTTAATTTAATGATAAAATCATTGTGTAAAGAAACAATTAGGCATTTTATATTTTTATTGTTTTAAAAGCGCCTCTTCTCGTGAGATGGTTAATTTACGATGAGATGAAAACAAAGATGAGATACTGTATCCTCTTTCATTTTATTTTTCACTATTTCTGCTAAGCGGTTTATAATATATGGTGCGTGATACTTTTATAATTAGTTTGATTAGTTCATGAAATAATTCCTACAGTAAAGAATGGGTGAGTACTACCTAGACAGGCGAATCATGCACATCCAGTTAGTGCGAATTACAAGTCTCAAGTTTGCGTTCGGTAAACTTTTACAAGTCCACACTATTCTGTGTTGGCTTGGCAATGTATTTTTCTTGTGGTGCTTGTGGTTGGTTTTCAACCCCCCCCCAAGTGTCTTGAGGAACTGGTGGGATTTGGGGGTTCTGGGTGGGAAAAATGGCAAAATCAAGCATTTGGGGCAGAAATGCAGTCAGACTCGGTATGACCAGCTAAGATGTATTCATAGGTTTATTACTGACCGAATGAACCCCTTTGAGGCTATGCCTGACACCAAATTTTTCTTATGGTCCAAAGCCTGTTTGCATACTCTTACACAGAGTATTCAAGAACAAATACCAGTCATTAATAATAAAAGAGGTAAGAATTGCTAACATTGAGAGATTATATTGTATGTCAATCTTATAAACTGTCATATGCTTTATTTTATTTTAAGATTTTAAATTTTAAAATTAATCAATGTTGCCAGCTATTTGCTGTGCCTTCTGACACAAAGGGGTGTGCTCTCATGCTTTCAAGATTACCACTTAAGTTGATGGTGTGAGCTTCCACTTCGAGCGGGGTGTGGAAAGGGTAACCTCTGCCCTCAGTTTCAGGACTATGGGCGTATGTTTCGTCTGTTTCTGTAAATACAAATATTGCAGCAGTTTGGTCCCAACTTCGTAGATTATCAGGCAAACATATCCCACCCCAAGCCTCGATTCTTCATATTGATGGTCAGTCTGTAGTTGTTGCTTCCTTAGTTTCAGATGCATTAGATAATTATTTTAGTTGTAGTGGGTCTAATCTCTCCAGAATTTCATTGCCTTAAATTTGATTCTGGATCCGTACCAATTTCTTTTACGTTGTCAGCTGAGGGAGTTCTTAACGCTCCTTTCTCTCATCTCAAATTGTTGTCTTCACTTAAATCCTGTAAAAATACAAGTGAAGGACTTGATGTTCATTACACTATGTTAAGTTATTTCTCACCACAAGCCACATCCTTTCTCTTAGCCCTTTATAATAACTTTTGGACTGAAGGTTTCTTTCCTTCTGATTGGCATACAGCGATCATCCTCCCATTTCTTAAACGTGTTAAACCTGGACACCATCCTCAAGATTATTGTCCCACAGCCTTGACTAGCTATGTAAACTGCTTGACTGGATGGTGAATACTCGACTCGTGTGGGACTGTGAATCATGTAGTCTTCTTTCCCCTTTACAGTTTAGGTATCGCAAAGCATGCAGGACCTTAGATTCTCTCCTCAAACTCAAATACTTTATCCGCTCTGCTTTTTTACTCTGCCATTCAGTCATTATCATCTTGTTTTATTTAGAAAACGCCTACGATATGACATGGAGGTATCATATTCTTCGATGTCTTTCTTCCCTTGGTGTGCATGGTAACATAGGTGTTTTCCTCTGAACCTTTCGTGTCCGTCTAAGAGACCGCCTTTCGTGTGTCTTTACCCAACATGAGGGTGTTCCCCAAGGTTGCGTCCATAGTACCACCCTTTTTCCTATTGCAATAAATGGCATTGTCTCTTCTCTACCCTCTTGTGTTTTGGCTTCACTGTATGTTGATGATTTAGCTGTTTACACTGCAGATTCAAATCTGCCTTAGCTCCAATCCCTCCTTCATTCTGCCATCAGTGCTGCCTCCACATGGACTGCTATTCATGGGTTTCGTTTTTTTATATCTAAGTCCTGTGCAGTAACATTTACATGTTCGTGAGCCATATCACAGCCTTCTCTGTACTTTCATAACATCCCCCTTCCCTACCAAACCTCTTCCACATTTCTTGGCGTCACATTTGACTTTCAGTTGAACTGGAATGTGCATATTTCGTCCCTCAAGTCTTCCACCCTTCATCATCTTCATTTGCAGCAAATGCTGTCTCATCTTTCATGGGGTGTTGATCGTGTCACACTTCTTCGTCTTCACTGTCTTTATTTTATCCAAATTTGATAATGGTTGCCAAGCCTATTCTTTTGCCCCCACTCGCACTCTTTCAAAGCTAGATTCTGTTCATCACACTGGTCATCGTTTAGCTATTGGTGCCTTTCAGTCGTCTTCCACTACAAGTCTTTGTACTGAATCAGGCATTTCCCTCCCTCTCTTATCATCATTCTCTTCTCATTATAAGGTCCTGTACACGTCTCCTTCAGTTCCCTACAAATAAGTTACTCCATCCTCTTAGCCTTCTCCAGTGCTCTTTTCACTCAGTCTTCCATCTTCTTCCATTCCCCTTCTGGTCCCCACTGTTCTTTAGTCTGTTGATTTTGCCTTTCTTCCTGTTCATCCACTATGTCCAGTTTCCTACCCACCTTGGCTTCTGCCTGCTGCTATGTTCTGCCTTTCTGTTCTCCCTTGTCCTAAAGCTTATCTTCCCCCAGATACCCTTCGCTCCATTTTTCTCAAACGTGTGTCCTATCACTCTTCTGCTATGCATATCTTTACTGATGGCTATAAATTTTGTCTTGGTGATGGGTATGCTGTTGTTTTCCCTGACACCTCCATCCAAGCACACTTACCTCCATTGCAAGTATCCTCACTGCAGAAGTGTATGCTGTTCTTTTTGCTCTGAAGTCTCTTATTAGGTTTTCTTCCTCCACCTTTGTTATTTTCTCCAATTCTCTCAGTGCACTCACTTTCTTACACATCTTCTTATCCTCAAATCACGCAAATTCAGGAGAGGCTGTTCTGCCTTTCTGTAAGTTGGGGGGGGGGGGACCATTTCATTTCTGCTGGGTTCATAGCCATATTGGGATTACAGGTAATGAACAAGCTGACTCATCAGCACACTTTGGTGCTTTCTCCTCTAGGTCCTCCCTCTGCCCCCGCCCTGCCTTTAATTGTTTCCCTTTTCTAACCCGTCTCTTCCATGATCGTTGGCAATCCTTGTGGAACCAACAAGTTCACAACAGACTTCATAGTGTTAAACCCTTTGTTCTTCCCTGGCACACATCAACCCACCCCATTTATCGATGAGAGAGTATCCTTGCTCGTCTTCGCTTGGGTCATACCCGCCTAACTCATGGTCATTTGATGAGCCATGACCCTCAGCCCATCTGCTTTCATTGTAACTGCCCTATGGCTGTCCGTCATCATTTTCTCGATTGCCCATGTACATTCCAACAACGTCTTGCAGCTTTCCCCCTTCCATTCCTCATTATGTCGGCCCCTACAACTTATTGATATCCTAGATGACTGTCATGGTGCTAATTCTTCATTATTCCTTCTATCTTTCTAACTGAAATACTAATGTGGTCATCAGGATCCAGAAAATTGAGTAGGAACAATGAAAAGTAGAACATTCAGCAGATTTTTCAGTGAAATCCGCCACACTTTCATTAACTCCTCATTCGAATGTAAAAATTCTCTTTCGCTTCACATGCAGAAAGTATTGACACTTTTTTCTCCAATTGGTTGCCTGTTCGAAGGAGAGAAGCCTCTATTCTGTCCACTGTAACCTTACATGAAATTGCCATTCTCCACTTTGAATGCTGAGCTAAAAGGTTAACACTAGAATATGATGCTTTGCCATGGAAAAGTACCGTGGAAAGGATGTAGAGTCAAAGTACTGTTTGATTCTGCCATTGAGCCATGGAAAATAAGCTGCAAGTAAGCCTCCACCAGATACTGTAATGTTGGATAGACTACAGATACTTTTCATCATAAGAAAGGATTGTTTTTAAATATAAAAACTTTCCATGCAGCTGGTAGTATAAACTGAGGGTGATTGGTAAATTTAGTGCACAGATCTCCTTTGGCTTTGCCCTGTTTTGCCCATGAAGAACTTTTTTTTTTTTCTTTTAGTTCATGTTCCATATGGATGATATTGTTAAGCATAGGAGAGATCATATATAGTGATAGGACTAGAAACAGTCTCTGTTACCCTTCCACAACCTGATATGTGGAGGTAGCAAGATTAAATATGAAATGTACATAATTAAAAAATGAAGGATTAATAGCAAAACGGAACATCAAAACATGTGACATATAATTAGGACTTACCGAATAGCTCAGGTTTTTGTGCTACAATGAGAGAGGAGCCATCGCTTATAGGTGAACCAGGAAATAAGCTATAAATGAAAGATAAGTCTACTGAGAGAAGGCAGATGAACTGAAGCTCAAATTTCATGTATTACAGCAGGAGAGGACCCATTACTTGAGGAAAACCGGTGCTTCTCAGTGATCCATGGTGCTGGGGGTCGTGAGGTGCTGGACCTGGTGGCATCAACGGAGGAGGAGAGGGATGCCTGGGTGGCTGGACTCTCACACCTGGTTCAGTCTGTCAAAGCCCTGCATGAGGAAAGACAGTATGATGTGTGAGTGTGCTGGTGCCATGTACTTCAGCATGTAGTAATTGTAATGTTCCAGTTAATTTTTATTTTATTTTTTTATTGTTTTATGGTATTACACCTCTGAAACCCCATCAGGAAAACAGGGGCCCAGGGCAAGGCTGTTCATTCTGAACATTGAACCCATAGGTTGCGTCATGTCTGTCAGCCAGTCAGGGAAACATGATGAGGGGGAACTAGGAAAAATCGACTTTTTCACTTAAAGAATTTTTCTGAAACTGTATTGTACCTTAGTAAAAATCCATCCAGAAGTAAATCAGTCTTTTGCACTTGCACGTGAAACAAGCTGGGAGAATTTAGGTCCTCCTGTTTAGGGCTAGTGATGAACTGAGGACACCTTGCCTTTGCCTGACAAAGACCCAGGCAGGTGGGAATTAGCCACCATTGACCGCGATGTAAAAGAGGAGCTGAGTCTCATCCCATGTATGGCAGCTCATCAAGCATAAATGTTTGCTTTGTGCCATGAGGAAATGCAGAAATTTGAAATACAGGGTGAGCTTCTATCAGGCAGTCCACAGGCTGCCTAGAATGTCGTCTGTAACACACATCAGAGTTGAGGGATTGAGGCAAGAAAGACCAGTTGTTCATTCGGGAGTGGCTTTATGTAAGCACATAAGCCTCGGCAACCTCATGGGTTGAAACTCTTTATTAGTCATGGATTGAAACTTTTATTAGTCATGGATTGAAGATCCGTTATTAGCTACATTTGACAAGTGCCTTAATCGACTAGACTGCCTGGCATCTCTGTTAAACAGACAATGATTATTCACAATATCCTTTGACATGTCATAAAAACACCCGTGCAATTACCATTATGTCAGTCCTTAATGAGACATAGCTAGCATGAAACTGATATGGACAGTAATTGGTACAGTAGTGGTCTGTGTGTGAACAAAATAACTAAAACATTTTTTTGTCAGATTTGGACTAAATTTGTTGGGAAGGTTGAGGCTTAACTAAGGGGTTGACCACTAGTTTTTAAAAATAAAAGGCCAGAGGTCAAGGTCACATGGTTAGGTCAGTTTAAACAGTTTCTGAGTTAACACTTGTGGGTGGGTTCAGGGTAAAGTAAAAATGAAGGAATTCGGTTTTAAGAACAGTTGGCAAAGGTCACGATCACAGGACAAAGTCAGATGTTTGGTCTTTAGACCAGTAGGTGGATGTGTGGGTATTGCAGTCTGAGTGCCATACTCCTTGCTTGTTGTTAAGTCCATATTCAAGAAAAAGTGCCTTATATAGTTGATTTACCAGTTCCTCCAGTTTACAGTAAAAAATATCGGAAAAAGATTGATATTGCTGAACAGTCATGGACACATAACAACGACTTCCTATACTGTATAATGGAGATGCTTATCTGTGAAGCTGCGCTTGACCTCACTGTTCCCCCCAGGTGGCTGCGGAAACAGTTTGAGGAGGCAGACAAGGACAACAATGGCTCCCTCAACTTCAGTGAGTGTTGCATCTTACTAAAGCAGCTCAACATCAAGATGGATAAAACACATGCTAAAAAATTATTTAATGTGAGTAGAGGTGTGCTCTTGTTAACTGTTTTAAATCTTTTTTATAGCTGTTGCCTTTAAGCAACCCCAATCTGTCGGATCAAGTGGACCCGTCAACTACAGGCAAACAGTTGCCCTTGTAGGGACATCTTATGCTGTGAACTGATGTCCCATGTGGCTGACAGTACCGTGTCACAACATGAAATAGGGACTAATGTGGAGGTTTGGTTCATGGGTGGATGCTGCAGATGCATCTCTCCATCCAGCTAACAGGGGCACCATAGTAGGCACCATGTCACCCAATTATTTGGTTGTATGGTTATCACCCAGTGCTGTAAATGGTTTCCTAAGTTACAGGCAACCACTTGGCTTGTTACTCGATGTAAAGCCACCGGAAATGCAAAGCAGAGTACCTAAAGAGTGATGGGCAGGAGGGGAGAAATTGGCAATAAGGGCAGAAAGAAGAAAAGAATGATAGACATGAATTAAGCATATGAGGTGAATAATGTTTCTGATATATGTAATGATTTGTGGGTATTTGACTACTGATTGTGTAAACACAATGAATCAGCTATAGTCTGACTCAGGAAAGATGAGGGTAGAATATCGTCTATTTTACTCCAGAGTCACTGTCAAAGGCCGAACGCACCTGACTTAACGACCTGTGGGAATACAGGCTGGCCAGGGACAAGGCCTGAGGGCAAGAGGCACACACACACACACACACACACACACACACACACACACACACACACACACACACACACACACACGGTTATAAGTGACCTGCTATGCTCACAAGTCAATATGAACTGTGGTTCCTGTTTCTGGATGCAACCTTTTTTTTTTTTTTTTTTTTTTTTTTTTTTTTTTATACAAAGCCCTAAAAATAAACAAAAAATGTTGGACCAGTTATTCGTTGTATATTTAGATTTAATAGCATATTATTCCTTTTTTTTTTTTTTTTTTTTGAGGTTAATTCGCCTGTCATCAAGAATTTGTAAGTTGGCATCTTAGGTCACAGCACCTCCTGACTGACTCCTGGGAGATGACGAGACAGAGTTCCGAATTTGGATCACATTTTAGCGAAGGTAAAGGAGGAGATTAATTTTAAGGGATCAAGAGCAAGCCTTCACAGACTCCTGAGAAAGAATGGATATACTTTCAAGAAATCAGATGAAGGACGAAAAATTCTGATGGAACGACGTGATATTGCTTTGGCACGAGCAGTTTATCTAAGAAAAATACAAGAAAACAGAGAATCAATCAACCCACGGCAAGAGATTTACATAGATGAGACGTGAGTTAATCCAAACGAGAGTGTCAATAAATGCTGGACAACTGCAGGTGGAAAACTGGGCCCGAAGGTGAAAAGTGGCAGAGGATCCAGATTTATCATTATACACGCAGGCGGAGAGGATGGATTCGTGCGTGGAGGTTTGAACATGTTCAAATCTCAGAATGGTAACAGAGGAGGTTACCACCAATCAATGAATCACCACACTTTCAAAGCATGGTTCGAAGACCAGTTACTCCCAAACATCCCTCCCCATTCACTGCTCATTCTGGACAACGCTTCGTACCACTCTAAGATCCTCATTAAAGCACCAACGCAGGCTTCCCGTAAAAATGAAATACTGTACTGTAATAGAATGGCTGAGAGAGAACAACGTTCAACACAACCCACAACACTCCAAACTAGAGCTGCTAGATCTGGTGGAGAGAAACAAAGACAGGCAAGAGTGTGAAATAGACACTATTGCAAAAGACCAAGGACATGAGGTTTTACGACTTCCACCCTACCACTGTGAATTAAATCCAATAGAACTTATATGGGCTCAAGTGAAAGATGAAGTAAGTAAAAAGAATTCCAATAATAATCAGACAATGTGTGTGGTGGAGGAAATCACAAGAAATGCGGTGAGGAAATGGACACCAGAAAACTGGCAAAAATGTATGGAGCATACGAGAAAGCTAGAACAGGAATATATTAGAAATGACATTGTGCGCAATCACATGGTTGAAGAATTCGTCATTAACGTGGCGAATGATTCCACCAGTGAAGAAGAAGGTTTAGATGAGGGAGACATGAATATTAAGTGAGAGAGAGAGAGAATTTTATTTTCAGTGTAAATTTTAGAGTATAATGAATATTTATTAAGGAAATGCTACTGTTGATCCTTCGATCAGTAAAAGTATTGTAAATCACTTTATGTTTATTCATAACATTTTTTTTCATAAAGAATAGTAATACACATTGTTTTATTATTTAAGCATTTTGTGTGTGTGTGTATGTGTGTGTGTGTGTGTGTGTGTGTGTGTGTGTGTGTGTAGAGGAAAGAAAACGGAAGAGGGAAGGAGAAAGGTCCCCGAGGGGACCTCTTAATCCTTCACACGGTCACTCGTGTTCCGATTTTGGCAAAGGCTTTGTAAAATTCTCTCCCTCATGTTTCCTGAGACAGACTATAATTGAGAAAACAACAGAATGTGATAAACCATTGTGCTTAGGTTTTGTTCTTTATGAAAAGGCTTTCAACTTAGTGGAGCACATAGCAATTATAAATTCATAGTGGGAACAAGGAGTAAATGAGAACATTGTAAAGCTGCTCAAAAACATATATAAAGAGGGAACTGCTACAGTTAAATTACATAATAACTGGAAAAAATCAAGGTGGAGAAGGGCATGTGTCAGGGAGATAGAGTTTCACCAGAATTATTTTCAGTATGCCTAGAAAGTATTTCGAGAAGGCTAGACTGAGAGAAGAAAGGAGTAACTATTGATGAAGAAAACCTAAACCATGTAAGACTTGCTGATGATATTGTCCTAATATCAGAAACATTAGAGACATTGCAAGAAAATTGAAATGACCTAAATAGAGAATGTCTAAAAGTAGGGCTAAAGATGTACCGGAGTAAATCTAACGTAATGTTTAATGTGAATACACCAAAGAACATCATCAGAATAAGGGAAGAAATTTTTGAAGAAGTCAAGCCGTACAGTTACTTGGAGCTAATATTAAAACTAACGAAAGACCATGATAACGAAATAAAAAGACGCATTACAATTAGATGGAAAAGCTTTTGGTAACATTGAGGCATCATGAAAAGTAGCTTGCCAGTATGCATGAAATAAAAGTATATAACGAATGTATAATCCCAACTATGATGTACACTTGTGAGACCTAGAAACTGACAAAATCGACAGAAAATCAACTAATCTGTACTCGGAGAGAAATGGAAAGGTCATTGTTAAGAAACCCGTCACTTTATACTGCATAAATGTACTGTAATACGTGTAAAAAAAAATCCGTGTCCACAACCGTGGATATGGAGGTAAAAATAATCCACAGTTGTGTCTGCGTCCGCCAAAATTAATATCTTAACCTCCACAGTTTTATCCGCAGCCGCATTTCGGTTCCGCCTCTGCCTCCGCGGAGCTCTAAAATTTGGTATCCGATACATTGCTAAAACTTTTATACAGGTCATCAGATATTTGCTAGTAAGGTCAGACAGCACCAGAGAAGAGTAGTCATCAGTTTTTGATGATAGAGTCTGCAGTCATTTGTGAGCTAAATTTGGAAAATGAAAAGGGTAGATTTAATAAATTATAGTATTTGAACTTCAGAGGTTTGGATCTTTGAGATTGCACCATATTTAACTAAAAATGCCATCCTGAGGATTTGAGTGGTTAATTATATGCTTGCAACTTAATTCCTTCAGTCTGGTGACATGTGTTCTAGATTTATTCTTGCTACATTCAGATGATTTTCTTCAGCTTTTGGGAGACCTCTCAGAGTTTAAGAGTAAATAAGAGTTATGTAATACTGCTTGATATTTGTTTCTGCTTTATTATGATGTACATTTTTGGTCATGTTATGGTAATGGTTGTGTTCTTGGTACAGATAGCCCTCATTTCAAATTAGGAATGTTTTCCCATTTTGGTCATGTTATGGTAATGGTTGTGTTCTTGGTACAGATAGCCCTCATTTCAGATTAGGAATGTTTTCCCAATATAAAAATTTTTGCCTTATAGCTGGTGTCTGGTGATGTACTGTAGTCAGAGGGGAACTACAGATCAGCTACAGAGGTAATGGCTGAACTTTAATGGGCATTTTTTCAGGAAAGTAAATGGACTTAATAACATAAAAGGATATAAAATAAGGCTAGTTATAATTATGATGCACTCTCCAGTACTGTACTTGTTTCTGTCCACCCCCAGCAAGCCAACACCAGCAAACAAAAGAGGGATGGAGAACAGGTACTGGAGGTGAATGAATTTGTCAACTTTTACCATGCCCTCCTCAAGATGCCAGAGATAGAGAAGTTGTACAAGAAGTGAGTTCTGAAACAGTTTCTGTACTGTAGTTCGGTAATATGTGGTTTAAAAGAATTGAAGCTTGGCAGTGAAGTGACAGATACACTATATGGCAACTCCAGGATTAATGTTTGTGATTTTTTTTTTCCCTCTTAACTCCATAACTAACCATCTGGTCTTAGTGACTTTGATATGAGGTGCTCCTTGGAGTAATGCTGAACATACCAGAACTGAAACCAACAAAATGGGGGTAAGTGTAATGAATTGTTGATACATGGTGCTTTTGGAGCCCTCCATGGAGTGCATCACATTATATTATGATGATCCTCCTTGGAGGAACATCAGCAGCACTGGGAAAAAAAAAAAAAAAATGTTTCCTAATCTCTGTTTTCTCAGTACAGTATATTGATTAGACTATGGCTCATTTGGCGTTTCTCCAAGGATAACCTCATATAAGAAATTATAGGATTAAGTAAACATGATGATGAGAATGAGGAACATGAGTCATAGTCAGTGAACTTTAACACTATCATGAAACTTGGGTATATTGATCACTTCAGCACTAGCTGCTTCAGTTACTATACTTCAGAGCCGGTAAATTGTATGTTGATGTATCGAATATGCTACTGGACATTTTGTACTTTTTGTTTTTGTGCTGCCTACTTCCTAATTTCTGGATCATGGTTACCCAATGTATTAGTGGAAAATAATGAGTTTGGATATTAATGAGAAGGGAATGTTACCCATAGATTTATATAATGTGTGAATGTCCAAGTATGGATGGGCCATGCCACTATACACTTCATGACTTTCCATAGTTTTATACTTGTACAGAACTTTGCTTTTCCTAATTTATTCGTCCTACTTACCAAGTGTGTTTGTGGTAGATACAGTTAGGATTGTGATGGCATACCAGTGATACCAATAAGTGTGATGATGTGCGAACCATGATGTATGGACCATGCTAAACAGCTCTCCCTAATTGTGTGTTTTCCCTTGCATATTTCCAGATCTTACTTATCACATTTATCAGTGGGAAATGTGGGCAGGATTACTGCACAGGCGGGGGTACCTATCATCCACTTTCTTCATATAGTTCTGCCCACTCCTTCCTTCACCTTTATCATTCATTTTCTGTCTGCCCTCCTCTTTTCCTATTTTCTCCCCTCCTTTATGTTACCTCATTATACTCCTTCAACTTCAGGCAACTACAGTGAGTGACAAGCCTAATGGTTTCTTGTAACCCAGCAGACCATTTATAATACTGGATGGTAAGAATTTTTCCATATTATGGATGCCCCTGTTAACTGGGTGGAGAGGTGCAGATGCAATGTCCATCCAGAAACTGAGTTTACACACTTTTCACTGCACCTCACAGTGGCTAGGCACTATCTCTTGTAAGGAGCATCAGCTCACTGAATGGGATGCCCCTGCAGAGGCAATTGCTTGCTTACTGTAGAGGGGTCTGCTTGGCAAGACAGACTGTGGTTACTCAACAACATCAACAACAACAAGAAGTGGAAAATAGGGGTAGGATATTAACCCCTTCTTTACCGAAAATGTGTTTTGATGCACCCCCGTACATCACCAGTAAACACCCGTGAGACACTGGAACCGCTACCATGGTACAGTATGCTGGTACACCCTCTAATGAATGGCAGCTTATGGGCCTCAGGGTAGCCCGGTAAGGCTGTTTCTGAGGACCTCGTGTTAGCAACAGCTCTGTGTTTTGACGACAAAGACTGTGACAGAGTTCTGACGAATTCTGACATCATTAGATGCGTCATGACTGAGTTGCGGTGGCACCAATGACTTGCTCACTCATCTGTGATGTAACTTCTTTTAGACCAATCATTATTTTATTTATAATTCCTACTACAGATATCGTATTTTATTTTCTGCTGACATGTGGCAAAATTTACACCCCTTGGCCTTCCTGAGAGAGTCAGTTACCACACACTTGACCACGAGAGAGGGTGTACAGGATATTTTTCTCTCATGGCATCTCTGGCAAATTTCGATAGTGACGAGTTTATTCCTCATGAGGATATTTAATTAGATGTGTCAGATGATGATGCAGCAGTGTCTGATGTGTCAGTAGATGACTGTGATCTTGAAAATGATAGAGAAGTTGATGTAAGTGAGGAAGGAGGAGGAAAATAGTAGCGAGCTTAGTGACGCTGCACTCTCGGCAACAAGTGGGCCAAGGTCACCATCACCATCACGTGTGTCCACACACTTCATGCTTAGCTTACAAGGTAAATAAATAAGCCATCCATCTGTGCAGGACATTTTTTTCAAGCCAGTTTGTACAGTAGTTACCTGGGTAACAGTACTTTAGCATAAGATATGTGAACTTATATACCGTAATGATTTATTTAATACAGTAATATTTTTTTATTACCAACATCATGCTGGGTTTATGTGATCATCAGTATACAAACAAATAAAAAAGAGTGAATAGTTTTGACGTGGCAAAAAATATACACTACCCCTCACACTACAGGAGGGGGAGCTATCAGGTCGGTATGGGGGGTAAACATAATGTTTACATTTGGGGGAGGGGTCGGTAAAGAAGGGGTTGAGTCGTTTGTACTTCACTGACTTGTTTCTGGATCCATCCCACTTTTTTCAGGTGTACTTAAATTGGATTAGGATATGATGATGATGATACTTCTTCTCTTTGTTGGTAGATTAATTATTGTTTTCCCCACTGTTGATAGCTTATTCTTACTTTTCTGTTTTCCTTTTTCTGTGTCTGAATCCTACCAACTTTTTCCATATGGCTGGAAAAGAATTACAGTATTGTACAGTGATGATGACAGTGACGAAGTTATAATTTTCCACATTCTTCAGATACGCTAGTGAGAAGACGTTGCTACTAAGTGCAGACCAACTGTTGACATTCTTGCAGCATAACCAGGGCCTTGCCAAGATGGATGTTACCGAGGCAGCGAAGTTAATCAAGCAATTTGAAATCAGTGACCTTAAGGATAAGGGATATATGACTCAGGATGGTAGGTATTGGAAACTTTTTTATTCTTTGAGTTTGCTGTATTGTGAACTAAGGAGAGTTGAATAATGGAGAAGCAAATTTAGCATTAAGAAGTGTGATACAGTGAGACTTTGCTTTAATGGACCCCATTAACCCGCCCCGTGCCAGTGCCGTTTTAAAACGGTCTGACATAATGTCACGGCCAGTGCCAGAGCCGTTTTAAAACGGTCTAAAATAAAAACCTTCACTGTGACCGCATTTTTCAAGATTCACAGGTAAAAATTGGCAGGCATGTAAAGTAACTGTTCCTCTACCATCCCCCAGGCTGTCAAGGCCATACACTCACTCGCTCCCCTCTTCACGCTTGCTCTGACTCACTCTGCCTGTGTGCCTCACCCGGTGCTGTACATTGTGAAGGCCTTTTGTAAATATTTTCATGTAAGTGTAAGTTGTAAATATTTTCTAAGTTGTAAATACCTTATTGTAAGTGCCAGGACTGTACGTTATGAAGTCAGGTTGTACCTATCTTCAAGTAAGTGTAAGATAATGCATTCACAGTGAGAAAGACACGCAAATTGTGATAGATGCTGAAGTAATAAGTGATCAGAAAAGTGTACTGAACATTGCTATACCTTCCCAGCATAAATATCTGAGTATACCTTACATAGAAAACGGCTTTCATGTATGTGGTGAGCGTGAGAGAATGGCTATTCCTGTACACAAGTATGCAGGACTCAATAAAACTCATTTCCAAGTCTCGGTGAGCATTTTAATGGCAAAATTCGTTGTTTCCACATCAAAATCTATCATTTTAGCCCCCCCCCAAAAAAAAAAAAAAAAAAAGGCCGGCACTGGGGTGACCCAGAGTGCTTAAAATAGCCGGCACGCGGCGGGTTAACCAGGCTCCGTTTGTGTGTGTGTGTGTGTGTGTGAGGAAGAAGGAACCAAAGGCAATGAGCCAGCAAAACTGTTCCTTCCAAGAGAAAAGCAAAATGCAAGAGAGAGCCAAATTCAAGATCCGATCATTTTGAGATGCCTGGACACACTGCGTTTGAAAGACTGGAGATCATAGGAAGCAGGAAATACAGACAGAGGGAGACAGTTCCAGAGTCCACCTGTTGCATAAATGAAGGACTGGGAGTAACAGTTAACTCTTGCATTAGAGAGTTGGACAGAAAAGGAACGAGAGTTTGCTGCTAGACGGGTGCTACACGCCCGTCGTAGAGGTAGAGGAATGCATGCAGACAGTTCAGAGAAGCAATGACCATTGAAGTAGCGATAGAATAGAGATAAAGATGCAACAGTGCGGTGCAGAGACAGAGGCTGAAGGGAGTCAGCAAGAGGAGGAGAGTTAACCCCTACACCGGGCATGTTTACCAATGTTTTGCGTGTGCCGCGCGGTTATTCGGGCTCCGACAGACTCTCAAAAAATATTTGTCAAAAATCAGTTATTAGTCCTAGAATATTAAAATTATATATGCTTATGGCACATACCTTCAGCTTTCTCCTGGAATGTTTGTTGAGCCTTTGTCGGTTACCGTAGGACTTGTGGAGACCTCTGAAGTTGGGTAACGAAGTCTCCACTTTACACTTCCCGGCAACCCGTAATATGATTACCACAGCCAGATATTAACACTATAAACACAACTCTATGATTTTCAAGTAGTTTGGGATCCATACTCCAAAAAAATAAACCCACTGTGAAAGCAATGATAATTACGAGCGCGTCTGACCATCGCATTTGCGCTAGTTCGCTCTTGGTACGCTGTCATTTATTATTCATAAAACCCCTCACACTTTATATTTCTATTACTATATAACATATATATCTACAGTCTTTATCCATAAGTTTCCTTCAGTAGTATTAGTTTATTCTCACTGTAGGGATTCAATTTCTTTCAGTAAAATACATAGCATTCACTTTCTCGTCCTGTATACTAGCATTGAGAGTGAATGTCACTTTCACCTTCACTCTCATAACTCATAGTATTCAGACATGTTAGAGTGAAACTTTCACTTTCATTACTCCTAGGGTATATACTCGTATTCTTATAATACTAATTTACATTTCTATTTATGTTCTCTATTTTATTTACGTTATTTACATTTCTATTTTATTTACACTGTGTTATGCACTGTCACTTGAAGTAACTTATAAAACTATTTTCCACTGTTCACGTATATTTACATTCATTACTTTCACTTGCTGTTTACACATTATTTACACATTATTTACAATTCCACTTGCACTGTTTTACTCAATAGAAAGATCGTAGTCACTCTTTTATTAATTGTCAGCCCTTTACCTCTTTCCACACGAGGTTTAGTAGGGGGTAAAGGTCACAGGGCCCTTTGCATGGGGGTGAAAAGTCCCTGAAGCTAGCAAGAGCGAACAGACGTACCTCCACGTTGGAAGATGAGAGTGAACTGATAAGGGTGGGCCGGGGTGGTGGCCTACCTAGGGAAATTCATTACTGCCAATGTTAGCCTCTTGACACAGCTAATATATAGCAGTGAAATGATTGGCAGGAAATCTAGACAATACATTATAAATTAGGTAGTTCCAGGTGAATATAAATATCACTTAGGCTTCTCCCTTCCCTCCTTATATGTATATTTATTACGAAAATAGATTATATGGCATATTTCAAGGGGAAATAAACAGCGAAAATTAGCGAACGAGTGCACGTGAGGTGTTGTCAGGTGATAATTAGCCAATTCCAGGTGTATGGCACTCTCACTTACCTTATTTCTTTCTTGTATATATTATTTGGTATAAGAATAGGACATAGGGCTTATTTCAATGGATGAAATCAGTGAAAAATTCTAGGGAAGATTTACTTAGCGTAGCACGGCCGGGCAGGCGAGAGGATAGGGTAATGGAGGGGGGGGTAGGGAGGGGAGTCAAGAACGGGGAGAAATGGCTAAATTGTCAACAATGGATGGGAGTACAGATGAGATTAGGAGTGCTGACTAGTGCTGGACAATGGCAGTACTGATAGATGATACAAGCCCCCACTTGGAAGCCCGGGTGAATTCAAAATAACACAGAATCACAAAAGCGACACCCCGCGGTATGATCCCTTGCTCCCAAGCGTCACGAAAGTGACGCCCCGCGGTTAAGAGGTTCATGAGGCAAAAAGCCTTTGACTCCACCCTATTGAGAAGAGCTGTATGTGGGGAGCCTCCCCACACATGAGAGTTGTACTCCACGCAGGGGCGGATAAAACCCCTGTACATGTATAGGGAGCGCACCCTGCGACCCTCCAGACAAATTTGTTAAATACCAAGCCCAGGTGCAGTATAGGGAGTGCATGCAGCACCCTACCAGTCAGCCACGCGTGAGGTGGTAGATAATGGAGTCGGGATGCACTATGCGGGCTGTGAGTCACACAAGGCAAATCACATCATCAGTGCATGGGCGGCAGGGCACATCTCGGATCAAGCACTTGATTTGTCCTCTTTGTTGCTGTTCTCTTCATACAGACATCATCTCTGCCATGCCCACTTAGCTTCCTACCAAATTCTCATATGACCATCTGTGTCCACCCTAGTGTACTTCAGCACAGTGGCCTCTGAGGAAACATCACTGTCAACAACACTGTTGACCTCTAAATCTAAGGGGAAAATCTTGTTCATTTTGACTAAATACAGAGCATGGTGTGCCATGTAGTGCACTTATGGAGAAGCATGCATGACCTTAACCCCCACCCGCCGGGGGTTTTCCAACGTCGCCCACTCCTCCCTGTGGGGGATTTCCATGCTTTTGGATATAATACCCTTAATTCAAACCCTAATGTCTGTCAGACTGTAGTAGCTAGAGAAAATATTAAAGTTACACAAGACTCACCAACTCTGTTTCAAGTGAAAGTATCCCCATGTCTCCAGGTGGTCCCGTCAATGAGTACGGATAAGTTAAAGATGCCTGATTTTCCGTGTTTTGACGGGCTTATCCGAGTGAGCACAACTGCCAGTGATCTTGTACTTGCTGGCTAGCATTGGCAGCACTGACTGGAGTGGTGATTGTAACACTGCCTGGCCTCCCGGAATTTCCCACTCACTCTTCAACTTTTCCTTACTCATCGTTGTGAGGATGAGTTATCACCCTGTTCATGTGGCTCCCCATAGGGTTTTCTGCCCATTTCATAGTGCCACTATGCTCCGTAGGTGTGTGGGAAAGAAACAGCTCTTTGATTTTACTCACTTCTTGTGTTAATTATAATAATTCCTTTTACTGCGGCACTTATATTTACACTTGACATCAAGATTTTGGATAACTGCTTTATGAGAAGTAAATGCTCTTGCTGTTTCACGCAGTGTGGTTGAGTTTGAGGTAATTACTTGTACAGAAATTGTGACTCATTTGTACCAATGAAGGGCATTGTGAAAGTATTACTAGTGTTATACACAACTTACATTTTTTGTGGTTCACTTCACAAATATGCTAATTCTCACATATTCACAATTATTTTCTGAGTAACGAGGGAAAAAATTTAGTGACAGCTAACCAGGCCATTTTCTTTCTCGCCCGTGCACTCGTGGTTTTCATTCATTGTACCAGATAGGATTGCTCAAGATATTTCCAATCATTGTTTCACAGATAACCATAAACAGTAACACTTATTGTAATGCACTTGTAAAACTTATTATAAAACACTTATTTCATAACACTTACTAGATATAACTTGTAATATCTTACATTTCTCTTATGTATAAAAAAAACACTTGTACATACCTGTCACGGAGCCTATTTCTCGGCAGTAAGGGCAGAACTTTTGCGGGGGTTGATGATGCAATCGGCCCCACTCATGGGGGAGCGGAATCGGACGAGGAGGATGAGGAAGACATCACTCTATACTTTACCAGTGCCATGTACAGACTTAGCTGAGCGTCAGTGGGGCACTTTGGGTACCTACCTACCCTATGGTTGTCATAGAAAAAGGTCACGGGTTCAAAAGGTGGTGGGAAGACGCTTACGACTATACAAGTCAACTGGCGTTGCTTCGCCCACCAAATCATGATGGTATAACACGTCAACCAGCGTGTAGGGCTTAAGAAGAGTATGATCCATGGCTGTCAAGGCCAAGGAAAAAATAAAGGATAACATGAAAGGGCTGGAATATGAGGAAAATAGCAAAGTGGTTTGCAGGTCAAAGAAGGTGGAGTCCAAAGGGCTGGATGAGCCAGTGTTGTTATTGTAGTTAATCAGTCCCAGTCTGTCCAGCCAAGCAGACCCATCAGTTGCAGCCAAGCAGTCATCCGTGCAGGGCAATCCCATGCAATGAACTAATGTTCCCCTGGGGTTGACAACACCATGTAATATGGAAAAAATTGTGGAGGTTTGGTTCCAGGATGAATATAACATTTGCGGTGTTCCACCTCGTTAACCTCTCGGCTGTGTATAGCATTCCAGAAGTGCTGATTGGTGAACTGCATTGTGCATTCCAGAAGATCTACGTGAAGTATTGTGAACTTTTCAGCCATATTTCGCGCCTGCTACATGCTTATGTTTGATGAATGGGTTGTGAATCATCAGTGTGGAGTGTAAACTTTGTGTGACTAAGATGTTATCATGTTTGGTTATAAGTGGGTCAAAACACATGATGAAAACATGATTTTTTTTAACTGGTTTTCCCGCACCACGGACATAAGGAATGTTTAGGGCCACCGCAGCCTAGGGGTTAAGAGTGGCACTGTAGCAGGCTCCATACCACCCAGTTATTTGGTTATATGGCTACTACCCAGCACTGTAAATGATTTTCTGGGTTACAAGAAACCTTTAAGCTTGTCACTCAGTGTAGAGCCAGCTGAAGTGGAAAGAAGAGCAATAAAAAGTGACAGGAGGAAAGTGGGAAATACAAAGAGAGGAGAGCAGACAAAGGTAGAATGATAAAGGTGAAGGAAGTAGTCAGCACTTCATCAAGTGAGTGGATGGTTACCACATAACACCGTGAGGCAGTGTACAAATGGTATACGCAGCAGAGCAACTTGTTGTTCTTCAAGTGCAGTGATGGTTGGCTGTGGTGATTAAGGAGGCACCACTGCATTGTCACCAAGGACATCACAGGTGAGCTCCTGAGTGCTAATGTCACCGCAGTCATGCCTTTGTAGAGGACCTGAAAAAAATTTATTGAGGAGGAGGATTTGCATTTATTCCAAATATACAGTGCCGATGAGACTGGGTTAGTCTGGCACTCACTTCCCTGCAACACAAGACATTCGCTCTACAGTGCTCAACAAAAGTATTGAGTGCCTGGCACCCCCACAAAAAAACAAACTTTTCACATATGGAGAAAACGTGTAAATAATGCTTTATAATTACCTTTAATGCTTGGTAGGGTTTCCTTTGCACCTCTTCACGGACCTGAGACGTTGTGGAAGTGAAAGGGCCAGGTTCCTCAGGTGCTGGGGTGATATATTTGCCCAGGACTCATGAATGGCTGCTTCCAGCTTAGGTAGAGAGCTCAGGTCCTTCCCCTGGAGATTCTTTTTTACGAGGTACCAGAAGTTCTCTGTCTGGTTGAGGTCTGTGCTATTGCCTGGCCAGTCTTTCATGAAGGAGACCTCGCAGTCACGAAGCCAGTTGGTGACAGATTTGGCTTTATGAGCAGGTGCACCATCCTGCTGAAACACTTGTGCATCTGTGAGCTCGAAGGACTCAGGTAAATGATCACAAAGCAGCTCCAGGTAAACATCCTAATTCACTCTGCAGTTCCTGGGAAGCACAACAAGCTTCCCCAACCCCTTACCAGAGAAACAACCCCATACCATAAGTGAATCAGGGTGTTTAACTGTGCTTTCCACGTAACGGGGGTCAAGCAGGTCACTACCTCTGCGCCGGTACACTTGCGCTGCTTGATTACAGGTAACGGTAAACGTTGCCTCATCACGCCACAACACTGACAACCACTGCTCCTCACCCCAGGTAAGGTACTTGTTTGCAAAAGCAAGCCTACAAAGTCACTGGTTACGTGTAAGAAGAGGCTATCTCACAGGCCTATGGCTTGTGTAACCAAATTCATGGACTCTTCAAGAAACAGTGCGCACTAAAACCTCACCAAACACTTCCGGGTTGCTTTCCTTAATTCTCCTTGCAGTCACACAAGGATTAGACTCCACTGCACGTTTGAGCACATTAACAGACCCCAGGGAAGTTTTCCTGGGTCTACCAGACCGTGGTTTCTTTGTAGGAATGTCACCACTGTTTTCCACTCTGTAACGGGCACACCACTCCAGCACTGTCAACCGAGCCACACCAACCAAATCACTAATTTCCTTCGTGGGGTGGCCTTCCTCCTTTAGAGCAATGATCAGTGATATTATTTCACTAGACAATTCATGGGTAGGGGCCATATTAAAGTAGCAAAAGCCAAAAACCTGCGGTTCACTAGGTAAAAAATGGTGCAAAAAGAGAGGGAGGAGCGGCTGGGTTCCCCTCAGTCTCGCAGCCCACAGGCAACTGAGGCGCCAGCCAACCAGCGTGCAGTAAGGCCTCGGGCTGCTGTGACGTCATGTTAGCGCCCAGAACTTCTGGCTATTTTTTTTTTTCCCTATGAGGATGGTTCTTTTTTTTTTGCCAAAAGTTTGTGACGCCTTGACATGGGTGCCCAATACTTTTGTCGAGCACTGTACACCAAGGCACAAGGTCAGGAAGTACAGGATCTCCATAATAGTGTGTTTGAATGCCAGTGGTTTCCATCATCTCTAGCCTGTGATGGTTGGGTAGAGTAAGTGTCCCAGCGGTGTCAAGGACTGTATGACAGAGCCATAACTGTTGAGTACCAGTGGAACAAGTTGGCTTGGATTACACAGGACCTTGTACACAACTCCTTCCAACACTCATATGACCCGGATGTTCATAGGCACAAGACCAACTAGGACCATAGAAGAGGAAGTACTGGCCCTGCTGCTCCAGGACAATGCTTCTTCCCAACCAGCAGCAAGGATGGCAAAATCCAGGCCATGTTTCTACCTACAGACACAATGACCTTGATTCAGTACATGGATCAGTACAGTATCAAAAGTGCCAAGAAGCACTACGGTAGCCTATACCTGGAGCGGTGCCTTGTGGCAACAGAGGATGGCATGGATGAGCCTGGGTATGTGGACTCACAGCAGAAGAAAACACTGGAGAACTTCAAAAACTACAAGTTACTGGATTTCACATAGGACTGGGCTGAGGCATGGAAGCGGGTGCAATTAAACTAATTTAAAAAATGGTTGGCCCAAGTTGTCAGGCCTCTCCAAAGGGAATGGGTCCACTGAAAGGTTTGAGTCAATAGAAGTGGCAGGTATGCTCACTCCTGCCAAGAAAGGGAACATAAATGCTGTTGACTTGGATGAGTGGCCACACAAGGACAGTAGTGTACCAGGCTGCCACCACCTGGCAGATGAGGATATAGGAGGAGAGGTGCAATCTGCTGGAGAGGCTTAGGAAGAGGAGGAGTCAGAAGTGTTTGGGTCCCTCTTTGGTACACAATGAGGTAGGAAAGGTTGTGAGGCTTGAGTTGATGCAGGAACACGAAAATAAAAATGTGCAGTGCAAGATTTCTGAATTCTTCAGGCCAACATCAATCAGCATCAAGAGAAAACAGCCTGATAAATTGTCTGCGTCCAGCGACATTTATGTACAGTAGTATCTACTTCAGCCAGTCTTCCCCCTCCCTCCTCCTCAGGAGATTAGTGTCTCAGGTGCTCTAGGCCTCTTTCCTAAACTGTCAGCAGTGGAGAGTTATCCCTGATCCACCAAGTGACAGTGTGACAGTTACTGTAATGAGTTGACAGACTGTGTAAATATGTACAGTAATTATAAGACACATGAATGTATGTTCAGTGACACAGGTGCATGAGCAGACTGTGTGGGCTTGTGGAGAAGACTGTATTGGAAGTTATTGTAAGGTACCATAATTGCTGTACTGTTAAGTGTGTAAGATTAGCATACCATACATATGTTCTGCTCGGAGAATGCATGGAGCAGCAGTCACCAAGCATGTGAAGGAGTATCAGTCACAAATTAACCCTTCCATGGCCGTGCCTTCAGAAGTTGACGGGCCCGCCCCTGGCAGACCATTTTTTCAGGTTTCGAAAATTGAATTTTTTTTCTTTACCAAATTGAAGACAATTCTTTGGTACACCTGGCAATGTAATTTTCAGTTTCCTAAACCCATCCTGTGGTTCATAATGAATCGTGGAAAAATCGATATAGTGCCTGCACACACGCTTGTGGAAACTAAGCAGATTTGTGACAAAACATCTCACTAAGAATACACGTATATTCCCCCCAAAACACTTAGTATTGCTGAAATGGTTTGAAATGACCAGGAATATGTAGTACGAACAAAATCAATACATAATGTGAGCGGTTTTATAATAATAATTACTGTATGAATTTTTTTCACATTTTTTGATGTTTATTGTGTTTATGCAAGTATGGAGTTAGTTTTGTAGTCTAGGTGGTGTAGTGTATGCCTAAGGAGAGGGAAAAGATGATATTTGTTGTCTCTAACCTGATAAGGGTGCTCCTGTGTGTGTGTATAGGCTGAATTGTAGCAACCAGAATTCAGTGCAACCTGAGATCAGCACCTTGCACATGGGGATTAGTGTGAAGGGAAAGGAAGGTTTTACATCCATCTATTTACCATGAGAACACATATGTTGCTAGAATGTTTGTGCAAAACAAGAAATAAGTAAAATGATCAAATTTAGTGCATGAGATGTGTACTTATAAGTGGAAATATCATAGTTATGATTTTTTTAATCCACTTTGATGTTTATAATGTTTATTCCTGTATGGATTTTTTTTCGAACTCTAAATGGTATAGTGTGTGTCAAAAGAGGCAAAAGATGCTATTTTTAGTCTGTTTTGAAATACTGGGTGCAGCTGTGTGTGTTTTGAGACAACCCTCACCGTCAAAAAATGAAAAAATGATAAGGTCAGAGATTAGCATGGTAGGCCGAGGAAGAAGGGGTAAGGAATGGTGAGGTTGTAAGTTATAGTTGTTAGCACAGTAAATAAAGAATATAGCTATTTCTTTCTGCAAATATGAGAAAAACATAAGAGGAGAACAATACAAGAAAAGAAATAATGACACAAAGAAAATAACTAAAGGATAAAAGAGAAAAAAATTACCTTATATGTTTGTAGGGTTGTAGGTTGTGACTTGTAGAGTGGGTGGCAGGTGCAAGGGATGCTTATCCCTCTACCCTTCCTTCCCATTTCGGAAGTAAACTTTGATAAGTAGCCATTGTCAGGGAAACACACTTTTTCTCTTTTCTTGACTTGCTTACGAGTACTTTCTTATTCTGAATTACACTAACACTTTTCTTAGTCGGTCTTACATTACCACACTTTCTTAGTTATTGTACTTACTGCATGATCGCAAACATATACATAAAGTTATAAATAGTGCTTTATACATAATTTTGTCAATATTTACAAGTTTTTCATTTCACTCTTAGAACTGTACTATAATATCCTTTGCAGTCAGCCATGTTTACATATTTTTTTTTATCTGCTGCAAAGGCCTGGGGGCAGACAAGGTTTCTGGTGATGAGGAGGGTGGCCCTGGTACAGGCTTAGGTGGTGAAATTGTATGGGATGGTGAGAGGCTGCAAGGGGTGGAGGGAAGTGGTGGTGGCGGTGAAGTGGGGGAGGAAGAACTTGCACTTTGCTCCGGCTGCAAGTGTTCCTGCAATGTGCTCGCCATCTCCTCACCCATTATTGCAGCAAATAATTGTTTTGCCACCTTCTTCTTGGCCGGTGGTGCTGCAATCTTGCCACGAGAAAGAGGTGGAACATTGTCCATGGCCTAAGAGTCTTCATCATCTTCATCCTCCTCAGGTGGCTTTTGGTTCCACACTTCCGTATCATCATCTAAAGGGTCGTCAGCACTGTCTCCTTGCTTGTCTTCTAATCCAGTGTGGTTGTCATCACTCTCCTCATCCTTAGGGAGTTCAGCCCTGATTTCAGGGCTTGTAAGGCCCTGGCATGAGTGCAGAGGTCAGTGATGTGAGGGGGTGCTGGTCTTGAGGGGAGTGAAAGATGGATGTCCACTCATGACTGATTCACGAGATGTACTGACCGCCTGAGTGGTTTGGAGGGTAGAGTAGGTCAGTTTCAAAATCTTCCAGACCTTCGTCCCCTTTCCAAAACTGTTCGCAGCTTTTTACGGATCGCACTGATTCAACGCCATCGCCCACGCAATGGTAAAGCATCGTTTGACACCAGTGGCCATTTAGGAGTTAAATAAGTTTTTATTATTATTATTATTATTATTATTATTATTATTATTATTATCATCATCATCATCATCATTTATTGAAATGAGGCCCAACATTAGTTTTGTATTGCATATTTAAATCTTATATATCAAGGAACATGGGCCAAACCCATGCAGTACTGTTTTATTTTTTATTTTATTTTATTTTTTTACATCTTATATCTTACATGGGGTAATTGCCAGATCATTTTCCCTATGCCCAGTACAGCAGGTCGCTATCAGACATTTTATATAATATCGGATATACTGTCTGTCTTTTCCCCCAATTGGTCCATTATAATAAGGTCACACTGTAACTGTATCTGTCCATCAAGCTTTTTGTGTCTTTCTGTAGCATGTTACCAGTATTTTATATTTTCTTCAGTTAATGAAACCTCCATACAGCCTTATTTCAACTCATTTACTCTTACTCATTTAATTCCAAGCTGCCTTCCTGCATAAAATGCCAGTACAAATATACCAATAAAATATTTGTCTTTTTAGTGTAATAGGAGAAGTATATGGTAGGATGCTGATTGACAGAGTTAGGGAAATAACAGAGGAATTATTTGGAGAAGAACAGGGAGAATTTAGGAAGGGAAGAGGTTGAGTAGATCAGATATTCATCCTTAGGTCTTTAGTGGAAAAGTTTCTAGAGAAGGGAAGGACGTTGTATGGGGGCTTCATGGATTTGGCAAAAACATAGGGCAGAATGGATAGACAAGGAATGGGAAAATGTTGAAAATATATATATGGAGTAAATGAGACATTGTTGAATCCCATGAAGACTATGCATGAGGGTGCTAAGGCTGCAGTGTGTGTGGATATTGAACTGAGTGAATTTTTCTGTCTGAGTGTTGGATGGAAACAGGGATGTGTCATGTCTCCATGGTTGTTCAGTCTGTATGTGAATGGGGTTTTAAAAGAGGTACGGCAATGGATGTTGGAGTTGCCCTAATGAGAGAGGGCAGTGTTTGGAAACTTCCTGTACTGTTGTTTTCAGATGATACTGTATTGTTAAGTGAAGATGAAGGGGAACTGAAAGGCTTAGTGAATGAGTTTTGGAGTGTGTGTAAGAAACGGTATCTAAAGTGAATGTAGGAAAGAGAAAAGTTATGGTCTTTGAGAGAAGTGGAGTCAATGAATGTACAGTGAGGTTGGATGAGGAGGAAATGGAAATGTGAGTGCATTTAAGTACTTGGGTATTGTGATGGGTAAGCATGGAAGTTTGGAGGATGAAGTGCTTGAATGGTTGCAACAAGGAAGAAAGATTGTTGGTTCTTTGAAAGCAGCAAAAAGAAATAGGGAAGTGAGCATAGAAGTAAAAAAGTCACTGCATGATAGTATTGTGATACCAGCTCTAATGTATGGAAGTGAAGCTTGGACATTGTTGGAAGTACACTAGTCAAGAGTGAGGGCAGTGCAAATGAGTTACCTGAAAAGAGCATGTGCAGTTATATTTAGAGAGAGACTGACAAGTGAGGAAGTGAAGGAGTGTTGTGGTGTGGATGTGGATGTGATAGAAAGTGTTAGGAGAAATACTCTGTGGTATAGTCTGTCTCAGGAAAAACGAGGGTAGAATATCGTCTATTTTACTCCAAAGTCACTGTCAAAGGCCGAAGGCATCTGATTTAACGACCTGTGGGAATACAGGCTGGCCAGGGACAAGGCCTGAGGGCACACACACACACACACACACACACACACATATTATGGAAAATATTATAATAAGAAAAGATCTGAATGAAGAAGAAAGAGAAGTTTTAAAATCATTAAAGGAAGAAGTAAAGGAAAAAAATGATAAGAGGACAGAGGAAGAATGTAATACTTTTTTTTGGAGAGTATTGGATATGAAAGTAAGGAAATGGTATTTAAGGAAATAGAAGTGAAGGAAACTAAGGGGGATGGTTGTGAAAGATCAGAAGTTGAGGAAGTGGTACGGACAGAGAGTAGGAGAGAAGAGGGTATTAATAATGTCAAAAATAATTTGAAGGTGATATATACTAATGTTGATGGTTTCATATCGACAAGGATCGAAATTAATGATTTCTTAAGAGAACACGAACCTGATGTCATGTGCTTTGTAGAGACCAAATTAAGAGAAGATATTAATGTTCATTTGGGAGATGGTAAATACAAACTGTGGAGAAAAGACAGAAAAGAAAAAAAGGGAGGAGGAGTGATGATAGCAGTGAAGAACAACATAAATAGATACTGTGGAAATGGTGGAAGGCAGGGCTGAAGTGATATATATGAAATTAGAAACTGGAGAGAATGTTAAGAAAGATATGGCGGTAGTGTATGTTGGAGTGGCCCTGGTGAGAGAGGATAGTGTTTGGAAACTCCCTGTACTGTTGTTTGCAGATGATACTGTGTTGTTGAGTGAAGACGAAGGGGAGCTGCAAGGCTTGGTGGATGAGTTTGAGAGAGTGTGTAAGAAACGGAACCTAAAGGTGAATGTAGGGAAGAGTAAAGTGATGGTCTTTGAGAGGGGTGAAGTTAGTGAATGTACAGCGCGGTTGGATGGTGAGGAATTGGAAAATGTGAGTACGTTTAAGTATTTGGGTAGTGTGATGAGTAAGGATGGAGGTTTGGAGGGTGAAGTGCTTGAAAGGGTACAGCAGGGAAGAAAGGTTGCTGGTTCTTTGAAAGCGGTGATAAGAAACAGGGAAGTGAGCATGGAAGTGAAAAAGTTACTACATGACAGTATTGTGATACCAACTCTAACGTACGGAAGTGAAGCTTGGACATTGTTGGAAGGACACAAGTCAAGAGTGAGAGCAGTGGAAATGAGTTATTTAAGAGGAGCCTGTGGAGTCACGTGGAGAGACAGGCTGACGAATGAGGATATAAAGGAGCGTTGTGGTGTGGATGTGGATGTGATAGGAAGCGTTATGAGGAACACACTGAGGTGGTTTGGCCATGTGGAGAGGATGGAGGGTGAAAGACTGACGAAGAGAGTGTATGTGATTGAGGTGGAGGGGGGAAGAGGGAGGGGGAGGCCGAGGATGAGATGGAGGGATGGAGTGGAGAGGTATATGAGAGAGGGGGGTGTGAGTTGGGAGCAGGGCAGTGAAATGGCGGGGGACAGGGCAACTTGGAGGCGATTTGTTTGTGGCCACCCCAAACGGGATTGAGGCGTCTGGCAATAGATAGATAGATAGATAGTATGTTCCCCCAAAGACGAGAGCATGGAAGGATGACGAATACCATGAGATGTTGTCAGATATGGCTAGCTACTTGCAAAAAATAATTGAGAAAAGCAATAATATAATTTTGGTGTGTGACTTTAATTGTAAAGAGGTGAACTGGGAGGAATGGTACTCGGGAGGCGGCGAGGATTCGTGGGGCACTATGTTATTAAATATAATAATGAATAATGTGATGACGCAATGGATCAAAGAAGAGACACGGTTTCGAGGTGAGGACACACCAGCAAGGTTAGATTTACTGTTCACCAAAGAACCCGATGTAATAGAATCATTGGAATATCTCTGTCCTTTGGGAAAAAGTGATCGCATGGACATTGAGTTCCAGATGTTAATAGGAAAGGTCGAACCAAGAGACGAGCTTCATAGACAGGGAAGATACAACTTTGGGAAAGCAAATTTTACAGGATGGAGAAACTTTTTTGAAAATGCGGATTGGAGAAAATTCAGAGAAACAAGAGAGATACAGAGGAAGTGGGATATCTTTCTAGACCTCTATAATTTGGGAGTGGAAAAATTTGTACCAATAGTAAGAGGGAAAGAAAACAGGAAAAAGGAGTGGTTTAATAGAAGGTGTATGATAGCAAAAAAAGAGAGAGATAAGGCGTGGAACAATTGGAGAAAGAGAGGTAACGACAGAACAAAGGAAGAATATAAAAGAACAAGAAATGAATACACAAGAATACGTAGAGAAGAAGAAAGGAATTTTGAAAAAGGTATAATTGACAAATGCAAGGATGAACCCAAACTGTTTTATAGATTTGTTAATGGCAAACTGAAACAAAAGGAAGGAATCACCAAGCTGAAAGTAGAAAGAGAGGTCTTTAAGGATGTGGCAATGCAAGCAGAAATAATGAACAAACGTTTCAAGTCAGTTTTCACTAAAGAAAAGGAGCTTGTGGAAGGGGAGGGAGTGATTAGAAATGTTCCGGTGATGAAAGATATAAAAGTGGAGGTACAGGAAGTGTATAAATTACTGGAAACTCAAGATGTAAGGAAAGCCCCAGGACCTGATGGAATTTCTAATTGGGTACTGAAGGAATGCAGAGAACAACTGGCGGATAAAATTCACAGCTTAATTGTATGCTCACTGGAAGAGGGGAAAGTGCCAAAAGAATGGAAGAGGGCAAATGTGGTACCAATTTACAAGGGAGGAAACAGGGAAGAACCCCTGAATTATAGACCAGTGTCTCTAACCAGCATGGTCGCAAAATTGTGTGAGAGAATCGTGAAAGACAGATGGATAAAATATCTGGAAGAGATGAATATTTTGGCTGAATGTCAGTTTGGATTCAGAAGCGGAAGGTCATGTGTTTCTAACTTGTTGAGCTTTTACTCAAGAGCGATTGATGTGGTACAGGAGAGAGATGGTTGGGTGGATTGTGTGTACTTAGAGAAGGCCTTTGACAAGGGACCTCATAAGAGACTAATGTGGAAACTAGAATATATAGGAGGACTAAAGGGGAAACTTCTGGAATGGATGAGAGTTTTTGAGAGACAGACAAATGAGAACAGTAATAAAGGAAAAGATGTCTGGATGGAGGGAAGTAACAAGTGGAGTCCCTCAAGGCTCAGTGTTGGCGCCAGTAATGTTCCTGATTTACGTAAATGATATGGTAGATGGAGTGAACAGTTATGCAAGTCTGTTGGCTGATGATGTAAAGATCTTGAGGAAGATAGAGGTTGAGGAGGATTGTAAAATACTGCAGGAGGATTTGAATAGGATACACAATTGGAGCCGGACGTGGGAAATGAAATTTAATGTAAAGAAATTTAAAATATTGGAAATGGGTAAAAGTACCAGGAGACCATCACTGAATTATTTTTTGGGTAATGAATTAATCACAAAAAGGAGAGAAGAGAAAGATTTGGGAGTGCTGGTCCAAGATAGTTTGTCACCAGAAAAGCACATTAACAAGATAGTTGGAGAGACTTATAAACTCTTGACTAACATAAGAGTAGCATTTCATTATATGGATGAGGAAATGATGAAAAAATTGGTAGTGGCCATGATCCGCCCCAGGTTAGAATATGCAGCGGTAGTGTGGTCCCCACACAAAAAGAAAGATATAAACAAGATTGAGAGAATACAAAGAACAGCAACCAAGATGGTCCCCAGTCTGGCAGATCTGTCATACAGAGAGAGGCTGGAAAAACTGGATTTGCCTTCCTTAGAGGAAAGGAGAAGGAGGGGAGACATGATTGCAGTGTTCAGGACCATGGTGGGAGTAGTTAAGATTGACAAAGAAGATCTGTTTGTATGGGATAAGAGAGCAACAAGAGGACATGGAATGAAATTGAAAAAGTCAAGCTGCTTGAAGGATATCAAGAAATATAGCTTTCCTTACAGAAGTATAGACTTATGGAATAGCCTGGACAAAGAGATCGTCCAGTCTAGAAACTTAAACGAGTTTAAAGTTAAATTCGACTTACTGAGAAACAGCGACGGAAACCCACAAGCATAGTACATTCCGTGTATATCACAATTAGGTATATTAGGTAAATACTTAAATATTTGGAACGATTTAGACAAAGAGGTGGTGCATGAGAAAAACATTCATGTGTGTAAAGGTAGACTTGATAAATGTGGATATGGAGACAGGACAACACAAGCATTGCTCAATTCCTGTATACTACAAATAGGTAAATACACACACACACACACAGACACACACACACACACAATGAATGAATGGGTATAAGTGACCCACTATGCTCACAGGTCAATACGAGTACTTTCGAGTACAACCATGATATATAAAAGTGGTGAGGGTAACAATGGTGTGTCCTTGGAGAGGCCAGGTGGCCTGGGTTGGTGAGTCAATGAGGTCAAGTGGTATTACAGCCACGCCCACTAACTCCTGATAAGCTGCTTTTAATATGTTATTACCTTGGTACTAATTGCAAGGAGTGAAAAACAGCTGCCTGGACATTATATACCTACATACACACAATAAACTGCTGAAAGCAATTGAAGTTAAATCAGTAAAATGTACTCGTACTTGGATTCGAGTGCACAAATGTACTCGTACTTGGACTCGTGTTCAGCTGTAAAACGGAGTACTTGTACTTGTACTTGGATTCGTGATACTGTAATGTAATCGTACTTGAACTCGAGTACAGAAAAATGTACTCGAACCCAAGCCTGGTTGTGGTGTGGTGTCGCACGTTGTGTTGTGTTGTATTGTGATGTCGCACGTTGTGTTGTGTTGTGCTGTGGTGTCACACGTTGTGTTGTGTTGTGTTATGTTGTGTTGTGGTGTGGTGTCGCACGTTGTGTTGTGTTGTATTGTGATGTCACAAGTTGTGTTGTGTTGTGGTGTGGTGTCGCACGTTGTGTTGTGTTGTGGCGTGGTGTCACACGTTGTGTTGTGTTGTGGTGTGGTGTCGCACGTTGTGTTGTGTTGTTGTTTGGTGTGGTGTCGCACGTTGTGTTGTGTTGTTGTTTGGTGTGGTGTTGCACGTTGTGTTGTGTTGTATTGTGATGTCGTACATTGTGTTGTGTTGTTGCACGTTGTTTTGCCCACATACACAACATTTGCACACACACACACACACACACACACACACACACACACACACACACACACACACACATACACACACACACACCTGAGCTGGGATCAGCAATCTCTTTCCCATTGTGACCTCTATTTCCTTACCCAGCATTCCTTCCCTCTCCCTAAGGACTTCCCACTTCACCTGTCCCTTGTTTCTCTCCGTCTTTGTGCCGTGATTAGAAATATGGACAGAATAGGGTTGAGACTGAATGGCTTGTTCTTTGTTACTTTGTTAAAACGATAAATATAAACAAACACGTTTGTTTAAATAACTAACGACCTACCAAGAAATCTATCATTCTGTCAGAATATATACATATATATATATATATATATATATATATATATATATACACACAACTTAGAACTATAAAACTTATATGTAAACTTCAGGAAACTGGCAAATGGGGCCCCCACCTTAGAAAATTCCTTGGTGCGCCCCTGCTGGGCACTGATAGATAAACAGAGGCTTCACATTGTTTTATTACTTAAGCGTCGTGTGTGTGTGTGCGTGTACGTTTTTTCATAGTGATAGCTGAGTAGCCTAGGGAAGAGGAGGGATCGGATTAACAGGATGGGGGGAGGGGGATTCCACCAGTGAAGAAGAAGGTTTAGATGAGGGAGACATGAATATCGAGTGATAGATAGAGAGAGAGAGAGAGATTGTATTTTCAATGTAAATTTTAGAATATAATGAATATTTATAAAGGAAATGCTACTGTTGATCCTTCGATCAGTAATACTATTGTAAATTAGTTTATGTTTTTCCATAAAGAATAGTAATAAAACAATAAAATAAAATAATTTTTCTTCATTTTTCATGGCTATTTCATTGGCTTCCTTACCCTTTTGCCCTAACCCTTCCCACATTCCGACCCGGGCCACTCCCATCCTCCATCCCTCCTCATATGGACCGATATCTGGACACTGACAGATAAATAGAGGCTACACATTGTTTTATTATTTAAGCGTCGTGTGTGTGTGTGTGTGTGTGTGTGTGTGTGTGTGTAGAGGAAAGAAAACGGAAGAGGGAAGGAGGAAGGTCCAGAATCCCGAGGGGACCTCTTAATCCTTCACACGGTCACTCGTGTTCCGATTATGGAAAAGGCTTTGTAAAATTCTCTCCCTCATGTTTCCTGAGGAAGGGTATAGTTGGGCTATGTGGAGAGGATGAAGAGCGAGAGACTGATAAGGAGAGTGTTTGTGGATGAGCTGGAGGGGGGGAGAGATTGGGGGAGGCCGAGGATGAGATGGAGGGATGTAGTGGAGAGGTATATGAGAGAGGGATGTGAGCTTGGGGGAGGGCAGTGAAATGATGGGGGACAGGGCAACATGGAGGCAATTTGTTTGTGGTCACCCCTTATGGGATTGAGGTGTCTGACAATAGATATATAGATAGACTAATATTTCTGACTCATTGTCAGTCCTCTGTTTTTCTCTCAGTCCCACTTTACTACATAGATGACTCAATCTTGCCCTGACTCAACACAGTCTCTCTCTCTCTTTCTCTCTCTCTCTCTCACATGCAGTTGCAGTACATGCATTCCCTAGTAGCCTCCAGCCGTGTTGCAAGTGCAGTTCTTTACAGCATCCTAATACCACCTGTAGTTGATAATCATATTCCAACTCAGCTGCAGGCATTTTCATTGCAGAATGCTTTCCCACATACATTCCTCAGCCTTGTCCCAGCTTCACATGAATACAGTATATATATATATATATATATATATACAGTATATATATGCCTCACGTCAATTTTTTTTTTTTCCCCCCCCAACTCAGCTGCAGCCCCTCATTCCATATCAGTTCACCTTTATTTGTTTCCCAGCTTTGTCCAAGATAATTGTAGACCCTCAGCTCAGCCAGGTTTTTCACAGTAAAAAGCCTTCTGTATATCAGTATCCAACTCAAACTATATTCTTTTCTTCCATCTTTAAGTAATGCAAACTCCTGAACTTTCTGTACCTCTTATTCTATCTATCTATCTATTGCCAGACGCCTCAATCCTGTTTGGGGTGGCCACAAACAAATCGTCTCCAAGTCACCCTGTCCCCCGCCATTTCACTGCGCTGCTCCCAACTCACACTCCCCTCTCTCATATACTTCTCCACCCCATCCCTCCATCTCATCCTCGGCCTCCCCCTCCCTCTTCCCCCTTCCACCTCACTCACATAAACTCTCTTCATCAGTCTTTCACCCTCCATCCTCTCCACATGGCCAAACCACCTCAGTGTGTTCCTCATAACGCTTCCTATCACATCCACATCCACACCACAACGCTCCTTTATATCCTCATTTGTCAGCCTGTCTCTCCATGTGACTCCACAGGCTTCTCTTAAATAACTCATTTCCACTGCTCTCACTCTTGTGTCCTTCCAACAACGTCCAAGCTTCACTTCCGTACGTTAGAGTTGGTATCACAATACTGTCATGTAGTAACTTTTTCACTTCCATGCTCACTTCCCGTTTCTTATCACTGCTTTCAAAGAACCAGCAACCTTTCTTCCCTGCTGTACCCTTTCAAGCACTTCACCCTCCAAACCTCCATCCTTACTCATCACACTACCCAAATACTTAAACGTACTCACATTTTCCAATTCCTCATCATCTAACCTCGCTGTACATTCACTGACTTCACCTCTCTCAAAGACCATCACTTTACTCTTCCCTACATTCACCTTTAGATTCCGTTTCTTACACACGCTCCCAAACTCATCCACCAAGCCTTGCAGCTCCCCTTTGTCTTCACTCAACAACACAGTATCATCTGCAAACAACAGTACAGGGAGTTTCCAAACACTATCCTCTCTCACCAGGGCCACTCCAACATCCACTCTTTATTACCCCATCCATGTACAGATTGAACAACCATGGAGACATGACACATCCCTGTTTCAACCCAACTTTCAAAGAGAAAAATTCACTTGGTTCACCATCCACACGCATTGCAGCCTTCGCACCATCTTACATACTCTTCACAGCATTCAACAACTTCCCATCTACTCCATACTGTATATTCTTAACACTTTCCACAATCCTTGTCTATCCACCGTCATATTCTTTCTCCAAATCCATGAAAGCCGCATACAACTTCTTTCCCTTCTCTAGAAACTTTTCCACTAAAGATCTAAGAATGAATATCTGATCTACACAACCTCTTTCCTTCCTAAAGCCTCACTGTTCTTCTCCAACTAATTTCTCTGTTCTTTCTCTAACTCTGTCAATAAGTATCCTACCATACACTTTTCCTGTTATTCTAAGAAGACAAATGCCCCTATGATTACCACACACTTCTTTTTCCCTTGTACAAGGGAATAATTATTCCTGACTTCCAATCCTCTGGGACTCTCCCTTCCTCCCAGGCCAATCTGCACATCTTCCACATCCATTCTACTACTATCTCTCCCCCATGCTTCAGCATTTCACCACACATTCCATGAATTCCTGGGGCTTTCTCCGATTTAACTTTCTTCATTGCTTCCACAAGTTCTGTCCTACTGATTTCTTCCTGTCTTCTCACCTCCCTCCTTCTCCTAGCCATTCCCCAGCCACTTATACTCGCATTACTTCCATCCTCTATGTTCAACAATTCCTTAAAGTGTTCTCTCCATCTGCTCACTTTTTCTCCTTTCTCCATTAGTGATCTACCATTTTTATCTTTCACTCCCCTGCTAACTTCACCTCTTATTTTATGTATTAATATACCTCTCTTGTCCACCAGGGTTTTACCACATGTTACTGTCGGACATGTTTGATGTGTTCACCTGCGAGCACCAGAACAGCATCCACCAGGACATGAACCAACCTCTCTCTCACTACTTCATCTCATCATCTCACAACACGTCAGTATCTTGATCTTGTTGGCATGCATATGTTTGAAAATGTGTGAGTGACGGGAGTTGAAATGATACTGTAAATGAATTTATGTAATTTGAATTGAACAAGATTCATGTGAATATTGTGAAGGAAGCCATGGTCTAAGTAAAATACAATGTACTTAAACGACTAGGGCTTAGATGAAATGGATGTGAAGAAGGTTGTGGAAGGGGGTATATGAATGTGTTTTAGAGTGGGAGGCATGGAAGGCAAGAGGATGGTATGATATAAGTAAATATGTGAAAGGTGAGGTGTTAAAGTGAAAGAACAAGAGGATCAGTGAAGGATAACATGTTTTGATGGAGTCTGTTTGGAGATGCACATCTCAAGAGTTGCTTTTCCTCTTTAATCTGACAGACCACATGGTAGCTCTGTTTCATAATTGTTGTGAAACACTATACTCCCCACTGTTGATCCCCCACTCGTTGGTTGCAGGCTAACTCAGACTCCTGGGGGATTTTATGAATACTGTATGTATTTACACAAGTTGAACACAGAGCTTGCCTCCACCACGTCTGCCTTGTCTCTGAGCAGAAAGCTGGCCCGCTGCTAGCTCTCCCTCTTGAAAAAGACTATGTAAGCAGAATTTGAACTAGACCGGACCTTAGGTAAGGGGTTTAGTCCACGTACATCCTACTTAGAAACACACTTACAGACAACTGGTAGAATATACTTACTACAGGATTACAAGTGGTTACAATTTTCCCTTCTGGTATGGAAAAATTGTTTCTCCTGACACAATTGGGTGAATATTACGTAAGTAGCTTAGGTACACAGTGGGTGGAGGTATCAATGAATAACATGGTAAGAGTGTAATTGGATAGATAATATAGTTAACTTCTGACTACATGGGAGTACAATAATGAAAGGGTTAGAATATTGTAATGCAAGTACAGTAAAACCTCAATATAACGGACTTCAGTAGACCAGAATTCGCTTTTATCGGACTCGAGGAGCTACTGGACTAAATTCCTATATATTGGAAAAAGTCCAATAAAGCCAGAAGCAGTCCGGACTGCCTGACCACTTCAGCTGTTTTCACTACAACAAGGTAAATTAAAGACTTGTTTATCAGTGTACAGTACAGTATTATTATATATATATTGTACCATTTGATTCGTGTAGTGAAAATATCACACAGTACAGTATCACAATGGTAGTCAAAACAGTGTAAAAACCGTTCATGCAGTCCAGACTAATGTCTGATACAGTAGAAGTCCTATTTTTCAGCATCTATGGGACCAGGCAAGTGCCGAAATATCAAAATTGCTGAATTATCAAAAACCCTACCCACTCAGTACCTTATATGTTTCGGTGAACACTATCATCACCACTCATATCATTACAAATGTGTTTGGAGAGAGTACTGTATACTGTTTGATACTGTACAATACTGTAATGAATACAGTACTATACATGAATATGAAAAATAAAGAAATTAGTGAACATACTGTATATAAATGTAATGGTACAGTAGGCCTACAAGTTCACATGCACTTACCTAAACTTATAGTAGGTTCCTTATTTACATATGTACAATAGAAGGGGTTGATTGGACTCTGCTACTGCTGCAAGAAGTCCCCAGCAATAGAAGGTTCTGCAACAGGCTCTAAGGACTCATGGAGAATTTCAAGACTGACGAAAAAAATCGGAAAATCTGCCGAATGATCAGAGATTTTCGTAAATGGGACTATTTCTCAAAACTGCCGAAATATCAGATTTGCCGGGGAATTGGATGCCGAAGAATTGGACTTTTACTGTATATTGAAAAAAGTCCGGGGTAGCAGGGGGAAGCCCGGATGTCGTTTTTATTGGAATTTCGCATGTTTTGGAATGGTTTGGGCCCCAATTAGTCTCTTGTAGTGAGGTCTTACTGTAGTTGCGATCCAGTAAGGAAGGAAATATATTTACAGCACATGACCATGTTAAAATTCAGTGAAAAGTGATAAGTATTACTGAGGGTAAAATTAGAAGGTACTGTAATTCTATCTATCTATTGCCAGACGCCTCAATCCCGTTTGGGGTGGCCACAAACAAATCGCCTCCAAGTCGCCCTGTCCCCCGCCATTTCACTCCCCTGCTCCCAACTCACACCCCCCTCTCTCATATACCTCTCCACCCCATCTCTCCATCTCATCCTCGGCCTCCCCCTCCCTCTTTCCCCCTCCACCTCACTCACATACACTCTCTTCGTCAGTCTTTCACCCTCCATCCTCTCCACATGGCCAAACCACCTCAGTGTGTTCCTCATAACGCTTCCTATCACATCCACATCAACACCACAACGCTCCTTTATATTAATGCATTATAATGTAATAAGTAATTAATTAACAGGGTATGGAGTATGTGGTAAGTATAGTAACTGTAGGAGCACATACTGTAGACTATAATTCTTCATAAGTTCACTGTTGAAGTTCATTATATAGGGTGAGAATTGAAAATTATAATAATACATGTCATAATGATCATAAAGCAGCTGAGTACACTGCAGTTGAATTTACATAAAAACTGTCTTTAAGAGTGATGTCCTTTAATAGTACCTTCACTCACATCTTAAATGTCAGGACCAACTTGCCTAGCCCCGGGCTTCTACACTCCTCGTGGGGCATTGTAGGATTGGATGATGGATGGATGGAACTTCCACACATTTATTATCCTTTTCTAAAATCGTTCTTTATGTTGTTGATTCACAGTTCAATGTTTAGGTCTGTATTATCATACCTTCGTTTCCTTTACAACTATTTTCACTTATTCACAGCAGTCTTTCCTTCAGTATCAAGTCACATAATCTTCACATCTTCAGCAGTCATAATGAGTGTCACTGAGAACTACCAGTTTCCATGTCTCTTGGTTGCTGCACTAATCTTGTCACAGTGCGGATCTCATGCAGTCTTTAATCATTTGCTTAACACAACAGTTAAGTTTACATATAGTAACAAAAAATCCAATAAGACAAATTACCACTGGGGGAAACACAAAGACTGGATGTACCCATGAACGGTTATAGGCTGAAGAAAACTAGTCCATAACAAAATCACTCTCATTAATAAAATCCAACATGTGTACGTTGTCTGATGTGATGGAAAGATTGTCAGCAGGCAGATGGAATGTCACATGAATGGATTGGAAAATATATGTGGGCACAAAGTGCAAAGTGATGATGTGTAGCATTAGCGACCACAGACTCTGATTTTACTGTACAGTAATCAGGGGCCTTGTACAAACCAGTTGCAGGTACAGAGCGAACAGGAGTTCCAGGACAAATAAGACTAACAGGAGTTGATACACTAAAGAAGAAATAGCAGATGTGGTTCAGAGAAGCATGGTGCACTTGGAGTTTGGGGGTTGGAACAAAGGAACAGACAGATTGTACTGAGAAATTATGAACTAAGGCAGATTCTCAAGGAGCAGCGCTACTAAGAAAGATTTTCAAGAGATGGGCAACACACACTCGAGAATTAGGTGTAAGAAAAGCACAGCTGCTGAAATCATTGGACGATGTGAAAGCAGCAGAGATATGATCATGTAAGAGAAGAAAGTACTCTAAAGAAACAGAAGCCTGTAGTAAGGAATTATTGTATCAGAAAGGAAAAGGAATGATGTGGAATAGATCGAATGTGATAGAAGAACAAAGAGGGATATGAACAACGGTCTCTTCAGTAAGAAACGTGGCCACAAGAGTTGGGTAGTAGTATTCCAAAGAGGAAAATGAAAGCACTGGAGACAAGTCGAAGTTGGAGTGAGCCCATTCCAATGTAGAGGGGAGGTCAGAGATAGGTACCAAATCTATAGAGACATGACCATCAACGGCATTTACTGGAATATGACCTAAGGTAATAACGTGGGAGACGAGAGTCCAGAGAAACTTGTAGGTTGTCCATGTGGAGTTTTGCATACAACAATTCTGAGACAATCTTGACTTTTGAGATCTCCTTTGTTAGCATTCCTGTAAAGTTGTATAATGTGTGTGTAACATCATGTAAATGGTTTGTGATCTGTAGCATAGAGTGTTGAACATTAATTACTCTGTTTTGAGATTCTAGGGCATTGGCTAATTCAACAAGGTCAGATAGTGGTTACAACACTAGCCAGCTTATCCATAGAGCCATGCCCTCGCAACAACCATCTGAGACACGTGGAAGGGCAGTGGGAAATTTGCAAATAATTATGGGTATACCTTGTGACAGACCACCATTTTATCAAAAAGGAGGAAATTAACCCAGTCAGTCAGGGGCAACTGGTAGGAGATGATTTACATCAACAGACAAGTTGGCTAGTGCCACGTAAACTGGTAAGTAGATGAAGCACCCAGTATGCCCCCCCCCCCATACCTTACTCACTGTTTTTACTATAGTGTAGTATAGTAAGGTTAGAATGATTTGGCTGATGTATATTAATGAAACATGGGCAGTGAATGAGGAAAATGTTTGCAAATTTGAGTGCATTGAAATGAGAATGGTGAGAAGGATGTTGAGTGTCACACTGAGGGATGGACCATGTGCAGGTTTAAGAGGACACTTGGGCACAGGGTGTTAATGGGGTGATATACATGGGTAGGCTGGGGTGGTTTGGACATTACTGTAGTTGAAAGTAACTGCGGTAGGTGAAGTGCTGGGCAGCCCTGAACATGGAAGTGAGATCCCTAATTGGCAGACCAAGGAAAATAGTGGATAAGATCTAGATCATGGATCTCAAGGTTAACAGACTTAACCAGAATGCTGGAGGAGACCATCTAACTTGAAAAATAGCAGTTAGAAAAACAATAATGTTTTAGATTGGATTATTAATTTACAAAAGATATGTACTGTATAGACTTGTGTGGTTAAGGAAATAGAAAGACAAGTGTTCCTGTGAGAGAGTGAGAAGGAAAGAAGGGATTGGTTGTTTGGTATGGGATATATTTATTGCCTATTTCAATTTGTATGTTTACAGGTACCTGACAGGCCACCAACTGGCAGGGGAGAGCAGTGTGGAGGGTTACATAAGTGCACTTAAGAAGGGTTGTCGCCTCCTGGAATGTGAGTCTTGAAATATCTACCTTGTGGGAACATGACAACTATCACCCTAGCTGAAGTACATGTATTTTAGAACATCTGTCACCATTCTCACCTGTCAAAACTAGGTTCTCTGATTGTGGTTTTATTGTCCTGAGATCAGATTTCTTTCCGATGATGTTATATGGGACTGAAATTCTGGTATTCATCCTCTTGCACCCTCCAACACAGCAGCACCTTAATAAATATTAAGATAAACTAGGTCTGAGTAACATATCACTTCATACTACATTATAGACAGTAGGCCTTAGTGCATATGGTACATACTTTGTGGTCAGTCATCTTTTGCCTTATGGTTCGGCTGCTTGATAAGTTATTCATCCAAAGTCCACTAGTATATGCATTTTAAAGGCATGGTTTATTAAGTACTTTATGCATGGTACTAACTGAAAGAAACTGAGTAGACTTTACAGTTTTCTGTATGTAAATATTTCCAATGATGTTGTTTTACTTAAAGTTATTCCATTATTAACCCTTTGAGATTCTCATGACTATTTCGATCGTCATTTCAAATCCAACCTCAGAGATTCTCATGACGCTTTTCATCGTCATTTTACGAAACTTTTGTAAAATATTCACCATAAATCGCATTTACTCATCATAACAAAGATGCTTGAGCATGATGTCACGGAATGGTTGCTCTATGCATGGTGGTACTGCACAGCTGGCCTGACTCATGGCTTTGTTTCTTTATAACTTTATTCATGGTGAATATTTTTCTACAGCAAGGTATAAAATGTTTGGTTTTTGCCTAACTTCAACTCGTCACTTTGACTTTTTATTTTCCATGTTTTCCTTTTACGAACATACTGCGATAAAGTACAACTTTTCAGCTTCAAAATAACACCACAACCAGCATCCTATCATAAAAAGTGTATTTACACTGATCAGTCAAAGAAAAAACATCACGAAGTGAATATGCGGCCGAGACTAAATAAAATAAAATTGTGCATCTTTTTCCTTTCGCTTTACTGCACATTGAAATGCAAGTATTACCATAATTTATATATCATTGTAATGGTAATGCATTGTATTTTGCATGGTTTAAACCAAATTTACATATCTTTGCATGGTTTAAACCAAATTTACATATCTGTACTCGTTATTTTTTGCTGAATATTTTTTTACAGCAAGATATAAAGTTTTTGCTTTTCGCCTAACTTCAACTCATCATTTTGACATTTTATTTTCTTTGTTCTCTTCTTTTTGAACATACTGCAATAAAGTTCAACTATTCTGCTTTAAAATGACACCAAAACCAACATTCTGTCATGAAAAGTGTATTTTCACAGAGCAGTCAAAGTAAAATATCGGACCGCAAAGATGTGGGTCAGTGTGAGTGGCTGACTCTAGCACAGACATAATCTACCCTGCCCAGAAACCTGATAGGGTTAAGATGATTATGAATTTTACACTTACCCATCTTAAAGTTGGTTATGGTTATCTTCTCTAAAATTGAGTGGAATTTGTGTTTCTGCCCTTCTCTGTCTGTATACCGGATGATCTGGACTACATAAAGTCTTTGGAGGAGCTTGATAAAATTTATTGGATTGTACCTGTTGATTGAAGTCAGTAAAAGTACATTAGGGAACAAGGACAAAGTTAACTTTTAAGGATCACCTTATTTCAGCATGGTGGAGGTAACACACTCAAACTGAGCATCTATAAAATTCATTGAAAATTTGTTTTGAAGAAAGGAAATAATGTAGTTTGTGTAATCTCAGAACCATGGACCAGTATCATATTTAGTGGAAGGTAGCATTTTTCATGCACTCATCTTATGCACTTTGGATAGACAGCCATATGAAGCTACATTTCATTTGATATCACTCACTGTAATACTGTAAAATGAAATAAAAATGCTTAAAGTAAGGGAAATACAAGTAATTTACAAAGCAGATAATTCAGGGCAACAACTTACAGGGGGGAAAAAAAATTAAGCAAAGCATATGAGTGAAATACAGTCAAATGGTAATTGGATGTTAGGTGTTGGGGTATAATCGGGTGTGTGGATAATTGGGCTTGCTCTGTGACCATAATCCATTCATATTCAGAGCAATAGGAATTAGTTTTTGATGAAGGGTGTGCCATTTTATCCAATGAAATCTGCTGATGGGAAAGGTGTTCTGAGTCTTAAACCCAGAGATGGATGTGTTGTAGAGACAGTGAAAGAGAGACCAGCAACAGTCAGTAAACCCATTTAATTTTACCACAGTGGATGTGTGGGATGGTGATGATGGAGATCCAATCATCTACCATGGCCACACTCTTACTTCTAAGATCACCCTGGCTGACGTGTTGAGGGATGGGCTACGGGAATATGCATTTGAAGCCTCACCTTACCCTGTTATCCTGTCCATTGAAAACCACCTAAGTGTTGAGCAGCAGAAAGTTATGGTGCGCCTCATGAAGGACATCCTGGGAGGTGAGTTTCAGCAATAGAAAGTTATTATGGAGCTTGTGAAAGTAATCCTGGGTGGTGAGTCTGATAAAAGCTTTTGATGTGCCTATTGAAGGTGGTGATAGGAGGTGAGCTTGAACAGCAGAAGGCTGTGGTTTACCCAATAAAGGAGATCCTGGGAGGTGAGTTTGGTGGGTCATATTAGAATTTTTCGGTAAAATATTGAGGTATCTTCTTTCCATCCATCCTCTTCTGTCTTTCTTTCCTTCATTCTTTCCTCATCCTTCAGCCTATGGGTATCTTTACACTCCCTCTTCTGTCTTTCTTTCCTCCTTCTGCCTGTGGGTGACACTCTACACTGAGTGACAAGCCAAATGGTTTCCTGTATGCCTGGAAACCATTTACTGTGCTGGGTGGTAACCATATAACCAAATCTTGCACCTCGTGGTTTTGTGTATATATATGTATGTATATATATATATATATACAGTAATCACTCTAATATCCGGACGCCCAATAACCGAACATCCCCACTAACCGAACCTTATCGTCCTGGGATGAAACATTCCCAAAATGGTCCGAAAATCCAAAAAAATTGGAAAAAAAAATCGATTTTTTGCCGTCCGTAATTTGAACTTGCCGCGCGCGCCACGTGAGAGCATTGTTTTGGTTCGTCATTCCTCCGACGTCCGATAGAGCGCCGCTGCATCCTCCCCACTTCCCGCCTGTCTCTCACCGCGACAAGAGTCACCGCTCGACGTGAGTTTGCGGCTGTCTTCAGAGTCTTCTGTAGTCGGTACGCCATCACCACTACCCACCGATGCACCCCTTGGACGCCTGCCAGTGATACTCTTGGGCTCTGACAGTGAATAAACAGCAAGAACTTCTCCACTAGACCACACGGGAATTTTGAGTGTTGTGCAGTGAAAAAAACGGTGTGTTGTGTTAAGGTTTTCAAGTTGGGAGAAAAGACTAAGTAGAAAAGAAATTTAACGTAACTAACCTTCTTTGTTTTGGCTTTGGAAACTTAAAAAAACTTGGGAAAAGTTTATGTGCAACACTTAAATTTAATGGAACATTATTTGGACTAAAGTGAACACTGTGAAAAGAACGGACTTCTGTGTGTTAGTGACTAAGTTCAGTGCAAGACTTCAGGAAGAGTGTAGTGCAAGTGCTTCAGGAAATCGTTCTTACTGTCAGAGTCCGAGAGGAGGCGGTTATTCATCAAGGTGGCCAGGGACTTGCTGTAAGTAGCCAAAATGTTTCATGTTGTACTATTTCCCATACTATATTTACCAGAATGTTTCATATTGTATTTTTTCCCATACTATACTTACCAGAAAGTGTCATACTGTACTTCTTTCCATACTAAACTTACCTCATGCATGTGCAGTAGGAATGTGTTTTTCAGAGTTCGGTTAGGTTCGGTTAGGTTAGGTTCGGTTAGAGTCCATAAGTACCAGAATGTTTATTAATGTATGAACATACTTCTAAACCCACATTTTATGTGTCTATTGCATTTATTTCAGTATTTATGTGCCTTATTGGTGTGATTTGGGTGTTAAATAGGTGCTATGCATGTCCGGAGGGAGTTGTATAGGTGTTTCTCTGTGTTAGGGTCCGTAAGTACAAGTCCATAAGCTGGGGCCCAATATCCGGACAAAACCAATATCCGAACCTACCGATGGCTCTGTTGATCCGGATACTGGAGGGGTTACTGTATATATATATATATATATATATATATATATATGTTAGATTGATTTATTTACCGGTAAATGTACAATGAAAGACACAACTATCTTTCCAATTCAGTCTGAAGAAAATTTACACCAGGCGAAATACAATGAAAACCCTGTTTCTACTAGTGCGTGTTCCAAATGGTTCGATTTTTCAATGCTTGCTATAACCGTAAGACTTTGGGAAGGTACTTGTGTCTTTCATTGTACACTTGAAGCAGCAGAAAGACCTTACCAATGCAATGCATAATCCTCCAGCTTGTTCCTGTAATTTTCTGACAACTTTCAGTTTGGCAAATTACTTTTTCTTGCTGAAAAATTTCTTCCCCGTTATTATTGTCATTTTCCCGTACGATTGTTTCCAGTGTAGTGGAAGAAACTCAGCATGCTCAAAGGTGGATATTGTTTCCCAATTTCCCAACTGGAGATTAGGTCAGGTTAAAATTATTAGGTACAGATAAGCTCGGTTAGGCCAGGTTTAGTTAAACACTTAGGGAAGAACAGTCCTTTCCGCCATGATGTTAACGAAATAAACAAGAGTTGTCACACCAGAACAGCTAAAAATGATGAGGAAACAGATTTTAATAAGAAACATTTACTGTATTTACCAACCCAGAAATAATCTTGAAAAAAATAACAGACTATCAGGAAGAACTGATTTGGTAAGGTGCTTTTACTGCTTAAAGTAAAATGTATGTTTAGCCCCCTCAGTGGCTGTGGGTTCAGATATTTGCATGCTCCCGTGGTCGGCCTTGGCACCATTTTTTCAAAGTTATAAGATCAATTTCTTTTTCTTACATATGTGAAAAGACTCGTCTGGCACACCTGGCTTTTTTTCTTTTTATTATTTTTTCCCCCTAAACCCATCCTGTGATTTGTTATGATTCATGTAAGAATTAATAAAATTAGGATGCGTGTTACATTAGCATGTATACATCGGCCGAAAACATCTGGGACGAAGTGAACTGTGAACGCCAGACTGCTTGAGGTGGTAGAGTAGGGATGTGTAAACACACCAGTGACCCTCATTCCCTTCCCATAATTGCTTGGATTTTTTTTTTAGCTCGCCCTAACTCAATGTCACTGACACCAGTACAGTAAGGCGTTGTTCAGGGCCAGCAACTATGAAAGCAATAATGGAATACATTATTGTTTGTACCAGTCCTGTCTCTTTCACTCATACACATAAGAACAAACAAAAGAATGAGCAGTAAATGTACACTAACTCTGAGGAGCAGAAATAACTGTGCTCAGTCGGTCCGAAATATATTGGGAAGAGTGATACTGAACGAAGGATGTGGAACTGAATGCTAACCTATGAGAACATGTGGGACGAAAGAGTAATTTTTTTCTGATTAGCAAACACTTTTGTTCCATATCGTCTCTTAAAATTGTAAAACCCATCATTTTTCATGCAAGCATACAGCCTAAAGACCTTACCGATTCGGTTCATATTCCTCTAATTTGTCTTCTATATTTTTTTGACTATTTTGAGGGTGGTAAATTATGTTCTCGTGCTGAAAGAAACATACTCAAAATTAGGATGCATGTAACATAATCATGTAAACATCGGCGTGGAGTGAAGAGAACGCCTGAGTGATGGGATGGTAGAGTAGGGTCATGTACACACACCAGTGACCTTCGTTCCCTTCCCGTAATTGTTCGCAGTTTTTTTTATAATACCCCAACTCAACGTCATTGACACCGAAACAGTGAAGTGTTGTTCAAGGCCGGCAACTATGAAGGGGTTAATGGAATACTGTATGAAAATTCAAAATGGGCACGGTGCATAGCGACGCACTTGCTTGCTGAGAGAAAACGAACTAATCCCTCTCTGGTAATTTTCGCGCGCTTCTCAGTTGAGTCCTCGTTCCTCCTCTCCTCACAGCCTCGCTGTATGTGAGGATATTTTCGCAGCCCTTCACCTTTTCATATTGTTTCGCCATGCCTCCCAAGCGCCCTGCATCATCTCCAGCATTGGAGGAGCCCGCTGCAAAGAAGCAGCAGCACCGTACTCTAATTCTGAAAAGGAAATTGGAAATTATAAGACCCCATGAGGAGGGGCAGGGAGTCTCGGAGATTGGGCGTGCTTTAGGCCTTGCTGTTTCCACCATTGGGACTGTGACGAAGAAAAAGGAGATGTACAAGAATATGGCCAGCTCCTTCTCTACGACTGTATACAGGTATTGCTTACTTCTTAATGGGGGGGGGGGTGAAGTTTAGGTGGGGGTCCGAGGGGGTCCTGGGACGCATCCCCCCATTTATATGTATATTTCAATGGAGAAAATTGTTCTGATATACGAAATTTCAAATTATGAAAGTTTTTTTTGGTCCCTATCCCTTTCGTATATCAAGGACTCACTGTATGTATATATATATATATATATATATATATATATATATATATATATGTGTGTGTGTGTGTGTGTGTATATATATATATATATATATATATATATATATATATATATATATATAAACACACACACACACACACACACACACACATGCACACGCTTACACACACACACAGTGTGTACAGTATATACATATACATATCTGTGTACACAACCTAACCTAACCTACCTATATGAGCTACGATATGTATGCAGTTGGTTTACGGAGCTAGAGTACAGAAAATGGGGTTAAATTTGTCCTTGAGGGATATTGTGTATGGGGGGATATTGTCCAGGGAGATTTTGTCCTGGGGAGATATTGTGCATGGGGGGGATATTGTCTTGACACCCCAAGTCTCACATCTTAACACATGCTGTTTAGACATATACGGACTTCCACGGTTGAGGAGCCTCTTGTGGTTGGCAGTGTTTTGGAGGGCCAGCTGTCTGTCCTTCTCACTTTTTGTAACCTTCTCATTAAAGTCAGTAGCCAACTTGACTCCCCATCCAGCACAGTCATTGCCTACGCTGACTTCAGTGACTCAGCCACGGTGCTCCTCAATGTCCTCGAGCTTCCTGGGAACTTCCATCTTCAAACACTTAACGAAGTTTTGTGTTTGGATCATGATGAAATCAGCAGTCTTAAAGTCTGTGGGGTCTCGCAGCACCTGGGAATCCACTTTCCTCGTCCTCATCTTTGTAAGAGGCTTCTGGTGAAGGTTGGGGAGCATCTGAGCTTTTTTGTCTTCAGACACACGAGGTTCAAGAAAAAGTCAAGGCCAGCGAGATCCTCACTCAGGTACCAGCCATGGTTGTGAAGTTTTTTGAGCACTTTGCTGCCCACTTCCTCATTGACCTGGTTCTTGTAGATCTGTAGAGTCTTTAGGCGAGCCAGATCATTTGTTGGTGCATCGATTTCGACTAGCAACGAGTACCAAGCTCAAAAGTACACCTTAACCGAGAAGGCATTTCTCTGGTTCAGGGCTCGTTCCTCGAGAGGGGTGGGAAGGAATTGGTCCCGGAACAGGTAAATCATCAGCAAGTAGATCTCCTGCCCCATCCATGTGGCCCTGCTCTACACTCCAGGACGCCGGAATTCTCTGTCAGAGCGCTTCCTGTTTCGGGGAGTGGATAATCCAGGAAGTAGAATGCAGGTTCAAGGTATTCTCTCTTGTCGTCTTGGTCGTGGACCTCCGGGAGTTATGCGACGATGAAGGAAGCCAGCTTGCCTCGATGCTTCGAGATCCATTGATCTAGGGTTGTGGATTGGAACAGTTGGCCTGAGCATTGTATGGTTTGAAAACCTGCAGATCAATGGTATCCCAGTGATCCTTGAACTGGCCAAATAGGGGGATTTCCAGGCCAGATGAGAAGAACGCGTCAAAAACGCTGGCGAAAAGAGGGATGTGGTTGTGGCATGCCATGAAGAGGAGTGGTTTCCCAGTGGCATTCTGGATGACAGTGCAAGCTCTGTTGTGAACACTTGTTTTGCTTGCAGTAATATCAAAGCAGATGCTGGCCACCCAGTCTTCTATTTGCGACCACTGCTTCAGAACGTCCAGTACCACTCATCTCATTGTCTTTCCTGTCCCAGAACTCAGTTTTGGGATAGCCTTCAATGTTAGCCTGAAAAAGAATAATTTCTTGTAAGGGGCAAAACATGCATGCTTTGTGGGGTAGGATGGCAACAGGCAGTTGTGCTCATATTTTGTGTGAAGTCATTGCTCGTGAAATGGAACTCAGTTAGCATGTGTGTGTTCACTGAGCACAAAATTCAGAACTTTGAAACACCCTAATATCCATCCATCTGCTCATATACTATACTGTATTTATTTTTGTTTGTTTTTGCTTATTTCTGTCCATGTCTTCATCTACCCACATGTATCCATTAATTTATCTGTTTATATCTATTGATTCATCTGCTTATGTGTTCATCTGTATATTTGTTCATCAATCTTTGTTTATACTATACCATCCATATGTGCTCTTATTCCTTCATCCTTCTTTGTGTCTGTATCTTCTTAGTCTATATAACTCAGTCTTCCATCTATCTCTATCTGTGCCTATCTGTATCTTTGTCTCTCTGTCTGCTTGTTGGTTTTTGCTTATTTCTGTCCATGTCTCCATCTACCCACATGTATCCATTAATTTATCTGTTTATATCTATTGATTCATCTGCTCATGTATTCATCTATGTATTTGTTCATCAATCTTTGTTTATAATATACCATCCATATGTGTTCTTATGCCTTCATCCTTCTTTGTGTCTGTATATGACTCAGTCTTCCATCTATTTATATCTGTGCCTATCTGTATCTCTGTATTTACAGGCATATCTATCATTCCCAGACAAACTGTTGACGGAACCAGCTTCTGAGGACATGATTGCCTTACCTTCACCTGAAGCCTTGAAGAACAAGATCATTGTTAGAGCAAAGAAACCACAAGGTAGGAGGGATTTTTACTTTTATTTTATTTTTCTTTTGTTTATATTATTGTGCCTCAGCAGCATGGTAGCAAAAGTCTGAGGTTAAAGTAGCCCATGTGTTGATGCAATATTTCAAATCCAAGAGGTTGCCATGAGTTTTTCTGTCATGTAAACACCACTAGGGATAATGGGTGGGCTTCTATGTTAATTTATCTGGACTGCAGTAGCCTTGGCTCTGCTCCTCCTACATTCCTGAAGGGATCATAAACATTGGCTGTTACAATTTACTGGTGGTATCAGTAGTTAGGATAAATGAAGTGGTGTTAGTAGTTCAGCCATATGAAGTGAGTGACAGACTAAGAGTGTATGAGAATGAGATGGTAGGGAGGAGGAGAGGTGTAATCAAGAGCAAGTTTTGTAATCAAGAGCAGGCTGGGCTTGCTGTGCCTTGAGAAAAGGATTCATTTGTGAATAAAGACAGAAATGCCTTAAGATGCATTGTTGCAGCCAGTCTTTTTTAGGATACAGCAGCAAACGAGGTGCAGTATATAGTTATTTGTTGGATTAAGTTGTGTAAAGATGCATATGACTACGTGGAATTTCTTCCCCACTGGTATTGCGAGGAATTTTTTTTTTGTTATGGATGGTTAACAGTGCTTTAAAAAAAAAAAAAACAAAAAAACATAAGAACAAGGTTGTCTGGAGACTACTGTCATGGCCAGTGCTGGGAACGCTACTAATAAAAAGTAGCAGGGCTCCCATTCCCGTTACTAACTCGAGAAAGTAGTGGTGTTGCTGGTTTAGCTACTTGATAAGAATGTAGCGGCACTCCCACTCCCGCTACTTTGGATAAGAAAAAGGTAGACGAAAGAAAGGTTAACAAAAATCTGTGATATAGCAATACAGTATATACTGTTTTCGATAGTATTAGTCAGTCTGAGTGGTTATGTTGTGTACCAGTAATGTCAACATATACTTATACTGGGGGGGGGGAGAACATCATACATGTCGGTGTCACTTTAATGAAGCTTAGAGCTGAAGGTACAGGAAGAAGCTATTTACTGTATGTAACAAATGTTCTTTTACATTGTTACCTAGTATACCTATTGAAAGTAACACATAAATAAAAGGCAAAGAAAATGTGGCCCACCATTGATACATATTATATAGATTTATTTTATTTTCAGTGATACCTACTTAAGATACGTAAGAAAAGGAAAGTAAAAATGAACTTGGGGCTTTCTTTTAAATGCTATTTATACAATAGCAATGTTTTTTCCATTACTTTAAACTTAAAGTAACATACTGTTACGAAATAATAACGTAGTAAGAATTAGTCTGAAAGAGAGAGTGAGGGAGAGAGTGGGAGGTGGAGACGGGGATAGTTAGAGGTTTTGTGTGTGTATTTACCTATTTGTTTACCTATTTGTAGTATACAGGAATTGAGCAATGCTCGTGTTGTCGTGTCTCCATATCCACATTTATCTAGTCTGCCTTTACACACATGAATGTTTTTCTCCTGCACAACCTTTTCGTCTAAGTTGCTCCAGGTACTTATGTATTTACCTAATATACCTAATTGTGATACACACGAAATGTGCTATGCTTGAGGGTTCCCGTCGCTGTTTCTCAGTAAGTCAAATTTAGCTTTAAACTCATATAAGTTTTTAGACTGGACGATCTCTTTGTCCAGGCTATTCCATAAGTTTATACTTCTGTAAAGAAAGCTATATTTCTTGATATCCTTCAAGCAGCTTGACTTTTTCAATTTCATTCCATGTCCTCTTGTTGCTCTCTTATCCCATAAAAACAGATCTTCTTTGTCAATTTTATCTACTCCCACCATGGTCCTGAACACTGCAATCATTTCTCCCCTCTTTCTCCTTTCCTCTAAGGAAGGCAAATCCAGCTTTTCCAGCCTCTCTCTGTATGACAGATCTGCCAGACTGGGGATTGTCTTGGTTGCTGTTCTTTGTATTCTCTCAATCTTGTTTATATCTTTCTTTTTGTGTGGGGACCACACTACTGCTGCATATTCTAACCTGGGGCGGATCATGGCCACTATCAATTTTTTCATCATCTCCTCATCCATATAATGAAATGCTACTCTTATGTTAGTCAAGAGTTTATAAGTCTCTCCAACTATCTTGTTAATGTGCTTTTCTGGTGACAAACTATCTTGGACCAGCACTCCCAACTCTTTCTCTTCTCTCATTTTTGTGATTAATTCATTACCCAACGAAAAATTCTGTTATGGCCTCCTGGTACTTTTACCCATTTCCAATATTTTACATTTCTTTGCATTAAATTTCATTTCCCACGTCCATCTCCAATCATGTATCCTATCCAGATCCTCCTGCAGCATTTTACAATCCTCCTCAACTTTTACGTTTCTCAAGATCTTTACATCATCAGCAAACAGACCTACATAACAGTTCACTCCATCTACCATATCATTTACGTAAACCAGGAACATTACTGGCGCCAACACCGAGCCTTGAGGGACTCCACTTGTTACTTCCCTCCATCCAGACATCCTATCCTTTATTACTGTTCTTATTTGTCTGTCTCTCAAAAAGTCTCTCATCCATTCCAGATGTTTCCCCTTCAGTCCTCCTATATATTCTAGTTTCCACATTAGTCTCTTATGAGGTACCTTGTCAAAGGCCTTCTCTAAGTCTTAAGTACACATAATCCACCCAGCCATCTGTCTCCTGTACCACATCTATCGCTCTTGAGTAAAAGCTCAACAAGGTAGAAACACATGACCTTCCACTTCTGAATCCAAACTGACATGCAGCCAAAATATTCATCTCTTCTAGATATTTTATGCATCTGTCTTTCTGGATTCTCTCGCACAGTTTTGCGACCATGCTGGTTAAAGACACTGGTCTATAATTCAGGGATTCTTCCCTGTTTCCTCCCTTATAAATTGGTACCACATTTGCCCTCTTCCATTCTTGTGGCACTTTCCCCTCTTCCAGAGAACACACGATTAAACTGTGAATTTTATCTGCCAGTTGTTCTCTGCATTCCTTCAGTACCCAACTAGAAATTCCATCAGGTCCTGGGGCTTTCCTTACATCTTGAGTTTCCAGTAATTTGTACACTTCCTGTACCTCCACTTTTATATCTTTTATCACTGGTACATTTCTAATCACTCCTTCCCCTTCCACAAACTCTTTTTCATTAGTGAAAACTGATTGGAAACATTTGTTCATTATTTCAGCTTGCATTGCTGCATCTTTATAGACTTCTCCCTTTACTTTCAATTTGGTAATTCCTTCCTTTTGTTTCAGTTTGCCATTAACAAATCTATAAAACAGTTTGGGTTTATCCTTGCATTTGTCTATTATGCCTTTTTCAAAAGTCCTTTCTTCTTCTTTGTATTCTTGTGTATTCATTTATGGTTCTTTTATATTCTTCCTTTGTTCTGTTGTTACCTCTCTTTCTCCAGTTGTTCCACACCTTATCTCTCTCTTTTTTTGCTATCATACACCTTCTATTAAACCACTCCTTTTTCCTGTTTTCTTTCCCTCTTACTCTTGGTACAATTTTTTCCACTCCCAAATTTTAGAGGTATAGAAAGATATCCCAATTCCTCTGTATCTCTCTCGTTACTCTGAATTTTCTCCAGTCCGCATTTTCAAAAAAGTTTCTCAATCCTGTAAAATTTGCTTTCCCAAAGTTGTATCTTCCCTGTCTATGAAGCTCGTCTCTTGGCTCGACGTTCCCTATTATCCCTATTATCATCTGTGTGTGTGTGTGTGTGTGTGTGTGTGTGTGTGTGTGTGTGTTAGCATTGCCTACATCTATCTGACATCCTTATTTATCTTTACTTACTTTAAATTATCGATAATTAACTAGCACATTCCTGTCTAACTATTGTTCATTACCAATAAATAATAATTAATAAACTACTGATGTCATGTAGAACAAACATTATTCATTCATTCATTCATTGCCAGACGCCATGTATCCCAGACAGGGTGGCCAAGGGCTTAGAGTTAATTGTTTTACAGGGAGGGGCACTAATCCTCCACCAACCCCACTTGACGTAGGGATGCCAACAGCATCTGGTGTTCCCAGGCGGTCACCCATCCAAGTACTAACCAGACCCAACGTTGCTTAACTTCGCTGATCGGACGGGAAGCGGTGTACTCAACGTGGCATGGCCGTTGGCTGAAAGTATTATTTTTCGTCATCAATAAATACAACAAAACCGTCGGCATATCTGTATGTACTTACCGACTCTGGACCTGTATGCATCGCGTGAGTAGTGAGGAGCGCGGTAACGTGTGAGTTTGGCCAAAAAGTAGCGGTGTTCTCCATTCTGCTACAGGCTAAAAAAAAGTAATGGCGTTACCACCATTACTATTAAAATAGTAACGGCGCTATTCTCAGCTTTGGTCATGGTCATCCCATTATGGAGTGTTTCCAGGAGGGGTCATGGCCTGTCATGGCCATCCCATTATGGAGTGTTTCCATGAGTCATGGCATCAGCTAATTAACAGGTGGATGGATACAGTAACTGATTAATCTTTGGGCTGGAGTCATGAACGACAGTGTCTTTGGTAAGTGCATCAGGGAGAGAGAGAGAGAGAGAGAGGAAATAGATCTTATATGTACATACCACCCCCATTTAGATTTAGGAGCTGGATGCTTAGTAACTTCCTGCCTAATCGCATTCATGTAAGGGATTTAAGGGTAGAACCTGCTACTCTGGGTACCATAACATGATTTTTTTTTTTTTTTTTTTTTTTTTTTTTTTTTTTTAAATCTCTGGATTTAAGTCCATTTGGATTTATGTCTGTGTGTGGGTGATAGAAGTCACTTTGGCTTATTCTAACCACTAGACTACAGGGGTTGTAACTAAATATATATGTATAACCAGGTGCCTTAATCCTGGAAGGGGTGGCCACAGACAAATTGCCTCCGTGTAACCATGTCCTTCACCATTAGACTGTACATTCTTCAGTTCACACCCATCTGTCTTATGTACCTCTCCACCTCATCCTAGGATTCCTCCTCTCCCTCTCCCTATTCATACTCTCCTAATCAGTCCCTCATACACACCCATCTCTCTTATATTCCTCTCTACCCCATCCCTCCATCTCATCCTAGGTTTCCCCGTCCCTTCCCCACATTCATACTCTCCAAGTCAGTCTTTCATTCTCCTTTTTCTCCAAATGACCAGAACATCTAAGTGTGCTTAGAATGCTTTCTGGAACATCCACACAAACACCACAATGTTTCTTCACTTCATCATTTTTGCATGTCTCTCCATAACTCCACATGCTCCTATCAGTTAACTAATTTCCCCAGCACTCACTAGCGACATGTGTTCTTCCAGCATTTTCCATGCTTCATTTTTATATGGTAAGAGCAAAGATCACACTACTGGCTTGTGACCCCCTCCCTTCCCTGTGTGTGTGTATTTATCTACAGTATTTGTATTTACCTATTTGTAGTATACAGGAATTGAGCGATGCTCGTGTTGTCCTGTCTTCATATCCACATTTATCTAGTTTACTTTTACACACATGAATATTTTTCTCCTGCATCACCTTTTTGTCTAAGTCGTTCCAAATACAGCACTTATGTATTTACCCAATATACCTAATTGAGATACACACGAAATATGCTATGCTCGTGGGTTCCCATCGCTGTTTCTCAGTAAGTCAAATTTAGCTTTAAGCTCGTTTAAGTTTTTAGACTGGATGATCTCTTTGTCCAGGCTATTCCATAAATCTATACTTCTGTAAAGAAAGCTATATTTCTTGATATCCTTCAAGAAGCTTGACTTTTTCAATTTCATTCCGTGTCCTCTTGTTGCTCTCTTATCCCATAAAAACAGATCTTCTTTGTCAATTTTATCTACTCCCACCATGGTCCTGAACACTGCAATCATGTCTCCCCTCTTTCTTCTTTCCTCTAAGGAAGGCAAATCCAGCTTTTCCAGCCTCTCTCTGTATGACAGATCTGCCAGACTGGGGACCATTTTCGTTGCTGTTCTTTGTATTCTCTCAATCTTGTTTATGTCTTTCTTTTTGTGTGGGGACCACATTACCGCTGCATATTCTAACCTGGGGCGGATCATGGCCACTATCAGTTTTTTCAGCATCTCCTCATCCATATAATGAAATGCTACTCGTATGTTAGTCAGGAGTTTATAAGTCTCTCTAACTATCTTATTAATGTGCTTTTCAGCTGACAAACTATCTTGGACCAGCACTCCCAACTCTTTCTTTTCTCTCATTTTAGTGATTAATTCATTACCCAACAAATAATTCAGTGATGGCCTCCTGGTACTTTTACCCATTTCCAATATTTTACATTTCTTTACATTAAATTTCATTTCCCACGTCCGGCTCCAATCATGTATCCTATCCAGATCCTCCTGCAGCATTTTACAATCCTCCTCAACCTCTACCTTTCTCAAGATCTTTACATCATCAGCAAACAGACTTGCATAACTGTTCACTCCATCTACCATATTCATTCATTGCCAGACGCCATGTATCCCAGACAGGGTGGCCAAGGGCTTAGAGTTAATTGTTTTACAGGGAGGGGCACTAATCCTCCACCAACCCCACTTGACGTAGGGATGCCAACAGCATCTGGTGTTCGCAGGCGGTCACCCATCCAAGTACTAACCAGACCCAGCGTTGCTTAACTTCGCTGATCGAACGGGAAGCGGTGTACTCAACGCGGTATGCCCGTTACCATATCATTTACGTAAATCAGGAACATTACCGGCGCCAACACTGAACCTTGGGGGACTCCACTTGTTACTTCCCTCCATCCAGACATCCTATCCTTTATTACTGTCCTCATTTGTCTGTCTCTCAAAAAGTCTCTCATCCATTCCAGTAGTTTCCCTTTCAGTCCTCCTATATATTCTAGTTTCCACATTAGCCTCTTATGAGGTACCTTGTCAAAGGCCTTCTGTAAGTCTAAGTACACACAATCCACCCAACCATCTCTCTCCTGTACCACGTCAATCGCTCATGAGTAAAAGCTCAACAAGTTAGAAGCACATGACCTTCCACTTCTGAATCCAAACTGACATTCAGCCAAAATATTCATCTCTTCTAGGTATTTTATGCATCTGTCTTTCAGGATTCTCTCCTACAATTTTGCGACCATGCTGGTTAGAGACACTGGTCTATAATTCAGGGGTTCTTCCCTGTTTCCTCCCTTATAAATTGGTACCACATTTGCCCTCTTCCATTCTTGTGGCACTTTCCCCTCTTCCAGAGAACACATGATTAAACTGTGAATTTTATCTGCCAGTTGTTCTCTGCATTCCTTCAGTACCCAATTAGAAATTCCATCAGATCCTGGGGCTTTCCTTACATCTTGAGTTTCCAATAATTTGTACACTTCCTGTACCTCCACTTTTATATCTTTTATCACCGGTGTTGCAGAGGGTGTTGCGATGTTTGGGCATATGAAGAGAATGGATAATGAGCGATTGGTGAAAAAGATAACTAGATCTGATGTGAGAGGTGTAAGGCTGAGAGGAAGACCACGAATAGGATGGATGGACAGTGTGAAGAGAGCGCTGGATGCGAGAGGGATGTCTGTTGAGCAAGGAAGAGTGGCTTTGCGTGACAGAAATAGGTGGAGAGAAATTGTGAATGAATAAGTGATGACGCAGCCCTGAGGGGATGTTCTCCCGCATGTGGTCTGATCAGCTATTTCAGGTCAGGTGCGGGTAAGGGGATGAGTCTGTTATAATGTGGCAGGGGTAAACCAGCTCTGCTGTCGAGCCCTGATGCGGATGTCACTGATTGCATTGCGCAGTTGACCCTTGTGCAGTGTGGTGCGGTGAGGATCTGTCCGTTCTCCCCTTTGGGGCTAAGATGCGAATGAATGTGTTTGAATGGATGAGTAAATGGGGAGTGTGTCGTCCTGTCTCGGCTACCTCCCTTTCCTTGGGGGAAGCAGCCTAGGTATATAGATAGATAGACATTTCTAGTCACTCCCTCCCCTTCCACAAACTCTTTTTCATTAGTGAAAACTGATTGGAAACATTTGTTCGTTATTTCACCTTGCATTGCTGCATCTTTATAGACCTCTCCTTCTACTTTCAGTTTAGTGATTCCTTCCTTTTGTTTCAATTTGCCATTAACAGATCTATAAAACAGTTTGGGTTCATCCTTGCATTTGTCTATTATACTTTTTTCAAAATTCCATTCTTCTTTTCTACGTATTCTTGTGTAATCATTTCTAGTTCTTTTATATTCTTCCTTTGTTCTGGTGTTGCCTCTCTTTCTCCAGTTGTTCCACGCCTTATCTCTTTCTTTTTTTGCTATCATACACCTTCTATTAAACCACTCCTTTTTCCTGTTTTCTTTCCCTCTTACTCTTGGTACAAATTTTTCCACTCCCAAATTTTAGAGATCTAGAAAGATATCCCACTTCCTTTGTATCTCGCTTGTTTCTCTGAATTTTCTCCAATTCGTATTTTCAAAAAGTTTCTCAGTCCTGTGAAATTAGTTTTCCCAGAGTTGTATCTTCCCTGTCTATGAAGCTCGTCTCTTGGCTCGACGTTCCGTATTATCATCTGGAACTCAGTGACCACATGATCACTTTTTCCTATAGGACAGAAATATTTCAATGATTCTTTACATCGAGTTTTTTGGTAAACAGTAAATCTAACCTTGCTGGTGTGTCCTCACCTCGGAACCGTGTCTCTTCTCTGACCCATTGCGTCATCACATTGTTCATTATTATATTTAATAATATAGTGCCCCACGAATCCTCGCTGCCTCCTGAGTCCCATTCCTCCCAGTTCACCTCTTTACAGTTAAAGTCACCCACCAAAACTATATTGTTGCTTTTCTCAATTATTTTTTGTAAATAACTAGCCATATCTGACAACATCTCTTGGTATTCGTCATCATTCCATGCTCTCATCTTAGGGGGAACATACACTACCGCCATATCTCTCTTAACTTTCTCTCCAGTTTCTATTTTCATATATATCACTTCAGCTCTGCCTTCTACCATTTCCACGGTATCTACATTTATGTTGTTCTTCACTGCTATCATCACTCCTCCTCCCGTTTTTTCTTTTCGGTCACTTCTCCACAGATTGTATTTACCGTCTCCCAAATGAACATCAATATCCTCTCTTAATTTGGTCTCTACAAAGCACATGACATCACGTTCATATTCTCTCAATAAATCATTAATTTCAAGCCTGGCCGATATTAAACCATCAGTGTTAGTGTATATCACCTTTAAATTATTTTTCATGTTTTTTATACCCTCTTCTCTCCTTCTCTCCGTCAGGATCACTTCCTCAATTTCTGATCTTTTGCAGCTATCCCCCTTAGTTTCCTTCGCTTCTATTTCCTTATATACCACTTCCTTACTTTCATATCCAATACTCTCCAAAAAAAAAAGTATTACATTCTTCCTTTGTCCTCTTATCAATTTTTTCCTTTACTTGATCCTTCAAGGATTTTAAAACTTCTCTTTCTTCTTCATTCAAATCTTTTCTTATTATAATATTTTCCATTCCAGCCTCTTTGCTTAATTTCCAGGTCATTTTGAGTATATCATTTACTAAACTTTCTGATGTCAACTTGACTCTTATTGGTCTTGTTTCCCCTTTCCTATAAGGCCCTATCCTCCTTAGTTCCTCAATTTCTTTTACCCACTTGTCTCCTTCGGGATCAATTTTGCCTAATATACCTCTCACCAGGTTCGTGTCTCTCTCGAGTCTCACGAATCTAACCTTTTCTTCCTCCTTCCTGTTTCCAAATATTACCATGCATCTGTTCCTTTCTACAGTTTCTCTCACTATTATCTCTTTTTTCTTCAGTATTTTCACTAAATTTTCTTCCATTTTTCTTGTTCATTTCCCTTTCTTCCTGGATGATTTCTCTTAAGCTGACCACTTCTTTCTGTTCTTCTTCTACGTGTGCCCACTTTGCCTTATGTTCTTCTAACACACTACTCACCTTCACTGTTTTATTAGTACTCTCTTCTTGTTTCCTCCTCAATTCAACATTTTCACACTTCAAATTTCTGATTTCTTCATTCGCCGTCTCATTGGACTGGATCAGACCCTGTATAGTAATTTCCGTATTCTCAGACATCCTTTAACACTAAATTCTCCACTTTCTTTTCAAGTTCACTAATCCTCATTATCTATGTTTTAACCAGATCCATGATATTAGTATTTCTGTCAAATCCTGGAAATTCGAGTCCCTCAGTGTTTACATTTTCGGCCATGTTGGATGTTGGTTACTGTAGCAAAAACAGCTGTTACCGAAAAATACTACAAAACATTCATGTATATTCTTCCTAATAAATCTTTACATTTTTGGTAGTCTATATTAACTTACAATATTTTAAACTTAAAACAAAACCATAGGAGACAGGATAAACATAATTCCTGGAAACTACTTAAGGTATGTAGCCTGGGCCTGGGAGCTGTTGAGAGACACGTCCGTCTGTTGTGGCTGTCCGTGTGTGTGTGTGTGTGTGTGTGTGTGTGTATTTGCCTAGTTTTATTTACCAGGTTGTGATATGCTGTACAGGAAATGAGCAATGCTCGTGGGATCCCATCTCTGTTTCTCGAGAGTCAAATTTTGCTCTGAACTTAAGTTTTTATACTGGACAATGTCTTTGTCTAGGCTATTCCGCAGGTCTATGCATCTATAAGGAAAACTACATTTATTGATATCCTTCAAGCAGCTTGGCATTTTCAGTTTCATTCTGTGTCCTCATGTTACTCTCCCATCCCATACAAACAGATCTTCTCTCTCTATTTTTTCTACTCCCATCATGGCCCAGAACACTGCAGTCATGTTCGCCCCCCCTCTCTCTCTCTCTCTCCTTTCTTCCAAGCCTTTCCCTGTATGACAGATCTGCCAGGCTAGGAACCATCTTGGTTACTCTTCTTTGTATTCTCTCAATCTTGTTTATATCATTTTTTATGTGGGGACCACACTACTGTGTCATATTCCAACTGGGGATGGATCATGGCCACTACCAATGTTTTCATCCTCACATCCATATAATGAAATGCTACTCTTATGTTAATCTAGAGTTTATATATCACTATATCTTGTTAATGTGTTTTTCAGGTGACACATTACCCTGGACCAGCATCCCAAGTCCATCTCTTCTCTTACTTTTGTGGATAGTTCATTACACATCAGATAATTCAGTGATGCTCTTGTGGTACTTTTTCTCATTTCCAATATTTTACATTTTTTTGCCTTGAATTAATTTGTGTGTGTGTGCATGCATGCATGCATTCAAGTAAAGGAAAAAAATGATAAGAAGACAGAGGAAGAATGTAATACTTTTTTTTGGAGAGTGATGGATATGAAAGTAAGGAAGTGGTATGTGAGAAAATAGAAGTGAAGGAAACTAAGGGGGATGGCTATGAAAGATCAGAAATTGAGGAAGTGGTACCGACGGAGAGAATGAGAAAAGAGGGGTAAAAACATCGAAAATAATTTGAAGGTGATATATACTAATGTTGTTGGTTTAATACTGGCAAGTCTTGAAATTAAAGATTTCTTGAGAGAACATGAACCTGATGTCATGTGCTTTGTAGAGACCAAATTAAGAGAAGATATTGATGTTCATTTGGGAGACGGTATATATAAACTGTGGAGAAGAGACAGAAAAGAAAAAACGGGAGGAGGAGTGATGATAGCTGTGAAGAACAGCATAAATGTAGATATCGTGGAAATGGGAGAAGGCAGGGCTGAAGTGATATATATGAAATTAGAAAGTGGAGAGAATGTCAAGAGAGATATGGCGGTAGTGTATGGGTCCCCCTAAGACGAGAGCATGGAATGATGACGAATACCAAGAGATGTTGTCAGATATGGCTAGTTATTTACAAAAAATAATTGAGAAAGCAACAATATAATTTTGGTGGGTGACTTTAACTGTAAAGAGGTGAACTGGGAGGAATGGGACTCGGGAGGCAGCGAGGATTTGTGGGGCACTATATTATTAAATATAATAATGAATAATGTGATGACGCAACGGGTCAAAGAAGAGACACTTTTCCAAGGTGAGGACACACCAGCAAGGTTAGACTTACTGTTTACCAAAGAACCCAATGTAATAGAATCATTGAAATATTTCTGTCCTATGGGAAAAAGTGATCATGTGGTCATTGAGTTCCAGATGATAATAGGGAACATCGAGCCAAGAGACGAGCTTCATAGACAGGGAAGATACAACTTTGGGAAAGCAAATTTTACAGGATTAAGAAAATTTTTTGAAGATGCGGATTGGAGAATATTCAGAGAAACAAGAGAGATACAGAGGAAGTGGGATATCTTTCTAGATCTCTATAATTTGGGAGTGGAAAAATTTGTACCAAGAGTAAGAGGGAAAGAAAACAGGAAAAAGGAGTGGTTTAATAGAAGTTGTATGATAGCAAAAAAAGAGAGAGATAAGGTGTGGAACAACTGGAGAAAGAGAGGTAACAACAGAACAAAGGAAGAATATAAAAAAATTAGAAATGAATACACAAGAATACATAGAGAAGAAGAAAGGAATTTTGAAAAAGGTATGATAGACAAATGCAAGGATGAACCCAAACTGTTTTATAGATTTGTTAATGGCAAACTGAAACAAAAGGAAGGAATCACTAAACTGAAAGTAGAAGGAGAGGTCTATAAAGACGCAGCAGTGCAAGCAGAAATAATGAACAAATGTTTCCAATCGGTTTTCACTAATAAAAAAGAGTTTTTGGAAAGGGAGAGAGTGATTAGAAATGTACCGGTGATAAAAGATATAAAAGTGGAGGTACAGGAAGTGTATAAATTACTGGAAACTCAAGATGTAAGGAAAGCCCCAGGACCTGATGGAATTTCTAATTGGGTACTGAAGGAATGCAGAGAACAACTGGCAGATAAAATTCACAGTTTAATCGTGTGTTCTCTGGAAGAGGGGAAAGTGCCACAAGAATGGAAGAGGGCAAATGTGGTACCAATTTATAAGGGAGGAAACAGGGAAGAACCCCTGAATTATAGACCAGTGTCTCTAACCAGCATGGTCGCAAAATTGTGTGAGAGGATCCTGAAAGACAGATGGATAAAATATCTAGAAGAGATGAATATTTTGTCTGAATGTCAATTTGGATTCAGAAGTGGAAGGTCATGTGTTTCCAACTTGTTGAGCTTTTACTCATGAGCGATTGACGTGGTACAGGAGAGAGATGGTTGGGTGGATTGTGTGTACAGTACTTAGACTTACAGAAGGCCTTTGACAAGGTACCTCATAAGAGACTAATGTGGAAACTAGAATATATAGGAGGACTGAAAGGGAAACTCCTGGAATGGATGAGAGACTTTTTGAGAGACAGACAAATGAGGACAGTAATAAAGAATAGGATGTCTTGATGGAGGGAAGTAACAAGTGGAGTCCCTCAAGGCTCGGTGTTGGCGCCAGTAATGTTCCTGATTTACGTAAATGATATGGTAGATGGAGTGAACAGTTATGTAAGTCTGTTTGCTGATGATGTAAAGATCTTGAGAAAGGTAGAGATTGAGGAGGATTGTAAAATGCTGCAGGAGGATTTGGATAGGATACATGATTGGAGCCGGACGTGGGAAATGAAATTTAATGTAAAGAAATTTAAAATATTGGAAATGGGTAAAAGTACCAGGAGGCCATCACTGAATTATTCGTTGGGTAATGAATTGATTACAAAAATGAGAAAAGAGAATGATTTGGGAGTGCTGGTCATAGTTTGTCACCAGAAAAGCACATTAACAAGATAGTTGGAGAGACTTATAAACTCTTGACTAACATAAGAGTAGCATTTCATTATATGGATGAGGAGATGCTGAAAAAATTGATAGTGGCCATGATCCGCCCCAGGTTAGAATATGCAGCAGTAGTGTGGTCCTCACACAAAAAGAAAGACATAAACAAGATTGAGAGAATACAAAGAACAGCAACCAAGATGGTCCCCAGTCTGGCAGATCTGTCATACAGAGAGAGGCTGGAAAAGCTGGATTTGCCTTCCTTAGAGGAAAGGAGAAAGAGGGGAGACATGATTACAGTATTCAGGACCATGGTGGGAGTAGATAAAATTGACAAAGAAGATCTGTTTGTATGGGATAAGAGAGCAACAAGAGGACATGGAATGAAATTGAAAAAGTCAAGCTGCTTGAAGGATATCAAGAAATATAGCTTTCCTTACAGGAGTATAGATTTATGGAATAGCCTGGACAAGAGATCGTCCAGTCTAAAAACTTAAACGAGCTTAAAGCTAAATTTGACTTATTGAGAAACAGTGACGGGAACCCACGAGCATAGTACATTTCGTGTGTATCACATTGGGTATATTAGGTAAATACATAAGTATCTGGAACGACTTATACGAAAAGGTTGTGCAGGAGAAAAACATTCATGTGTGTAAAGGTAGACTAGATAAATGTGGAAATGGAGACAGGACAACATGAGCATTGCTCAATTCCTGTATACTACAAATAGGTAAATACTGTCCACACATGTGCTCCACAATTTCATGCACTTAATCATATAAACTTCCATCCTTTCACATTGCCTACATGAATATTTTAAGGCACCTAGAGTCTCCATTTCCCAGCCTTCTAGCCTCATTATGTACTCCATGACTTTATGCCTCTCAAAGACCTTAACGCTACTCATAGTTACATTCACTTTTAGATTTCATAACCTGCACACCCTTCAAAACTCAGTCACAAAGCCTTGCAGCACTTGCTCATCTTCAGTGAATAATACAGTATCATCAGCAAACACAGTACAGGCAATTTCCAGACCCAGCCCTCCTTTAATAAGGTCATTCAATATCCAGTTTCATAACCTGTATTTCTTTTATGGTACGAACCATACATTTAAAGAAAATCATGGAGACGTGACAGATTGCTGTTTCAGTTCAACATTCAAATGAAATAACTCCTTAGTTCACTTTCTGCATTTATTCGAGCCCCTTGCACACCATCTTCTCAGCATTTAACTAACCCTTATTAATTGATGATTGGCTAGTAGCAGGCATATTTATATTACATGAACTGGTGTTTTTTTTTGGGGGGAAAAGAAGGAAGTAATTTTTAGATCATACTGTACAGTGTATGAAAGGACAAAGCTGTTTTTTAAAGAATGTTTTAAGAGATGGGACTAAGAATTTCCACAGCTTGAATGATGAGTGAATGACTGTCTGGCTCATTTCATAAGTCACTTCTTTCATAGTTATCCTGCTGTTGTGTCCTCGTATTTCTTCTCATGAATGTTACCCACTCCTTTTGACTGTAAGAAGTAGGATTAGTATGAAAATTTTAAGCACTTCACACCAACGATGTATTTTTCAATTAGTCAAGCCTCCACCAAGTGATTCTGTTCAGGGTAGGATAGATGTTTCAGACTTGAGGAATTAAACATAGCCCTAGTTTTCCCCTTCACAATGGCTTGTCTCCTCCGAGTTCAACAAAATTGTCTGATAGTTGCGAAAATAAACGTGAAAAAACATCATCAGACTGAAGGAATTAAGTGATGGAGTGATCTCTCATCCTCATTCTGACTAGTCATTACATCCTCCAGGCACTGAGATCGAGTCTGATGACGATGATGATGATGAGCAGGACACCATTGATTACATTGATAGTGATGATGGGACATCGCAGAGTAAGAAGGTGAGGAAGTTATTATGTTTACACTTTAGCTGGGCCAGCTAATGTTGTCAACTCTGTATTTCGAGAGAGAGAGAGGATGGTGGTTGTGGTGGTGGTGGTGGTAGTTATGAAGTGGGAGGAAGAATGTCAGTGAAGGAATGTGTAGAGGGGTGCAGTGGTGGTTAACAATGAGAGAGAATTTGTACAGTGTTTTTGCATAATCACTGTGGTTATTTTTCTTTATAAATACAGTAAACTCTCAATTGTCTGGCATAATTCAGCCAACTCCTGTGCTGGATATTGCATAGTACCCCCCATCAGCTCAGCATTTGGTGTCAAGCCTGATAATGTGTTACTGTGTATTTCAACCCTCTATCCTTAACCCCTTCATTACCGCATTCCCCCCCCCTCCCCCGCTCAGCTACCCCCCGTCAAACCGAATTTCCCCCAGGCGTGGCTCTTTCGTGGGATAGTATTTATTTTGGCATTACATCGTTTCTATTTGCTTTATATTATTTATTTTTGTATTGGTAAGTAGATATTGACACGAGATGTGTTTATGATATGTTAAAATAATGTACATAACAATATTACATGTCTAACCAATTGATTTAGTATACATACAACATACAGATAAATATAGTAGATAGAGATGTAAATCAGTGAATAGGGAAGTGAATAATGATTGTATTATTTACCTTGTAAATATGAAGAAGATCCATAAAGAATAAGGTAGGTGGCAGGCAGGTCAAAAGTAGGTGGGGGTGGGGTGATGCGCTTCAAGGCCAAACTGATACCAGAATCAGTATCATTTTCCCCATTACTATCGCTTATGTCACTGTCATTCTCGGGCATGTATTCCTCATCAGAGTTGCCCACAGTTATGTCAGAGTGTGTTTCGTTATCGTCAGACACTTCTAAGTCACTATCCAAGCCAGATTCATTGTCATAGGACGCCATGGCACTGACGTAAATCCGAAAGCACTGACACGTGCGGATGCTTGAAAAACACTACGGCATACTCCCACACACTTTCCTTCGGTACCACCACTGTTGCTAAGCTAATGAGAGTCCCCTTACCGAGAAGCATTATCTGGCTGTTTTATATCACTTGTTATAGGGCATTATATACAGTAATCCCTCTGCTATCCGATGTAATAGAGCCAAAGGCATGTCCAGAAAGTGGTCCCGTCCAGAAAGTGGGCCCCTGGCTCCTGGACTGGTACTTAAGGACCCTAACCCAGCCTAACTTTGAAAGCCACCTAAATAATTCCCTACCGGACATGCATAGCACGTATTTAAACCTATTTAAGACCTTATTCACACCAATAATGGACATAGAGCATGAAATTAATGAAAAGGAACCAAAGAATGAGGAATTAGAAGTGACTGTACCACAGCTAGGGTACTTACAGCACATTTGTGGCTGCCTTTTCTAAGGTTTTGGCAGTGGTGAAAATGCTCTTGAAGCACGCACAGTAATCCAGTGTTGTGCTGCACTTAGTTCTTTGCACTGTGAGTTATAATTGTTTAACACTGCACATTATTCTTAACTGCACCATGCCAGTTTCAACCGCCAATTTGCACTCCACAGTTAATCTTTTGCACTCTAAATTCTAATTTCTTAACACTGCACAACACTGTGTGGTCTAGTGGCGAGGTATTGCAGTTTATTCACTGTTTATTCACAAAAAATGAGCATGCGGGGCTTCCATTCCGATAAGCATCTACTTGCGATTGAAGTTAGGCAGTAACTGTTGGAGTTTTGGTGACAGGGAAACAGCGTTGCCAGATCGCAACGCCCACATTACCAAACTCCTCAATTTTCATTACCAAATTTAGCTTTTCATTACCAAATTCGTAAAGCCAGCATTTATTCTTCACAAATTATATATACAAGTGGAAATACATGTAATCACTCTTCTTGTAATTAACAGCATGTTGATTATTTTCATGCTATGTTGGCTAGCAGATTTATCAAAGAGAGCAAACAATACACCTTCTCCATCCTGTGTATCCTTGTACATGTGAAAAATTCGTTTGGTAATGTTTTATTCTGATTCATTACCAAACGAATATTTCATTACCAAATTGGCCCACATTTGGTAATGAAAAATACCAAATGGCACTCCTGACAGGGGAGGGGGGAGGAAGGAAGGGGTGAAGGGTCCATGGTGTAACAGCTGTTCAGTGCCGCGCGGCAATTTCAAATTACGAGTGGGAAAAAAAAATTTGGATTTGGGGGGGGGGGGGGTCTGAAGGTCCAGGCCCACAATGTCCAGTAAGTTGGGTGTCCGGAAAGTGGATGTCCGGAAAGTACGGGGATTACTGTATACCAAATTCAAAATACATAGGGTACAATGACCTATACAACATGTCAGAGTCATTTTCATAGAATTATGCCCCATGGCAGGGGCATATGGCTGAGGAGTGTGGCACCAGTGACAGAGTTGCCATATGTCATCACACATTGGATCACAAAGCACCCAAACCGAGGAAGAGGAAGCCCAGTAGGCCCCTATAATGATCGTGAGTACACTAGTACTCACGGTCGTATTCAGTTCTGCTGCCGAAATTTCAAGTACAGGGGGTACATATTTCGGAAATTCGGTAAAGAAGGGGTTAAAACTTTCCCACAAGTAAAAGATGAAAATTAAGCACAAAATACAATACATTATTGATACAGTGCAGTAATACGGTACTGTACGTAGTGTACTGTGTACTCACCTAGTGTTGGCTTGGATGGAGGGACCACAATCAGAGTCACAGCACTGGGGTTAGGTACCATTTGTATGTATTGTACTTGTATACTGTAATCAGTATAGAACACTAGGACTCGAAGCACTGAGAGGCCACAAGCTTAGTAACAGCACTACAACAATGAGCAAGGTATGGGAGGCCACAGAATAGGTCACAGCACTAGGGTTTTGCCACCAAGTGGTCACAAGAGCAGGTGCACACAGATACATCTCCACTATATGAGATTCATGGGTAAGATTGAGAAAGAAATGGTAGGCTCAGCATGCCGTGTGGGCTGCTCCTGCAAGGCATTGTGATTGGCTGGGGTGTTGTGGGTTTTTCCTGGGTGCCAATTGAGTCCCAAGTCTGAACTGGATGGTACACCTTGCCGCTGAATATTGCATAGGACTGCTAGTTGCTTCCTGTTTTGGTGCTGGATGTTGCTGTAATAGAGCTGAGCAAAAAGCACCAAATAATACAACGATGGATAATTGAGAGTTTACCATAACTGTTTAGATGTAGTGATCAGTTATATCCTGAATATCCTGTAAAATAATGGTGATATTACCATTATTTTGTAATTTGTGGTTAGATAAGCAGTTGCAACTACAAACACCTGCAGTTAACTTTATGTGTCAACCCCTTCACTACCCAAGTTCTCTCATAACTTGAATTAATGCATCTGGTGTTAGCAAGAAAAACTTTAATATTGTTCTGGTACCTTAGGATAAATGGTTTGTTCCTAACCAGTTCTTGAAAAAGTTGTCTCTTAAGTTTATTTCTAACCATTTCTCTACAAAAGTGTCACCTGAGCTGAATAATCTGTAGTGGTAGCTATGTGAATATGTTAGATATCATGGCACTGAAATATTAGTGAAGTGTGATTGAGAAATTGGTTGCATATGTAGGTTATGAATGCTGCTGTTACAATTGATAGTTTTTGAATATTATTTTTGTGCAATGTTTTGTTGTGATCACTTGGAAGAATTTTATTCCAGATATGTATTTCATTCATTTGTGTGAATTAAATGAAATTTCTCATTGTATTATTTCCAAATTTAAAAGTGTAACTTTGTAAGTACTGTTTTTGTTATATATTCTATTATGTTTATGAACAGTGATGTAGAAAGTCACTATGCAGTAGAAAACATTACCACACGTGATGGACACATTTTTCACTGCTGTATCACGCATAACCACACCACAAAGAGATGCTGGATCCCTACACAATGTATGTACAGTACTATGATTGTAGGACAGCTCCACAGGAGCAGTTGCTTACCTGTGGTTGACATGTCTGCATAGCTAGACAGGCAGACTTAGCAACAGCAACAACACAGCCACCTATTACATTTTCACACCTCACACTGTCACATTATACACTACCACACCTCACAGTCACAGCTCACTGCAAATCTTACACTGCCACACCTCCTCTACTGTACAGAGACTAATCTAACCACCTATAAGACGTGTACAGTTTTTTGTACTTCACTGTGTTCAGCAATAGTCTTAAGTTTGTATGGAAATGAGTAACAAAACTTACCACCACTATTATTTTCCCAGCTGATATGCTTCCCCTACAAGGTATATACTTCTTGCCCTCTGCACTCACAAACTCCCTTGCTTTTTCTCTGCACACAGTTATTCCTACACAGAGTGTCACTTTATCTCTGCACTGTCACTATATTGATTTCCTTATTTGCTCAACACTCCCTCCCTCACTCACTCACTCATATTCATTTCATGTATATTGTATCATATTTTTTAGAAAAGCTCCAGTATGCATGCATGTGTTGGCCTTGGTCATCTGATGTATATCTATATATATCTACTGTATATATATACAGCAAAAGTTCAATAATCCGATTGGCAGTGGACCGAGAATCATTCGGATTTTTCAGATTTTTCAGATTTTTGGGTGGGACTCCTAAGACACTTAATTTCATGTTTTAACTGAAATTTTACCGAATGGATCACTTTTCATTCATTCATAATACAATATGGCATGTATTAACATTACTTTATGTCTTACACAAATTTTTTTTGCTTAATAATGTATTAAGAGTCTTCATACAACACGAGATAGGTTATGCAGAACCTCGTGCAAAATCAATTTTGCGGTATAACATGACGTATATTTACATGTAAAGTAGGGGGTTAAGTTCTAGGAGCCTCATATTTTTCATTAAAAATATATTTATTACAAACGCATCTGCCTTAAGGCACAAAAGACAGTATGTTTACATACGACCTCACCGACTGGACACATCAGTGCATAGCTACTGCATTCTGACCTAACTTAACTGATTAGTTTTGCCCCTAATATTCCCCATAAAAATTTTAATCATCAAGGATTGCTACCAAGCCTCTTGAAAGTCCTCATTATCAAGCAAAAACTTGACCTACACAACATGTGAATGATGGCTGCCCAGCATCACGCATATTTTGTCACGAATCATTTTCGGCGCTCATTAAAAAAAAAATATACAGTGTGAAAGATTTTGAAAGTCAATAATAATATAAAAAGAAAGCTATAAAGTAACCAACGTTACTGATTTTCATTATATTATGTCCCTGAACTATTCTAGCCAAGACTTACCTTTTAAGCCTAGTTTGAGTTGGGGGAGAGAATTTTGTAAGGGTATTCATGTAGTAACAGGTTAGGCTAACGGCTAGTAGCTGATGAATGTTGCGCCATATTGGCTGGTGTAGGCGTGTGTACTCGGTCTATGTCGGCTGGACTCGAGTGTGCTCGGCTGGTACTTTCGTATGTATGTGAGTTTTAAAAACAGCCAATCAGGCATTCCCGAGCAACAGGGACTTTTGAAACCAGCCAGTCACAGTAGTCGTAAGTAAATCCAGCCAATCACCTTAAAGTATTTGTGGGTGACGCAGGGACGCCCAAGATTTGAAAGTCAGTCATGTCATGGCCTCCGGTGGAGAAGGATGTGTTGTTGATTTGCAAGCTTGTATCTGTAGCAAGGATTACTGACAGATTATCAAGGACTACCACTGTAATAATGAAGCATCTGTTGAACTACTAAGAAAAAATTGCCAAGTGAAGAACAGTGTAAAGAGTGTAATTTGCCCTGCAAAGATCGGGAAGGTAGACATCAGTGGTACTGCGGCCGGTTGAGGAAAAGTTGGAAAGTAAGGGGAAGATCCAGTGCAAATTCACCGTTTCCGATTATAAAGGAACAATTCTACAGCCTTAAAGGTAGGTCAGGTCAGGTCAGGTTAGGTTAGGTTAGGTTGTGCTGGGTTTGGTTAGGTTGGATTGGGTTAAGTTAGGTTGGGTTAGGTTAGTATAATGCAAAATAGTGTGTTTTTAATTAATCTTGATTGATTTGGGCGGATAAACCTACTTTTGGAATTCTTACTCAAATTTCCAAAGGGGGGATTTCCCCCCCAAAATGAAGGTCAGAATGAATTAAAACACACTATTTTGCATTGGAACACAAACAAATTTTCATTTTAAAAAATGTTGGTTACTTCTAAAAATTTACCTGATTGCCTATCTCACTTCTGATAACACATGAATGCAGTAATTGTGAAAAATAAACAAATCAGCCAAGCAGTATAATTTGTATGACAGTATAATTCACAAGAACTGAACTTATATAATTATCTTACCTAACTATTTGTGTCAACACGTAGTGTCTTCACGTATCATAAGATCTGAATTTTCTCGACCAAAGACAATCAGTTCATAACAAGATCGAGCACAAAGCCTTCTGTCTCTTTCTCTCTCTCTCTCTCTCGTAGCACTATAGGTGAATACATGAATTTTACTGCTCCTTCATCATTAACTATTTTTTCCAACAGAGAAAGCTATCTACATCGTAAACATCCCAACTCATTTTATCTGTCTGATCGTTTGCATTTAAACTCCAGTACCACACGCCACTTTGTCCAACAGTTTTATATTTTCATTTAGAAAAAATACTTTCCTTGTGCTCAGTTCTGAGAGGAAACGAAGAGTAAGGAAATAAACAAATAAACTTCTCATCACAGCGACTGTTCACACACAAATGAGGTAGTGAGGTAGGCAGCAGGCTGTGGCAGATGGTATGGGGGTCACTTGGGTCGGGTTGGGTCGAGGAAGCTAATCAGTGACCGACATAAGCATAACACACGAGTTTTTTCTTGAAATCCAGTACCAAACCACACCCATTTCCCACAGTTTCTCTCGCACACTTGAGGGGTATTACCATGCTATCAAATAATTATGGGAGATATTAAATGCCTGCATTATTGGAAGGTCTTTGTTTCGTTTGGTCCTAAATCATGACTCTACTGTACTGAAGACACGGACTATAATGGGTAAATTAAATAATGTTATTGGTTAACTCACCAGAAAGGCATAGTGTTGGAAACAGCAGTTGTAGGCAGGTAAATCCAATTGTAAAAGCACAAAACCTTTTACTGTGGATAATTCCTTAAACCTGCAGTACAGATCCAAAAGTGGTCGGTTGTTTACGAGGAGTTGCCAATCCATTCATTACCTGATCCATGACCACATCTCTCAGCACTTCGGCGCATTTGGCACCCAGTTTGAATTTTTGAATTTTGATTTTTTTTACTTTTGGAGTTTTTGTCAGCCTTCTTCAAAAATTCGGATAATTGGGATTTTCAGATTATCGTTGTTCGGATTAATGGACTTTTACTGCATATGTATATCATTATCATCATCATCATCATCATCATCATCATCCGGACTTCCTTTTCCACCCTAGGGCAGGGTGAGGAGTAGCAACGTCCACACAGCCCAAGTTTGCCTAATCCAATATATATACAGTAACCTCTCAAATAACGCGAGGGTTAGGTTCCTGGAGAGGTCGCGTTAGTTAATAATGCGTTTTTTAAACATAATTTTCCCATAACAAACAATGGTATTATTGGGGGTTACGTTCCTGTGCCTGTATTAATAAAAACTTCTTGGAGTACTCCTAAAATTACTACTAAAAGTGGTTGTGGCTGAGAGTTGCTTCTAAAAGTTCCTCCTAGGAGGACTCATAGTAGTAATTTCGCTCCTACCATGAAATGTTACAAACACAAAGAATCTCTGCTTAATATATTTTAAAAAATTACCATCACAAAACCTTAGAGTATCAGTAAGTAGTTTAAAAATGAGAAACTAGTTTTTATATATAGAAACAACATCCATTTGATCATATATTATGATTCTTTACGAATGTCGATAAAATGGATAAAATGTAAACACATCGTGTGGTCAGCTGACCGTGCCTGCTACCATCGGGGCGTCGTGTGTACAGTACGTGGTACAGTGACCGTCAACAATGGCACAATTTCAAGATACCACGGCTGCAGATAAATTCAGGAGAAAGAGAAGCTGGATGGAGGAAGAGTGTCTCGTGCTGGCAGAAGGCATTGGAGAAAGGAAAAGAATTATAAAAGGGAAATTTGGGCCGGGGAACACCTTGGACATGAAAAAGCAAACATGTGTTGAGATTGCAAATGCCGTGAATGCTGCTTCCTCTCATGGATCTCAGACACCGGAGGACTGCGAGAGGAAGTGGTAGGATCATCAATCCACTTTCTTGCCAAATTCGGGCATCATGTGTTGATCCGTCACCTTGCAACCACATCCAGTATTTTATATTCACTATCAAACACTAACTTGAATGTTCATGCTGTGGTAATTTTTCCTATTCACATACACTTCTTCATACTGGTTTGGTGCCACAATTCGTATGTGAGTCCCATAATCACACCAGCTACCCCAGGAAAGCCAGCAATTCGCCTGAATTTTCATTCAGTTCTTTGTCAGGGAGTGTACGAGGGATCTTCACAAACCTCTTAACAATGTGTGGAGCAGTTAGAGCATAGAGTGTTTCCATTATCACATTGCTCACTGATGGCTGCGATGGTCCAAAGTCATCACAATTACACTGTTGCATTTTTCCAGTTGCAAGGTACCTTAATAGTATCAACACTTTCATCTCGGATGTGAGAGGATGGTTTTGATGTGTGGGCCTTTCCAGAACATCTCTGACTAATTCAGTAATAAACAGAATGCCCTCATGATCGAAATGGTACCTTCTTACAAGTTCTTGATCATCATATTCCATGAATGCATCCCTCCGAGCTCGAAAATATCTGCTTTGTGGGTGGTGTCGGTCAGTCATGGTCTATGTTGTCTTGTCTCTTGGTGTTTGAGAGATGCAGCTACTGTGGTTACTGTCACTAAAAGCTCTACTAACTCCTTAAAAGTCCTTGTGGAGGACTTTTACTTTTTAGCGATTTTACAAGTAAACTTAGGAGCTGAAAGTAACTTTTAGGAGTACTTCTAGCTAAATTTCACTTTGAGAGGAACTTTTTACTCCTAGGAGTTTTTATTAATATGGGCACTGGATTCTGGGAAAGTCTACCCATTTGGGGAGTTGTGCTACTCTAAACTTAAAAGCAACAATATTAATTTGAAGGAAAATCCACATAAAAAACGAAAACTGTATATTTGGGGAGAAATAAAACAGCATTTGAGCCCTAGTTGGGCCGAAGCGTTGTTTACTTCTCCCCAAATACGTACTGTTTTCATTTTTTACGTGGATTTTCTTTCAGTTCTGCTTCATTCACAGCATTGTGAAAGTTCCTCAACATTATTAATGCATTAGTACAGTAGGTCATAAAAACACTACAGTAAAAGCAACATTTTCATTACAGTAAGTAGGTCACAAACAATAACAACACACAGCCTCACTTCATCTATACATCACTCGTTGTCTGCTGCTATCCCTTCTCACCCCGCTCCCCACCCTAAATTTGTTGTCCCTCCTCACTCTGCTGTCTTTCCTCTTCCTCTGACTCCTGTGCTACTGGTGATGAAGATAACTCCCTTAAGTTTTCTGTCTTCTTCATAAAGAGCTACTCTATCTTGGGTCTGAGTGGTTTTCTTCTTTCTGTTCTGCAGCATCAAGTTATAACAATTTAGATCTACCATCACTTTCCTGGCCAAATTTTGTCCGAAAATGAGCCAAATTGCTCAGAATGGGGCCAAACTTCATTTTCGAATATTATAGTTTGAATAAAACCAGTTTAATCAACAGACAAATAAAAAATTGTATTTGTGCATAAACTGCCACACACGGTCTATCAGCTCGGGACTGTCCAAGGCGTGCCTGGCTAATTTGAAACCATCATGTACGTGCAAAGTCGCGTTAAATCGAGAGACCTTTGTTAGTTAAACATATCTCCTTAAATATTTGCTCGTGTTAAAACAAAAACACGTTTTTTAAACTCGTGTTAGTTGAGAGGTTACTGTACATATATATATATATATATATATATATGTTGCCAGACACCATAATCCCATAAGGGGTGGCCATTTGACTTTGAGTTATTTGTTTTACGGGGAGGAGCACTAACCCTCCGCCAACCCACTTGTTGACACGTATGGTTTGGTTATATAGTTACCACCCAGCGTTGTAAATGGTTTCTTGGCCTACAGGAAACCATTTGGCTTGTCACTCAATGTAAAGCCATCTGTAAAGGAAAGAAAAGCACTAAGAAGTGACAGGAAAGATGGGAGAAATAGGAAGAGAAGAGGGCAGGCACAGAAAAGGAATGATAAAGGCTAAGGAACAGTAGGGAGCACTACATGAAGTGAGTGGATGATGGTCGCTGTGCTGATTGTAGTTGCTAATAATTTCATATTTTATATTCAGTGACCCTTCCAATTATGTGGCTAATGTATCATTGAACTGTCCCATGGAAATCAAAATCATGCAACTGATAACATAGAAACCCATGTTATAAGGCTGATTGGTATGATGAAATCCAACAGTTTTCCCAGTGTTCCCCTTTTGGCATTCTTGAAAAATTTTGACCCTCAGATCATACCTAATATTTATTGTTGTAAACATACACCCTGTGGGAACATCACTGGACATGAAAAAGGGTTAATTAGAGTGTACAAGTGGTAAATAAGTGGTGATCACTTACCATGACAGGGGATGGAGTGACGTTTGGGTGTCAGGGAGGGGTTTATCATTCTTAATTTCAGTAAATAAAATTTCTTAGTGCCTGTATTTCCTTCTGTGGAAAGTAATAAAATGTTTCCCTAAACATGCATGCAGACATGGCAGGGCAATGCCACCAGGCTGCCTCCTTATCTTGTGTAACTTACATAGCTTGTTGCCCACTTTTATTTCAGTTCATATCCATGTACGCATCTCATCCTCACTTTTGATAAATAATAAAATATTTTTAGAATCTGTAGCTCCTTGTGAGGAAAACAATAAAATGTTTATGTAAACATACAGGCAGATGGGCTGTCTCCTTTGTCATGTAACTTATGTAGCTAGTCACCCACTCATGGTTCTACTCATATCCATCAATGCATCTCTCTCTCACTTTTACTAAGTAATAATATACAGTATTGTTAGTGCCTTTAGCTACTTGTGAGAAAAATAATGAAATGTTTATGTAAACATGCATACAGACGTGTGGCACCAGGCCATGCTGACTTGTCACCGCACGGGACTTTTGACTTTTGACACCCGACAGACCATGTTTTGGTGGGGTCTGATTTCTGGGATTTTCTGGTGTAACAGGAATCAGGGTAGGGTTATCTCTCTACATAAATGGTAAAAATTGCAACTGGAACCTGCTATATTGAGGATATTACTGTATTCAGGTTTGCTGAAAATTTTTTCAGCAGTATTCAGTATGACTTACTGTATTTATATCTTGTTGGCTTTATGAAGTTACCTAATATCTCCGAGCTTAGTAAATCCACAGTTGGTAAAAGAAAATATTAGACATCATAATGCTGAAGGGATTATGAGAAATCAGGATTATGTAGGAACCCTGAGGAACTGATACATGATATTTATTCATTTTGCAACCACAGACATCTTTCAGAGGCATTTCATTTCATCAATTCACCTTCTTTCTTGAACTCATTTCAGTCTCTCTTTTCATTACATATGTAAGGAGTGGTATGTTACTACAGCATTGTACATTGGACCTTACTTCTCTGATCCCTGCCTACATGCTGATCTCTTTGAAGTGGGCATGCATTACTTGCCTGTCTATGCCCTCTGACATCCTTCCTGTCCAGCCCTGATGGAGTCATACCTGTACTTACTCTTCCCTGTTCATTTACAATAATCTTCTTCTTTCTCATTTCTCCTGTTCCTTCTATGCCATGGGTGAAGCAGAACTATACTATTTTGTGCATAAGAGGTTTCCAAGTGCCTCCTCCTTTCCAGTATATTTGGATACTACAAATTAATATTCCCTTTTATGTTGTGTGATACTGCATGCTTTTTCCCATATTGTCATTGTTTTCATAAATAATGTACAAGAGAACGTTAAAGTGCCATTGGGAAGAGGTGTTAGGGATCACAGCTTAATATTCTCTTGTATGATATCTCATTGATGTGAACATAAATAATTTACAAGAGAATACTAACCTCTAATAAACAAGAAGAGATGCAGTGGAATACTTTGAGAAAATGGCCACCAAGACATCCCAGACAAATGGAACTTCCTGAAACTTCAGATTAAAAGAACTGTGCATTCTGTCTCTCCTCATACACCTCTTTCACCTCCCCAGTTTAAGACCTTGTACCGGTCGTTTAGGAGTTCATTCAGGGGTAGACGGAGCAGTGGCAGGAAGGAGAGTGATACGCAAGTGGTCGAGCAGCAGGTAGTGTTGTAGTATCACCACCCACTACTCTGTTTTTTGCTAAGTGCTCTGTAATGTGTCCTAAGGCCCCGTCCTTGCCTTACAAAATATTCTATAATATATAAACAATACTAGCAGGGCCAGTATTGACCCCTTGCAGTATAGGGGCTGGAGGCAAAGTTACCATACTTCAGAAGTGTCTTTACATAATGGGGATAACCGTCTCAGGTATCATTAGGTGCATATAACCTTTCAGCATTGTGCTTGATAAAATTTTTACTTCAGGTAATGCAAATGTAATTGTAAATTGCATATGATTTGGACATACCTCATAGATTGCTGTCTCATGTTATGGGACAGTGCTATTTAAGCCATTTGCTCTCATTTCATAGAAAAAAATAAAAATAAATAAAAAAATAAATAAATAGAACTCACAAATATGCTTTCACTGTCTTTTGAAATTGCTATGAAGAGTTATTACAAACAGATTTCAGTTTATGTTGTCTGTTCAAGACAAAATCTCATAGAATATTCTGTAAGGCTATATGCTGTTGGCTTTTTGCTAGTTTTGTCCTTGTGGGTTTGTCAAGCATTTGTTGCCACCATTCAACCATCTGTGGCTTGCTCTGTGGATGTGTTGAGCAGTTTGGTATCCTTAACACTTGTGACACTTGTGAGCATACTAGATATCCCGTCATCCAGAGTTTGATTATATAGAATCCAGTTACTGACAAGTCTTACTGGGTATAATTTTTTTCAGAACCAGTCTACAGGTGGGGATTAAAGTTCGCCTAGTATTCACTGCTTCTCACATTCCTCTGCTGGCTAGTATTCCTAAGCTGAGAGAAGCTTGGTATGTTTCTCAGTCATTAGATGATTCTCTCTGATTATAATGCTTCAGGGAGGAGCGTGATATGCCTACCGTAAGTGTGAATAGATACAGTGGAGTAATAGGTGAACATTTGACCCTGTCTACATTAAATACATTTCCATTTATCTCCCTGGTCATCACCGTCTGACTATCTTTTGCCAGATACATGATCCCACAAGGTCATCCAAGTAGCCTTGAAATACTTGGAGATGATTTTTTCACAGTCACCTTGGATGAATTTTGGGTTTGGCTTCTGAGTGTAGATTAATAAAAATACTGTATAGTAAAGCAGTACTGGACATAGAAATGTTGATTGTAAATGCTGTTGAACTAGTTGATTCCCAACTTGTCTTGATCATTTATCACACTAGATGATAGTTCCTAATATTCATTTCCACATATGAATTTGGTACCTTATTGTTGTGCTTTTTTTTCTGGAGTTGTTTTCTGACCATAAAATGTATTTGTTTTTATGAATGTTTCTTTCTGCACTGATATTGGGACGAGTGCATTAAAAGGAACTCTTCCTTGTACTAACATCATGTTTGTGATGATGTTAACATAGAGGTGCCAGGTTACAGGTTTTGGTATAACGATGTGCCAAATTTAGTTTCCCTGCAGTGTTGTGATTTTCAGTGCAAGGTGTTAACACACAGCACAGTAGCTAAGATTTGCTGTTTTGTACTTTATGGTGACTGATTTGTCAAAATTAACTCTCACTGCAGTGTACAGCAAACATCCCCATGATAAATTAGTTGGGGAAGACTTGGTGCGTTAAAAGCAAAAGTTTTATGTGAATTACTTTTTGCTGTGCCGGATCTGCATACGGTACTTCTGAGTATGAAATGTATCCAGTATGTATGCAAAAGTTCAATGCAGCTGTAGGAGGGTAAATTTTGCATACTAATTTGATACTGGATGTATGTAATATAGCAGATAATGCAACTAGAAATGTGCATGCATGGGTATGTAACTTTGACCTATAAAACCACATTTACAACATGCAACATTAGTTAGTCCAGACTTCAGTACACTGTGCTCCAGGCTTCAGTTTCAGTTACATCAGACTGAATCTGTTGTTTAAAAAAAAAAAAAAAAAAAAAAAAAAAAAGTATGGTAAATAATTAATGCAAACATCTCACATAGCAAGGTTTCCAATGTAGCAAGACCCCTTTGGACCATAAACTTGTGGGCTTAGGAGGCTTACTAGCACTGCATAGCTATGATTACGTACAGTGTTTGCATAGTACACACCTCTTTATTCCTTCTCTAAGAAATATTGATTTTTTTTTCTCATAGTTCTTTTTTGAATTCATATTGTTTAGAAAATTGAATCACAGTACTATTTATAGTACATTGTTTTGATTTGTACAGTCCATTCACTTAATACACAAAAATTTTGGTGTTGGAAGACGTTGCTCTCTAGAAATTTTGTGCTTTACAAATAACATGCCTTATGGGGAAAATTCTAATTGGTGGGGTGGCTGCCTCAAAAGTCACCCATTGGGCCCCTAGTCTTTCATTTTGTGTATGTATTATGGGACATTAAAAACATGTACACAGCAAGTATTGCCCACACAATAGTCTCTTACCTTAAAATCTATGGGGGGGGGGGGAATGTATGGCTTTGTGTAAACAAGGGAACTGTATACACTGTGCGAGGTTGCGTAGGCTCAGCTGGGAGAAGCTGCATAGGTGCCCACTGTTGCATGACGTGCTGACGTCGTGACCTGTGTCAGGTCCTCACCTGCTGTACAAGGGTAGGTCGCGCACACTGCATTTGGCTCACCTTGCTGCCTGATTTCGTGTTTTCAAAACCAGCATGCGCACTACTGATTATTTAATTTTTTCACCTTCCCCATCTCGCTTTATGCATTTTATGTCGTAGAATCTCGCAAATTAACCCATCCCGTGCCAGCGACGTACATGTACGTCGGTCCCTATATGCCCGGACATTGCCAGCGACGTACATGTACGTCGGTCTCTATATGCCCGGACATTGCCAGTGACGTACATGTACGTCGGTCCCTATATGCGCAGACAGTGCCAGCGACATACATGTGTATCGGCAATTTGATAACTTTGCCAAAATTTGAAAATTCAAATTAGGTACCAAAAAATCATCTGGGATATTCCTGCACCTCTCTAGAACTCACCCACCAGGTATGAGTCATCACTGCACACCTGGGCCCGTGTGGGAGCCCGCCACGTCAGTCTGATTTTGACAGTGAGTGAGTGAAGACCATGGCGCATTGCGGTCAAGCCCAGCATGAGATTGACTCTCTCCTTGAGGTGCCTTGTGATGGGGAAAGCAATTTCCCATTAGATGATGATGTGGCTGACAGGGATAACGTCCAGCCAGACTCAGAATTTAGCAGTGATGAAGTACCATCCCCCAGGAGTGCCAAACATATGAAAGTGATGATGGTATCCTCCCAGGCAGCCCCACCACCACCACCCTCTCCCACCAACCCCGCCGCCCTCGATCCTATGATGATTCCTCTAGTGAGGATGATTATCAGGAGGATCCTAGTGCTACCCTCAGTCTTCCAAAATGGGTAGGATCCTCCCATACTGGGCCGAAGGCCAGGGAGGATGCTCAAACAAAAAAGTATATAAGGTGAGTATTGCTTTGTTTTACGCACATGGGGCGAGGAGGACCGTGCCATCTCTGACCTCATGAAGGCCTGAGTCGCCTCAGTCCAGCACCTTTGGCACATGTGAAATTCCCCACCTCATTTTAGTGCTTCCTCCTCCCTTATTGGTAGTTTGGGGATGAAAGGAAAGGGGAAGGGGAGAGGAAAAGGGAAAGGTTGGGGGAAAAAAGGCTATAGTCTGGAGGAAGGTGAGGAGGCGGAAAATATTCCACAGGTGTCTTCCGGTTTTCCTCCCCATCCTGATGACTGGGATGGTGGTGGTGATGGTGGAAATGGTGGAGATGGTGAAGCAAAGGATGAAGTGTTGTGGAAGTGGGAGGATGGGAGCAGTTTTGTTCCCATTCAACAACCATTTATTCATGGGGGACATGGCAGGCTGTACTATTCCCGAATTGAACCAATCCTCTAGGAGGATCGATTTCTTCAAAAACTTTTTTTGCAAGAGAGTTGGTTCTCAGAATCTGCATGCTTTCTGACATGTATGCAGCATTCTGCTGTAGCACACCCCCAAACACACCCCATAGCTGGCTGTTTGATGTTGACATATCTGTTGCTGGAATGTACCCATTCCTGGCCTTGGTTCTCTTGATGGGACTGATAAAAAAGAATCATTTACCTTTGTACTGGACTGTGTACCCCCTTATGTAAACACCTTTCTTTGGAAGAGTTATGAGGAGAAACAGATTCCAGTACATTCTCAGCCAGCTCCATATTTATGATAATGAGGACCCCAGCAATGTAGGCAACACCGACAAGATGCACCGAATTCACCTTGTGTTTGATCACCTGAGGGTGCAATTCTCATCCTCTTTCTCTCCCTAGAGAGACCTGGTCATAGATGAGAGTCTTGAGTTATGGAGAGGGAGCATTGCCTTCAGGCAGTTTATCTCAAGCAAAAGACACTGCTTTATGTTCAAAATTTTCGTCATGTGTGACTGCAGGACCGGGTATGTGCAGGACATAGTCCTGTACAGTGGTGCAGTTTGTCTGGTGCAGTTGTTAAGACAGTGATGCAGCTGTACCATCATTGTGGGCACCACCTGTACCTGGACAGCTGGTACACCAGCCACTTCTTACTTGGTATTTGCAGCAGCAAGAAACTGGCATCAGTGGTACAGTGAAAAAAACCAGGTGGCACATGGCACAGGTGGGCAGGAAACTGCAAAGGAAGGAGGTAGTGTTTTTCCAGGCAAACAATATCCTTACCACTACCTGGCACCACAACCACAAGGTAAACATCCTTTCGACAGTTCAATGTCCCCTGATGCATATCACAAAGATCATCAGTTATTGCAGTGAAAAGCTTGTGCACATTTGGAAGCCAGAGGCTGTAATTGATTACAATATCAGTAATTGTCAATTAGACCATTTGAATGCAATGATATTGAGCGTCGAGTGTGCCAAGCCCATGATCAAGTGCTACAAGAAACTGTTCTTTCACCTGCTGGATGTAACAGTTTTGAATGCTCACCTCCTCCACTCTAGCACCACAGGATCCACCTAGACTTTTGAGGATTTCATCAGGGAGCTGTGCAGGGAGCTGATTGGCACCCATGGTTGTGATTGTGGCCCTAGAGCGCATTCAACTGGTGGTGAAAATCCCCTTTGCCTCACTGAACGTCATTTCCCAGAGTTAGTGATGATGCCAGGTGCGATGAGGAATCCTCAACACAGGTGTCACATGTGCCAACACAGAAAAGTACAGCCAAGAACACAGCGAAAGGACACATGTTACCAGTGTGTGGAGTGTGATGTGGGGCTGTGCCTCACACCCTGCTTCAAAGAATACCACACCCTACTCCACTTCTGAACTACTTGGTGTGTGTGATAAAAGATGCAAGTGAACTGCATATACAGTAATTGTAAATAATATGTAATGATAATTATCTCATAAGTAAGTGTAATATGATAAGACACTAGTGTTAGTGATTTTATCATAGTAAGTGAAGTAAAATAAGTTACATATGTATGTATGTGTGTGCGAAAAAATATACTAAGTGAAAGGACATGGCACGAATATCTTGCTGTGCGATAAAAGAGTACAGTAGTGCGTTGAGTGTGAGAGAAAACACACCAAGAGTGCATGGACTATGAAAAGAATTTTAAGTTACAGTATGTGGAAAACAAATATAGTGGACAGTATAATACACGTGGACACAGACTTTCTACCTCAGAAACGTAGAATAAGAACTATCTATCAATCTATCTGTCTATTGCCAGATGCCTTAATCCCATAAGGGGTGGCCACAAACAAATTGCCTCCATGTCACCCTGTACCCCGCCATTTCACTGCCCTGCTCCCAACTCACATCCCCCTCTCTCATATACCTCTCCACTCCATCCCTCCATCTCATCCTTGACCTCACCCTCCCTGTCTCCCCCTCCACCTCACTCACATACACTCTCCTTGTCAGTCTCTCACTCCATCCTCTCCACATGGCCAAATCACCTCGGTGTGTTTCTCCTAATGCTTCTTATCACATCCACATCCACATCACAATACTCCTTCACATCCTCATTTGTCAGTCTCTCTCTCCATGGGACTCCACAGGCCCCTCTCAAATATCTCATTTCCACTGTTCTCACTCTTACTTCTTTCCCTCCAACAACGCCCAAGCTTCACATCCATACTTTAGAGTTGGTATCACAATACTGTCATGTAGTAACTTTTTCACTTCCATGCTCACTTCCCTGTTTCTTATCATTGCTTTCAAGGAACCAGCAACTTTTCCTCCTTGTTGTACCCTTTCAAGCACTTCACCCTCCAAACTTCCATCCTTACTCATCACACTACCCAAGTACTTAAACGTACTCACATTTTCCATTTCCTCATCATCCAACCTCACTGTATGTTCACTGACTTCACTTCTCTCGAAGACCATAACTTTACCCTTCCCTACATTCACCTTTAGATTTAATTTCATTCACATTCTCCCAAACTCATCCAGCAATTCTTGCAGCTCCCCTTCATCTTCACTTAACAGCACAGTATCATCTGCAAACAACAGTACAGGGAGTTTCCAAACACTGCCCTCTCTCACTGGGGCCACTCCAACATCCACTGCCCTACCTTGTATCTCTTTTGTAACCCCATCCATGTACAGACTGAACAACCATGGAGACATGACGCATCCCTGTTTCAACTCAACCTTCAGATAGAAAAATTCATTCAGTTCACTATCCACACACACTGCAGCCTAAGCACCCTCATACATACTCTTCACAGCATTCAGCAACTTCCCATCTACTTCATATATTCTTAATACTTTCCACAATCCTTGTCTATCCACCCTGTCATATGTTTTCCATATCCTTGAAGGCTGTATACAACTTCTTTCCCTTCTCTAGAAACTTTTCCACTAAAGATCGAAGAATGAATATCTGATCCACACAACCTCTTTCCTTCCTGAAACCTCCCTGTTCTGCTCTAACTGATTCTTCTGTTATTTCCCTAACTGTATCACTAAGTATCCTACCATATACTTTTCCTATTACTCAAATAAGACAAATGCCCCTATGATTACCACACACTTCTTTTTCCCCTTTCCATTTGTACAGGGGAATAATTATACCTGATTTCAAATCCTCCAGGACTCTACCTCCCTCCCAGGCCAATCTGCACATCTTCCACATCCATTCTACTACAATCTCTCCCCCATGCATCAGCATTTCACCACACACTCCATCAATTCCTGAGGTTTTCCCCATTTTGACTTTCTTCATTGCTTCCACAACTTCCATCCTACTGACTTCTTCTTGTCTTCTCACCTTCCTCCTCCTCCCAGCCATTCCTCAGCCACTTATTCTTGCATTAATTTCATTCTCTATGTTCAACAATTCTTTAAAGCGTTCTCTCCATCTGGTCACTTTTTCTCCCTTCTCCACTAGTAATCTGCCATTTTTATCTTTCAATCCCTACTAACTTCATTGCCACCCTGTCCAACTTTCTTTACCTCTTTCCAGACCATTTTCTTACATTCCCTCCACTTTACACTGAAATTCCTTCCAAATTCCTCACTCTCTTCTTACTCTCTCTTACTAATCTTTTCACCTCTCTCTTCCTTTCTACATATAACTCTCTCTTCCGTCTCTGAACTTCTTCCACACCCCTATTTCTCATCCACTTATTATATGCTTTCTTCTTTTGTGCCACAGCCTCTCTCACCTCTTCATTCCACCATGCTGTTCCTTGCATCCCCTTTAGTCTTCTCTTCAACCCACACACCACCTCGCATGCTGCACATATTTCTTCTGTGAATATCTTGCACACACCTTCCAAGTCCCCCATCTGCTCCAGTTCACATTTACCCAATCGTTCCTCCACTTCTCTCTTATATTCTGCCTTTTTCTCATCCCCTTGTAACCTTTCCACTCTCCTTGCACCTACTCCTTCCTCCCATCCTTCCCTCTTTGACCACCACGTGGTGGTGGTGAGAAAGTCCACTGTCCCAACCTCTATATGTTCTTGCATCCATTACACATCTTCGCATCTTTTCATCCACACACACATAATCAGTCATTGCCTTCCTTTCATTCATTTCACCACCCACCCTTCTCATCATTCGCCATGTATACCTGTGGATCATTTTGTGCTTGAAGAGGGAATTGGCTATCACCAACCCCCTCCCAGCACAAATGTCCACTTAAAGCATTGCCATTCTCATCTATCTCAGCAGGCACACCTCACTCACCAACTACTTCTTCCCATTCCCTACTTTACCATTCATATCACCAATCAAAAACACTCATTCCTTTCAAACTTTTCCATGTACAGTGCCACATTTGTCCAGAACTCTTCTCTCACTCTGCTTGCACGATCTTGTGTTGGCGCATACACACTCACAATCGCCCACATTTGCAGTCCAACTTTGAAGCCTACCCACACAATCCTTGAGCCAACTGATCCATACTCTCTTATATTCTTCTTCCATCTGTTACTCACAACAATACACACTCTTTCTTTTGCCCTCTCATTCTCACCTACTCCTGCACATATACCCCATCCATACTCCCATTCACTCACACTCTCTCCTCTCCATTTAGTTTCAGTTAATCCACATAAATCCACTTTTGCACCCTCAAGCACCTGGACAATCTCTCTCTCTCTTTCACCTCATCATTTGCACCTCTTACATTCCACGTCGCTATCCGTATTATGTCCTTTGTTCGGTCCTTAGTTGTCAGCTTTTGGTCAGTCCTGGTCCGAGGCTTCTTCTTTGTATTTTTAGTTAGTTGTTTTCCAGGGACAGGCACTAACCCTCCACCAACCCACTTGCTGTCACGTAGGGAACACGTGTCGGTTGGTTATAAGGTTACCAACCAGTGTTGTACAGTAAATGCTTTCCTGGATTACAGGAAATCATTTGGCTTGCCACTCGACGTAGAGCTACTCTAAAAACAGAGAACCACACTAAGTGGGTGGATGATGGGTGCCCCCACCTACCACACAACTGTTATGAACATTGAATGAGCAATCCAACACACTCACTTGCTTGTCATAATGCACCAGTGTACATAACTGTACTTGAGGACACTTCCTATATCATCCATGGACCCAACATGAGTGTCCTTGGCTCGAATAGCATAGTTACCAATGAAGAATATGCAGAGTTTCTGCCTCCTCCCGCTCTGTGGTGGCAGCGGGTGGTGAATTCTACGGACGTTACTGTGAAGTTTTCAGCCGCCTGCTCAGGGAGAATTGACCTCAAAATCAACCTAAATGGCTTCTGTGAGTACTTCTATGGCTGTTCTCCATGTTTCCTCATAATTTCTAATCTGTCTAGAAAAAAAACAAAAAATCTATCTATCTGTCTATCTATAGCCCAATGCCCTAATCCCGCAAAGGGTGGCCGCAGACAAAACGCCTCCAAGTCGCTCTGTCATCCACCATTTGACTGCCCTCCCCCCCAACTCACTCCCCCCCTCCCTCATATACCTCTCAACTCCACCCCTCCACCTCATCCTCGGTTTTCCCCTCCCTCTCCCTTCCTCCACCTCACCTGCATACACCCTCTTAATCAGTCTGTCATTCTCCATTCTCTCCACATGTCCAAACCACCTCAGTGTATTTCTCTTAATCTTCTCAACCACATCCACATCCACCCCACAACGTTCCTTCACTTCTTCATTGTCAACCTGTCCCTCCATGTCACTCCACATGCTCCTCTCAAGTAACTCATTTCCACTGCTCTCACTCTTGACTTGTTCCCCTCTTGCAAGGTCCACGCCTCGCTTCCATACGTCAGGGTAGGGATCACAATGCTATCATGCAGTGACTTCTTAACTTCCATACTCACCTCCCTATTTCTTATCACTGCTTTCAGTGAACCAACAACTTTCCTTCCCTGCTGTACCCTTTCAAGCACTTCATCCCCAAAGTTCCATCCTTACTCATCATACTACCCAAGTACTTGAATGCACTCACATTCTCCATATCCTCACCATCCAGCCTCACTGTACATTCTGTGACTTCATTCCTCTCAAACACCATAACTTTACTCTTGTTTACATTAACTTTCAGATTCCTCTTCCTACACACTGTCCCAGATTCATTCACCAAACCTTGCAACTCCCATTCATCTTCACTCAACAATACTGTATCATCAGCAAACAGCAACACCGGAATCTTCCAAATCTCACTCTCATTCATTAGTGCCATCCCCACATCCACTGCCCAACTTTACACCTCCTTTACAACCCCATCCATTATATATTAAACAGCCATGGAGACATCACACATCCCTGATTCAGTCTCACATTTAGATCAAAGAACTCACTAAGCTCACCATCCACTCGCACCGTAGCCCTAGCTCCTTCGTACATACTCTTCACAGCACTCGGCAATTTCCGCTCCACTCCATATATTCTTAATACCTTCCACATACCTTGCCTATCTATTCTGTCATAAGGTTTCTCCAAGTCCATGAAGGCAGCACACACTTTCTTTCCCCTCTGTAGATGCTTCTCCACTAAACATCTTAGAACAAATATCTGATCTGCACACCCCTTTCCCTTTGTAAATCCCCCTTGTTCTTCAACTAGCTCATCTGTTATATGTCTAACCCTATCAGTGAGTATTCTACCATATATTTTTCCAGTCACATTAAGAAGGCAAATACCCCTATGGTTACCACATATTTCTCTCTCCGGTTATACCTGATTTCCAGTCCTCTGGAACCCTTCCCTCTACCCAAGCCAATCTCTACAACTTCCATATCCTCTCCACAACAATCTCACCTCCATACCTCAGCATTTCACCTCACACTTCATCAGTTCCTGGGGCCTTTCCCATCTTGATCTTCTTCATTGCTTCTACTACTTCCGCCCTACTGATCTCTTCCTCCCTCCTGTCATCTCCTCTTCTCCCAGCCATTCCCCAACCACTAATACTAACACTACTCTCACTCTGTACATTCAGAATATCCTCAAAGTGCTCCTTCCATCTCCTCAATTTCTCTCTCTTCTCCACCAATAATCTATAATTCCTGTCGTTCACTCCCCTACTATTTCCCCTTTCACACTGCCTTACTTTCTTTACCTCCTTCCAAAACAATTTCTTACTCTCCCTCCATTTCACACTCAGATTCCTCCCAAACTCTTCATCCACTTTCTTCTTACTCTTCTTCACCAGTCTCTTCACCTCCCTTCTCCTGCTCACATGTACCTCTCTCTTCTCTCTCTCATCTTCTCCCCTACCTCTACTCACTAGCCATTCACTATATGCCTTCTTCTTTTGTTCCATAGCTCGTTTCACCTCATCATTCCACCATGCTGTCCCTTGCATACCCCTGCATCTCCTCCTCATTCCACAAACCACCTCACATGCTGTGCCTATCTCTTCCGTGAATATCTTCCATACCTCTTCCACCTGCTCTAACTCATACCTTACCAATCTTTCTTCCACTATGCTCTTATACTCTGCCATTTCTCATTATCTTGCAACTTCTCCACTCTTCTCACGGGAGCTGTTTCCTTCTGTCTTCCCATTCATCTCTTCAACCATTTTCTTTGCAGCTTTATCTTGGCCATCATGATGGTCCGAGATTCCATTCCCCCACCCTCTCCACACTCTTGCATCCAACACTTGTCTTCTCATTCACTCATCCACACACATGTAGTCTATCATTGCCTTTCGTTCAACAAATTCACCATCCATCCATCCTCATTACTCTCCATGTATACCTGTCTAGTGCCTGGCCTTTGTGCCAAACCTATCACTCACTCACTCCATGTATGCCTGTGGATCATCTTATGCTGAAAGCAGGTGTTAGCTATTGCCAACCCCTTACCATCACAGATGTCCACCAAAGCACTACCATTCCCATCTACTTCAGGTCAAAAATTGGCCAGCACCACGGTTCCATGAAGGTCCAAAGTCTGCCGGCACGTGGTGGGTTAAGTGAATGGATTGTATATTGATTTTATTTGTTCATACATGATTGCCAGTATGGTTCTTATTGAATTATATTGTTGTTTAGTGTTTTGATTAAATACTATCACAGTTAAACCATCCATTACAATGAGACCTTACTTCTGTTATTTTTGCTATCACCTGGCAATTTCTTTTGTTCAGGAAGTTTTCCCTGTTTGTGAAGAGGTTAGTGAGGCATATATCTAATCCTTCCAGTTTGAAAAGTCTCTTTTTTTAGACTGAACAAAACCTGGAAAAACCAAGAATGAAATAACAAAAGTGTCATTGTGCTAAATGGGTTGAGTTGTAATTTTTTTTCTAATGTTATTAATTTGCCTTATATATTTTGTTAGTTACATGCCTGGTGCCTTGATTCAGTGGTCTAAATTACAATTTTGGGTGAGTCAGATGCTTTATGCATTTGTTTCAGTCATCACAGAGTACAGTAGTATGAGACATTAAATTATCATTTTCTGTCTATCTATTGCCAGATGCCGTAATCCCGTAAGGGGTAGCCACAAACAAATCGCCTCCATGTTGCCCTGTCCCCTGCCATTTCATTGCCCTGCTCGCAGCTCGCACCCCCCTCTCTCATATACCTCTCCACTCCATCCCTCCATCTCATCCTTGACCTCCCCCACCCTATCCCCCGCTCCACTTCACTCACATGCACTCTCCTCATCAGTCTCTCACTCTCCATCCTCTCCACATGTCCAAACCACCTCAGTGTGTTTCTCCTAATGCTGCCTATCACATTGACATTCACACCACAACGCTCCTTCACTTCCTCACTTGTCAGTCTCTCTTTCCATGTGACTCCACATGCTCCTCTCAAATAACTCATTTCCACTGCTCTCACTCTTGACTTCTGTCCCTCCAACAAGGTCCAAGCTTCACTTCCATACATTAGAGTTGGTATCACAATACTGTCATGTTGTAGCTTTTTCACTTTCATGCTCACTTCCCCATTTCTTATCATTGCTTTCAAGGAACCAGCGACCTTTCTTCCCTGTTGCACCCTTTCAAGCACTTCACCTCTAAACTTCCATCTTTACTCGTCAGACTACTCAAGTACTTAAACATACTCACATTTTCCATTTCCTCCTCATCCAGCCTCACTGTACATTCACTGACTTCACTTCTCTCGAAGACCATAACTTTGCTCTTCCCTACATTCACCTTTAGATTCCAATTCTTAAACTCCCAAACTCATCCAGCAAGCCTTGCAGCTGTCCTTCGTCTTCACTTAACACAGTATCATCAGCAAACATCAGTACGGGGAGTTTCCAAACACTGCCCTCTCTCATTAGGGTCACTCCAACATCCACTGCCCTACCTTGTATATATTTCTTTTATAACCCCATCCATGTACAGATTGAACGACCATGGAGACATGACACATCCTTGTTTCAATCCAACCTTCAGATAGAAAAATTCACTCAGTTCACTATCCACATGCACTGCAGCCTTAGCACCCTCATACATACTCTTCACAGCATTCAACAACTTCCCATCTACTCCATATATTCTTAATACTTTCCACAATCCTTGTCTATCCACCCTGTCATATGCTTTCTCCAAATCCATGAAGGCTGTATACAACTTCTTTCCCTTCTCTAGAATCTTTTCCACTAAAGATCTAAGAATGAATATCTGATCAATGCAGCCTCTTCCCTTCCTAGAACCTCCCTGTTCTTCTCCAACTAATTCCTTTATTATTTCCCTAACTCTATCAGTAAGTATCCTACCATATACTTTTCCTATTACACTAAAAAGACAAATGCCCCTATGATTACCACACACTTCTTTTTCCCTTTTTCCTTTGTACAGGGGAATAATTATACATGACTTCCAGTCGTCCAGGGCTCTACCTTCCTCCCAGGCCAATCTGCACATCTTCCACATCCATTCTACTACAGTCTCTCCCTCATGCATCAGCACTTTACCACACACTCCATCAATTCCTGGGGCTTTCTCCATTTTGACTTTATTGCTCCCACAACTTCCATCCTACTGATTGCATCCTCTCTTCTCACCTCTCTCCTTCTCCTAGTCATTCCCTGGCTACTTGCATTACTTTCATTCTGTTCAACAATTCCTTAAAGCGTTCTCTCCATCTGCTCACTTTTTCTCCCTTCTCCACTTGTATTCTACCATTTTTATGTTTCACTCCCCAACTAACTTCTTTGGCACCCTGTTTAACGTTCTTTACCTCTTTCCAGAACATTTTCTTACATTCCCTCCATGTTACACTCAAATTCCTTCCAGATTCCTCATCCACTCTCTTCTTACTCTCTCTTACTAATCATTTCACCACTCTCTTCCTCTCTACATGTAACTCTCCCTTCCGTCTCTGAACTTCTTCCACGCCCCTGTTTCTCATCCGCTTACTATATGCTTTCTTTTGTGCCACAGCCTGTCTTACCTCTTCATTCCACCATGCCATTCCCTGCACCCCATTTCGCCTTCTCTTCACCCCATACACCACCTCACATGCTGCACATATTTTTTCTGTGAATATCTTGCACACACCTTCCACGTCCCCCGACTGTTCCAGTCTATATTTATCCAATCACTCCTCCACTTTCCACTTATATTCTGCCTTTTTTCCATCCTCTGGTAACTTTTCCACACTCCTTGTGTGTACTCCTTCCTCCCATTCTTCCTTTCTTATATTTCTTCATTTTATTTGGACTTTAATTCTGACCATTTTTGTGGTAGGTGGTGGCGACCATCATCCACTCACTTGATGTAGTGCTGCCTACTTCCTTAGCTTTTATCATTCATTTTCTGTGCCTGCCCTCCTCTCTTCCTATTTCTCCTATCTTTCCTGTCACTTCATATTCCTTTTCTTTCCTTTACAGGTGGCTTTACATTGAGTGACAAGCCAAATGGTTTCCTGTAAGCCAAGAAACCATTTACAACACTGGGTGGTAACCATATAACCAAACCATACGTGCTCCCTACGTGTCAACAAGTGGGGTGGTGGAGGGTTGGTGCCCCTCCCTGTAAAACAACTAACTCAGTGTCAAATGGCCACCCTTTGCGGGATTATGGTGTCTATAGATAGATAGACCAAGTGGTGGTCTGAAAGTCCACTCCCTCAGCCTCTATATTCTCTTGCATCCATTACACACCTTATTATTTCATCCACACACACATAATCAGTCATTGTCTTCCGTTCATTCTGTTCACCACCCACCTTTCTCGTCACTCGCCACATATACCTGCAGATCATTTTGTGCCTGAAGGGGGTATGAGCTATCACCAACCCCCTCCCGGTACAAATGTCCACTAAAGCACTGCCATTCTCATCCATCTCTGCAGGCACACACCACTCACTAACTACTCCATCCACTTTCACATTCCCTACTTTTCCATTTATTTTGTTGTTTGCATATTTTGTTGAATACTGTCTTAAAGTTTATGGAAAATTTAAGAGTTCTGTTTTAGAACCCATACTGAGATTCAGGGACAGCAGTTTGTTAATGAAATTTTGTATTTACCTATTTGTAGTATACAGGAATTGAGCTAAGCTCGTGTTGTCTTGTCTCGATATCTGCATTTATCCAGTCTAGTTTTAAACACATGAATATTTTTAGCCTGCACCACCTCTTCGTCTAAGTCATTCCAAATACTTATGCTTCTATTTGGGAAATTGAACCTTTTAAGATTATTAAGACATCTACTTTTCCTCAACTTGAAGTCATGACCTCTTGTTCTTCCATCATCCAACACAAAAAGATCATCTCTATCCACCCTTTCCAATTCTCTTACATTTCTAAATATTGTGATCAAGTCATCTTTTTCCCTTCTCTCGCGCAGTGTTGGTAACTTCAGTTTTTCCAATCTCTCCTCGTAGGTCAGTTTCCTTAGGCACGATATCATCCTTGTTGCCATCCATTGAACCCTCTTCAGTTTATCAATATACTTCTTCAAAGGAGGTGACCATACCACAGCCACATATTCTAATCTTGGTCTTATTATGGTTGCTGTCAACTCTCTCGGCATTACCTTGTCCATACTGTATAATTAAAAGCCACTCTCATGTTGGTCAGTAATCCATAAGTGCCTCCAATGATTCTGTTTATATGCCTTTCTGGTGACAAGTGTGTGTGTGTGTGTTTACCTAATTGTGATATATAGGAAATGAGCTATGCTCATGGGGTCCTGTCTCTATTTCTCAATAAGTCAAATTTAGTTTTAAACTCGTTTAAGTTTTTAGACTGGACGATCTCTTTGTCCAGGCTATTCCACAGGTCTATACATCTATAAGGAAAACTTTATTTCTTGATATCCATCAAGCAGCTTGGTTTCTTCAGTTTCATTCCGTGTCCTCTTGTTACTCTCTTATCCCATAAAAACAGATATTCTTTGTCAATTTTATCTACTCCCATCATGGTCCTGAACACTGCAATCATGTCTCCTCTCTTTCTCCTTTCTTCTAAGGAAGGCAAATCCAGCTTTTCCAGCCTCTCACTGTACGACAGATCTGCCAGAATGGGGACCATTTTGGTTGCTGTTCTTTGTATTCTCTCAATCTTGTTTATATCTTTCTTTTTGTGTGAGGACCACACTACTGCTGCATATTCTAACCTGGGGCGAATCATGGCCACTGTCAGTTTTTTCATCACCTCATCAGTATAATGAAAGGCTACTCTTATATTAGTCAGGAGTTTATACGTCTCTCTAACTGCCTTGTTAATGTGTTTTTCAGGTGACAAACTGTCCTGGACCAGCACTTCCAAATCTTTCTCTTCTCTTGCTCTTGTGATTGGTTCATTACCCATCAAATGATTCAATGATTTACAGGAAATGGGCCACACTTGTGGGGTCCTGTCTCTGTCTCTCAGCAAGCTAAACTTTGTTTTGAACTCTTTTAAGTTTTTGGACTGGACGATTTCTTTGTCCAGGTTATTCCACAGGTCATTGCATCTACATGGGAAACTGTATTTCTTGATATCCCTCAAGCAACTTCACATTTTCAATTTCATTCAATGTCCTCTTGTTACTCTCTCATCCCATAAAAACAGATCTTCTCTGTCAGTTTTGTCTGCTCCCATCATAGCCCTGCAATCATGTTCCCACTCTTTCTTCTTTCTTCTAAGGAAGGCAGACCCAGCTTTTCTAGCCTTGTATATTAGATCTGTCAGGCTAGGGACCATCTTGGTTGCTGTTCTTTGTATTGTTACGTCCCCATCCCACACTGCCACAGGCTCCAACAGTAGTAGTACAGTATAGGAAGGACATTGCCCAGTGAGTTGTTCTTCCTATGGTCATCCATGTACATTACGTTAAATCTACCCCAAGATACGATACCCCACCTAGTGATGGGTTTTTATGTAACCAGTTGCATCATTAAGCTGGGGTATGCCTGTATCTTTCTTTTTATGTGGGGACCAAACTAGTGCTGCATATTCTAATCTGGGGTGGATCATGGCCACTATCAGTTTTTTCATCATCTCCTTGTTTATGTATCGAAATGCCATTCTTAGGTTTGTCAAGAGCTTATATGTCTCTCTAACAGTCTTGTTAAAGTGTTTCTCAGGTAACAAATTATCCAGGACCGACTCTTCCAGGTCCTTCCCTTTCCAGTATTTTATGTGTTTTTTTTTGTATTAAATTTCATATCCCATATCCAGCTCCAGTCATGAATCCTATCCAGATCTTCCTGCAGTATTTTACAATCCTCTTCAACTTCTGCTTTCCTCATGATCTTTGCATCATCTACAAACAGACTTGCATAACTGTTCATTCCATTCTCTATATCGTTTATATAAATCAGGAACATTACGGGCACTAGCACCTAGCCCTGCGGGACCCTGCTTGTTACTTCCCTCAACCTCAATACCCTGTCATTTATTACTGTCCTCATCTGTCTGTCTCTCATGAAGACTCACATTAACTCCAAGAGGTTCCCCCTTAGTCCTCCTGTGTGCTCCAGTTTCCACATTAGTTGACTATGGGGTACCTTGTCAAAGGCTTTCTCCAGATCTAAATGCAGGTATCCCCCGGTTTAACGATGCAGGTGGTTAAGTAAAACCCATTGCTAGGAGGGGTATCGTATCTCGGGGTAGATTTAACGTGTAGAGAATAGGGATGCGTTTTTGATCCTTGAGTTTCCCTTCCAACTAAGTCCCAAATCCACCCAAGAGGCCAAACACAAGTTTCTAGCAAACCAAAATCCTCAAATAGCTCTGAAAGAAGCTAAACTAAGCCTGAAAACAGTTTGTAACTCAACTAAAACCAAAAATAAAATCTGAAAATCATCAGATATGTCTGGAAAAAATCAGACTTAGTAAACTGTACCCCAAAATGACAATGTTCACCCCAACTATGACTAAAACACATTAATCAGAGTCTAAAAACAGTTTATAAATCAACCTAAACATAAAATTTAAGTATAAAATATCATCAAAATCAGTACAAAACAAAATAAAACCTATTGTTAAACTGGGGTTTGGCCATTGTTAGGCAGGGTAGGGTTGTATATCTACCCCCATTGCTAATCTGGGATATCACATATATGGGGGTATCGTATCTCGGGGTCTGCCTGTACTCCCAATCCACCTATCTCTCTCTCTCCTGTAGCACATCAATTGCCCTTGAGTAGAAGGTCAGCAGATTAGAAACACATGACCTCCCAGTCTTGAATCCAAACTGACTTCCTGTCAGCATGTCCGTCTCCTCCAGATATTTATTTACTTAGTTGTATGTACCTATTTGTGACTCTATCAGATATGTTTATGTGAAACTGCAGAATGTGGTTTGTGGTAGGTGGGGGCGCTCACCATCCAGTCACTCAATGTAGTGCTGCTCTCGGGTGTCTGCCCTGTCCTCTCCTCCATCCTTCTTTCCTTTCATCTTCTTCTATCTTTCTTTCATTCATTCCTCATCCTTCTGCCTACGGGTGACTTTACACTCCCTCTTCTGGCTTTCATTCCTTCATTCTTTCCTCTTCCTTCCGCCTGTGGGTGACTCTACACTGAGTGACAAGCCAAATTGTTTCCTGTACACCAGGAAACCATTTACTACGCTGGGTGGTAACCATATAACCAAATTTTGGCTCCTGGTGGTTTAGTGGGTAATTATTGTGCTCCAATCGGATCGAGCCGGTGAAGGTTTATATCCAAGGGGTGGTTGGGGTTTATTGCTCACGTAATGCCACTCGGGGATGAGTGAGGTTGGTCACTCTCGTCTTAAATGTCAGGAGCAACTGCCTAACCCCGGGCTCATACGCTCCTTATGGGGCAACGTAGGATTGGATGATGGATGGATGGATGCAGAATGTGGTGAATGTTTTTGGCATATCAGATAGAGCCAGGATTTCTGGGGCTTGAGTGATGAGCGAAAGGAAGCGTGGCCCATTAGATTGGGCAGATTTGGGCTGTCTGGATGTTGCTACTCCTCACCGTACCAAAGGGTGGGAAAGGAGGTTTGGATAATAATGATGATGATGATGCGATATACAGGTACATGTATACATTGATATACGATACCCTTAGATGTGATACCCTGGCTTAACGATGGGGATAGAAATACCACCATACCCTGCCTAACGATGGCCAGACCTCAGTTTAACGATGGATTTTTTTTTTTTTTTTTTTTTTTTTTTTAAATACTGATTTTGATGGTATTTTAAACTAAAATTGTGTGTTTAGGTTGATTTATAAACTGTTTTTAGACTTAGATTAATGTGTTTTAGCCATAGGTGGGGTGAACATTGTCATTTTGGGGTACAGTTTACTAAACTTGATTTTTTCGAGACTTATGGATGATGTTTTTCAGATTTTATTTGTTGGTTTTAGTGAGTTATTTATGGGTGTTAGGCTTAGGTTAGCTTCTTTTATCGCTGTTAGGCCATTTAGATTGCCTTTTAACTTGTTTTTGGGTTCATTTGAGTGAGTAAAGGACTTGGTTGGGGGGGGAAACAAAGACTGAAAAATGCATCCCATTACTTTACATGTTAAATCTACCCTGATATATGATACCTTGCCTAACGATGGGTTTTTACCTAACCAATTGCATAGTTAAACCAGGGTATACCTGTACAGGAAATAAGCCACACTCGAGGGGTCCCGTCTCAGTGTCTCAACCAGTCAAACTTTGCCTTAAACTCAACTAAGTTTTTGGACTGGACAATCTCTTTGTCCAGGCTATTCCACAGGTCAGTGCATCTATGTGGAAAACTTTATTTCTTGATATCCTTCAAGCAACTTGTGTTTTTCAATTTCTTTCCATGTCCTCCTGTTGCTCTCCCATCCCATACAAATAGGTCTTCTGTCAATTTTGTGTACTCCCATCATGACCCTGGACACTGCAATCATGTCACCCCTCTCTCTTCTTTCTTCTAAGGAAGGCAGATCCAGCTTTTCTAGTCTTTCCTTGTATGATAAATCTGCCAGACTATGGACCATCTTGGTTGCTGTTCTTTGTGTTCTCTTGATCTTGTTTATATCTTTCTTTTTATGGTGAGGAATTGGAAAATGTGAGTACGTTTAAGTACTTGGGTAGTGTGATGAGTAAGGATGGAGGTTTGGATTATGAAGTGCTTGAAAGGGTACAGCAGGGAAGAAAGGTTGCTGGTTCCTTGAAAGCAGTGATAAGAAACAGGGAAGTGAGCATGGAAGTGAAAAAGTTACTTCATGACAGTATTGTGATATCAACTCTAACGTATGGGAGAGAAGCTTGGATGTTGTTGGAAGGACACAAGTCAAGAGTGAGAGCAGTGGAAATGAGTTATTTAAGAGGAGCCTGTGGAGTCATATGGAGAGACAGGCTGACGAATGAGGATATAAAGGAGCGTTGTGGTGTGGATGTGGATGTGGATGTGATAGGAAGCGTTATGAGGAACACACTGAGGTGGTTTGGCCATGTGGAGAGGATGGAGGGTGAAAGACTGACGAAGAGAGTGTATGTGAGTGAGGTGGAGGGGGGAAGAGGGAGGGGGAGGCCGAGGATGAGATGGAGGGATGGGGTGGAGAGGTATATGAGAGAGGGGGGGTGTGAGTTGGGAGCAGGGCAGTGAAATGGTGGGGGACAGTGTGACATGGAGGCGATTTGTTTGTGGCCACCCCAAACAGGATTGAGGCGTCTGGCAATAGATAGATAGTTAGATTATGTGGGGACTACATCACTGCTGCATATTCCAGCCTGGTGCGGATTATAGCTACTGTCAGTTTTTTCATTATCTCCTCATCTGTGTAATGAAATGCCACTTTTATGTGTGTCAAGAGCTTATATGTGTCTCTGACAATCTTGTTCATGTGTTTTTGGGTGACAAATTATCCTGGACCAACACTCCCAGGTCCTTCTCTTCTCTTGTTTTTGTGATTGGTTCCTTTCCCATTGAATAATTCAGTGATGGCCTCTCAATACTTTTACCTATTTCCAATATTTTGCATTATTTTTTGCACTGAATTTCATTTCCCATACCCTGCTCCAGTCGTAAATCCTGTCCAGATCTTTGTGCAGCATTGTACAATCCTCTTCAACTTCTACTATCCTCAAGATCTTTGCATCATCTGCAAACAGACTTGCATAACTGGTCATGCAATCATCGTCAAAGGTTGCAGGAGGACAATCCCTGATGTTTGTGACATTGTTAGCCTATTGTATGGAACTTGCCAATGCATTTTGTCTGGCAACCTTGACATGAGACAAATTGCCACTAAGTTTGTCCTGAGGCTCCTGACTGATGAGCAAAAGCAGCTTCACATGGAGGTCTGCACTGAGCTCAAGGAAATGGCCAGAAATGACCCTAACTTCCTCTCAGTTGTCATTACCGGTGATGAAAGCTGGGTTTACAGGTACGACCCGGAAACCAAACACCAGACATTGCAGTGGAAGAGCCCAGCTTCGCCCTGACCAAAGAAGGAATTCAGTGCTCTTCACTTTCATTGACATGGAGGGCATTGTTCATAAGGAATTTGTTCCTCAAGGACAGACTGTCAGTGCAGAGTTCTGCTCCGACATTTTGAGATGGCTTCAGGAGGAAGTGGGGCAAAAATGTCCAGACATGTGACGCACAAACAAATGGGTACTTCACCATGACAATGTGCCTGTGCTCACAGCTGTTGTTGTTCAGCAGTTTTTGGCATAAAAAAACATGCCGGTTGTCCCCCTCCCCTCATATTCACCAGATTTGGCCCCCTGTGATTTTTTCCTCTTTCCAAAAATGAAAATCCAGCTGAAAGGACTAGGATTTGACACCATTGAGGAGATCCAGGAGGAATTGCAGAAGGTCCTCAGCAAGCTGATGCTCAAGGACTTCCAGAACACGTTCCGATCGTGGGAGAAGCATTAGGATCGATGTCTGCATACCCAAGGAGACAGCTTTGAAGGTGACGGTGGTGATTAGGACTTGATGTAAGTTTTTTCCTTCTTTAGTCAAATTATGGGAACTTTTGGGTAGCACCTTCTATATGAATATGTGAAGATGAAATAGTATAATAAGCTAAATAAGTCATTAAGGGAGAGATGCTTGAGAGTCTCCTTATTGCATGAGAATGCAGTACAGTGTTATTTTTTTTCCCTCAAGAGTTCAGTAGTCTTGGTAGCACCTGCTCCTTACTTTATTTTGCATATTACACCTTCATATTCTGTTGTATGTTATGTATGTCTTTTTAGTAAGGCTATTGTTTACACAAATTGCATACATTATGAAAAAAATAATGTGCAATATGCAGAGCTAAATGGTAGATGCTAGGAATGATTCTGTGCAGAAGAGTATAATTGTAGGTTTCTGGCAGTAGCCTCTGTATATGAGAGGGTACAGTATGCAAAGGATAGTGCAGAGATTGAAACTGCAAAGAATGAAATAGTAACAGGGGGGAAAATAGGGCAGCACCAGATTACTTACAGATTTTTCCTGCCTTGATGGCCTTGTGTCTGTACACAGGTTTTAACCCGCCCCATCCCGACCACTTTTTCACCACTGGTACCCCCCAATCCCGACCATTTTTGAACCCAAATTTTTTTTGCTAAAACTTTCGCTTTTGGTCAGAAACAATGGTCAGTCACCAAGAAAGTGTTCACCGGGGTCCATAAGTGGCCTAAACAGGTATACCTTCGTTACACCTGGTGCCGTGTTCTCTGTAGGTGGTCTGAGCCTCTCACGTTTTCTATGGTATTATAAGTCTGGAAAACCAATGAAAGTAAGTAGATATGTATATATTACAAACAATAAAAACATGTGATACAAGAGTAAATTGGATTTTATACAAAAATAGAGGTGAAATAAGCATTGTACCATTGGGCGAACCGAGCGAAATCGGCCAAACTGTTCACGATGAATCACTAACATTGCTGAATCATGATACATATCATTTTTTCTACTTACATAATACATCTCCAATAACAGTATACCATTTTACATTTTATTGAACTGTTTTTACGTATTCACAGGCCTTTCGATAACATTTAGCGTAATGTTAGTGCTTATTTACGTAGTGAGTTAACTCGCTGTGACTGTTGTTTCAACTCGTATTGTGTTTTTTCAACTTACATAATACTTTCCTAATACCATTATACACTTTTCCACTTTAGAGAACTGTTTTGAGATAGTTTCAGGCCTTATGATAATATTTAGCGTAATAATAGCGCATAATAACACAGAGGGTGAAGTCGCTATGACTATTATTTCAACTGAGTACGTTTAAGTACTTGGGTAGTGTGATGAGTAAGGATGGAGGTTTGGAGGGTGAAGTGCTTGAAAGGGTACAGCAGGGAAGAAAGGTTGCTGGTTCTTTGAAAGCAGTGATAAGAAACAGGGAAGTGAGCATGGAAGTGAAAAAGTTACTACATGACAGTATTGTGATACCAACTCTAACGTACGGAAGTGAAGCTTGGACATTGTTGGAAGGACACAAGTCAAGAGTGAGAGCAGTGGAAATGAGTTATTTAAGAGGAGCCTGTGGAGTCATATGGAGAGACAGGCTGACGAATGAAGATATAAAGGAGCGTTGTGGTGTGGATGTGGATGTGATAGGAAGCGTTATGAGAAACACACTGAGGTGGTTTGGCCATGTGGAGAGGATGGAGGGTGAAAGACTGATGAAGAGAGTGTATGTGAGTGAGGTGGAGGGGGGAAGAGGGAGGGGGAGGCCGAGGATGAGATGGAGGGATGGGGTGGAGAGGTATATGAGAGAGGGGGGGTGTGAGTTGGGAGCAGGGGAGTGAAATGGCGGGGGACAGGGCGACTTGGAGGCAATTTGTTTGTGGCCACCCCAAACGGGATTGAGGCGTCTGGCAATAGATAGATAGATAGACAACCTTTTTTTGTACTTGTATAATACTTCTCCACTAACATTACACATGTTTCCACTTGATATAATTGCTATCACATAATTGGAGACCTTACTATTCTACTGAGCATCATATTATCGCATATTTCACAGTGAGTGTTATCGTGATATCATTTGTTTAATCTTACACTAGTATTCAACTTATAAATTACTTTCCTACTAACATTACACCCTTTTCCACTTTATATCATTCCTATCACATACTTACAGACCAGAATGTTCTACTGAGCGTAATATTTTCGCAGATTTACACAGTGGGTGTACTTGTGACATCAATTGTTACAACTTATACGTTACTTTCCTGCTAACATTACACCCGTTTCCACTTTATATTCTTGCTATCACATATTTACTGACCAGAGTGTAATACTGAGCGTCATATTTTCGCAGATTTACACAGTGGGTGTAGTTTTGATATCACTTCTTTCAACTTACACTGTTTCTTAACTTATACATTACTTTCCTGCAAACATTACACCCGTTTCAACTTTATATAAGACTTAGCACATACTGACTGGCCTTACCATTATACTGAGCATCATATTGCCATCCCACACAGTTTCAGTAGTGTAGGAGGTTATGGTACTCTCTGAAACAGGGATGAAGGCACAACGCAACATTGCACTCTGCACACGCGTACCTTGTGTCTTTTCTCTGAGTGGCTGGTCTGACTGTCGAGTGCTTGCATACATGGCAGCGGCGCTGGGGTTTACGATGGTTTGGTTGGGAAGGGATTGTGCTAGGGTAGTGGCGTCCTGCGAGGCGTAGGGGAGTCTGGGCAGCCATGGGGGTGCGTGTGCGGTGTGTGGGCCTGTCCTGGGCATGCCTGGCGATTATTTCACATGCCAGCTCCCTCACAAACCCCTCAAAGGTCTCTGATATTCCCGTTGTCATGGCGTGCAGGTAGCGTGCGTTCAGGACCGTGATGTCGAGCAAGTGGAAAAAGAGCTTTTTGTACCACTTCATCGTGGTCCTGGCACAGTCAACACTGGAAATCATCGAGTCTGACTGATCCACTTGCCTCATGTTCAGATTATAGTCCAGTACAGACTCGGGTTTCCAGACATTGCGCCTCCTCTCGCTACGGTGATCAACGGAGTCTGTGCGGTGCATCAGGGGGCTGTGTACAGTCGATAGGAGGCAAACTTCCCTGTTGTGGTTCCACAGGGTGGCAAGGATGTTATTTGCCTGGAAGAAAACCACCTCGTTCTTGTCAAGTTTCCTCCCTATCTTGACCATATGGCAACGGTTTCTCTTGGCTGTACCACAGATTCCGGTGTCGTGTTGGTGGAGGAACCTAGTGAGAAGAGGGCTAGTGTACCAGTTGTCCAAGTACAACACATGACCACGATGAAGGTACTCCTCTATCATTGTCTTCACCACGGCCCCTGAGAGTCCTATACTACGATCTTCTGTTATATCTGTCTGTGCGCCCGTGTACAAGACTATGTCTTGCACATAACCAGTCTTACAGTCACACATAACAAAGATCTTGAACCCAAAACGGTGTCTCTTGCTGGGTATGTACTGGCGAAAGGAAATATTGCCTCTCCACAACACAAGACTCTCGTCTATGACGAGGTCTCTGTAAGGATAAAATGAGGAGCGGAACATTTCCCGTAAATGATCAAATACAAGCCTAATTCTCCTTATTTTATCAGTGTTAATAGCATTAGCTGGATCTTCTGCATCAAAAAAGTGGAGGCAGCCGAGAATCTGCTGAAATCTATTACGACTCATCACCTTTCCAAAGAAAGGTGTGATGGTCATTGGGTCAGTGGTCCAATATGCAGGTATTTGATTTTTTCTGACAACACCCATCAAGAGAACCAGAGCAAAAAATCAGAACATCTCAGAAATTGTCACAGGATATTCATATTGCTGGGAATGCCTGCTCGTTGTTCCCAGACGTTCACTTTCACGGCGCTGTGTTTGTGAAAATAGGTTTGTCTGTTCCACTATGCGCCCCACAAACGCCTCCCCAAAGAACAGGTGGAAGAAATCCACCCTAGTGGAACCCGCATGCACACCTGGAGCCGTGCAACCAGACCGCCACTCCTCAGTGAAAGGGTGAATGATGGGAGTAAAATTACTCCCATCTTCCCAGTTCCACGAGACACTACCGTCTCCAGCCTCGTCCCCATCGTCGCCTTCGTCAGGGTGGGGAGGTGAGGGTGGTGGGGGAGGTGGAGAGCGGCGCCCTTCATCACTTGCACTTCTCTTCCCTCTCCCTTTTCCTTTATCCTTTCCCTTCCCTTTCCTTCCTTTCCCCACATCCTGGGGCTGTGGGGAGGAAGTTTGGGAATATTGTGGGGCGAAAGATGTGCTGGGGAGTGGCTCCACCTCCTCTCCCCTAGGCCTACGTGCACCACGTGCTCGTGCTGCCTCCCTCACACCACTTCCCCTTTCACCCCGCACTCCCGCCACACCACTTTCTCTTTCACCCCGCGCTCCCGCCACACCACTTTCCCTTTCACCCCGCACTCCCGCCACACCACTTTCCCTTTCACCCTGCACTCCCACCACACCACTTTCGCCTTCCCCAGACAAAACACTAGGACCAGACATTATTTGCCTTCTCGCCCCACCTTCTGATCCTCGGGGTGAGATTTTTTCCTTCCCCAACCACGAGGCAACATCACATCCTAAGCCGCCGTCCTCGTCCTCGTCCTCGTCCTCATCAGAATCTCTCTCTAGGGGATGGAGAGAGGTCCGTGCAGGTGATTTGGGTGCAGGCTGGCCTTCCCTTGCCTTACGATATGTGACATACCGCTTTTTCCGGGGCGAAGGGACCTCCTCATAACTGCTTGTAATTTCCTCCTCAGGCTGCACGTAATCTCAATCCACCACATCATCATCAATTGGAGAATCACTATCTCCAGTGAAGGCATCCAGGGCGGATTGTATTTCGTCGTCTGAGAGACCTTTCCGTGCCATGTCTGACCTGGGCCACTGCTAACAGGTGAGTGACCGAGACAAGGGCGCGCGCGGGTCACGCGGGGTCTGGGACACTGCCCTCCTGGCGGCAGGTAGGGGAGGCTTGGGTAGGTGGGCAAATCGAAAATCTCGCGCGAATTTTGAAAATTGTGAAAATTATGGACCTTGCAATTGCAGCGCGTTAAAGTACGTCGACGGGATTGGCAGTGACTAAACGTGAGGATGTGGAAGAACGTCGACGGGACGCTGCGGGTTAAGCATTGTGCCAGTCTTGATTGACACAAAAACTACTAGTCATAGTAAATATTATTAAATACATGGAAGGCTTTGGATCTTGTACTGGTAAGTTTTGGTGCTGGGAGTTGCTTCTTTGACTATGTAAATATTTTATTACAGTTAAAGATGATTTTACTTCTGATGTTATGACCCAAAATCCTGCCTTCATATAATAAAAGGATAATGGTAAGTATCAGTAAATAGAACCTATATAAGGTGTAGGAAGCATTCACTCATCTTTAGTGCTGGAAGCAGAACAGAGGGAATAGATCTTTTGGCCTCTTGAACATTTACTCATGAGTGATAAATAATTTTATATGTTTATATCCAAGGGGTGGTTGGGGTTTATTGCTCACATAATGCCACTCAGGGATGAGTGAGGTTGGTCACTCTCATCTTGGGTTCGGGACCAACTGCCTGGCCCTGGGCTCCTGCGCTCCTCATGGGGCAACATAGGATTGGATAATGGATGGGTGGATGCAATATTACTATCCATAATTTAGCTTTCATGTATGGAAAGAGTTATGGTGAATACCAGTAAATAATTGGAGTAGTAGGAAACTTAAAAAAGATGTAAAGAAGTCTTTCCTCAACTGTGAATGTTAATCATCATCACGTCCTTATAAGCATCACAGTTGTAAATGCATTTTAGAAGCATAGATAGTTTTATTACTGACAACCATATTTCTCATGAATATAACTTTCTATAGTTAGAGGGTGATAATACAGAATGACATTTATAGGTCACAACAGCCATCTCACATATCATCCAAAATCGATAGTGGGCAAAAGTATAGGGTGGTTTGCAGCTTTTTTTTTTGATGACTTGGACTCATATTAATTAAGGTTTTATTACAGTGCCCAGAGAGGGCCAGTAATTGCAAATGTGTAAAAGGAAGGGTTGCATGTCTCACACATGTAGACATAGCAGTCCTAGTATATATAAACAGAGTATAGGCCAAGTGGGAAAATGATAAGTGGTTAGAGAAGCTGGCAGCTCTCTGAAAGGATGTGAGGAACAGCTTGATGAGTTTTAATTTTGTTAAAATAGACCGTACTGATCTTCCACAGGACCCACTAACGTTAATGAAACACCTCTACAAATACCATTACACCAGTCCACAATTAGACAACCCTAGCTTGTATTCAGTATGGACAGTGGGTATTAGCACTGAAGTGGTGGCACATGAATGAGTCTTGTTGGAGGACTTCTGTGCCTTAGGGAATGGACTACCAAGTCATTTCCCAGAGTGAAGTACTTAAAGAAAAACTTCGTATGTGAATAACAGAAGATATTGATTTTATATCTAGATTTCCCATAATGGGGTTGGTGTATGGATTTAGAGTGCCAGCTTGGATGAATATTGTGTGCCACGGGTAGCATCATATCAAATAACTTAAGAGACGTCTTTTGTTAGGAACTTCTGTTATGTGGAACTGGGGTTCTTACACCTAACTAAGGATAATGTAGGACCATACATGATTGTTGTTTTCCAGAGGCCACACAAGCCATTGGCCCCAGAGCTGGCCGAGGTGGTGAACGTTTGTGAGGGGAAGAAGTTCTTGACATTCCAAGATGCATATGAAACCTGTGAGTATCCCATATTTTCTTCTCAGACTCTGGAGAAGTGAAAGTACAGTAAATCCTCACCGTATCAGACTTTCTCAGACACCTGAAAACTACTTAACATTATTTTCTTTTATCAAAGTAAGTCAGATATTTGAGGGAAAAAGAAAGGAATACTACTTTTGATAAATTTGTTCAAATTCTCTTTATTTGAATTTGTATAACATAGGTGCACCAGACTTTTACCACATATAGTGGACTGCAGTTTGGTACATTATTACCTCCACCAGTGAAGTTGGAGGAAGTTATGTATTCACCTATGCATGTCTGTTTGTTTGTTGATGTGATATCTCCAAAAGTTCTCAATGAAATTTTGTGGAAGAGTGGGCCCTGGGCCGAGAAAGAATTTATTAATGGTTGGGGTGGATCTGGATCCGGAGTATCCTGCACAATATCTCCAAAAATTCTCAATTAATTTGAAATTTTGTGGAAGGGTGGGTCATGGGCCAAGAATTGACGAAATTTTAGGGCGGATCCAGATCCTATGTATCCCGCACAATATCTCCAAAAGTTCTCAATGAATTTCAGTAAAATTTTGTGGAAGATTGGGCAGTGAGTCATGGAACAATTGATTAAATTGGGGGACGGATCCAGAGCCTATGTATTCCTCGCAGTATCTCCAGGGATTCAAATCTGGACGTTTTTTAATGGCGATAGCGTTGGCAGAGGCATGCACCCTCTGAGTGCTTTCTAATAATTTTACTGTATTCAGGTAAATTCGAACATAGTGAAAACACTATAAAACAGAAATTTCTCCTAAGTTGGTCTGATAATAGGGAGACATTACCATACCATATCCTGAGTAACTGTATGTCCAAACTTTGGGATCCATGTGTGTTTATTCAGTCCTGACATTTAAGATGAGAGTAATGAGTCATTTGCCACTGAGTGGCATTATGTGGCAGTGAACTCCAGCCATCCTAAGATGTATTTTCTTACATACAGTATAGGCCACACCTGATTGGAGTGCCTAAACCCACAAGAATACCCTGTACTAGGTTTCTATTTTGTCATCAGGTTACCATTCAGTGTGGTAAACCATTTTGCCTGTCACTTTGTGCATAATCACATGAAGGCAGCAGTACATAATTTGAGTGGATTGTGGGGATGTTATCAGAGTGTCGGTAGACATTCACTGTAGGGATGGCACTGATGCACCCATAAGCCTTAATAAAAAGAACAGATCCTAGTTTTCGATGAACTGGTACGTGATGAATTGCTTATATGGCTACTTAAAGGTTAGGACCTTTTATCAACATACATGTACAACTGCGTTTTCACTTGTATGATTATTATGACCCTGTTCGAAACCTCAGTGGCTGATGTCTGATTGCTATTTGTGCATATACAATCACCAAAATGCAAGGCAACAGTCATTTCTTTGTTCCAAGATGTCCTTTCACCTCGGTCATCAATATAGGGTGGTATTAGAGTTCAAGTTACCTGCTTAGTCGTGGTGAAATTTAATTTTTGAAATTATTTTTTATATTAAGCATCAAATGAAGTACTTTGAAATGAAATAGCTGCCAGTTTAGGAGAGTTGGAAACATGTTTTTAGACTTTGTTGGATGGATGACCCTTGGTCAAAAATGTATCCCCATTGAACCCATGTTATAATTCACACGTTATACGAAAAATTGTTATGCAGTAGATTTTTTTCAAATGCATTCTTATCATAAAACGAGGTTGTGATGTGCAGTTCTTTGTAATATCCACACACAGAGGCATTAAACTTATCTAACTATCTTGCCTTAATCCTCATGCTTTTTTGTACCTAAAACTTCTCTCAAAGTAGGTAAGAGCATGATATTAATGTGCTAAAATGCACTGACACCCTCCCCCAAAGAGAGAGAGAGATTTCTCTTATTATTCTTTCTTGGATCTCTAGCTCTAAAATGGCAAAACTGATTGACTTGGATTTTTCCACAGAGAGATTTCATATTCCATTGGGTTGGAGGCATAGCAGATATTGCCCCAAAAAGTTCAAAGGCAGTTGGTCAGGAATAGGTTAACTTTTACATTTTTTCTGATTTAGGTGAAATTTAGTAGAAGGGGAGCAGAGTGAAGTGGCTGAGTTTTGAAAACAATCCTCAAAGTTTAAGGGCCCAGAACAATGTCAGACTTTCAGTTCTTTTATTAAGCATATATATATATATATATATATATATTTTTAATTGGTTAGAGTCATGTTAGAGATTAAATCATTTAATATTGAGAACAATAGGTCAGTCACAGCAAGGTCAGCATAAATACTAATGATCTGTTTGGACCAAATTTAGTGGAGGGGTTATTGGTCATGCAAGAATGAAGTACAGTAATCTCTCAATTATCTGACATAATAGAGTCATCGGTACATCTGGATATGGACAAAATCCAGAAGTGGAGCAATACCCTACCTACCTATACCCTGCCTATGCCTAACCTACATGTACAGTACCCTTCCAAATTGTGGCAATGTTCTTCAGTCTTTCAGTTATTCAGACATCAAAACACCCATGGGAATATCCAGTGTAATGCTAGACACTAAGAAAGCAATGCATAAACAATCAAAATGCAGAAATAAATAAATAAAGAAGGCAAAGGTTGCAAAAAGAATTCTAATAAAGTAGTGTGCTCTACAGTACTTACCACTCAGTGAACGGTGGACAGGTATCGTAACCTGCTAGCCTTCAGCTAGTGTACAGTCTAGTGGCTGACAGAATCTCTTAACAAAGGTCAGACTCCTCCTCCTCCTTATAATCATCATCATCATCATCATCATTGTTGCTGTCGTCTTTGTCGTCATCAAAGAGATAAAATAGTTAACCCTTTGGTGTTTATGGGTGCGTTGCAAATTCCATGCACTCGTTACTATTTGATGCAGGCTGCATCTGTGCACATTTCAACCATTCATTACCATTCGACGCCAGTTGCTTCGAACAAAATGGCCCCTGTTTTTTTGGTTATGGAATGATTTTGCGTCCATTTCTGGGTGAGAACAAATCACTACTTGCGTTCCCATATATCCCTTCGCCGCGCTCAACCGACCCTGCACCCAGTGTCACCCCACTGCCCCAGTCAGTGTGGTACGAGCCTTGCTTGAGCATAATTTCCTTTCACGGTTCATAAAATCATCCCTAATTGACCTACAGTAATTCTTCATTCACCAAAATGTAGCCAAATAAATTCCCTGTAACTTTTTCTCAGTAACATGTACCATAAAAATTATAGTTGTATGAGAAAAAACTAAAAAAAAATTGCTGATGGGTTGCAGTCCATTACCTGTGCATGTCCAGAGAGGCTGGCTGGCTGCCCAACAAGTTTTTAAAATTCATAGGTCACCAGACCAGCGATGTTGAAAATTTTATGTTCAGATGCAGACGAAGAAATCCAATACTGCCATAATAGAGCCAAAGTCAAACATTCAGATATGAAGCATGTCTGGATACAGAATGTCTGGATAATCAAGTGATTACTGTATTTAAAGTTTGAGAGTAATCTCTAAAACATAGGGTCACAGAGCTAGGTCAAACATTTGGTCAGAGACCAGTTGCAGGGTGTGGGTGTTGTGCTCTCTCAGTGCTCCTTGTTAATATCTCCAGATTATTTTATTCAACCCATGAGAGACTCATCAAACAGGACTGAGTAGTCATAACCTTCATTAAACCCTTCAGTACTGTGACATGCTTCAGTGAAATAACTTGCAAAAACCATCAGAGATTTCTTGCACAGTGGCTTTGAAAAATCAGTAAAACAAGTATACAATACTTTGCATAAAATGTACGAAGATGTAGGGATGCCTTGGTGCCAAAAAGTATTGGAACAAGTTTGAGGCAATAAAATGGTACATTTCCATCCCTGTACTTTTTTTTCTTTCTTTCTAAGCCCTAGTACAGGTATGTTTCATTATAGTTTAGCACAAATGCACCCAAAAGTGTTATGATAATGGTGTAACTATTAAACAACCATGCAGTACACCAGAATTTGCCATTAAAAGGAGAAAAATGTAGGGATGGGATTACATTTTGTTTTATTGCACAGACCTTGTTTTGATGGTTTTTGGCACACTGTCATCCTTTATCGTCATACATTTTATTGATTTTTTTTTTTATATTTGTGACTTACTGACTATGCTGTATATAAAGCATGCTTATACTGGTGGGCAGGTGAAGTGCTCCTCTTCATATAGTTAATGTGAACTGCCATCCTGTGAGGGTGGGATTTAATTTTCTTTAAAATGTCTTTGATTTGTAATGTTTCTTTTGTAATGTTTCATTAGATAACATAAAGCATCATTGGAATACAGTGTTGTGGGACCAAAATAAAGGGACTCTGTGTAGTACATTAAATTTTTTTTCTTTAGTTTTATTTATTTATATATGGTAAGAAAGAGAGAGGGAGAGTGAAGTAACCAGAGGCTTAAGGCCTGCAAAAGTTTTCCTTTGTTAAAGAATGTAAAATTTTATATATCATCATCATCATTGTCATCATCATCATCGCCAGTCATCACAGTCATCCAGTCCTATTTTACCTCATACAAACAGGAGTGTAGGGTCTTGGGTGCTGTGCTGCTCAGTCCCAGCATGTAAGGTAACAATGTTTAGCTTCACTTGCCCAAGTGACATTATGTGTGGGGGGGGGGGAGACATCTCTCTAATGGAACTCTCACAGGCATCATCTGGTTGGAGTGCCATAACTCAGGCATCATTTGGGTGTATGGTTACTGTACTACCCTTCATATTACTGTACAGTATATAGTTTCATGGGATGCAGAAGATAATTTGGCCTGTCACAGTATACAGTCACCTGGAAAGAGAGAGAGAGAGAGAGAGAGAGAGAGAGAGAATGTAACACTACATCGAGTGAGGGAATGATGGGCACCTCCACCACACATACAGATTATTTTTTTTATTTATATCACTTTTAGTGTTATTTTCTTCAGTTTTCATGCTTTCTCATTCCAAGTGTTTTTGATCCTGTATCATCTTATCCTCAGGTGAGAAAATAAGAAAGGTCAGGGTGGTGATAATGATGATGATGGTGAAGGTGGTCATGGTGATGACGATGGTAGTGATGATGATTTCTTCTTTTCACAGACAAGTGTGTCCACACCCCCTCCATAGGCGAAACGAAGGCCAAGGGATTGTTTGAGAGCAACCCGGATGACTTCCTCAAGTTCACTGAGCGCAATGTGACCAAAGTATATCCCCTTGGCACTCGCACTGGGTCGTCCAACCTCAAGCCTTACCCCTTCTGGAGTGTTGGATGTCAGATTGGTCAGTCTAGAGTTTTATTTGTCACCGTTGCTTGATGATTTTATTCAGCTTAGGAGAGAGACAAAACTGGGGGGTTGATGTAGCCATCATTAGTCCTCTTATCAATAGAAGTCATTCCTAACTTGAATAAAATAATGTTTTATTAGATTGAAGATGTTAGTATTTACCTTTCCTCTTGCCCTCAGTTGCTCTTAACATGCAGACAGAAGACAAGGCAAACTTTTACAATGATGCGCTGTTTAGGACGAACGGCAGCTGTGGATATGTTCTTAAGCCTCGGATCTTGTTGCGTGAAGAGCCCTATAGCCCCACTGAGTTGACTGACAGGTGAGAATGACAGATATGTTCTTTAATCACAAACTGTATCCTTTTGTGTGAAAAATCCTATCCCCACAGAGAGAGGGAGAGAGACAAGGAGATGCAGAATCCACTGATGCTGTTGTATGAGGAACCCACTGAGTAGAGAGAGAGAGAGAGATGCAGAAGCCACTGATCCCTTTGCATGAAGAAGCCACTGAGTTGAGAGAGAGAAAGAGATTGAGATAGTTCTCAAGCCACTGCTTCTGTGGTGTGAGAAACCTCATAGCCCCATTGACAGGAGAGAGAGAGAGATTGATTGATTGATTTTCAAACTTTCATTCTTGTTGCATATGGAACCCTGTAACTGCAGTGAGGGTATGTTCCCAATCCATGGAACTTGTTGCATGAAAAGTCTTCTTACCTTATAGATTTGAGTGACAGGTGTGAGAAAGAGAGGAGAAACTGTGTAAGAGAAAATGATGGAGTATTTGAATAAAGTAAGTGTGTGTGGTAGATTTAAAAATTGACTAAGGAAGAGAAGTACTGTTGTATATATGAGAAGTGTGTAAAATGTTAAATCATGGAAGTAGATACAGATCTCATAGACATTACTTGCACAGTTTAAGATTCATTTTACAACACTTGGACAAATTACAAAACTAAACAGATTTACAGTTCTTTAGCTGATCAGTCGGAGAGTTTATTTATTGCATTCCCCCCCCCCCCCACTAAGAAATTTCGTTGCAAAGGAGTTATGAACAATCTCTCTTAACCTTTTCAGTACAAAACTTCAGCTCATGATCCATCCTAACCTTGCAGTTTTATTTTGCATCATCTCAGAAGGGAAAAAAGAAGAAGAAAAAAAAAAAATCTGCCCAGTACTACACAGTCTGCTTCAGTAACATCCCTCCTCCACTCACCAGTACCCTTCATAAGCATTTTTTTTTCTTTTTCCTTTATATATACCAAATGAACCTCTGCCATACATTCACCACTCAGAAACTGCCCTACCCAGTTTGATATGAATGCAACATAGCGGGGTAATTGCGTCAAGCTGGGGGTTGTTGTTGCTGATCAACCCCAGTCTGTTTGGCTGAGCAGACCCATCAACCACAGACAAACAACCACCACTGCAGTGCCATCCCATACAGTGAACTGATGTTCCTTTGCAGTTGACAGCATCTCACCATAAGGCGTGTGGAAAAGTGTGGAGATTTGTTTCCTGGGTGGATGCTTCATGTATGTCTCTCTGCTCATTTAACAGAGTCACCATAGTAATCTCCACATCTCCCAGTTGTTCGGTTATATGGTCACCACTTAGTGTTGTAAGTGATTTCCTGGGTTACAAGAAATCATTAGACTTGTCACTTATCGTAAAGCCACCTGAAGTGGAAAGAAGAGTAATAAAAAGTGACAGGAAGGTAAGGGAAAAGTAGGAAGAGAGGAGGGTTGATGCAGACATAGAATGATAGAGGTGAAGGCAGCACTACATCCAGTATGTGGATGATGGCCACCACCACCTGCCACTGCCCCTTGTAGTGATGACATAAAACACTTGAGCACATAATAAAATCAGACACATATGTGCATCTTTCCAGATACAGTACACAAAGACCCTGAAGTAACTGTTCTTAGCACATAAGTTATCAAGCTTCTGTGACTCATTTGGCTGAATAAAATTGTCTGGGATTAACTGGGGTACAATTCTAGCATTACTTCTACAGTACAGTAATAGAGATATTATAATCCCAGTTGGTTCTTGAAGGATGATGTTCTTTTTCTGATTTTCCGCAGATACACAAAGGTTCTACGAGTAACGATCCTTAGTGGTCAGCATCTACCCAATTCGGCCAAGAAGGGGGACATTGTTGACCCATATATTCAGGTGAAAGTTAGAGGTCATCCAGAGGACAAACAGAAGCAGCGCACTAAGGTTGTCAAGAATAATGGTTAGTTTGAGGGGTTGTGGTCAGGCGGACATTGTAGTGAGTAGTTGTGGTCTACTATATTGAATACAGTATTTTTCATTGGTCCGTGATGTATTCTGAGAGTCCAGTTTTCTAGTGCTGGGAAGGTGCGCAAACACTTGCGCAAAGCGCAATTGTGCACCATTGTGCTCCGGTGAATATCGTTTGCGCATTGCGCACCGCACGAGATCATGCGCAATATTGCGCTTTCGCACATGAAAAGGCCGGTGCGCAAGTGCAAATTTATTTGCGCTTGCACAACTAAATTTGTGCTTGCGCACCTGGCCTGCGCACTAATCCTGTGGCCTGCGCGCTGCGCAGTCCAAGAGACATGTGATCTTGTTAGCTTCCCGTATGCCTGGACAAGGGATGGGGGAGGCTCGGGCGGTTTGCAAGGGTTCTGCTGGAGAGAGGCGGGGGGGACAGAGGGTAGTAGCATTTCTGAAAATGCTTCAACAGAGGTAATGTATTTTAATATTTTTTAAATTATTACTATTTGTGAATAATAATAAATAAAAAATACATTATTTCTTAAGAGTAGCAAATACAATTCCCTACAAAAATCACTTAAACATATTATTTAAATCAAATATCCACAGCCTAATAATTTATTAGGCTGTGGATATTTAATTTAAATAATATGTTTTAATGATTATTGTAATAAATTACACATGCTGTTGTATATCTTTTGTGAAATATTGATTAAAACGTCTTGTGAAAATGCGGATAATAGTAAAACTGGCAACGTCACAGCCTTTGTTTCCCTTCCCCTCCGCTTCGCAGCCCGCTCACTCCTCTGGTTGAACTTCCACGAATGAAAAAGTTACTACATGACAGAATTGTGATACCAACTCTAATGTATGGAAGTGAAGCTTTGACCTTGTTGGAGGGACGCAAGTCAAGAGTGAGAACTGTGGAAATAAATGAGTTATTTGAGAGGAGCATGTGGAGTTACATGGAGAGACAGACTGACAAATGAGGAAGTGAAGGGTCGTTGTAATGTGGATGTGGATGTGATAGGAGGCGTTAGGAGAAACACATTGAGGTGGTTTGGTCATATGGAGAGGATGGAGAGTGAGAGACTAAAGAGGAGAGTGTATGTGAGTGAGGTGGAGGGGGGAGAGGGAGAGGGAAGCCAAGGATGAGATGGAGGGATGGAGTGGAGAAGTATATGAGAAAGGGGGGTGTGAGCTGGGAGAAGGGCAGTGAAATGGTGGGGGACAGGGTGACATGGAGGAGATTTGTTGCTTGTTTGTGGCCAGTGGCCACCGCTTACGGGATTAAGGGGACTGTCAATAGATAGATAGAATAATAAGAAATATACGTAAGTAAGTATGCTAATGTATTTAAATATCTCAATATTTTACAGTAATTCCCACAAATATATGCAAATGGTTTGCGCTTGCTCCTTGCAACATTGCGCAAGCTAAATATTTGTCAGATTGCACACTTGCGCTTGAGCTACGTAGTGATCTGTGGATTGCGCTTGCGCAAGGTCCTTCTTCGTTTGTGCTGCCCACCGCTGCAGTTTTCATAATGGTAACTTTTCATTCCTTCATTATATTTTGGGATTTCATTCCATCCTCACAATAATAACATTTGATTTTAGAGTCTGATATTCCACCATTACAGTTATATGGGCAAGTTATGGTAAGTCATACTGTATATTCTTATGATGTACTGTTTTTTTTTTTTTTTTTTTTTTTTTTTATATATATATATAAGGAATTGTGTTTCATTAATCTTAGGCATAATAAAAATGTCCAGTTCATTGCTTGAACAATGTATTTAGGCAGCTTTATTAAGGTTCCTTTCCTTGTTTAAATTTTTTTAGTTCATTAATATTTTTTTCACTAAATCCATGTGGCACAGTCTTTTTTTATCTGATTTGTACTATGTGTAGCTGGTTTCCTCCTCCTCTGACATTTGAGCTTTCCTTCCCATAGTTTTGGATCTTACTCAGCCCATTTTATTTGTAGGGAATAGGGGTAGGATGATAATGGTGACATGGGAGGAAAATGAGGTTAGTGATGATGTAGATTGTAAAGTAGGGTTAGGGTTAATATGACTTGTATTCCTGGCAGGCTTCAATCCAGTGTGGGATGAAACCCTAGAGCTGACCATTCGAGTGCCACAGGTGTCACTAGTTTACTTCTCCCTGCGTGATGAGAGCTCCCTGGCCCGTGACCCTGTACTGGCTCTTTGCTGCATACCCTTCACTTCCATTGCAACTGGTATGATTTGTCTGAGTACTGGAACTTTGTGAAGTTTACTTCACCTTCCTGGGGTGCTGCCATTGCCCTGAATGGAGAGAAGCAAATGCAACTTCTTCCTGGAACAGAACCTCCTCATCCTTCCTTTGCATCTCGCAAGGAGGACTCTGGTCCAATTTGGTGGGAGCACCATCTCTTGTGTGGGAGCAGTTGCTCTCTATGTTTTTTTTCTTATATTATGGGATTTGACTCTCAGGTGGTCATTTCACTGCTGCTTACACTAGCTAGAGACATCGTGAACAATCCTGGTCCCAAAACACGATACACATGCTCTGTTTGCTCCCTACACATCAGCAGTACAAGACATAAACTTGGATCTGTTAAATGCACTTCATGCAGAGAATGGATCCATAACACATGTGCAACACTAACAAATGCCAGACAGTACCACAGCACATGGGTGTGTGACAGATGCAGCACACCCACAAACACACCTGTCATGCCAGACATGACTCTGCCCATCCCCTCCAGCGGCTCTCCCACATACACAACCTTAGACATTTCAGTCTCTGCACACAAGCACTGCACATACAATGCACACACACACTGGACACACACCTCCTCAAACACACACGAACACACTGCAGTTAAATGTTGATGGCCTTCCCAAAAAACATCAGAAATAAAACATTTCCTTCACAACCGTGAGATACACGTAGCACTCTTACCAGAAACAGAAGTAACACATATACAGCAGACAACCCAAATTGGTCACTACTCACAGTTGCTCAGATAGAACTGAAGGCCACTGAAGAGTCCTCATTACTTACAGTCACCCATTAGTCCTCTTCAGACACAATACAATCACTTTTACATAATGACATAGTAGAAATGCAGTCACTCACTGTCAGATATGGTCACAAACAAGAAATCAAAATTTTTTACATATGCAGTACATACCCCCAGACACTTCCCACACTGTTCCAGCACAAAACAACCCTCATCTTCTCCCTCTAACACAGAAATGTAGCCCTGTCATTGCTGGGGACTTAAATGCTAAGAGCACTGCCTGTATGAACTTTATCAAAACCATTGCTGAGGCCTTGACATTGGTACGCAACACAGCAACATGTACATTTTCAGTGACACCTCACAGTACACACTCATCCCACTCTAAGCAGACTGCATCCTCACCTCTCCAAGCATCACATTCTGTTGGCCAACACTTTGCACACACCACCACCTGGTGAACAAAACCCAAACTCACTCTAGATCATTTCCCAATTATTATCACTAGAAATAATCCACACCAGAATGATCACACTTCTCATACACAGACTACAAGAAAGCAGAGGGGACAATTCACTGAAGAAACAGAATCATAGTTCAGCATAATGAACAACACACCTATCACCAACATTAACAAGCATATTGCAGAGTTCATCATCATATGGAATGCAACCAAACACCACATTTCACAAGGCAACAGAAGACAGTGCAGTGCAAAGTTCACACCAGAGATTGCCCAACTCATAAGACAACATGACAGACTTAAACAGAACTCTCCTTTCCCACACACACAAGACACCATCAGAAAGCTCCAAGAACTTTATTTAAAAAAAAAAAAAAAAAAAAAAAAAAAAAAAAAAAGTGGAAATGTAGAAGACCTTTGTAACAACAGTGTCGCTCTGCAGACCTCTCTTGACACTACGAACCAGTTAACATTATCACTAAATTACAAACATGCACTTCCCAGACCTCTGCCATCATCATCTCCAATACCCAACACCTCCCTCCCAACAAAGAACAAGCAAACATATTCATAAAGCACTATGCAAAGGTAAGTCAACACCAACACACACACAGTCTGAAAAACAGCCCTTTCAGAAAGGGCATTCCTTTTCCCTCATTCCCAGTGCAACCCCCCTCGTTCCAGAATAGACATATAACATTATCAAGAACACAAAGAGCTTCACAAGCAGAGGGCTAGATGGCTTCAGCAACCTGCACCTGGAACAGAACCACAAGGCATCCACGCCCCCACAGACATCAGCAGCTACTCATACTTACACTGTAGCATTCCCAGTACAGTATTTGGAAGTATAAAATAATCATTACTATACCCAAACCAAAGACCCAGCTTTCCCATCTTCATTCAAACCTGTAACACTAACAAAGCACATTACCCCAAAAAACTGAACACCAAGATAACTGAACACCTCATTCTCAACAAGTCATTTTCCATATTTTATCCCCCTTATTCCTTCATAACACAGATTCAGAACACTGAACTCTCCGTCAGTGATGCCCAACCGTTTGGTCTTGGTCCCCCATTTCCAACCACGTTCTTACTTGTGAAACTCTGGAGACAATTAAACGGGACTTGCTAAACTGAAAATAATTACTGCTGCAATGAGTCCATACATATTCATTTAACATGCCATGGAATGTTATTATTAAAACTATGTAAATGAAAACCTCAGCAAAACTGTAGAACACATTTATTTTATTAATCTTTGCATTTCAGTGATGAGTGTTCTACGAATGTTAATGTGCATCAGGGGTCAGTTTCGAGCCCCCTAGTTGTTTATCATGGTACTTGAAGCCTTCTCACATGACTTCAGAAATGGACTTCTATGGGAGATGTTGTATGTTGATGATTTGGTGTTGATTGCAGAGAACAAAAGGTATGCAGAGGATAGATTTAGGAAGTGGAGAGATGGTATGGGGCACAAAGGCTGAAAAGTAAATGCAGATAAAACAAAAGTGATGATATCTAGGGATGGTGGCAGAACTGTCAGAGAAGAGGGAGAGTGGCCATGTGCAAATTGCCACAAGGGCATGGGTAGTAATTCCATCTTGTGCAGTGTTTGTGATAAGTGGGTGCATAAGAGATGTGCCTAGTGGGACTGCAAAATAATGCTAATTTTATGTGTGCAGCGTGTCGGGGAGAGCAGGTGGAGATTGTCAGGCGTGAAAGGATTGAAATTACTGGTGAGTCTCTTGAGTGTGTGGAAAAGTTTTGTTATTTGGGAGACATGTTATGTGTTGGAGGTGGGGCTGGAGCTAGCTCTTTGGCTAGGGTGAGAAGCGGTTGGAAGAAGCTCAGGGAGCTGTTGCCTCTCCTGACATTGAGAGTGTTCTCCCTTCGTGCTGAGGGATCTTTGTCTGCAGCATGTGTTAGGAATGTAATACTGTATGGTAGTGAGACCTCAGCTGTAAAGGAAGAGGATATTTGCAGGCTCAAATGTACAGAAATTATATTGATTAGGTGGATGTGCATTGCATCCCTGCATACAAGGTGGTGGTGGGGGGGGGAGGCTGGGTTTACGATGGAAAAGTTGAGAGGTAGGATGATACTAGAGTGTATTGGTGTTGTGATGAGGAGAGATAGATTGATGTGGTTTGGATGGAAGAGGTAGGATGGGACTAGAGTGTTGATGTTGTCATGAGGAAATGTAGATTGAGGTGGTTTGGGCATGTGAACTGGATGGGGGATGATAATTGGGTGCAGAAAATGAGAAGCGTTAATATTGGGGGTGGGGTTGTGAGAGGTAGACTGAAAAAGACATGGGATGAGGTCATTAAAAACCTTTGGTGCTATCCAGACTTATGTCTGATCTATTGGAAAGAGTCCAGTTTAGGAGGAGGAAGTCTGGATGTCACTTTTATCAGAATTTCGCATTTTTTGGAATGGCTTAGGCCCCAATTAGTCCATTATAGTAAAGGTTTTACTACAGTATATATACAGTGTATATATATATATATATACATACAGTCACCTTTCACATAACGCACGAATATTGTTCCTGCCAGTTCCTGCTGTATGAAAATTCTGCGTTATACAGTCACATGTTTACATGTTAAAGGGTTACATGGTACCCAAGCCAGCCCCAGCTTCTCCTTTTGGGGCAATTTTCTGGGATTTTTCCCAGGAGATTTACCTACCTAAAAATGACTTCAGTATCCACAAACACAGGAAGATTCCTCAGCTTGAACTGAAGAGTTTGTGTGTGTTTATAGGGTCGATTGGAACTTCTACCCTCTCTCGTCAGTTGCAGTACATGACCAGGTACCTTTTCATCATAAGAAGCACTGGGTCAGACGAATTGCTGACTCGTGACTTGGCACTTTTAGACAAATGGCACAATTATGTTCTCCTCTCTCCTTCCGCCTGATCACATCAAGCTTCTGCTCCTGGGTCAAACTCTTCCACCGTCTTGCTGAGTCACAGTAGCGCGGCATGGTTAGGCTGGGTCAGATGGCAAAAAAAAAAAAAAAAAAAAAAAAAAAAACAGCATGTGTGGAGGCAGAGAGTGGGCAGAGGGTTGACTGGAGTGGTACAGGAATCAGGATTACCAACTCACATTTGCAAATGTCGCTATGCTCATGCCTAAAAGTCGCTAATATTACTCCTCCCCCCCACGCTTATATTCACCCATCATTCAAGCCCCAGGAATCCTGGCTGCATCTAATACGCCAAACACTTTCACCACATTCTGTAACTTCACATAAACTTATCCGATGGAGTTAGTACAAATAATTTTTAAAAGGGGTGCCAAATCTCTGATCATGCACTTCTTTCAACATTCATCCAGCCAGCTCGATCTCTTGTCAGTTTCTTAGCCTCACCGACTTCCATACCTCTCTTCCTCACACACTTCTCCACCATATCTGTCTACCTTCACCTTGGCCTACCTTCCCTCCTCCCTGCTTCAGATTCACTCAGATATACCTTTTACACCACTCTGTTGTTATCCATTCTGTCTACATGACCATACCATCTCAGTACACTCTTCGATTCTGGTGTCCACAGACTTCTTCACTCTGCATCTTTCATGAATCACATTATTTAGAATCTCTCCACTGTGTGTACTCCACATACATTCCTCAGCAGTCCCGTCTCCACTACTTTCACTCTTGACTTTCCATTTTCATTCCCCACCATAGTCTCACATCCGTATGTTAAAGTTGGCACTAACACTCCATCGTATAAGCCTCATGCAGCTGCAATGGTCAAGCTTACATTTCTCATCAAGCCCTTCATAACACCAGCCACCCTTCCTTGTGTCACTCTACTTTCCACTTTTTTTTTTTTTTTTTACATATTTTCCTCTTGAAACCATGATATTTACACATATTTAGAATCTTTTTCTGACACTTAGAATTTGGAGATTTGGTAAATACAGAAGCACTCTCCCATGCAGAGGCTGACCTTGCACTTGGCATACAGTTACACACATCTCTTTTTCTTTTCCTCCCTCACTTCCAAACCTCCTCCTTTTGGGAGTGGCTGTCAGAAATACAAGTGAGTGGTAAGTGACACCACTAGGGTGGTTGGATGCACTTCGTGACTGAATGGGTGGTGGGGGAAGGGGGTAGTTGGAAAAAATGAGCAACATCCTCACTCCATGGTGGCCAGTAGGTGACTGAGTGGTGCAACAGGTTTGCGTAGGCAGGGGGATCCCACATGACCCTCTCATCAAGCATAAACAAGAGTTATGTGGGAATAATCAAGCATGAAAAATGCAATGTTTCCCACAGTATTCTGGAAGGACTGATACATTTGCCTATACTGTCCTTCCAGAAGGACTGTCACAACTACAGTACTCTGCACCCTCTCTAATTTATTGTTTTATGGTAAGTCCACACTGCTGTAGCATATTTTAAAATAGGCCATATTGTTGTCATTATCAGTTTACCTTGCATTTCATCAGTCACGTAATTAAATCCTGTTCTTACATTCATCAAAAGATTGTATGCTCTGCTAATGATCTTATTTAGAAATCCTGTTCTTACATTCATCGAAAGATTGTATGCTCTGCTAATGATCTTATTTAGATTCTTCTCTGGTGATATTCCTTGCTGTCGTATTGCACCTAAATTTCTCACACTTTTGTTTTACCAATGTCATTCATCCCATTTTAAAATCCCATTTAGGTCTCCTCTTACCTACACTCATCTCAGTCATGTGGCACTTACAAGCTGTTAACTGAGTCTTCCATAACTGGTTTCATCTATGAAGTTGATCCAGATCATCTTGCACCTCTCTGCAACTATTGTCTAACTATTCTCATCTGTATCTTATTGCTAAATGTAATTCCTGCATTCATGGAAAACATGTTCATGTATGGTCAGACATCGTTTGGCGTATAGCTTAAATATATCAGAAACATATTAGGGGGCAAAACTGCCCTCTGGAGCACTCCATTTATTACTCTTTTTCCATGATAGATACTCTACAATCACAGATTTCATTTATCTGCCAGTAAGGTAAGGTTATGTGTGTGTGTGTGTGTGTGTGTGTGTGTGTGTGTGTGGGGTAGAAGTTATTATACTTGGGGTTCTTTGCTTCTCTGATTTCTGTTGCCAATGAGATCATAGTTTGGATACTTGGATAGGATAATGATAATAATGATGATGAATATTGCAGGTTACCGGTTCGTGCACTTGACTGACCTGAGTGGAAAATCTATGGCTCCTTCAGCACTCTTCGTTCACATTGAGATTGCTGACAAGTGAGCTGTAAGAACTCTGAACTGCAGAAAAAACAATGTTAACAGAGCCATGGCACCCTCAGACTTCAGGTAAACTAGAACCATGACCCACATGCATTATCTCTTGCTTTGTGTTATGAGTTGAAGGGGAAAAAAAAAAAAAAAAAAAAAAAGCCTAGATTCACTCTATCCTCTTGTCTCCTACTTTGAGTGAAAAGTTAATTAAATCAGGATCACCTTGCACAGATAACATGTTGTGGACTGATTGAAATATAAAGAGGGTGAAGAGATACTCTCTTGCCATATAGTTGCTTTGGATATTGAATCATGCCTAACTAGATAAGATGCATTTACATCGTCTTATTGCCCCTGACAGCTAGGTGAAACATGCAAAGCCAGAACCCCATATATTATATCAACCTTACTTCAAATTGTGAGTGAATTGCAAAGAAATGAAACTCCACTTACTGTAGAGTATAGTCGGAGCTCGAATTGTGGATGAAATATAACCAGGATTTAGTCACACCATCTCATCACATCATGGGCAAAAATGCAGGATTAGAAAGTTTTTGTGCTGGAGGAGACTTGGGGTGTAAAAGTGTGTAATGTACAGAAAGTCCTCAATATGCCCCCCCCAAAAAAAAAAAAAAACATTATTGTTATGAAGTCCATAGTTATTAACAAAACAAATAAGAAAAAAAAAAAAAAAAAAAAATATAAGTTCCATTGCAAGCTATATAGTTGATGTGCCAATTTGTGCCACTTTACAACACCAGTTATTTATAAATAGTTGTGATATTTTGAAACACATTTGCAACATATAACAAGAACTTAACTGTGTGCTTGAGATATGGTAATCTTCTGCACATGGACCTTTTTTTAATACCCTGTATAAACACGGTGTTGTGGTTCATGAGCAAAGTCAGGTATGACATTCATTATCAAATTCCAGATATTAATGACACAAACAAATCAAGATTGGCCTGGAGACCTACTCTCACCCTCAGCCAATTTCCAAGGCTGTTGCACAGTGATACAGAAATTAGGAAGGGCTGTATCCTTTTGAACATACTTAGCATAGGTGTTCTCAAACAGTTGCACTAGGGTCGGTAGAGGTAGAGAACTGTTTTGATACTGGATTTAACCGTGTGTCAGTCAGATAAAGTATGAATATCATTATCCTGTAAGACATCTTTATATTGACTCTCGCTATGATGCTCTTGGACTTGAGAAGAATATGCCTTATTCAGGGTTAAAATTTTATGACTTTTTTGTAGTTGTGACTACAGTTAGCCATCTGATTTTAGTGATTCATATATTTTTAGCCCTTCATACGCCATATGGGGTCAGATTGACTCCAACACATTTTTTAAATGATGCTGTTCAGCCACCTATTGCTTTAGGGATCTGGCGAACCATGACTTTGTCTTTGGCCAGTGTATAAACACACAACATTCGAGTGGAAAGACTCTCATGGTTCAGGAGTTAGGAGGACGCAAATTTCGTTAGGGGCTGTCCAGTACCCCACCTAGCATTCCATGTAACTTTTTTTTTTTTTTTCCACTGAATGTTGAGATGTTCCACTTCAGCAAAGGAGAATTGTGGAAAATCCTCCCATTTCTGATGCTGATAATGACTTCTGCAGTGATTTATCTGATGTTAAAATCATTCAGGGGGTGTCTGATTATAAATATGTCAATCTTGTTTATGTTTACTTGATTTGTGAATCATTCAGGGGTTTTGTTAATATAAATGTCAGTCTTGTTTATGCTCTCAGCATAGATTCAACCAAATTATTTGCAACATTTTATTTTATACATTTTTTAAACCCCTAAACCACGGGGTTGTTTTTGCTTGACTTGCTTGTCTCATGGGCATATTCACGCTCCGACAGACGCTCTAAAAATATTTGCCAAAAATCAGTTATTAGTCCTAGAATATTAAAATTACATATGCTTATGGCACATACCTTCAGCTTTCTCCAGGGATATTTGTTGAGCCTTCGTCGAGTACCATAGGACTTGTGGAGACCTCTGAAGTTGGGTAACGAAGTCTCCACTTTACACTTCCCGACAACCCGTAATATGATTACCACAGCCTGATATTATCACTAGAAACACTATGTTATGATTCTCAAATAGTTTGGAATCCATACTCCAAAAAAAAAAAATAACTGTGAAAGCAATGAAAATTACGAGGGCGTATGACCTTCCCACTTGCGATCGTTCACTGCTGGTATTCTGTCATTTATTATTCAAAAAAACACTCACACTTTATATTTCTGTTCCTATATAACACTTATATATATATCTACAGTGTTTATCCATAAGTTTCCTTCAGTAATAGTAGTTTATTGTCATTGTAGGCATTCATTTTCTCTTTCAGTAAAATACGTAGCATTCACTTTCTCGTCTTGTATACTAGCGTTGAGAGTGAATGTCACTTTCACTTTCGTTTTCGTTTTTAAAGGCTCCAACATGCTTGCATGTGTCGGCCTTGGTCACCTAATGGCGGCTCTCCATGCTGCACGATCCATTGCAGCCTCCCTGTTCAGTCCCTTAACCCTAAGGTCACACTTAATGACCTCGTCCCATGTCTTTCTCGGTCTACCCCTCATAACCCCACCCCCAATATTAACACTTCTCACCTTCCTCACCCAACTATCATCCCCCATCCTCTCCACATGTCCAAACCACCTTAATCTACCTCTCCTCATCACAACACCAATACACTCCAGTCCCATCCTACCTCTCAACTCTTCCATTGTAAACCCAGCCCCTCCAGGCCTTGGACACAGGCACGCACTGCACATCCACCTAATCATTGTCATTTCTGTACGTCTGAGCCGGCGAATGTCTTCCTCCTTCACTGCCCAGGTCTCACTGCCATACAGCATTACACTCCTAACACACGCTGCATACAAAGACCCCTTAGCACGTAGGGAGAGCCCCCTCAATGTCAGGAGAGGCAAGAGCTCCCTGAACTTCTTCCAACCACTTCTCACCCTAGCCACAGAGCTAGCTCCAGCCCCACCTCCAGCACACAACATGTCTCCTAAATAACAAAACTCTTCCACACACTCAAGAGATTCACCAGCAAGTTCAATTCTTTCACGTCTGACGATCTCCACCTGCTCACCCCGGCACGCCGTACACATAAAATCAGCATTATCTCGCAGTCTACCTCTGATACCACTACATCTCTTATGCACCCATTTATCACACACACCGCACAAGATGGAATTACTTCCCACGCCCTTGTGGCAAACTGCACATGGCCACTCTCCCTCGTCTTTGACAGTACCGCCACCAACCCTAGATATCATCACTTTTGTTTTATCTGCATTTACCCTTAAACCCTTTTGCCCCATACCATCTCTCCACTTCCTAAACCTTTCCTCCGCCTCCCTTTCATTCTCTGCAATCAACACCAAATCATCAGCATACAACAACTCCCACGGGAGTCCGTTTCTAAAGTCACGTGAAAGGGCTTCAAGTACCATGATAAACAACATGGGACTCAAGACTGACCCCTGATGCACACCAACATTCACGGAAAACTCATCACTCAAATCTCCATTCGCTCTCACCTGGGTGTGAGCACCCACATACATGGCCATAACCACCCTAACCAGCCACTCCTCCAAGCCAAGCTTTCTCATTGCCCACTTCACCACCTCTCTAGGGACTCTGTCAAAGGCCTTTTCCAAATCAACAAAAACAAAATAAAGATCCCTTCTCCTACCAATATATTTTTCCTGAAGCTGTCGAACAATGAATATGGCATCAGTGGTCCCCCTACCTGGCATAAACCCAAACTGCATCTCATCAATATTCACTCTTTCTCTAATCATACCTTCTAAAACTCTCTCCATTACCTTCATTATCTGATCTAAAAGCTTTATACCTCTATAATTCCCTCTTTCCAGGGTATCACCCTTCCCTTTATACACATTTACAATTACACTCTTCAGCCAATCATCTGGGACAACACACTCATAAATAATCCTATTTATCAGGTCAGTGACTAAACTCACTTTCATTACTCCTAGTATATATACTTTTATTCTTATATTACTACTCATTTACATTTCTATTTACATTCTCTATTTTATTTACATTATTTACATTTCTATTTTATTTACACTGTTATACACTGTCACTTGCAGTAACTTATAAAACTATTTTCCACTGTTCACTTATATTTACATTCATTGCTTTCACTTTCTGTTTACACATTGTTTACATTTCCACTTGCACTGTTTTACTCACCAGAAAGATTGTAGTCACCGTCTATCATTTTCATTGACAAATTAGCCAGTTCACGTTCCACAGCAGTCACTTAGCCCTTTACTCCTTTCCACACGAGGTTTATTAGGGGTAGAGGTCACAGGGCCCTTTGCATGGGGCTAAAAACGACAGAATTGGACAGGCGCGAATCCGACGTGCTTTCACCTTGAAAAACGACAGTAAACTGAATACGGTGTGGTGGCCTGCCTAGGGGAAGTGCAATGCTACCAATGTCAGCTTGGTGACAGCTGCTAATATATATGCAATGAAATGATTGGCAGGAAATCTAGACAATACATAATAAATTAGGTAGTTCCAGGTGAATGTAAATATCACTTTGGCTTCTCCCTTCCTCACTTATGTATATTTTTATTACGAGAATAGATTGTACGGCATATTTCAAGGGGAAATAAACAGCGAAAATTAGCGAACGAGTGCACATGAGGTGTTGTCAGGTGATAATTAGCCAATTCCAGGTATATGGCACTATCACTTACCGTATTTATTTTTTGTATATATTATTTGGTATAAGAATAGGGCATAGGGCTTATTTCAATGGATGAAATCAGTGGAAAGTTCCAGGGAAGATTTACTTAGCGTAGCACAGCCGGGCAGGCAAGAGGAGAGGGTAATGGAGGGGAGGTAGGGAGGGGAGTCAAGAACGGGGAGAAATGGCTGAATTGTCAACAATGGATGAGAGTACAGATGAGATTAGGAGTGCTGACTAGTGTTGGACATTGGCAGTACTGATAGATGATCAAGCCACCACTTGAAAGCCCGGGCAAATTCAAAATAACACAGAATCACAAAAGTGACACCCCGCGGTATGATCCCTTGCTCCCAAGTGTTACGAAAGTGACGCCCCGCGGTTCAGGAGTTAAAGTATTATAGCTGATAATACATTTATTTTATTATATCAAGAGCATGCTGCATGAATAAGAATGATGTAACCTAAAAATATATTCCACATTATTCATTACTTGTGCAAACTTTCAAAAATTTTGAAGCAAATAAATTTTTTTTTCATTAAAAAACACAAAAGGCATAAAAATAAAACACAAAAGGGACACATGGTGGATTGTCTACACGTGCCATGTCCTGGGCAACGTGTACAAAATTTAACATTCGTAACTTTGTTCATATGGCTGAAATCCAAAAATTAAGTTGGCATCTCTCAAAACCCCACATGGCATTCTGGGTTATGGTTGCTCACCAGGTGTACGAAGGGTTAAAAATCCAAGAATTAATGTGATGGCACATTTGTCTGTCTGATAGGTATAATGAAGCTCATATGTGTTGGAAGTTATGCTTGTGAGGTGGAGTCAGGATTCTGTGGGCTTGAATGGTGAGTGAGTATGGCCCATATCATTGGATATCTTCTTTTTAAGTTTTTCCTTTGTCCTGGCTTTCTCATTTCTTGCTATTTGGATCATACTTCACCTCATCTTTTTGTAGGAAACAGTGGTCAGGATAATGATGTGATACTGCAGTTTGTCACTTCAACAATCAGAGTCACATGTGATTTTATCAGAATGGTCAAAACATTGGGACAGTGTGTAAGGATAGGAGAGTACATTAATGTTCACAAATGGTTAATGTGCCTATTTTAATTTTAATTCAGTTCTTTGACCCTGGGAGGTACAAAATCTAGTTACGTTTTTGTGTGACACAATGTAGTGCAGTATTTAAAAGCGTAGCACAGGCAGAGTATAAAATATTAATTTTGAGCTGTTATTAATGCAGGAATGTAATACTGCAATATTTAGAGGCTGCAGTAATAGAGGTTTACTTTTTTAAGCATATAAGAATAGTCTTAGGAGTCTCCTTAGCACCTGTTCCTTGTTAAATAGTTCCCAAACATGGCCTATTGCTGTAATGTCTCCCATGTTTTTCAAAAATCATGTCAGTATCTGCTTAGGACGATGATAGTGATGATGTCAGTATTAGAATACGTGCTCACCATCCACTCACTTCATGTAGTGCAGCTGTCAGGTGACTGCCCTTTCCTGTCTTCCTTCCTTCTTTCTTTCCTTCGTCTTCCTTCTTTTTTTTTTCCTCTTCCTTCTGTCTATGGGTGACTCTACACTGAGTGACAAGCCAAATGGTTTCCTGTACACCAGGAAACCATATACTATGCTGGGTGGTAACCATATAACCAGACCATGATGCCTGGTGGTTAATGGGTAATTAAGGCTCTCCAACCAGATTGAGCCCTTGTAGGTTTATATCCAAGGGGTTGTATGGGTTTATTGCCCATGTAATGCCACTCCTCAGGACCAACTTGCCTAGCCCCGGGCTCTTACACTCCACATGGGGCAACACAGAATAAGATGATGTATGTATGTATGTATGTGTAGTTAAAACAGCATGTAAGGGAGTATGTAGGTAAAATATCGTTAAGGAAGAGGTAATAGAGAGCCTTCCAAACCCCTGCATAAGCAGAGTACTGTTATTAAGAAAACCTTCATGTATGACCCCACCGAAACTGCCTGGTGGTCACAGTACTGCTATGGTGATGGTTTGAAGAAGAGGTTTATTGTGTGTGCTCTTTGAATCGCATGTGTTCTTAGCAAATGTAAGGTAGTGGAAAGTTTTCACCATATTCAGAAGATGTCACCAGAAATGTACTGAGAATGATGTTCAACTCATAATTATTAATGAAGTTTCTTTTATGCATTAATTTAACTTTTCATGATTGGAAAATACTGAAGATCGTATTGCATTAACCCCTTCAGTGTGAGGGTGGTGTCATCAGGTCTAGTTCATATGATGGTAGCAAGAACAAAATACATAAAAAACAGCATGATGCCATAGAGTTGAAGGGGTTAATATGTCGCACATTAAGCCTTGTGACACTTTAGGGAATGCAGAAATGTGGTAATGCAGTAGGACCTGCTTTAAGTTTTGCAGAGAAATGTAACAATAATATATGACACTGCAGAAAGTCCTCATTATATGTTGCCCTTTTTACTATCTCGTTTGTACCTAGTCAACAGTAAATTACAGAACACTGCCTGCTAAAGTTCCCTTGCTGCCTATAAACATGATTTGCCAGTTGTGTAATTTGCAGTACCAGTTGTATGGATAAATTTGTAATGTTTTGGAACTTATTCTTGACATGTAGTGAGGTCTTACTGCACAGTACAAGTTTTGAAGGGTATTAAAATAATTTCTTCACATGGGCAAGCATAGAAATGCTGCAAGTGTTAATAATGTTGTATCAATAGCAGGGAATGTGAAGTTCTGACTTGCATTTTGTTTAACCAGAAACACTTTTAGTGTTTGTTTTATGTGAAAGATAAAGTAATATTTCGTGTGGCAGTTGGTCTGTTGTTAGATCTCTCAGGCTGCAAAAGGGCTGTTGCTTATGCCACAGTGTGAGTCCTGGGTCCATATTCTTGTCACATCAGGAGGCTTCCTAGCACTTCATAATGATTTATTATAATTTTGGATGGATGGATGTACATTATTTATGAAGATTATGGTGACATTAGAATGATTTAAATAACATAGAAGAGGATAGCAAGATGTACAGTAATATGCAAAATGAATAACTTAGAAAGAGATGTTAGGGAGATTCCTTATCAGATGAGAGAATACAGGCCCTGGAGGTAACCAGGGTATTAATGTTCATGACTACATAGCTTAGCCTTTAGCCTTTGTGTTCCAGTGACAGAAATACATCCCCCCCCCTCCCCCCCATCTTATTTAACCTCATCTTTCCAATGATGCCTTGTTCCATTTGTATGTGCAATTTGTAGATGATTTTATTTTGCTCAGGAAAGACCTTGCATGTTGAAGGGATCAGAGAATGGTAAATGTTATCTCTCCATTTGGGGAAGGAGGGGGAACGAAACCATGTAGAATCATCTGCGTATCAAGAACATAATAATATATACCTCATCGGTTTGAAGGGGTTAATGGAAAACTGTATAACATTATTTGTGATTTCTTTTTACTTCATGTGCTTTTATGTTAGAGCAGCTTACTTCCCCATTATTTGACTACTGTATGTTGTTATTACATCCACTGCTTTGGTGACACAATGTGGTATCCTACTTATGACCTTGTCCCAGGTTTCAGTATTTGTCAGAGGTCATATTGTACTGTGTGTAATGGGTGGAGGTGAGGGGTGGGGGGTAAGAGAGCAGGGACTGTAGCTCTCTTTCAGTCTGCTAGTGCTTAGGTCATGCTTTCTGTCATGGCTCTTGACCATTAGTGGTGGTGGTCCTGCTTGTTGCAGGAAACAGCGCTAGCATACAATCAGCCATTTCTATTGGTTATGTAGCCTTTCTCTGTGTTCACACGATCAAAAAAGTTTTACACAGGAGGAATACAGTACAGTGATCTCCTAAATGGTTAATAGAGCTTGATATTTAAGGCAGATTAATATAGTTTCAGCTGAGGATGTGTTTAATCACAATACTTACAATGAATGATTATAATCATATCAATTGCAGATGATAGTGTGCATCAGTTTGAAAACAGGGATAAGAATGCTAGGCATTTACCAATATCTGTCATCAGTAGTGTCTGATTGTTCCACAAGGACTGTATTTTATTGAAAGCCCCCATCTTGGATGATGATCTTAAGGTGTAGTGGTCAGGGTTATGACAGAGGAAATACCATTAATGTAATTTTATCCATTGGAATCCCTTATTCAGCAGTTTGTTTTTGTTATTATGGGTGTTACGAATAAGCCACAGTGATCTGTTATAGAGCTGAGAAGACACTGGCAGCTCAAAATAAGTTGTTGAAAGTGGGCAGCAGTTGTATGCAAATTCATCTTATACATTTCAAGTGTTCCCATCAAGAGTAAGTCCTCTTTACCAATTGCTTTTTTAAAGTGCTCTTTTGATATAAACTATACAGTAATTCGATAAAAATAGCATGACAAACCTTGATTGATGCTCATAAGGCTGGTTTACCAGTTTCCTTCAATCACCAGTACCAGTTGTGTTTAGAAAGCTGTAGTATTTTGGAATACATCACTGCACTGTAATAAAGATTTGCTCAGAATGTTAGCATCTCTCTGCCTGTTCTCTCTTAATGTTAGTTTAATAGTTTTTCCATTACAGCTCAGCAATCCTTCTGCATGTTGTAAGTCCTCATTTCCTGCATAACTATATTCCCTGATTGATAATCCATTTTGCTGCCGAGTTCACAGTAACTTAGAAAAGTTGCCTAAATTCATTTGCTTCCTGTAGAGCTGACTTGCCATTGTTCCCCAAGTTACATCACTATCTATCTATCTATTGCCAGATGCCTTAATCCCATAAGGGGTGGCCACAAACAAATTGCCTCTGTGTCTCCCTGTCACCCGGCATTTCACTGCGCTACTCCCAGCTCACACCTCCCTCTCTCATATACTTCTTCACTTCATCCCTCCATCTCATCCTTGGCCTCCCCTTACCTCCTCCATCCACCTCAGTCATACACTCTCCTCGTCACTCTCTCACTCTCCATCCTCTCCACATGTCCAAACCAGCTCAATGTGTTTCTCCTAATGCTTCCTATCACATGCACATCCATACCACAATGCTCCTTCACTTCCTCATTTGTCAGTCTGTCTCTCCATGTGACTCCACATGCTCCTCTCAAATAACTCATTTCCATTGCTCTCACTTTTGACTTCTGTCATCACTAAATGTATGAAAAAATGTATGAAAAAATTGGACATAATTTGCAACGCCCTGACTTAGAATGAGAACTGCCTTTACTTCACTTTATCCTTCCACATTGTTTTACACTTTAATCATCAATTGTGCATTTACCACTCCAAGACAACTTCCCTCATTAATAGCAAGAAATAACAAAGCACATCAGTGACTTTGTTTATAGAAAGGACTTGTCTGTCACTAGCTCAAGACTGTATTCCTTTTAGCTGTGAGGTTTTCCTGCACCTTATCTGTATCAATTAGTTTCTCTTCAGAACCAGTCTTCTCTTTTATGTTATGCATTCCATTCCATTAAAAATAAATAAATAAATAAATTTAAAAAAAACAGGATACCCTATAAAATGTTAAGGTGTAGTTTGCAAAATACCTGATAAGGAAATGTAGTTATAAAGTCCATAAGTCAAAACAAATGCTGTCCCTGGAGTGTGTGGAAAGGACAGCATTTAGATTATGAGTTGCAAATTGCACTACCTTAATGTACAGTTAAGTTAATTCTGTGCCAGCTCAATACCAGATCTCCTGCTTTATATACTTTATATGCTTTGTTTCGTTTCGTTTTTAAAGGCTCCAACATGCTTGCATGCATCGGCCTTGGTCACCTAATGGCAGCTCTTCATGCTGCATGATCCATTGCAGCCTCCCTGTTCAGTCCCTTAACCCTGAGGTCACACTTAATGACCTTGTCCCATGTCTTTCTTGGTCTACTCCTCGTAACCCCACCCGCAATGTGGCGGAAAAAATATATAATAATGAAAACTGCTAAGATGAAAATTAACACCTCAAAAAAAGAAGTAAAGTAAAAGCTATCTCAAGGTAATGATTCGACATTCTTTTGCCATAGGAAAAAAATAAAAAAATAATAATCTGTTAAGTTCGTTCAATCACGTTACACGAGGCTCCTGTTGCATGATGCCATTATCTGATGACCCAAACTGTGGGGGTGTGGGTCTTGGTGTTGGTGTTAGTGGAGATTTCCAACCATTTCACTGTGAGAAGGGTCCCTCTATGGTTAATGGAGTAAAAGAATTTGGTGGCAATTAATTACAAGTATTAGGAACTGGCACATTAGCCAGGAGTCATCCCTCCACCGGTTGTCACCTGTTGCCATCTGAGTTTCTGAAAATAACTTGTACATGTGTCACTAGTACAATCATCAAAACTTGACATCTCATTAAAAAAAAAATAATAATAATAATAATAATTTTGGGAACGTGAACCGGAAGTACAAGAGAATCCCAGTTACACTTGTACCCTCTCCTGTGCTATAGAAAGTATGACACTGCATCCAACACATCATCTTAGAGGGGGACAAGGGAATAGCAGCTCTCCCACTTCCATCCCTCTTAATTGCCATTTATAATGTACAGGGATATGTAGGTAGTAAGGTTATTGGCTGCTATTGTATACTATGTTCATGTTAACCCCTTGAGCCAGGGATATAATTTTTGTTTTATTTTTGATATCTCCAGAAAATATGTAACCCACAAGAGAGAATATTGATATGGAGAGGTTAGATATAGCCTTGATTAATCACTGCAAATATTGGTGGCTCATGGTATTTGATTAAAATAATGTGGAGATAGCAAGAATAAAGTATTGGACTGTAGTAGTCAGTATGTTTTGTCAGTGATACTTCATATCTAGTTTTGTAATGGAGGGCTGTTGTCTGAATAAATTGCATTTCTGAAATTAAATTCATGTATTTTTATAAGATTTGTCAGCAGGAAGTATAGCTCTCTTCCTTTACCCTTAAACTACTGAACTGTAAATTTAGCCAAACCAGCCCTAATCCAACATAATGCAACTACAATTCGTTGATACCTGTATAATGTAAACTGACGTATCCTAATTGAATTGAAGCAAACCCAATAAGATAAAAATCATCTTACGGCAGCCCTAACTTGACAACCCAGGTTGGATACCTCTTCCCCTGCAATGAAACACAGATATTAGAAAAGTCCTTGAAGTAGGAGATGGGGGATGTGGCAGTGTGTGATGTGCCTGAGGTGTGGCAGTATGATACTGTATTTTGTGTGGCAGTTTGAAATGTGTATTGTCTTTACTGCACATGTACTTGTTTACACCCTGTAGTATGTTGCATCCTAGCTTTTCACATACAGGAACATAATTATGAGCTCATTTTACTTTATCTAATGTCTAGTTCTTGCAAGTTAGCACAAAATAGGTTACTAAAAGGTGTGTTGGAAATAGTGTTGGATATTAAACCAGATTGTGGAGATACATTTAACCATTTGGCTGCTATACAAACATTTAGGTATTTTATTCAGGGTACAACCAGACTGCTTTACTTAGACAAAACCCAGCTGTTGGAGGGCTATAAAGTACCAGTATTGTTAAACCCCTTCACTGCTACAGACTCACTTGGGAATTTTTCTCAGACACCCACAAGACAGTTTAATTCAGCTGAGAAATATCCTGCCAGTCAGGGGATTAACCCATGGAGTGCAAATAACAGCTTCAGGTTTGTTACTAGGACAGTGTGAATTGTAGGTCAGGCTATGCCAAACAACTAATACTTCAACTTTGCAGACTGGGGAGGCTCCTCAGGCAGGTAATTATGTACTACCTGGTTACAAAATTATCCTGACTAACCCATACATGTTTTTATTCTTATTAATTTTGCTTTCTTGTATTCTCATTAGCATATGAGTTACTGGTGCATTTGTGTATTTGAAAACATGTTCTGCAAGATTGCATTATTTCAGTTTATGTGTGAAGATAACAACAAAAACAAGACAGACGAGAAAAACTATATTGTTGATTGAGTAGTCAGTTCATATTGCAGTATTATTATTATTATTTTTTATCTTTTATGCTTTTATTTTTAAGAAAAGAGCAGAATTATGTAAAAGTTCTTTTTTTACAAAGGTTGTTAAAGCTTTTATATATATATATATATATATATTTAGCAGTGTAAGTTGGCAACAATTCTTCCTCTTACCAGTTAATCCATTCAGTCCAAGGACATCTTTTGTATTTTATTCATGCTACCATTATTCAGGTTGAGGGAGACTTCTCATTGTGAATGTGTTATTGGAGTTTGTATCCAACCTCTTCACAGGCAGAAATATCTCCAGAGCTGAAGAAATTAATTAGTGGTAGGAAGAATAAAATACAATAACAGTCATCTGGCAGAAAGGGTAAGTGGGACCTCTGAATCAATGTTATGTATTAGTTTTACATACTTCCAGCAAGCTCTTTCATTCCATCATGTTTTATGGGCAGCTAATCAGATGTCATATGTAGAGAATCACATCCCTGTTGTATTTCAAAGTGTAAAAGGAACAAAATTCATTCTTTCCATATCTTGGACATCTGGTTTGAAAGGTTTGTTTTCCGTTATGGTGGGTGTTGGAGGGATTCCTTTATGTGGTGGCACATAAACATGCTGTTCTGCTGCTCAGTTATATCAATGTCCCTCAGCTCCCTCTCTGTCCCCCAAAAGGAGGATGGTTGATCACAAGAGAAGGACAACTTCAGTCCGCTGTCCACTGGATTATATTCAGATGAACCTGCGGCTACAGTAACAGTGACAACAGCTGCTAAGGTTGGTATGAAGTACTTAGGGTAGTGGTATTTTTGCAGCTGTCATAACCTACTACAGTATTGCTTCAAGTTTCAACAGCGATAAAGTCTACAGAACATACCAGTACGTATGACACTGGTTATTCAGGATGGTGGCTGCTAAAGCAAATTTTACTAATCTAATTATGTTTGCAAAGGGTTTCAGTGTTAAAGAATAAATGTGTTCATTCTGCAAATTAGCCCACATGACAGAGAAGATAATTGTACATGTAGACGACGTATTTATCTAAGCTTTGTGAACAAGACGATGTTTAGTATTTTTCTTTTATACTGTATATGTTATTGGGTTCTGAATATTTGTAAGTGGCTAACAGAAGTGATAAAATCTTTATACTAACCACTGACATCTGAGCATTTTAGTGTGTACAAGCCTCAGTTATCTGGACCCTTGATTATCTTAACATAGAACTTGAACAAGATGTTTTATTAGTCACTCTGCAGTAGAAGAGATTGACACACACCACACACTGCAATACATTTTGTCTATTACAACACAGAGTTTTGTATCACACAGTTTGCAAACTGACTGCTTTTGCCATTTTATTATTTCCATTTGCATAGTAGGAAGGTAGTCATTGTATACTAATTTTCTAGTTATCTCATACCTGATGCCGCTCTCATGAAGGGTGGCCTTAGAACGGTTACCAGACATTTCTCTTCCTAAAACATCCACTTCTGTATCAGTACACCATCTTCTTGATATCCTTTACCCTTTCACCTTCTTTACACATTCAGTTGTACTTGCCAGGATGTAAATAGCTTTTATATATATATATATATATATATATATATATATATATATATATACATCCATCATCCAATCCTACATTGCCCCATGAGGAGTGTAGGAGCCCTGGGCTAGGCAGTTGTTCCTGACATTTAAGATGAGAGTGACCAGCCTCACTCATCCCTGAGTGGCATTATATGAGTATATATATATATGTAATGTATAGCCCATAGAAAAGCATCGAGTTTTTTATGATACATTTATGTGAAGCTACAGAATGTGGTGAAAGTTTTTGGCGTATCAGGTACAGCCAGGATCCTTTTCAAAGGGCTCGAATGATGAGTGAATGGAAGTGTGACCCATTGGATTGGGCAAAATTGGGCTGTCAGGACGTTGCTACTCCTCACCCTGCCCTAGGGTGGGAAAGGAGGTCTGGATGATGATGATGATGACAGCTGTAACCCTGAGTTAGTTATATATAAAGATTTACTGTGTTTAAGAATGAGGTTTACTTTTCTAAAAGATATTTGTAATTTATGATAAAACTAAATACTATTAGCCAGAGTATAGATACTGTACATTTGTCATTGGCTCAGATTATATTTGTATACCAACATATGCAAGGTAACTGAGTTTGTAATGCAGTGATGGACAGACTTTGGAAAGATGGTAATTGACTGTGTCATATTCTCAGCTGTCAAGAAGTCCAGCAGTTTTATGAAAATTGCTTGAATCCTGGTGACTTTAGTTTATTCTTGCTGCTACCAGACAATTTGATTCAGCCTGGAAAAGGCTACATACTGAAGGGGTTATACTAAAACTAATAAGATCTGATGATTAGGTTTTAGTAAATTGAAAATGATGTCTTGGAGCTCAGTGTTGTATGTAAAGAACATTCACATTTTATCATACTTCTGGTACATTAAACACTCAGAAATATTATACGTACATGGAGCACTATATTTTGTTATGAGAGTAATACAGGGGAACTATTCAAGATGTTCAAATGACTGAGAGATACAGTATTCTTCCATGGTATTTTTGAAGTTTTGAATTAGTGCTTTGAGTTTGATAACCAGCTTGTGTATCAGAATTAGTGTTGCTTCCTTCATATAATGTATTCACACAAATCATGTCTCCCACATCAGATTACTAATGTAAATATAAGCTTGAGCTAATTTTATGATCTGTATTCTTAAATTTAGCTTAAGTCTTGCCTTGTGGCTGCTACATTAGTGCAGCCCATATCCTAGTTTGTTTATTATGTAAGAGGGTTTCTTTTTTTAAATACTTAGTGCTATGCATATACCTGTATACCAATTAATAGAGAGGAATAGGCAGTAAAGAAAGTCAAGGAAGAAGTATTGGAGGGAAGAAGTATACAAAAAGTAAGGAGCAGAAAAAGAAGTAACCCATTATCATTAGACAAAATATAAGTTTACAACATAGTACATCAGTATCAGGAAAACTGGTTACAATAAAATATAAACAGACATGACCGTAACTGGGACAAAACTGCTGATTAAATTTTTTTTCGAGTCCAGCATATCCTAAATATGCCAGGTTCTTTGGCAAGCCTCTCATGAAATAAATTCACATACAAAATTCAAATATTGGGTATGCTGACATCCATTTTTGTGCATGTGCTTTGTAAGACCACATCAGAGGATATGAGCCCATTACAACTGGGTAAAGTATTGTGAAAAAAAAAAAGGAATGTATGTAATTTTCATCTGCTTGCCTAGCACCAAATATGAAAAAAATAACTCCCTGAGTAGTACAGTTGTAGCTGAATGTGAGCAAGAACATCATTAATTCTGTCTAGACTGTGATTCCACCCCTGTGATTTAATAAATATATTCCTCATTGATGTAGCTCAGTGGCAACTCTGTAATATAGCAATGTATTTTATACCAAGATTAGTTTGTCCATGTGTGAAGAGTTCAACTTTGGTTACATATTACAGATGTCTGTCCACCAACATGTACTGAATTGCAGTAGTTATTGGTATTACTTCAACATACTATTAGGTAATCAGTGGCTTGTGATGCAAATTTCCTATACCACTACTATTTCTCAAACATTATGAAAAGTGAAACTATCATTGCTTAAAACTTTTTATTTTTAACTTGAGTAAATAGTAAAATGGTTGCTCTACTTTGCACACATATAATGTATGTCATGTAGAGGGTAGTGGTGCTTATTTTGTAATGATTGACATTTTATGGATATAGTAAACGTTACTTTAGCTGTATAATCTCACACAGCTGTAACGGTTGTATTTATGATGTTATAACCACTGCAGTAGTGTGGTCATCACACTTGTAGTAGCTAATGGGAAGATGAAATGTTGTTAGAGGCCTTTACTGGCACCTAAAATATATGTAAATACTGATAAAGTTCAGAATGGAACTTTGATCATCCTGTGGGTTAATGCAAGTGATACATTATGTTCAGATGTCATAGCTTGATAACAGTTTTATAATTCACCTGAGTTAAACTAGTTAAGTTTGTCTTGTTACCTTTGTAAACTATGCTCTACAATTATGAGCTTCGGCAACCTTCTGTGCTACATAAAATTGCTTTTGTATAAAATGATTGTTCTTGTCCTTTATTAAGCTGACAGTTTAGTTTCTCTACAGGCTGACTTCATCTCTTCCTTTTACCCTTTGCTTTCTTCTTTCTGCCTCGCTTCTTGGATGAATTTGGGGAGGATTTGGATTCAGACTTCTTCATGGGAGCTCTGCAACAGGTATTGAATATCTGGGTTACAAAGAATAACAGTACTGAATAATTTAAGGGTATATTTAATCCACTTACAAGTACCAGGGAGTGGTCAGAGGTCCTCTGTGATGCTAGTGTGTATGTTAAATTCTCACATCAACTTAGCTGGAAAATCTCCATGATAATGATTATACCAGAGGTAAACACATACAGTGGTGCAGCGTATGACCCTTGACACACCACCCCTGTTGTTGTTGATCAACCCCAGGCTGTCTGGCCAAGAAGATCCATCAACTGCCTCTGCAGAGCAGTCCTGTGCTCTGCAGGGACCACATATGGGAACCAATGTTCCCTTGTGTAGTACAGTAGACCCTCACTTCAATGGACCTCAATCAACCAGATATTGGATTTAACGAACATTACAAAGGCCACTGACCTTTCGTCAGCTATAATGAACTATGTCCATTACATGGGGCATAACAGGTCACAAATACATGTGTTCCCTACCTTTTTTACTCCAACCTGGCCTGAAATTTGTCTCTGCCCATCGTGACTGCTGAGTTGCGGTAACAACCTATGATAATACTGTACTGCATTTGTGGTAGGTGGGGGCGCTCACCATCCACTCACTCAATGTAGTGCTGCTATTGGGTGTCTGCCCTTTCCTCTCCTCCATCCTTCTTTCCTTCTATCCTCTTCTGTCTTTCTTTCCTTCATTCTTTCCTTGTCCTTCTGCCTACGCATGACATTACACTCCCTCTTCTGTCTTTCCTTCATTCTTTCCTCTTCCTCCTGCCTGTGGGTGACTCTACACTAAGTGACATGCCAAATGGTTTCCTGTACACCACGCTGGGAATGCTACTAATAAAAAGTAGTGGTGCTCCCATTCCCGTTACTAGCTGGAAAAAGTAGCAGCGTTACTGGTTTCGCTACTTGATATGAAATGTAGCGGCGCTCCTGCTACTTTGGATAAGAAAAAGGTAGGCAAAGGAAAGGTTAACAAAAATCTGTGATATAGCAATACACTATATACAGTTTTTGATAATATTAGTCAGTCTGAGTGGTTATGTTGTGTACCAATAATGTCAGTATATACTTATAGCAAAAAAAAAAAAAAAAAATGTACAAGTCGGTGTCACTTTAATGAAGCTTAAGAGCCGAAGGTACAGGAAAAAGCTATTTACTGCATAATGTAAAAAATGTTCTTTTACATTTACCTAGTATACCTGCTGAAAGTAACATATGTAAATAAAAGAAAAAAAAAAGTGGCCTACCATTGATACGTATTATATAGATTTACTATACTTTCATTGATACCTATTTAAGATATGTACGAAAACAAAAGTACTGTAAAAATGAACTGAGGCTTTCTTTGAAAGGCTATTTATACAATAGCAATGTTTTTTTTCTATTACTTTAAACTAAAAGTAACATACTGTTATGAAATAATAACATAGTAAGTAATAATTAGTCTGAAAGAATGGGGGAGAGAGCCGGAATTAGAGACGGGGATAATTGTGTGTGTGTGTGTGTGGGGGGGGGGCCTACATCTAGCTGACATCCTTATTTATCTTTACTTAATTTAAATGATCGATAATTACTAATAAATAATAATTAATAAACAACTGATGTAACGTAGAACAGACATCAGTAATTGACAGAACTGATGAAAGTATTATTTTTTGCCATTAATAAATACAACCAAAGCGTCGGCATATCTGTATGTACTCACTGACTCTGGGCCTGTATTGGTCGCAAAAGTAGCGAGGAGTGCGGTATCGCATGAGTACAGCCAAAAAGTAGTGGCGCTTGCAGTTCTACTACTGGCTAAAAAAAGTAATGGCGTTACCACCATCGCTATTAAAATAGTAGCGGAGCTATGTAGCGCTGCTACTAATAGCGGCGTTATTCCCAACTTTGCCTGTACACCAGGAAATCATTTACTATGCTGGGTGGTAACCATATAACCAAATTTTGGCACCTGGTGGTTTAGTGGGTAATTATTGTGCTCCAATCAGATCGAGCCAGTGAAGGATTACCGGTATATCCAAGGGATGGTTGGGGTTGATTGCTCATACAATGCCACTCAGGGATGAGTGAAGCTGGTCACTCTCATCTTAGATGTTGGGACCAACTGCCTAGCCCTGGGCTCTTATGCTCCTCATGGGGCAATGTAGGACTGGATGATGGATGAATGGATGGATTAATCATGAAGATGTGCTATGAGATGGATATGAAATAAGTTTCAACTGAGCAAAATTATCAGCCAACTTAGTTTAAAATGGGTATAGGTTTCATTTTTATTACTACAATATGCTACCGTGCTCATTTATTTTTAGACGTGCTTGAAATTCCTCCGGTGGGGGGGGGGATCAGATTTAACAAACTATTGGCTTTATCAGAGCAGGCTTCCCCTCAATTAGTCCGTTATATCAAAGGTCTACTATGCTTGTAAGTGAGGCGGTTGTACAAAGGCAAAGTAACTTGTGCAGCTGAAATATAACTAACAATTCACAGGTGGCATTCCAACGCTCGGTAGTTATCCAGATCGCATTCCAACGATCGGTAGTTATCCAGCTCTGCCAACTTACCCTTCAGCCCAACTATGTAATTTGTATTTTATTCTGGCTAACACAGACAATTTAATTAAGCTGAGGGGAGCTGGCCAGAAACACACATACACTAATTATAAGAGAGCCAACTGGGAGGCCTTTGTAACTGAAACAGAACAACATTTCAAAACACTAAACAGTACACCCATCACAATCATCAACACCGCTGCGCACACTTTCAATACAATTATACAAAATGCAGACAAAAGACACATCCCTAGAGGCAACAGAAAGAGAGACAACCCCGACTTGTCACACCAGAAATTCAAGGCCTCATCAGACAACGGGACACACTGTGACACACCCCATACACAAGACACCGTACAACAAATACAAGAACTGAACACTCAAATAAACAATATAATATCAGAACAGCAAACACTAAACTGGAAAAATTGCCTCCAAACACTTGACCACAAAACAAACATCAGCAAACTCTACAAAACACTAAACAGCATCACACTTTCCAACAGCAACACCACACAATCACACGCTGCCATCAGAACAACAGACACCATACCCTCAAACAAACAAACAAACAAACAAACACTCTCATCAATCACTTTTCACAAGTCAGCCATCTAAACCCCCCCATCCCGAAGACCGACGTATCATCCGACGTAAGAGACAGTTCCCCACAGACCCAGACTACACACCTTTCACTTACAACCAGACGAAGCACATCATTAACAACCTCATGCACTCATCTGCCTGTGGACCAGACAACATAAGCAACATACACCTTAAACACCTTGGACCACAAGGCATACAACCACTCACCAACATGTCAAACTACAGCTACTCACACAATATAATACCTAAACATCTGGAAACATGACAATATCATCACTATCCCTAAACCCAACAAAGACCCAACGTTACCCTCCTCACATCGCCCCATCACACTCCTCTGCACCCCCTCTAAAGTCACGGAACAACTGGTACTACAACTAGTCACACCTCACATTTCCCTAGCCCAGTCACAACATGGCTTTAGGCTACTACACTCCACAAAAACCCTTCTTACAAACCTTACACAGAGAGTTTTCAATGGCATAAATTCAGCTAGGCCACCACACAGAATACTCCTAATCACACTAGACGTTAGCAAAGCTTTTGATGCCATCCTCCGCCACAACCTCACAAACAAAATACTCAACACAAACAAGCACAATAACACAAAAAAATGGCTGGCAAACTACTTAGCAGGCGGATGTGCACATGTAATATTTGCCGGTCAGTCTTCTAACATCAGAAACTTCACAAACGGCGTTCCCCAAGGATCTGTTTTGTCCCCTACACTCTTTAACCTATACATGCACGACGTACCCACACCCCACAGATACACATAGCTTCCTATGCAGATGATATAACACTAACATGTACACATCAAAACGCAAACACAGCTGCACACATCATTCAACCTTACCTCAACACACTACACGAATGGTTCACCACAAACAGGCTCAAAATAGCCCCAGCCAAATCTACAGTGACCCTTCTCACAAGCTGGACAGCAGAACACAGTCACATCCCACACCTCACCATAAACAACACTCCCCTACCACACACACACACACACACACACACACAAAATCCTTGGTGTAACATACAATACATCAATGTCATTTAAACAACACATCACAAATATTAAACTTAAAATAACACCAAGACTCAATGCTTTGAGGTCACTTGCCCATACAACATTCGAACAAAACAAAGACACCACCACCACAGTACAGTATACAAACAATAAATACGTTCAGTGATGAATTATGCAAGCCCTGCCTGGGCTTCTAACCTCACCAAAACACACTACAACACTCTACATACCATACAGAACAAGGCCCTAAAAATAATCACAGGCTGCACAGCTGCTACACCCACAGACCACCTACATCAAGAAACCAAAGTCCTCAAAGTCAAGGATCACCTAGACATGAGAGGCACCCAGTTTCTTGCTGCAGCCTCCACAAACCCACAACATCCACTACAGTACATGGCAGCACATCCACCCACACCAAGGAACATCAAAACAACACCCAGCACACGATACCATACACAAATACTGTCATCTCTCCCCCCTGGCCCACCTCAGACCAGCTTCCAGAAGCATATCCACACTCAGATCACTCGCCGTTCCATTCAGTCACTTAAAGACAACACACTGCTGCATGCACGGCCTCCTGACATCCATCCTTCTGAATCCTATCTTCCTCGTGAGGACAGGGTCCACCTGGCCAGGCTGAGATGTGGGCACCATCCAGCCCTCTTAAGCTACCAGAAGAGGCTGGATGACTCTGTCACTGATGCCTGTCCAGGATGCAACACAGCACCCCATACTATTAAGCACATTATGGAAGACTGCATTGCACACAATCACCTATGCCAACAACACAACATACACTCTGAGAGCTCTGTGGGAAAGCCCGGTCTCGGCCATGGCCTTCCTAAGGGGCTTGGGGCTGTTCTGCCCAACTGCCTAGGGAACAACTACTACTACTACTACTACAATACAATACAGGCATACCCCGGTTTAACGATCTAACTGGTTAGGTAAAACCCCATCGTTAGGTGGGGTATCGTATATCAGGGTACTTTTAACATGTATTTCAATGTGGACCGTTTACCAGCCTTGGATTTTCCCCCAAACCATGTCCAAAACCTACCCAGATGAGCCCAAAAACAGGTTTAAAGGCAATCTAAATGACCTAAAAGCTGTCAAGGAAGCTAACCTAAGCCTAACACCTGTAAATAACTCACTAAAACCAACAAATCAAATCTGAATACCGTCAAATGTAAGTCTGGAAAAAATCAAACTTAGTAAACTGTACCTCAAAATGACAATGTTCACCTCACCTATGGTTAAAACACATTAATCTAAGTCTAAAAACCATTTATAAATCAACCTAAACATACAAGTTTAATCTAAAATATCATCAAAATCAGTAAGAAAAATCAAAACCCATCGTTAAACTGGGGTTTGGCCATCATTAGGAGAGGTATGGTGCAATTTCTACCCCCATCGTTAAGCCGGGGTATCACATCTTGGGGTATCGTATATCGAGATATTGCAGTATTTACTGTGTATTCCTAAGTATCAGGACTTGTGTTTATCCAAGGGGGTGATGTCAACAATAAGGAAGTACGTAACAGATCATCATTCAAGGGGTCTAAAGACTGCTCGGTCAGAACTGCCTTACATGGGTAGAGTGTGACGTATCTGCACCTTTAATAGTAAAAATTATCTGTCAGTATAACTAGGAAGCGTTGTGAGGAACACACTGAGGTGGTTTGGCCATGTGGAGAGGATGGAGGGTGAAAGACTGACGAAGAGAGTGTATGTGAGTGAGGTGGAGGGTGGAAGAGGGAGGGGGAGACCGAGGATGAGATGGAGGGATGGGGTGGAGAGGTATATGAGAGAGGGGGGTGTGAGTTGGGAGCAGGGTAGTGAAATGGCGGGGGACAGGGCGACTTGGAGGCGATTTGTTTGTGGCCACCCCAAACGGGATTGAGGCGTCTGGCAATAGATAGATAGATAGATAACTACCTGACTACCGCCACCTTATATTCTATTAAGAGGTTTTTGGCAACTCAAAATATCTCACTCTGAGGAGAACCTTAAGGTGTATGATGCTCTAATCACCACATCATCAACTTATCTAACTTCTGGCACTAGTGTACACAACACTGTGATCCTAACTTGGAGGTGCGAGGTGTGGAGGGTGCTGGAGGTGGTCGCTTCCGTCCTGGCTGCAGCTGTTGTTTCACCAGGTCACCCATCTTACCCTGTTCTGCCAGCATCGCCAGAAAGGTTATTATGAACTGATCATAGTTGTGTGTCCGCCGACTGTCGTCAATCTGAGGAAAAATGCATCTCTTTAGAGTATAACCATTTTCCAACAAACCTCCTGATTAAGAAGACACATGAAGGAGTCTGGAGTGGTGGTTGTTGTTCTACCCTAGTCTGTCTGGCCAAGCAAACCCCCTGATTATAAACAAGAAGCCACCTTCCTGTATCATACTGCCCCTCACCAAGGTCTAAACAGGGTTCTTCCACATGGCAAGGTGCATTGAAAAAGTAGGCATAACCCCCAAAAGGATGAGCTATGAACAGGTGATAGACTATGTATGGGCAGTAGTCTCAGCTCAGAATTTGCCTACTGAGTGTACTTGGTAAATGTGGTCAATTTCCTTGCTTGGGAGTGTTGCATTAGGTCAGCTACAGGGGTTTGACCAAGCATCACTCCCATGGTTAAAGCCCCATGGAATGATGGTAGCCACCCACCCACTACCTATTCGGTGAGCTAACAGATATTACACAGTGCCCAAGGGTCTATCTATCTATCTATCTATTGCCAGACGCCTCAATCCCGTTTGGGGTGGCCACAAACAAATCGCCTCCAAGTCGCCCTGTCCCCCGCCATTTCACTACCCTGCTCCCAACTCACACCCCCCTCTCTCATATACCTCTCCACTCCATCCCTCCATCTCATCCTCGGCCTCCCCCTCCCTCTTCCCCCCTCCACCTCACTCACATACACTCTCTTCGTCAGTCTTTCACCCTCCATCCTCTCCACATGGCCAAACCACCTCAGTGTGTTCCTCATAACGCTCCCTATCACATCCACATCAACACCACAACGTTCCTTTATATCCTCATTTGTCAGCCTATCTCTCCATGTGACTCCACAGGTTCCTCTTAAATAACTCATTTCCACTGCTCTCACTCTTGACTTGTGTCCTTCCAACAACGTCCAAGCTTCACTTCCGTACGTTAGAGTTGGTATCACAATACTGTCATGTAGTAACTTTTTCACTTCCATGCTCACTTCCCTGTTTCTTATCACTGCTTTCAAAGAACCAGCAACCTTTCTTCCCTGCTGTACCCTTTCAAGCACATCTCCCTCCAAACCTCCATCCTTACTCATCACACTACTCAAGTACTTAAACGTACTCACATTTTCCAATTCCTCACCATCCAACCTCACTGTACATTCACTGACTTCACCTCTCTCAAAGACCATCACTTTACTCTTCCCTACATTCACCTTCAAATTCCGTTTCTTACACACTCTCCCAAACTCATCCACCAAGCCTTGCAGCTCCCCTTCGTCTTCACTCAACAACACAGTATCATCTGCAAACAACAGTACAGGGAGTTTCCAAACACTATCCTCTCTCACCAGGGCCACTCCAACATCCACTACCCTACCTTGTACCTCTTTTATTACCCCATCCATGTACAGATTGAACAACCATGGAGACATGACACATCCCTGTTTCAACCCAACTTTCAAAGAGAAAAATTCACTTAGTTCACCATCCACACGCACTGCAGCCTTCGCACCATCGTACATACTCTTCACAGCATTCAACAACTTCCCATCTACTCCATATATGCTTAACACTTTCCACAATCCTTGTCTATCCACCCTGTCATATGCTTTCTCCAAATCCATGAAAGCCGCATACAACTTCTTTCCCTTCTCTAGAAACTTTTCAATTAAAGATCTAAGAATGAATATCTGATCTACACAACCTCTTCCCTTCCTAAAGCCTCCCTGTTCTTCTCCAACTAATTTCTCTGTTCTTTCTCTAACTCTGTCAATAAGTATCCTACCATACACTTTTCCTACTATACTAAGAAGACAAATGCCCCTACGATTACCACACACTTCTTTTTCCCCTTTTCCTTTGTACAAGGGAATAATTATACCTGACTTCCAATCCTCCGGGACTCTACCTTCCTCCCAGGCTAATCTGCACATCTTCCACATCCACTCTACTACTATCTCACCCCCATGCTTCAGCATTTCACCACACACTCCATCAATTCCTGGGGCTTTCCCAGATTTAACTTTCTTCATTGCTTCCACAACTTCTATCCTACTGATTTCTTCCTGTCTTCTCACCTCCCTCCTTCTCCCAGCCATTCCCCAGCCACTTATACTCGCATTACTTCCATCCCCTACGTTCAACAATTCCTTAAAGTGTTCTCTCCATCTGCTCACTTTTTCTCCCTTCTCCACTAGTAATCTACCATTTTTATCTTTCACTCCCCTGCTAACTTCACTTCCACCCTGTCTTACTCTTTTCACCTCTTTCCAGAACATTTTCTTACAGTCCCTCCACTTTACACTCAAATTCCTACCAAATTCCTCATCCACTCTCTTCTTACTCTCTCTTACTAATCTTTTCACCTCTCTCTTTCTTTCTACATATAACTCTCTCTTCCGCCTCTCAACTTCTTCCACGCCCCTATTTCTCATCCATTCATTGTATGCTTTCTTCTTTTGTGCCACAGCCTGTTTCACCTCTTCAGTCCACCACGCTGTTCCTTGCACCCCCCTCCGTCCTCTCTTCCTTCCACACACCACATCACATGCTGCACATATTTCTTCTGTAAATATGCTACACACACCTTCCATGTCTCCCATCTGCTCCAATTCATATTTGCTCAATCGTTCCTCCACTTCTCTCTTATACTCTGCCTTTTTCTCATCCTCTTGTAACCTTTCCACTCTCCTTGCAACTACTCCTTCTTCTCATCTTTCCCTTCTTCTATTTCTCCATTTTAATTGGACCTTGACTCTGGCCACCACCAAGTAGTGGTCAGAAAGTCCACTCCCCCAACCTCTATAAACTCTTGCATCCATTACACATCTTCGCATCCTTTCATCCACACACACATAATCAATCATTGTCTTCCTTTCATTCAGTTCACCATCCACCCTTCTCATCACTCGCCATGTATACCTGTGGATCATTTTATGCCTGAAGAGGGTATTGGCTACCACCAACCCCCTGGGATAATGCAGACCAGGAGTGTTCATCTTCTCTGAGCCACATACTCTACTTGCCACTGTATGTTCCACTTTTTGCTACATCCAGTTCAGCCATTAAACATTCCTTCTCCTGCTTTCCTTCAACTCCTTGGGAATCGCCTGGACAACTTCCGAGTTTTAGCTTGCCATTGTTTGATACTTCAGTTGTCTCTTTATTTGTCACATGTATGTGCTTGATTTGGATAACAGTAATGTCCTCTTTACCTTTTCAACAGTGTACTCTATGTCAGTCTGCGAACAGTTCTCTGTTTTGCTTTTTTGGGACTGTAATGGGTGATGGACATGGTGGAGTACATATATGAAATGTGACAAATGAGTTGACCACAAAAGTACTGGGACTTAATCACTGGACAGCAAGATATCACCAGTTATATACCAACACGTAAACCTATCTTCAAACAACTGATATCTGCCTACAGGATATCTAACCGTTGTTTAGCAAATATGATATAGCCAGCGGACAACCTACCCCCAAGTTCAACAGAGCCGAGGTTTTGAGCAACCCAGTACAAATAGTCCTGGGAGTCACATCCCTGAATGACTCTAGGATAAATTGTGTTCTCACATTATTTCACTCAACCCCCAAAACTTGCAGCCTAAGGAACTATCAGTATGGTAAAAATAAGGAAACAACAGCTCACCTTGTAGCGTTTTCTCTTCTCAAGCTCATCTTTTAGGAGTCCCTCACATGTGGTAATCTCAGTGCCCATCAGGTGAATGAGTCTGAGAAGGTCACACGGGCCAGAGATGCCATCTTCCAGTGATTTCACATAGTCACTATCCCAGTCTGTGTCAACTGAGAAAATACGATTCAGGTGATATGGAAATACTGTATGATGAAATGCAAGGAAACCCAGCAACTGAATGCCAATGCAAAGGAAAAACCTGAACATTAGTCAAGTCAGGGTACACCTGAAAAATTTAGAGTTGTATTCCTGTTGCACTTGGGTACTTTCCCTTTTATGGGACAGTTCTCTGATGCACATAGGCAAATAACTGGAGGGCCTTAGTGCTGTGTACAGTACTATGTAATGTATCAGCCCTGTTGCCCTCATATAATTATTAGATACCTGGTGGTCATGTGAGTTATGGCACTCCAACCAGAATATGTGGCCTATTAGGGTCTAATTCTGAGAGATGGTTGGGGTTTACTGCTCACACAATACCACCTGATCACCCTTGCCATAAATGTAACCTAGCTCCAGCTATATATGCTCCTGATGGGGCAATACTGGATTGGATAATGGATGGATGAATGGTCAAAGATATGTACTAGTATCTGTCAAGTTCACTCTGGGAAAAAGCTGAATATGACACAGGACATATACCAATAACCATCAGATATATATATAGGAAAATTACAGACTACTGTCTGTCATTTCAGGGAACAATGTACAGACATGGGCGAAAGTCTGTCAACACTACTATGCCGGCTGTGGCTGTGACAAGGGAAGGTGATGAATGTGAAGCACACAAAAAGGCTACAGTATGAGAAGAAAGGATACTCTGTTATTTGGGGAGGAATGAGAAACATGGAAGGCAGGACACAATGCTGGCAAAGAACTGTTTGCAAGCTTTAGCTCATGGCTGTACCTGCATAAAGTTTACACAAAAACACCTGGATATAACTAGTGACACCTGTGGCACTAAGTATGAAAGTTTTCATTTCCAAAGTCTGGGCTGACTGCTCAAATGCTGAAGGCCTCAGGAGATATAGGAGTGGGGTTAGTTACTGATTTCATAAATACGATTATATATGAGTGTGTTGTCCCCAGTGGTTGGCTGAAGAGTGTGACTGTGTACATGGGGAAGGGTGATGCCCTGGAAAGAGGAAATTAAAGAGGCATGAAGCTTTTGTACCAGATAATGAAGGGAATGGAGAAAGTCCTAGAAGGTATAATTAGAAAAGTGGGAACACTGATGAGATGCAGTTTGGGTTTATGCCAGGCAAAGGGATCACTGATGCCATATTCAATGTTGGATAGCTTCAGAAAAATTATACAGTAAAGAAAAGGGATCTGTACTTTGTTTTTGTTGACTTGGAGAAGGCCTTTGACAGAGTCCCGTGGGAAGTGGTGAAGTGGGCAATGAGAAAGCTTGGGATTGAGGAGTGTCTGGGTAGGGTGGTTATGGCTATTTATGTGGATGTTCGAACCCAGGTAAGAGTGAATGGAGATTTGAGTGATGAGTTTTCTATGAATGTTCGTGGGCATCAGGGATGGGTCATGTGCCCCTCGTTGTTTATCAAAGTATTTGAAGCCCTCTCACAAACTTTAGAAATGGACTCTTGTGGGAGATGTTGTATGCTGATGATTTGGCTTAGATTGTAGAGAATGAAAGGGAGGCAGAGGAAAGATTTAGAAAGTGGAGTGATGGTATGGGACACACAGGCCTGAGAGTAAATGCAGAGAAAACAAAGGTGATATCTAGGGCTGGTGGCAGTACTGTCAAGGAAGAGGGAGAGTGGCCATGTGCGATTTGCCACAAGGGCATGGGAAGTAATTCCACCTGGTCCAGCGTTTGTGATATGTGGGTGCACAACAAATGCATGAAAGGATTGATCTTTCTGGTGAACCTCGCAACTGTGTGGAAGGGTTCTGTTATCTGGGAGACATGTTAAGTGCTGGAGATAGCTCTGTGGCTAGAGCGAGGAGTGACTGGAAAAAGTTCAGAGAGCTGTTTCCTCTCCTGACACTGAGAGGGCTCTCCCTCCATGCCAAGGGAACTTTATGTGCTGCATGTGTTAGGAGTGTAGTGCCGTATGGTAGTGGGACCTGGGTTTACAGGAGGAGGATATCTGTAAGATCAAACATAAAGAAATGACAATGATTAGGTGGATGTGCAGCACATCCTTGAGTGCAAGGCCTGGGGGGGCTAGGTTTATGATGGAAGAGGTAAGAGGTCGGATGGGACTGGAGCGTATTGTTGTGATGAGGAGGGATAGACTGAGGTGGTCTGGGCTTAGGGAGAGGATGGAGAATGATAATTGGGTGCAGAAAGTGTGAAGTGTTAACATTAGCAGCAGGGTTGCGAGAGATAGTCCAAAAAATATCTGGGATGAAGACAATGAATGTGACCTTAGGGATATAGGACTGAATAGGAGGGACGCCGGAGATCAAGCAGCATGGAATGCTGCCATTAGGTGACCATGGCCAACACATGCAAGCATGTTGGAGACTTTAAAAATGAAAACACACACACACACACACACACACAGAGTCAACCCTCTGTGTAACCTACCCTGCCATACACTTTTTTCTTCCCCACAGGGGCAACTTTCCACCCCCAAAATTGGCTTTCCTGACATAAACCAAACCACTGATAATATACTCGTAGGGGTATAAAAAGAAAAAGCTACCCTCTTCCCAAGATGAATTTTTTCAAGCAAGCTCTGCAAATGCATTTCATTTCTAAAATCAGAATTTTGTGAGCTTTCCAACAGCAGTTTCAGAAACAATACAATCAGATGTGATGTTTTACAATGGACACTCACCATGCCAACTGGGCAGTACTGGACAAGATATTCACTGCTTACAACATCTCACAAGTAGTTCACAAATACAGTACAAAACGGTATACTTCACAAGATAAAACTCTCAGCTATGACCCTGTGCTGCTTTATTTAATTTCACATGAAATCTTTTCTCTTGGCAAATATTTAAGTTTTGTGATATTATTCACATCATGAGCAACTTTTTGGAGCAATCCTCTACTACGGTATGAAGCAATCTGCATAAAAATACTAGAGAGTGTGATTCAGAGTAAACAGTACACAAACATTTATATACATTTAGTACAAGCGTTATCATCCTCCTGCATACATGGAAATGCACATAAAATAAAGTAAATGTGCATTTAACTTTTTCCAATCTGAAATCAGATAAGGTAGCCTAGAGGCATTTTTGTCATGACCATCCCCTGTCTGGGGGCTCCCAGGATTGGGTAAGGCGTCAGAGATGGTGATGAGAAGGATGAAATCAGATCCAAGTAGCATGCTCAATCCTCAAAAAATGATACTGGCCAAACACTCACATTTGAAATCGAGTTCCGGCTTGACATCAAGAGGCTCCTGTTTAATGTCCAAGTCCAGGCCACTGGAGGCAAAACTGCCAGCACTGGGGGGGTCAGTGGTGAAGCTGTCCAGGAGAGAGGGGTCACTCTTCACATCCTTCTCTGGAAAAAGTGCAACAGAATGGATGGTAGTGAGATCAAGGGCCATATTTATTAACCTCATCACAGTTTTCATACGCGTCAAACGCGTATGATCTACTTACCCCCTCATGGTTTTCATACGCATGTAGACACGTATGAGCCACTGGATGGAGAAACACAAGAAAGAAAAGGCATACGATCTGCTTTCATATTCATTATAGGCTCGTATGTCTGGAAATGGTGTGCCTAACAGTAAACATATGTCTCGCTGGTCTAAGTTGCAAGTGACAATCTTTTACTTTTTGTGGCTAATACATTACAATAAATCTCGCTTTGACTGGGACGAGAAAATAGTACTAAAGCAAATTTTCATGTGCTCTATACAGTTAGTTACAGTACTCAGTGACTGCATTATGTTTACATTACTTTGGTGTCAAACAGAAGGGGGACTGTATTTAATATAAGTACTGTAGTGCTGTAACCAACATGATATATCGCCGATATTTGGATTTTTTTCTGATACTGAACCGATACCAATATCTACTGCCAATATCAGGCTGTCAGATATGGACAGAAGGAACATTAAAGTGACTTTTATTGATTCTGTTCACTGTTTTGTCCGATACTGTGTGAATGAATAAGTGTAGAGTAACTCTTGAGATGAGATGAACAACATTTGAGAACTTTGTTTAAGCTCAGTTCTACAGCGCAACAATCCCTTAACTGATAGAAAAATGTTACTTATCAATCTTGTCTATGCTTCTTCATTACTGCACTATGTGTACAAGGTGTGCTGTTTGGTAGTCATATGTGTGTGTGTGTGTGTGTGTGTGTGTGTGTGTGTGTGTGTGTGTGTGTGTGTGTGTGTGTGTGTGTGTGTGTGTGTGTGTGTGTGTGTGTGAGTATATATATATATATATATATCAGCACCAGCACCAGCAATTACAAGTCCACTGCTGAACAAAGGCCAATCTTTGCCACATTTTCCCTGCAAATTTCTGTATCTCATCACTCCACCTCCTGTCTGCCCTTTTTCTGCTACGTTTACAATCTCTTGGTGCCCAGTCAATCAGTCTTTTGCTCCATTGGTTATCCCTTCTTCTTGCTACATGGCCTGCCATCTCCATTTCTGTTCTTTTATAACTTCTATTATATCTTTGACTTTAGTCTGCTCTCTCACCCAAGCTGAACTTTTCCTGTCTCTTAAAGATATTCCCAACATTGTCCTTTCCATTGCTCTTTGAGAACGGATTAATTTACTTTCCACTGATTTTGTCAGTTTGCACATCTCATAACCATACATCATAGCTGGAATTATCCATTTGTTATATACATTTTGTTTCATACAAACTGGCAAGCTACTTTTCATAATATCTCTATGTTTACTGAATGCTCTCCATCCAATTGTAAAGCATCTTTTCATTTCACTATTTGCCCCACGTAATTGTTCTCCTCGACTTATTCAAGAATTGCTTTGCTTATTCTGATGACGCTCTTTGGTGTTTGTGGATTAAACATTACTTTAGTTTTACTCGGGTTAATCTTTAGCCCTACTTTGAGACTTTCTCTGTTCAGGTCATTTAACATTTCTTGCAATGTCTCTGCTGTTTCTGTAATTAGGACAATGTCATCTGCAAATCTTAAATGGTTTAGCTTTTCTCCATCTATGTGCACTTCTTTGTTTTCCCCAACCTAGCTTTCTGAAAATACTTTCTAGGCATGCTGTAAATATTTATGGTGAAATTGCACCTATCTAATGCACACCTTTCTCAATCTTAATTTTTTCCAAATCCTTGGATACTGTAACTGTAACAGTTTCTTCTTTATATATGTTTTTGAGCAGTTTTACAACGTTCTCATTCACTCCTTGTTCTCACAATGAATTTATAACTGCTATGTGCTCCACCGGGTTGAAAGCCTTTTTGTATTCAACAAAACCTAAGCACAGTGGTTTATTATATTCTGCAGTTTTCTCAATTAGCTGATTCATTGTGTGTAGATTATCAGTAGTCGAATACCCGCTTCGGAATCCTGCCAGTTCACAAGGCTGGTTTTCCTCCAAATTTGTTGTTACTCTGTTTGTAAGGACTTTAGTGAAGAGTTTGCAAATGACTGATAATACTGTATGCTAATGGGTCAATAGTTACTAAGAGCTTTTGAGTTACGTTTTTTGTAAAGTAAAATAACTATTGCATTACACCAGGTTTTAGGAATTTATTCTTTTTTATACAATGAGTAAATAAGTGAGCAAGCCTATTTTGTACTTCTACTCCTGCATCCAACAGTAAATCTACTACTATTACACCTTCTCCCGAAGCCTTCCCTCTTTTCACATTCTTAAGAGAAATATTTACTTCATCTGGTGTTACCTCACTTGTCAACTGAAAAATTAGCTATTGGTACTACGGTCTTTGATGCATACAGTTTTTTGTAAAATTCTCCAACTCTCTTCACCCCCTTATCTCTGCATTTAATGACTTCACCATTTTTGTCTTTCAGTGATGTAATTTGTTGCTTCCTAGTGCTATTTTACTTTGGACCTGTGTCAGACTTTTTCCTTTTTTTGATGGTTTCTTTGATCTGATCCATGCTTCTCTATCTTTTTTCTTCTCCTTGTCTGTTCCTGATAAGTTTGTTTAATTCCACTCATTTTATTTCACCTTTCTTTGTTTTTTACCTTCATTTCCTTTCTTCTTTTCATAAGCTCGAGTGTCTTTTCTGAATACTACTTGGCTTTGGTTGTATTAGGTTTTCCTACTACCTCCGCTGATTCTCTTAGCACTTTTGTTAGTCTGTCATTCAGCTCATCAATGTCACATTCAGCATTACTTAGAGCCTGAAATCTGCTCCTTATTTCCAACTGAAAGGCTGCTTTGTTTTCGTTTCCTTTTACTGGGCATATCTTATTATTTTTAATCATCATCTTTCTTTCACTTCCGAAACTGAATCTAGCTGTGCAACCCACCATTCTATGGTCTATCTATCTATCTATTGCCAGATGCCTCAATCCCGTTTGGGGTGGCCACAAACAAATCGCCTCCAAGTCACCCTGTCCCCCGCCATTTCACTGCCCTGCTCCCAACTCACACCCCCCTCTTTCATATACCTCTCCACCTCATCCCTCCATCTCATCCTCGGCCTCCCCCTCCCTCTCTCCCCCTCCACCTCACTCACATACACTCTCTTCGTCAGTCTTTCACCCTCCATCCTCTCCACATGGCCAAACCACCTCAGTGTGTTCCTCATAACGCTTCCTATCACATCCACATCAACACCACAACGCTCCTTTATATCCTCATTCGTCAGCCTGTCTCTCCATGTGACTCCACAGGCTCCTCTCAAATAACTCATTTCCACTGCTCTCACTCTTGACTTGTGTCCTTCCAACAACGTCCAAGCTTCACTTCCATACGTTAAAGTTGGTATCACAATACTGTCATGTAGTACGGTAACTTTTTCACTTCCATGCTCACTTCCCTGTTTCTTATCACTGCTTTCAAGGAACCAGCAACCCTTCTTCCCTGCTGTACCCTTTCAAGCACTTCACCCTCCAAACCTCCATCCTTACTCATCACACTGCCCAAGTACTTAAACATACTCACATTTTCCAATTCCTCACCATCCAACCTCGCTGTACATTCACTGACTTCACCTCTCTCAAAGACCATCACTTTACTCTTCCCTACATTCACCTTTAGATTCCGTTTCTTACACACTCTCTCAAACTCATCCACCAAGCCTAGCAGCTCCCCTTCGTCTTCACTCAACAACACAGTATCATCTGCAAACAACAGTACAGGGAGTTTCCAAACACTATCCTCTCTCACCAGGGCCACTCCAACATCCACTACCCTACCTTGTACCTCTTTTATTACCCCATCCATGTACAGATTGAACAACCATGGAGACATGACGCATCCCTGTTTCAACTCAACCTTCAAAGAGAAAAATTCACTTAGTTCACCATCCACATGCACTGCAGCCTTCGCACCATCGTACATACTCTTCACAGCATTCAACAACTTCCCATCTACTCCATATATTCTTAACACTTTCCACATTCCTTGTCTATCCACCCTGTCATATGCTTTCTCCAAATCCATCAAAGCAGCATACAACTTCTTTCCCTTCTCTAGAAATTTTTCCACTAAAGATCTAAGAATGAATATCTGATCTACACAACCTCTTCCTTTCCTAAAGCCTCCCTGTTCTTCTCCAACTAATTTCTCTGTTCTTTCTCTAACTCTGTCAATAAGTATCCTACCATACACTTTACCTATTATACTAAGAAGACAAATGCCCCTATGATTACCACACACTTCTTTTTCCCCTTTTCCTTTGTACAAGGGAATAATTATACCTGACTTCCAATCCTCCGGGACTCTACCTTCCTCCCAGGCCAATCTGCACATCTTCCACATCCATTCTACTGCTATCTCTCCCCCATGCTTCAGCATTTCACCACACACTCCATCAATTCCTGGGGCTTTCCCTGATTTAACTTTCTTCATTGCTTCCACAACTTCTATCCTACTGATTTCTTCCTGTCTTCTCACCTCCCTCCTTCTCCCAGCCATTCCTCAGCCACTTATACTCGCATTACTTCCATCCTCTACGTTCAACAATTCCTTAAAGTGTTCTCTCCATCTGCTCACTTTTTCTCCCTTCTCCACTAGTAATCTACCATTTTTATCTTTCACTCCCCTGCTAACTTCACTTCCACCCTGTCTTACTCTTTTCACCTCTCTCCAGAACATTTTCTTACAGTCCCTCCACTTTACACTCAAATTCCTTCCAAATTCCTCATCCACTCTCTTCTTACTCTCTCTTCCTAATCTTTTCACCTCTCTCTTTCTTTCTACATATAACTCTCTCTTCCGCCTCTCAACCTCTTCCACGCCCCTATTTCTCATCCATTCATTGTATGCTTTCTTCTTTTGTGCCACAGCCTGTTTCACCTCTTCAGTCCACCACGCTGTTCCTTGCACCCCCCCCTCCGTCTTCTCTTCCTTCCACACACCACATCACATGCTGCACATATTTCTTCTGTAAATATTCTACGCACACCTTCCACGTTATTGTTATCTGCTATAAGAAAGTTTATTTCATTCTTTGTTTCTCTATTTGAGCTTCTCCAGGTCCTTTTTCTCCCTGTTCTTTTGCAAAAGGATGTGTTCAATATTCTCATGTTATACATTTCAGGAAAATTTACCAGCATTTCTCCTATTTCAATCAGTTCTCCCATTCCAAATTTTCTCACACATGCTTCTCCATTTTCTGATTTCCGAACTTTTGCACTGAAGTCTCCCATGAGTATAGTATATGTGGTCTTTTCTTCTAACATAATCTGGGAGATGTGGTCATAAAATGTTTCTATTTCTTCATCTGAGCTTTGAGAAGTTGGTGCATATACTTGTATTACTTTCTGGGAACATTTTTTGCAGTCTAATTACAACCAATGCTGCTCTGTCAGATGACCTGCTGAATTTAACATTGTCGTCTGCAATACAAGATTTCTGTTAATTAGAAATCCTACACTATTCTTTCATTTTGCCTTCCTCTGTAGTCAAATACGTGGTTGCTGTCTTGGAGCTGAATTAATTTTTCTTCTTTTTTCTGTGTGTGTCACTCAAACCTACAATATCCCAAATAATGTTCTCCAATTCAGTCATGAAATTATAAAGTTTGTAATCTTCTGCATAGATCTTCATGGATTTCAGTTTGTTTAATACCTCAGTCTCTAATTTACCAACACAGTGCCTACTCACTATATAATATATATATATATATATATATATATATATATATATATATATATATATACAGTATATATATACATATATATATATATATATACATATATATATATATACAGTATATATATATATATATATATATATATATATCTATATATATATATATATATGTATATATATATATATATATATATATATTGTGGTAGGTGGGGGCGCTCACCATCCACTCACTCGATGTGTGCTGCTCTCGGGTGTCTGCCCTTTCCTCTCCTCTCTCCATTCCTTCCTTCCTCTTCTGTCTTTCTTTACTGCATTCTTTCCTCGTCCTTCTGCCTACGGGTGACTTTACACTCCCTCTTTTGTCTTTCTTTCTTTCCTCTTCCTTCTGCCTATGGGTGACTCTACACTGAGAGACAAGCCTAATGGTTTCCTGTACACCAGGAAACCATTTACTATGCTGGGTGGTAACCATATAACTGAATTATGGCACCTGGTAGTTTAGTGGGTAATTACAGCACTCCAATCGGATTGAGCTGGTGAAGGTTTATATCCAAGGGATGGCTGGGGTTACTGCTCATGTAATGCCACTCAGGGATGAGTGAGGCTGGTCACTCTCATCTTAAAAGTCAGGACCAAATTGCCTAGCCCCGGGCTTCTACGCTTCTCATGAGGCAACGTAGAATTGGATGATGGATGGATGGATGGATATATATATATATATATACTGTACATACAGTGGAATCTCAAATTTCAATTAGCATACGTACCTAAAAATCACCGCGAAATTCAAATAATCGAAATTTAAACTGAACTTCTTATGGGAAAAATTAGTTTGGGTCCGGGGCCTCCATACCTAACTACCTAAAATCATGATTTTTTGCCCACACCCCCTGTAAACTTTATGAACTATAATTGTGGTTAAGTAACTGTAGTTCTGCATTGTATTGCCATACTGTCAGCAAGTGTATTTCTGTCCTTTCCTGTATTGCCATTTAATTTTCTCCTTTGGCTGCGAAGATTTAGAGGAGCCACACTGCTCTCATCCATTATCACTGCTACCCGAAGAACCGCTCTTGCTTGCCATCTCGAAACAGGTAAGTTGCAACGAAAATACAAAGAAAATACATACAACTGAATTGCAGTGAAATGCATGTCCACATGTGGAAGGTACAGGCTGAAAGTGCAGTACTTGGCTGTAGAGGGCTGGCTGCTGGCAGGACAGTCGCAAGATGGCCGTCGACAACAGAGCATCACCTTGCACATGGCTTGTTGTTGGTGGTGCCTACTCTCATCCGGGAGCTCTTGTCCTTAACCCCTTAACCGCGGGGCGTCACTTTTGTGACGCTTGGGAGCAAGGGATCATACCGCGGGGCGTCGCTTTTGTGATTCTGTGTTATTTTGAATTCACCCGGGCTTCCAAGTGGGGGCTTGTATCATCTATCAGTACTGCCAATGTCCAACACTAGTCAGGACTCCTAATCTCATCTGTACTCCCATCCATTGTTGACAATTTAGCCTTTTCTCCCCGTTCTTGACTCCCCTCCCTACCCCCCCTCCATTACCCTATCCTCTCGCCTGCCCGGCCGTGCTACGCTAAGTAAATCTTCCCTGGAATTTTTCACTGATTTCATCCATTGAAATAAGCCCTATGTCCTATTCTTATACCAAATAATATATACAAGAAAGAAATAAGGTAAGTGAGAGTGCCATACACTTGGAATTGGCTAATTATCACCTGACAACACCTCACGTGCACTCGTTCGCTAATTTTCGCTGTTTTTTTCCCCTTGAAATATGCCGTATAATCTATTTTCGTAATAAATATACATGTAAGGAGGGAAGGGAGAAGCCTAAGTGATATTTACATTCACCTGGAACTACCTAATTTATAATGTATTGTCTAGATTTCCTGCCAATCATTTCAGTGCTAGACAAAGCTGTTTCAAGATCTAACATTGGTAGCTCTGAATATATATCTCCTAAGTAGGCCTATAATCTATTTTCGTAATAAATATACATGTAAGGAGGGAAGGGAGAAGCCTAAGTGATATTTACATTCACCTGGAACTACCAAATTTATAATGTATTGTCTAGATTTCCTGCCAATCATTTCAGTGCTAGACTTAGCTGTTTCAAGAACTAATATTGGTAACTCTGAATAACCCTAAGCAGGCCTCCACCCTGGCCCTCCGTTATCAGTTTACTCTCATCTTCCGAAGCGAGGGTACGTATGTTTCTTCTTGCTGACTTCAAGGCATTTTTTCACCCCCATGCAAATGGCCCTGTGACCTTTACCCCCTACTAAACCTCGTGTGGAAAGAGGTGAAGGGCTGACAATTGATAAAAGAGTGACTATGATCTTTCTATTGAGTAAAACAGTGCAAGTGGAATTGTAAATAATGTGTAAATAATGTGTAAACAGCAAGTGAAAGTAATGAATGTAAATATACGTGAACAATGGAAAATAGTTTTATAAGTTATTTCAAGTGATAGTGCATAACACAGTGTAAATAAAATAGAAATGTAAATAACGTAAATAAAATAGAGAACGTAAATAGAAATGTAAATGAGTAGTATCATAAGAATACGAGTATATACCCTAGGAGTAATGAAAGTGAAAGTTTCACTCTAGCATGTCTGAATGCTATGAGTTATGAGAGTGAAGATGAAAGTGACATTCACTCTCAATGCCAGTATACAGGACGAGAAAGTGAATGCTACGTATTTTACTGAAAGAAATTGAATCCCTACAGTGACAATAAACTAATACTACTGAAGGAAACTTATGGATAAAGACTGTAGATATATATAAGTGTTATATATATTAAGTGAAATATAAAGTGTGAGGGGTTTTATGAATAATAAATGATAGAGTACCAAAAGCGAACGAGTGCCAGTGCGACGATTAGACACGCTCGTAATTTCCATTGCTTTCACAATGTTTTTTTTTTTTAGTATGGATCCCAAACTACTTGAAAATTGTAGAATAGTGTTTATAGTGTTTGTATCTGGCTGTGGTAATCATATTACGGGTTGTCGGGAAGTGTAAAGTGGAGACTTCGTTACCCTACTTCAGAGGTCTCCACAAGTCCTACCGTAACCGACGAAGGCTCAACAATCATTCCAGGAGAAAGCTGAAGGTATGTGCCATAAGCATATGTAATTTTATTATTCTAGGACTAATAACTGATTTTTGGCAAATATTTTTTGAGAGTCTGTCGGAGCCCAAATAACCCCGCGGGACACGCAAGTCATTGGTAAACAAGCCCGCGGTGTAGGGGTTAAACAACATGGCTATTTTTTTTCTCAGTCTCTATTGTTCATTTCTATGTTGCTCCTTCTATTCATAATTACCGTAATTCTCTTCGTTTCAGTATTCTGCCTACTGTATTTGCTATCACCTGTAATTCATTCTGTTTTAGTATTTCTACTATTGATTCTCTTCCTCTAATTTCTCTTTTTATATGTTCGAGTTATTAAAGTATTGATTAGTTAATAATAAGTACATTTATAGAATGACAGGGAATCGTCCACAGTGCGAATTGTCCTGACAGGAAATCATCCATGTTTTGATGGGGAATTATCTGACGGGCAAATTGACATGACAGTGAATTGTCTCAGAACCATATCATCATATGCTTCATATACTGTATGAATAAATGATGTTGATTTTCATTCTCTTCTTGACACATGTGACATACAATATTAGGTTAGGCTCATACTTTTTCTTATAATTTTCCTTCACTTCTAGCAATCTGAATCACATCAAAAATATTATCACTGCTTGTTTTGGTTGGAGTCTGGCCCTGACAGCACGTCACATACGATATTAGGTTAGGTTCATACTTTTTCTTATAATTTTCCTTCTCTTCTGGCATTTTGGTTTGCATAAAAAATATTATCTTTGCTTGATTTGGTTTGAGTCTGGCCCTGAGAGCATTGAAGTAGGCGAATTTGCATCGAAAAGTAAGGTAGGCAGACCATTCCAAAATGCATTGAAATTTGATTCATTGTATTCTAAACTGTCGAAATTTGAGATTCCATTGTATATTTACATATATATATATATATATATATATATATATCTATGTATATATATACAGTAATATCTTGATATACGAAACCCCTAGATGCGATAACCTGGCTTAACGATGGGGGTAGAAATACCATCATACCTCATCTAACGATGGCCAAACCCCGGTTTAACTATGGGTTTTGATTTTTCTTTACTGACTTGGATATCTTAGACTAAAATTGTGTGTTTAAGTTGATATATAAACTGTTTTTAGACTTAGATTAATGTGATTTAGCCACTGGTGGAGTGAACATTATAATTTTGGGGTACAATGTACTAAGCCTGATTTTTTCCAGACTTATATTTGATGATTTTCAGATTCTATTTGTTGGTTTTAGTGAGTTATTTACAGGTGTTAGGCTTAGTTTAGCTTCAATGACAAATGTTAGGCCATTTAGATTGGCTTTAAACTTGTTTTGGGGCTCATTTGGGTGGGTTTTGGGCTTGGTTTGGGGGGAAACCCAAGGCTGGTAAACAGTCCACATTGAAATACATGTTAAAAGTACCCTGATATACGATACCCCACATAATGGGGTGTATATATATATATATATATATATATATATATATATATTTATATCTATCTATTGCCAGACGCCTCAATCCCGTTTGGGGTGGCCACAAGCAAATCGCCTCCAAGTCGCCCTGTCCCCCGCCATTTCACTGCCCTGCTCCCAATGTACACCCCCCTCTCTCATATACCTCTCCACCCCATCCCTCCATCTCATCCTCGGCCTCCCCCTCCCTCTCCCCCCTCTACCTCACTCACATACACTCTCTTCGTCAGTCTTTCACCCTCCATCCTCTCCACATGGCCAAACCACCTCAGTGTGTTCCTCATAACGCTTCCTATCACATCCACATCCTCACCACAACGCTCCTTTATATCCTCATTCGTCAGACTGTCTCTCCATGTGACTCCACAGGCTCCTCTTAAATAACTCATTTCCACTGCTCTCACTCTTGACTTGTGTCCCTCCAACAACGTCCAAGCTTCACTTCCATACGTTAGAGTTGGTATCACAATACTGTCATGTAGAAACTTTTTCACTTCCATGCTCACTTCCCTGTTTCTTATCACTGCTTTCAAAGAACCAGCAACCTTTCTTCCCTGCTGAACCCTTTCATGCACTTCACCCTCCAAACCTCCATCCTTACTCATCACATTACCCAAGTACTTAAACGTACTCACATTTTCCAATTCCTCACCATCCAACCTCGCTGTACATTCACTGACTTCACCTCTCTCAAAGACCATCTCTTTACTCTTCCCTACATTCACCTTTAGATTCTGTTTCTTACACACTCTCCCAAACTCATCCACCAAGCCTTGCAGCTCCCCTTCGTCTTCACTCAACAACACAGTATCATCTGCAAACAACAGTACAGAGTTTCCAAACACTATCCTCTCTCACCAGGGCCACTCCAACATCCACTACCCTACCTTGTACCTCTTTTATTACCCCATCCATGTACAGATTGAACGACCATGGAGACATGACACATCCCTGTTTCAACCCAACTTTCAAAGAGAAAAATTCACTTAGTTCACCATCCATACGCACGGCAGCATTCAACAACTTCCCATCTACTCCATATATTCTTAACACTTTCCACAATCCTTGTTTATCCACCCTGTCATATGCTTTCTCCAAATCCATGAAAGCCGCATACAACTTCTTACCCTTCTCTAGAAACTTTTCCACTAAAGATCTAAGAATGAATATCTGATCTACACAACCTCTTCCCTTCCTAAAGCCTCCCTGTTCTTCTCCAACTAATTTCTCTGTTCTTTCTCTAACTCTGTTAATAAGTATCCTACCATACACTTTACCTATTATACTAAGAAGACAAATGCCCCTATGATTACCACACACTTCTTTTTCCCCTTTTCCTTTGTACAAGGGAACAATTATACCTGACTTCCAATCCTCCGGGACTCTACCTTCCTCCCAGGCCAATCTGCACATCTTCCACATCCATTCTACTACTATCTCTCCCCCATGCTTCAGCATTTCACCACACACTCCATCAATTCCTGGGGCTTTCCCTGATTTAACTTTCTTCATTACTTCCACAACTTCTATCCTACTGATTTCTTCCTGTCTTCTCACCTTCCTCCTTCTCCCAGCCATTCTCCAGCCACTTATACTCGCATTACTTCCATCCTCTATGTTCAACAATTCCTTAAAGTGTTCTCTCTATCTGCTCACTTTTTCTCCCTTCTCCACTAGTAATCTACCATTTTTATCTTTCACTCCCCTGCTAACTTCACTTCCATCCTGTCTTACTCTTTTCACCTCTTTCCAGAACATTTTCTTACAGTCCCTCCACTTTACACTCAAATTCCTTCCAAATTCCTCATCCACTCTCTTCTTACTCTCTCTTCCTAATCTTTTCACCTCTCTCTTTCTTTCTACATATAACTCTCTCTTCCGCCTCTCAACTTCTTCCACGCCCCTATTTCTCATCCATTCATTGTATGCTTTCTTCTTTTGTGCCACAGCCTGTCTCACCTCTTCAGTCCACCACGCTGTTCCTTGCACCCCCCCTCCGTCTTCTCTTCCTTCCACACACCACATCACATGCTGCACATATTTCTTCTGTAAATATCCTACACACACACCTTCCACGTCTCCCATCTGCTCCAATTCACATTTGCCCAATCTTTCCTCCACTTCTCTCTTATACTCTGCCTTTTTCTCATCCTCTTGTAACCTTTCCACTCTCCTTGCAACTACTCCTTCCTCTCGTCTTTCCCTTCTTCTATTCCTCCATCTTACTTGAATTCTAATTCTGGCCACCACCAAGTAGTAGCCAGAAAATCGACTCCCCCAACCTTTATAAGCTCTTGCATCCATTACACAGCTTTGCATCCTTTTATCCACACACACATAATCAATCATTGCCTTCCTTTCATTCAGTTCACCACCCACCCTTCTCATCACTCGCCATGTATACCTGTGGATCATTTTATGCCTGAAGAGGGTATTGGCTATCACCAACCCCCTCCCACCACAAATGTCCACTAACGCACTCCCATTCTCATCTATCTCAGCAGGCACACCCTACTCACCAACTATTCCATCCACCTTCACATTCCCAACTTTACCATTCATATCACCGATCAAAAACACTCTCTCATTCCTTCCAAACTTTTCCATGCACACTTCTACATTTGTCTAGAACTCTTCTCTCACTCTTCTAGCACGATCTTGCGTTGGCGCATACACACACACAATCGCCCACATTTGTATTCCAACTTTCAACTTTACCCACACAATCCTTGACCCAACTGATCCAAACTGTCTTATGTTCTTCTTCCATCTCTTACTCACAACTATACATACTCCTTCCTTTGCCCTCTCATTCTCACCTACTCCTGCACATATACCCCATCCATACTCCCATTCTCTCACACTTTCTCCTCTCTATTTTGTTTCAGTTATTCCACATACATCCACTTTCGCACCCTTAAGCACCTGGACAATATCTCTCTCTTTCATCTCATCATTCGCTCCCCTTACATTCCACGTTCCGATAACCATGTCCTTTTTTCGGTCCTTGGTCGTCATCGTTTGGTCAGTCCTTGTCCGAGGCTTATTGTTTGTTTTTTTAGTTAGTTGTTTTCCGGGGAGGGGCACTAACCTTCCACCAACCCTTTTAGTCGCCTTTTACAAACAGTCCTTAACTACAAGTGTGCTAAATTCGATCTCGGGGACTAAAGCAGGTGTATTTTTACCACAATGCATTAGCTCTAGGTTGGTTTTGCCTGAGTTGGCAAGGATCAAAATGTTACTTTTAAGTACAAATGTTACTTCATTTTATGACTTATGACCAGCCAGCCAAATATTTTACGTATGGTACTCTCAAGTATAAATGCTGTTTTATTTTTGGGGCAATGACAAGAAGCTTACATACCATTTTAAAATATAGAGGTATAGTACAGTTTTCATTTTATATTTTAACCTGCGGCGTCCCGTCGACGTTCTTTAACGTCCACACGTTTTGTCACTGCCAATCCCGTCGACGTACATAAACGCGAAAAAATTGCAAGGTCCCTAATTTGCACAATTTTCAATTTTCGCGAGTGATTTTTGGTACGTATACACGTGACACCTTCCTCTACAAGATGCCAGGCAGGGACAATGCCTTACCCAGCATGACCTCCTCCCCCCCCCTGCATGCCATTGTCTCAGCAATTCACCTGTTATCAGTGACCTGGCCAGTATAGCCATGTCATGCCACGGTACGAAATTCAGGGCCAGAGTGATTCCCCAATCAATGACAATGTGGAGGACAAACTTTACATAGCATTAGAGGAAGAAACAGAAATGATGATCAGGAAATGTGGCAAAAAAAGGTCAGGTATTAGTGAGTGCAACAATGCTTATAAAGCCTATATTACTGCTTGAAAACCAATATACTCTCGTACTACATATAAATTTGTACCAAGTAAATAAATAAATACCGTTTATGAGTGGTGTGAAATAGTTATCCTCCCACAGAACTCGCTTTCTTTGGTGCCAGCCTGATAGAAAACCCAGTAAGGTAAGGAGGTACTCCTACCTGTATCGAGTGTTTTAAACCTCAGGTGAGCGATTTCTCTATGAATTTTCGATGTTTTCACCAAAAGTGAAGGTTTGAGCCAAAAAAAATTTTTTCCTAAAATGGTCGGGATTGGGGGGAGTCAGTGGTGGAAAAGTGGTCAGGATGAGGCGGGTTAAAATAAAAAAAACAAATAAAAATGCCAAAGGAATTGTAATATTTTGATGTAGTTAATACACTAACCCGTAAAGACCGCAAATCTTCTGGCCCCCCATATCCCAGAACCACAAAACGGGTTAAATTTTTGAGTTTTCACCAAGTTAAAATTTTTCTTACAGGTTTCAAGAGCTTGAATTTACACACCTGAAAACATATGTTTCACTCTCATATGACTTATGGTTACTGCAATACCGACCGTCAAAGAATGTCAAAAATAAAACATTGTAACCCTTCGTGTATCCTGTAGAAAAAAAAAAAAAAAAAATTGCACCAAAGTAAATTTTTGGTCTTACTGATTTGAAGAGCTTGACTTTACACACCAGAAACTGTATATTTCACTCTTATATGTCTAATGATTACTGCACAATCGACAAAAAAAAAAAAAAAAAAAAAAAAAAGTCACCCCTTGCTATGAGCTAGAATGGGATGTCCTTGAGAAATATGGAGGTGGAGGGAGTGTAGGGGGGCATCAGGAGGGGGGGGTAAAGGGAGAGAATATGACTAACACACACCCAATATGGTCTAGAAGGGGTATAGGGGGTAGTTTGGGTGGGAGGGGACACAGAAGGCAGGATTCAATAGGGCAAAGGGAGGTGGATCGATTACCTGGGGAGGGGGAGGGGGCCAGATCATGCCTCCCACCACCTGATCTCTTAGTTCCCACTGGCCAGGTCCCATATACGTCATAAAAGAGGTGGTGCTACCTACCGCCAGTTTTTGGTAGTCTCTGTACCATCGACAGCCACTGGACTTTATCTGACATTTTCCGTAACTGTCATTCGACAGCCATAGGTATTTAGGGGTTACTACTGTATATATATATATATATTTTTTAAATGGGCTACCAGCATTTTTTCACATCAGCTAATCATAAGTAGAGTTGCAAGTAATGGCCAAATATGCAATAAATTTCTGAGCAGCAAATAATTAAATTCTGTATTAATTACAGTGTATACATTTTACTGAAGACTGACAGAAGAAATGACTAGAGGGGGCCCCCCCCCAAAGGGGGTAATCACACCAGCCATGAGCCGATACATATTTAGAGTGGCTCGGAATATGACCTTGACCCACTTTCACCAATAATGAGCTCGTAAGAGATTTTCATCCCTACTACACACCTGTATAAGTTGTGATGCTCTCTAGGGTGGTTGCAAAGTTATCGTAGCAACAGACACACAGTGCTGGCCTACTTTCACCAATTACAAACTCGTAGGAGATTTTTATCCCTACTACACACCTCTAAAATTTTGTGATGATATCTTGAGCGGTTGCAAAGTTATCATGCTCACACACAGAGACACAGACAAACTGAAAACAATACCTGTAGGAGATTTTCATCCCTACTACACACCTGTAAAATTTTGTGATGATATTTTGAGAGGTGCAGAAATGTAGAAGTGAAAGCAGAAAGATATGTGATGGTGTGAAGGATTTAGGTGGTAGATTATTAAACCATGGGGATGAAGTGAGGACCAGATGGAAAGAATATTTTGAAAGCCTGATGAATGGGAATAGACAGAGCAGAGCAGCTGTAAACATGATTGGTTTTGGGGGTGTGCCGAGAAGGAATGCAGTGCCAGGAAACGTGACACTCGCACAGGTGATGAACTCTATGAAGCGGCTGGGGTTGATGAGGTGTATGCAGAGATGATTAAGAGCAGTACAGAGAGGGGAATGAAGTGCTTGCTGGAGATATGTAAGAGGGCATGTACTGGTGAAACTGTGCCAGCAGAGTGGAAAAAGTCTGTGATTTTACCCCAGTACAAAAATAAAGGTGAGCAAAGTGAGTGCAAGAATTATCATAGTATACATTTCCTGAGTGTGCTTTAGAAGGTATATGGAAGAATTATTATAGAGAAAGTAAGAGAGATATCAGAAGTCCTAGTGAGTGATGAACAGAGTGGCTTTAGGAGTGGCAGAGGATATGCTGGTCAAATATCTGCAGTGAGACAGACAGCAGAGAAGGCTTGTGAGAAAGACCTTAAGGTGTTTATGGCATTCATGGATCTGGAAAATGCATACAACAAAGTGGACAGAGAAGGACTGTGGAAAGTTTTGCACATGTACGGTGTAGATGGTAAGCTGCTAGGTGCTGTCAAGAGTTTTTATGATGGTAGTGAAACATGTGTAAGGGTTAATGGGCATCTAAGTCAATGCTGCATGATCAGTGTGGGCGTGCAACAAGGTTGAATGATGTCCCCAGGGTTGTTCAATATATATATGGATGGCATGATGGAAGACGTATAAACACGAGTAAAGGAGAGAGGGATGGCGTTGGTAACGAATGGTGATGGATGGTATATCTCAGTTTCTCAAATTTGTTGTATGCTGATGATGCAGTACTGCTTGCAAATACCGGACAAGAACTTGGCAGGCTTGTGCAGAGTTCTGCTGATGTCTGTGAGCATCGTGCCTTGAAAGTAAATATAGAAAAAGTAAAGTGACGGTAATCAAGAGAGAAGGTGACTCCCAGTGCGATGTTATAGTGAATGGAGAAAGACTGGAATTGGTGAGGGTGTTCAAATATCTAGGTACAGTGATAAAAAAAGAGAGGAAAATGTGCAAAAGAAGATGAAAGTAGAGTGACACAAGGAAGAAAAGTAGCTGGTGCAATGAAGGCCTTGATAAGAAACAGAGGCTTGAGTGTTGCAGCAGCACAAGGCTTACATGAAGAAGTGTTAATGCCAACTTTAACATATGGATGTGAGACTATGGTGTGGCATGAAAATGAAAAGTCAAGAGTAACAGCAGCAGAGATGGGACTGCTGAGGAATATATGGGGAGTACAGAGGGTGGATAGGATACAAAATAATGTGATTCGTGAAAGATAAGGAGTGAGGAAGTCGGTGGACACCAGAATCAAAGAAAGTGTACTGAGATGGTATGGTCATGTGGAGAGAATGGATAACAATAGGGTGGTGAAAAAGGTATATCTGAGCGAATTTGAAGGAGGAAGGAGGCGAGGTAGGCCAAGGAGAAGGTGGAGAGATATGGTGGATGAGTGTGTGAGGAAGAGAGGTTTGGAAGTCAGTTAGGCTAGGGAACTGAGAAGAGATCGTGCTGGCTGGATGAATGTTGTGAGGAGAAGTGCATGATCAGGGATTTGGCACCCCTTTTTAACGTGGAAGTGTCCGGATCGACTTTATCGGATACGTTCATGTTTTGGAAGTTGGTGAGGCTAGGACAAGAGATCGAGCTGGCTAGATGAATGTTGTGAGGTGAAGTGCATGATCAGGGATTTGGCACCCCTTTTTAACTTGGCAGCGTCTGGACTGACTCTATCAGATACGTTTATGTGAAGCTGCAAAACATGGTGAATGTTTTTGGTGTATCCGATGCAGCCAGGATTCAGGGGGCTTGAATGATGAGTGAATGGAAATGTGGCCCATTGGACTGGGCAACATAGGACTGTCTGGACATTGCTACTCCTCACCCTGCCCTAGGGTGGGAAAGGAGGTCCGGATGATCATGATGATATATTTTGAGCAGCTGTGAAGACACACAGACCTTGACTTACTTTCACCAAGTTCAAACTTGTGATCCATTTTTTTTCCCTACTACACACCTGTAAAATTTTGTGATGATATCTTGAGCAGTTGCGAAGTTATTATGCTAACAAATACACACACACACACACACACACACACACACACACACACACACACACACACACACATTTTGAAAACAATACCGGCTCTGCTATCAGGGCTGGTAAAAAGAAACTTAATTTCTGCTCACAACTCTATTCTTTCCTATTCCTTCAGCCTATGGGTGACTTTACACTGAGTGACAAGCCAAATGGTTTCCTGTACACCAGGAAACCATTTACTACGCTGGGTGGTAACCATATGACCAAATTATGGCGCCTAGTGGTTTGGTGGGTAATTAAGGCGCTCCAATTGGATTGAGCCGGTGAAGGTTTATATCCAAAGGGTGGTTGGGGATTACTGCTCATGTAATGCCACTCAGGGATGAGTGAGGCTGGTCACTCTCATCTAAAATGTCAGGACCAACTTGTCTGGCCCTGGGCTCCTACGCTATTCATGAGGCAACGTAGGATTGGATGATGGATGGATGGATGGAGTTCTCGTACCATCAAAAGTAAACATTAAGCGTAGGTGAACACCGACTGCCTGTGTGTGTGTGTGTGTGTGTGTGTGTGTACCATCTGACTTGCAAGTTTATGCCTGTCTCCATTACATAAAGCTGCTGTGTAGGTACTGTACTTGTTTCAAGTTTCTTTCTAACCACAATGGTATAATATTACAACAATGATATAATATTAGGTTCTAAATATTCCATATGTTTTTTCAAGCATTTTACCATTTACAACAGTCAATAGAATGTGGAATATGAATATATCTTTGAAAAATAATTACAGCCTTTGTTCACGCCTAAAATGGTAGAGAAATATGTGCTAGCATACAGTATAGGGCCACCGGGTAAAACAAACATTTATACATTTTTCATCATTATACAGCCGATTCTGATACGATTCTGATTATTGGATAATTTTCCTCTTCCAATACCGATATTAACTAGCTTTTGCTTGCTGATTTACAGCACTAAATATAATTATATTTTACTTCCTCAAAAAGATCCAAAATCTTTGTGAATGAACACACTTACTCCTACAAAAATGTACAGTATATGTTAATATTTTTACAGCCCGAGAACAAAAGAAAGCTACACCTTTTGGCTATCTGACATAACCAGAGAATATTTGGTCTCCGTATATATGGCCTGTTCCGTAATGAAAGGTATATACCGTACCTTCAGCACAGGGGAAATATTTTATTAAGTCAAAGCCGGGAGGGGGAGTAGGGGTGTGCGGGCCAGGTTTCCTGAGAGGGTTGACTCTCTTAAGCAACAGTCATGTGTAAAACTGCTTTCATGTGCATCTGCCTTCAATCACACAACTACCAAACATTTCACACTTAAATCAGTGTGAAGTTACTGGGTCTGGGAACATGTTTTTCCTTTTTAGTCTTGTCATCTCCTGACATTTTTACTCATCTTGGAAGACACATTTTGAATTGAAGGAGGCAGTGACTGAATCAGTAGAGAGGTAGCCTACAGTCCTAACAGACCCAGCTTCAAATCCTGGCTGGGGCAGGAAACTGTTTCAACATAAAACAGACTTTATTGATGTACCAGAAGACCCATCAACATGTAAAAATACCCCCACTAATACCAACACACCTGTCCTTTATGAGACAGTCCCAACATGCATTCAATATGGATGGTGTATGTTGGTGCCAAAATGGTGACATGGAGGGGTATGGTATGTAGGAGGACTACTGGACCTTGGGAACAGGCTGTGAAGCCTACAGTATGCTCAGTCAGATAAATTAGAAAAAAAAAAAGGAGGGGTAACCATCAATCAATTCCATATGAAAGACTTTACCTAAGGATAATTAAACTCAACTGGAGATAACAAGAATAAACTAAAGAACACCACTGGATTCAAGGAGTTAATCTTCAATTGTATAAGACACTATTTGTACAGTGTCATTATATGGAGGGTATATGTTCCACAAAATCATGCAACTGGCACTGTAAACAGGAGAGAATCAGTAAACCAGCTTTCCTAGTAGCAAATGAACTTAATATGCATTTCTTTTTACTTGCTATGGACATACAAAAATATATTCAGTAGACTCTCGATTTAAAGTACCTCAGTAAACTGAATATTGGATTTAATGGCCACCACAATAGCCCTAGGATTTCTGTCAGCTATACTGAACAAAATCTGTTAAATGGGACATGATACATGTACAGTATTTCCTATCCCTTTTACTCCAACCTGGCCTGGCATTGCCCTTTCCCCATTGTGATTGCTGTGCTCTAATAACATACTATAGAAATACTGCACTAGTCTTGAAGAAGTGCTGTGATAAATGTGAAATAAGCTGCAAAAGGGCAAAATTATGGGTCATATTAGTGTAAAATGGGTACAGTTTTCATTTTTAATACCAGAATAGGCTACTACGTATACTCATTTATTTTCAAACATAAGCTTGAAATCCCACCTGGGGGGGGGGGGTGCATCATAATAGATTATCAGCTTTGTCAGATCAGGCTTTCCCCCAATTAGTCTGTTATAGTGGGGGTCATCTGTAATTAAATAAGTAAGTAGTGTAACCTACATACATTAGCCTTCACACAAACAGCTAACATGGATTTTACAGGCAAATGAAAGTGAAAATCAAACTGACAAAAACAAGAGAAACACAAGTCTGTGATAACTAACTACTGTGGAAACCTGTTTACCCTGTAATCTCCTTTGTAAATAGCTTTCTAGATGTGTATCATCACACATACTTTTTCAATCCACTTCTATCCTTTGTCATTTCTTCTGCTTCATCATCCTCCACATGTTTATTTCTTGCTATATCCTGATGATTTTCATCAGTGTATGACAGACTATTTGAACTGGACGGGATAGAGACACACCTAATTAACCTCTTCACTACTTAATGATACATCCTAACCTTTGTTACCTTATCTAAAGATATCTCCTTAATTCACCTCTTTACTACCTGATGGTGAGCGAGACTAGCAAAGAGAGTGTATGTGAGGGAAGTGGAGGCAGGGGTGTGAGCTGGGGAGAGGGCAGTGACATGGCGGGGTACAGGTCAACATGGAAGTGATTTGTTCGTGGCCTCCCCTTACAGGATTAAGGAATCTGGCAATATATAGACAGACTGATGAATAAAAGATACAGTACATCCTTAATCAACATCTTCACTACCTAAACTGGTTTATCTGGCAATGGCTAAAATAAACTATAAAATTACATCATCTGATGGAGTTTACTTGTCATATCAGTTTGTCCTAAGCTTAATCATGATGTAAAAAGAACACCCGTTATACCTGACAACATTAATCCCATCAGTCCAGTGATGTACTTTTCCACTTTATTTCTGCTTCTTATAAGTCATGTTGAGCTTAGGAGAGACATCAAACTAGAGTCAAGTCGCCTATGGCATGGACTTCCATGCTGTGGTTTTCTACGACACGGCAAGGTGCCTGAACCAAAAAAAAAAAGAACCACGCATATAAAATACCTATGGCATGGCGGCATGGCAAGGTTTGAAACGCTCAGGCAAATTCCCCTGGTGATCGGCGTGCTCCCCTGTTTGTAAGCAAAGAAGATGGTGACCACTTCAGCTCCATACTACAAGTGCTCCAACTGTGGACTTTTTTCTCTCTTATGAGGAGGTTGAACTTAACCAAATTCATTGTGTTAAGTAATGAAACATTAAAGATTCTTTGAGTATTGTGACTAGTTTATAAGTTTGTTTTTAAAACTGGTATGAACTGGTTAGTGACGAAGCACCTATCTCTGAGCTAAGACGAAGTATAATGCCTCCCATCATCATCATCATGTATATGAGAATGATTATTAATGAGTTAAATGTGAGTTTTGTTGATACTTGAGCATACAAACTTCAGCTGATCAGCTGACTGACCAAAACATTAAAGATGGCGGAGAATGCCTGGTCCAGCACTGACTGAAGGAGTTTATTTGATGAAGTTTGTATGCTCAAGTGTCAACAAAACTCACATTTAACACATTAATAATCATTCTTATACAGTATACAGTACGTGATGATGATGACGGGGGGCATTGTACTTCGTCTTAGCTCAGAGAGAGGTGCTTCGTCACTAACCAGTTCATACCAGTTTTATAAACGACTGTATTATGCCTGTAGACACAAGGCTGATCACCCTCCTGTTTTTTTGTGCCTGTTGTTACGAGTAATACATGCATTTACTCATTGCTTGATTGTGTGCCTGTGTAAAGTGGGGGCAAATGGGGAGAAGTGAGGTGAGAAGGGGGACTTTGGGCAAACATCCAGAAGAAAATTCCATTTTTCCTACAAGTTTAGTTATTACTATGGCACAGTTTTCTATGGCGTGGGATTGTTCCAGAACCAATTACCTGCGCCTTAGGCGACTTGACTGTACAGCAGTTAGATACAGCCTAAATTAACCCCCACTACTAGATATCCATCCTACATCGAACAGAACCATATGGAGACAGCATGAATAAAACAGAAAATGTCACCAGCCTGATGGGCAAACACATTCTTATATTTCTCAGTCATTCTTTGGGACATTTTTATTTTACTTTATTTCTGTCACACACAATCCTTGTTAGGAGTAGCCCACCCCCCCTTTTACTTTTTTTTTTCCTTAAGTCCACTCTGAAGTTTACAAAAACTTCTATCTAAAGTTCTATTGCTTCCAAATAAGCTGATTTCCCAGTTATCCTAAATTCCTGAGGCAGGTGTATGTACAAAACTAGCAGAGGTACTCAGTGTTGCCAGGACAAAAAGGTGACAACTCTAATCCTATCTGTTCTAGTTCAATCTTTCTTTCTACTCCAGAAAGACCATGTACCTCTTATGCTTCTGAACAGGAACTATAACAGGTCCAGGAACTTTCTAATTCAGCATTCGCAGACTAATGCACAGTATTTGTGCCCGCTTGTTTACTATTACCAGTGACCTCAAATGGCCTTGGAGGTCAACCTCACATAGCCTATGTCCGACTGGAGTTCATGTGAGTCTCCATGCCGAAAATGGGGCTGCTGGGTCCAGTCGTTCAAGTGTGTATTAACGGCGACCTCAAATAACCTCTGACCAGTGACCTTAAATGATCTTGAAGATCAACCTCACATAGCCATGTCCAAACTGAAGGTCATGTGAGTCTCCTTGCTGAAAATTTGGCTGTTGGGGTATGCGGCGCTGCCTTGGCCAAAAAGGCGAATACTCTACCAGTGACCTCAAATGACCCAGATCTGAATTTTGACTCCCCTAAAACTATCTTTAGTTACCCTGATTCAGAATATATATGGGTCTGGGGGTCTCTGGCAATTGGTTTGGGCATGACTGATGGACAAACAAACAACATGGCTCTTTTATATACAGTAGATGATATTTTAAAATTATCCCTGGAAGCCTGGCTGTACTACCAAACAATTCTATCCAACTTGGGGAAGATGTCATGTAGTTCAGGATGTCTCTTACAAGCCTGAATAAAATCATCTGGTGAAAAAAAAATAAATAAATAAATAAAGGGTTAACCTCAACATAAAACTGCACCAAGATGCAACTCACCATCTACAGGAGAATCAATAGGCATGCTGGTTAGTGTTCCCTCTGAATCATCCTCAGCTGCGAGTTTGTTCAGTCTTTTTTCCTCAAACTCCAGTCTCTTGGCAACTTCATGAAGCTGTTGTGAAGCTGAAGGAGGTCGATGTGACATTACGATGTGATGCGAGGTTGGCAACTGTGATGCGAGGGATGGATGAGAGGTTTGGAGAGAGTACTGTGAGGCTGGAATGCTCTGTGAGGTTGTGAGGGATTGTTGGGAAGTTGACAAGGAGTAATGTGAGGTTGATACAGAGGTAGGGAGTTGTAAGGAAGTTGATAATGATGTATGTGAGAGTGTGACAGAAGGCTGTGAGGAGACTGAAAGTTGTGGAGTGGTACTTGATGACTGTGAGACTGATGGCTGACTCTCCTTAAAGGTTGGAATACACACAGGATCTGAAAAACAGACAAATATTAATGCTACATATTGTATCACCTGGCACTTATGAGGAAGGGCCTACACGTGGTGGTACTGTGTACTCTGGAGGAAGAGGTACAGCATCCACACGGGAGTCAAACCTACTGTCACATTTCCCTGCACCTCACAATGCCGAAGGACCTTGGTTCGATCCTAGTGAGGCACTGTTTACCACAAAGGAGTGCCTACATGATGTACTTACTGTACTATACCTGAAAGACAACCCCACAGAAGCTGCTGCTTACCTGTGGTTGACAGGTCTGCTCAGCCAAACTGACCAGGGTCAAGCAACAAAAATGACAACATTATCAGCAACTTCCATACAATATTTACAGCAGGCCCTCATTTTATGATGAATCGATATACAATGAATCTCTAATATGGTGAATTAGGGCCTTTTTCGATATATGATTGCATTTTTGCTTGTATGATTATTATGATCTCATAGGAAGGAACATTTCAAAGACCCCCGGACAAATTGTCTGACATACAGAATACCATCCATTAAATGGGAAAAATCACATGGACCTTCCACATGACTCTGGGCCCACCAGACACTTTTTGCCTCTAAATCTTTGTGTACTAAATGCGAATAAAGTCGAGCCGAGTACTATTCGTTAGTGGGACCAACTTGACTATAGTTCTACACCGTGGAAAAACTTTTGGTCACTAGGACTTAATTCGACCATCATCAAGGAGGTTGCAAATGCACACTCAAGGTTATACGACTCGCCTGTGGGGTGTGGCACCACCGTGAAGAGTGAGGCCAACACTGCACCTACCTGCCTGATGGACTGCCTCACTCCTGTATGTTCAGGCTCAGAAACAACTATTATAGTTAAGTTACATATACGCAAATGGTATATATGAACCACAAAGAAGTGAAAATTAAAGTGATACAGAACAGAATAAAATATTTGGTGGTAAAATATGGAAAACATGTGAAGTATGACAGCTTAACTGGTGAGCCATGTAAACACCAATTAGCAGACTGTCATGCTGATGGATTTGTCTACTAATAATTGCACTGAAATGATTTACTAATGTGTTTATGGAAGTCATAAATTTTGTCATGAGAGTCACAATGGTACTTTAGCACGCATAAGACAATGTGTTAGGCCTGCCCTACTGTACAGTGCACTGTGGCTGTGGCACCAGGAATGCTAAGCAGGACATTATGGTAGTGGCACTTGGAATGTGAAACAGTCTAATAACATTGTCTGGAGGCTTTTATCATGCATTCATTCATTTATCATCCAATCCTACGTTGCCACATGAGGAGTGTAGAAACCCGGGCTAGGCAAATTGGTCCCGTCATTGAAGATGAGAGTGACCAGCCTCACTCATCCCTGAGTGGCATTACGTGACCAATAAACCCCAACCACCCCTTGGATATAAACCTTCATTGGCTCATTCCAATTGGGGTGCCGTAATTACCCACTAAACCACCAGGCGCCAAAATTTGGTTATATGGTTACCAACCAGCGTTGTAAATGGTTTCCTGGTGTACAGGAAACCATTTGGCTTGTCACTCAGTGTAGAGTCACCCACAGGCAGAAGGAAGAGGAAAGAATGAAGGAAAGAAAGACAGAAGAGGAAGTGTAATGTCACCTGTAGGCAGGAGGACACGGAAAGAATGAAGGATAGAAAGGCAGAAGATGGAAGGAAAGAAGGATGGAGGAAAGGAAAGGGCAAACACCCGAATGCAGTACTACACTGACTGAGTGGATGGTAAGTGCCCTCACCTACCACATTGCAGGCATTTATCATAATCATTATACAATATTATTATTATTATTGTTATTATTATTAATACTGTATTATTATTTTCATCCATTCAATCCTACGTTACCCCATGAGGAGCATAGGAGCCCAGGGCTAGGCAAGTTGGTCCTGACATTTACTCATCCCTGAGTGGCATTACGTGAACAATAAACCCCAACCACCTCTTGGATATAAACCTTCACCGGCTCAATCCGATTGGAGCGCCGTAATTACCCACTAAACCACCAGGCGCCAAATTTTGGTTATACAGTTACCACCCAGCGTAGTAAATGGTTTCCTTGTGTACAGGAAACCATTTGACTTGTCACTCAGTGTAGAGTCATCCACAGGCAGAAGAAAGAGGAAAGAATGAAGGAAAGAAAGACAGAAGAGGGAGTATAAAGCCACCCGAAGGCAGAAGGACGAGGAAATAATGAAGGAAAGAAAAACAGAAGAAGATGAGAGAAAAGAAGGATGGAGGAGAGGAATTATTATTATTATCACTTTTATTATTACCTGCCCAGGACCCCAACCAATCTGGCAGATTCGCATGGCCATGTGGAATGTGAGAAGTGTGAATGAAGTAAGCAAGAGAGTGGATGTGGTGAATATGTTCAAGAATGCGAGATATTCCATGACGGCACTGTGTGGAACAAAGATGAAAGGGTGTGGAGCGGAGGAGTGGGAGAGAGTGAAACGTGTACGACTGGGCATGAATGGGCGAGGAAGATGCAAGGGTGTTAATTTGTTTACGAATGAGGCATGGCAGAGTGGAATGAGAGATTACAAATGTGTCAGGTCAAGATGTATCTATGTAAGTTCAAGTATGAGAAGGTGAAAGTGGCAGTGACTGCAGCATATGCTCAGTGTGATGACAGGTGTGAGTGAGAGAAAGACAGCTTTTGGGATGAGTTGGATGAAACAGTGGAAGGAATGCTCTGAGGCTATAACGTGACTGTAATGGGTGACATGAATGGAAAAGTTGACACTGGTCCTGAGAATGACATAACAGGTTGTAATGGAGTATCTGGAGAACAGGAAAATGGGAAGTGACTGAAGGATACATGTCAGTAAAGGAGGTTGTGCATTTGTAACTTGAATTTCAAACACAAAAATGCACAAAAATATACATGGTATAGAGGGAACGGGGATCATGTTGAAAGGAGCCTGACTGATTACATGCTCGTAGAGAAATTGATGCTGAGGATGGTTGCTGATACGAGAGCCATGAGAGGACAATATGGAGGTCCATCAGATCGTATGATTGTGGTAGGCAAGATCAAGCTGAGAAGAGTGAGGTGTACCAGGAGAGAGAGGAGCAGTCATGGAGAATGACTGAAAGTCAAGATGCTGAGGATCAAAGAAATGGCAGATGAATACAGGACCAAAGTAGAGGAGTTGGAAACAGTGAATTGGAATGAAATGGAGCTAGACAGCCTGTGGAATGCATATAGGGACTGCTTAGTTAGGAATGCTAAAGTGGTGTGTGGTGTGGCAAGAGTAACAGCAAAGAAGAAAGGTAAAGCATGGTGGGATTGAAGAGGTTAAGAGAGCAGTGGAGGAAATGAGGAAGATGTGGCTAGAGTTGTTACAGGACAGGGGTTCAACTGAAATAACTGAATAAACTGAGATCAAGAAGCACATAAAAAGACTAGTGAAGAGGAAAATGGAGGATGTAAATGACAATCTAGGAAGAAAAATGAACGCAAATTACTCTGAAAATAGGAAGTTATTCTGGAAAGAGATGTGGAAATGTAGAAGTGACAGCAGAAAGAATTGTGAAAGTGTGAAGATGATAAGTGGTAGATTATTAACCCATGGGGACGAAGTATGGACCAGATGGAAAGATTATTTTGAAGGCCTGATGAATGGGAATGGAGAGAGCAGGGCAGCTGTAAATGTGATTGTTTTTGAGGGTATGCAAAGAAGGAATGCTGTGCCAGGAAACGTGACACCCGAACAGGTGACAAACTCTGTGATGTGACTGAAAAATGGGAAAGCGGCAGGGGTTGATGAGGTGTATGCAGAGATGATTAAGAGTAGCAGAGAGAGAGGAATGAAGTGCTTGTTGGAGATATGTAAGAAGGCATGTACTGGTGAAACTGAGCCAGCAGAGTGGAAAAAGGCTGTGACTGTATCCCTGTACAAAAATAAAGGTGAGCAAAGTGAGTGCAAGAAGTATCGTGGCATAAGTTTACTGAGTGTTGTAGGGAGGTATATGGAAGAATTATTATAGAGAGAGTAAGAGTGATATCAGAAGTCCTAGTGAGTGGTGAACAGGGTGGCTTTAGCACTGGCAGTGGATGTATGGATCAAATATCTGCATTGAGACAGACAGTGGAGAAGGCTTGTGAGAAGGACTGTAAAGTGTTTATGGCATTTATTGATCTGGAAAGAGCATACAACAAAGTAGACAGAGAAGGATTGTGGAAGGTTTTGCGCAAGTACGATGTAGATGGTACGCTGCTAGGTGTCGTCAATAGACTTTATGACGATAGTGAGGCATATGTAGGGGTAAATGGGCATCTAAGTGAATGGTTCACGATCAATGTGGGCATGCGACAAGGTTGTGTGAAGTCCCCATGGTTGTTCAACATAATATAATATGGATGTGGTGATCACCACCACCACCATCATCATCATCATCATCATCATTATCATCATCATCCGGACCTCCTTTCCCACCCTAGGGCAGGGTGAGGAGTAGCAATGTCCAGACAGCTCATGTTTGCCAAGTCCAATGGGCCACACTTCCATTCACTCATCATTAAAGACCCCCAAATCCTGGCTCTATCTGATTCGCCAAAAACATTCACCACATTCTACAGCTTCATGTAAATGTATCCGACAGAGTCAATCCAGACGTTGTCATGTTTAAAAGGGGTGCCAAATCCGTGATTATGCACTTCTCACAACATTCATCCAGCCAGCTCGATCTCTTGTCAGTTGCCTAGCCTCACCAACTTCCATATCTCTCTTCCTCACACATTCATCCACCACATCCCTCCACTTTCTCCTTGGCCTACCTCGCCTCCTCCCTCCTTCATATTCACTCAGTTATACCTTTGTCACCACTCTATTGTTATCCATTCTCTCCACATGACCAAATCATCTCAGCACACTCTCTTCGATCCTGGCGTCCACGGACTCCTCACTCCACATCTTTCATGAATCACATTATTTCGTATCCTATCCACTCTCTGTACTCCACATACATTCCTCAGCAGTCCCATCTCCACTGCTCTCACTCTTGACTTTTCATTTTCATGTCACACCATAGTCTCACATCCATATGTTAAAGATGGCATATGAGAGAAGTTTAAACACAAGCAATGGAGAGAGGGATGGAGTTGGTAATGAATGGTGATGGATGGAATATCTGAAATCTGTATGCTGATGATGCAGTGCTACTTGCAAAAACTGGACAAGACTTTGCTACTCTAGTGCAGAGTTTTGCTGATGTATGTGGGCATTGTGCCTTGAGAATAAATGCAGAAAAGTATAAAAGTGATCGTAATCGAGAGAGAAGGTGACTCTCAGTGTGATATCACAGTGAATGGAGAGAGACTGGAATTGGTGTGTTACAATACCTAGGTACAGTGACAGAAAAAGAGAGGAAAATGTGCAAAAGAAGTGGAAAGTAGAGTGACACAAGGAAGGAAGGTAGCTGGTGCTATGAAGGCTTCATAAGAAACAGAGGCTTGAGTGTTGCAGCTGCATGAGGCTTACATAAAGGGGTGTTAGTGCCAACTTTAACATATGGATGTGAGATGATGGTGTGGCACAAAAATGAAAAGTCAAGAGTGAGAGCAGTGGAGATGGGACTGCTGAGGAATGTATGTGAAGTACAGAGACTGGATAGGATACAAACTAATGCTATTCATGAAAGATGCAAAGTGAGGAACTCCGTGGACACTAGAATCAAAGAGAATGTACTGAGATGGTATGGTCATGTGGAGAAAATAGATAACAATAGAGGGGCAAAAAAGGTATATCTGAGCAAATCTGAAGGAGGGAGGAGGCGAGGTAGGCCAAGAAGAAGGTGGAGGGATATGGTGGAAGAGTGTGTGGGGAAGAGAGATATGGAAGTCGGTGAGCCTATGGGACTGATAAGATATATAGCTGGATGGATGAATGTTGTGAGAAGAAGTGCATGATCGGGGATTTGGCACCCTTTATTAACGTGACAGGATTCGGACTGACTCTACCGGATACGTTTATGTGAAGTTACAGAAAGTGGTGAAAGTTTTTGGTGTATCAGATAGAACCAGGATCCTGGGGGCTTGAATGATGAATGAATGGAAGTGTGGCCCATTGGAGTGGGCAAACTTGGGCTGTCTGGACGTTGCTACTCCTCATCCTGCCCTAGGGTAGGAAAGGAGGTTCAGATGATGATCGATCTATCTATCTATCTATCTATTGCCAGATGCCTTAATCCCGTAAGGGGTGGCCACAAACAAATCGCCTCCATGTTGCCACGTCCCCTGCCATTTCACTGCCCTGCTCCCAGCTCACACCCTCCTCTTTCATATACTTCTTCACTCCATTCCTCCATCTCATCCTTGGCCTCCCTCTCCCTCTCCCTTCCACCTCAATCACATACACTCTCCTCATCAGTCTCTCACTCACCATCCTCTTCAAATGGCCAAACCACCTCAATGCGTTTCTCTTAACGCTTCCTGTCATGTCCACCTCCACACCGGAACGCTCCTTCACTTCCTCATATGTCAGTCTGTCACTCCACGTGACTCCACATGCTCCTCTCAAATAACTCATATCCACTGCTCTCATCTTGACTTCTGTCCCTTCAACAAGGTCTAAGCTTCACTTCCATATGTTTGAGTTGGTACACAATACTGTCAAGTACTAACGTTTTCACTTCCATTCTCACTTCCCTGTTTCTTATCAATGGTTTCAAGGAACCAGCAACCTTTCTTCCTTGCTGTATCCTTTCAAGCACTTCACCCTCTAAACTTCCATCCTTACTCAACACATTACCCAAGTACTTAAACGCACTCAGATGATGCTGATAATATATACCGCATGTACTGGTGGCCCTCCACATTCGCAGGAGTTAGGGGACACAGACCCCCGAGAATGTGGAATTTCCGCGAATGTTTGGTGCACCCTCCCATAAATGCCAGTCCAGACTGCTTGAACTTCAGCTATGTTCACCACAATAAGGCATATAAAACACTTGTTTATCAGTGTACAGTACAGTATTATTATTTATACCATTTGATTATTATAGTGAATGTATAACAGAGTACAGTACCACAATGGTAGTGAAAACAGTTTAAAAACCGTTGGTGCGATCTGGACTAATGTCTGATATATTGGAAAAAGTCTGGGTTAGCAGCGGGAAGTCCAGATGCTGCTTTTCTTTGGAATGGCTTGGGCCTAAATATATATATATATATATACATATATATATATATATACATTATACCGGTATACTGTATATACAATCGACCCTCGATTTGGCGGACCCCTATTTCCCGGATTTTGGATTTCCTGGACACAGGCTGGGGCCGGACAATATTATCAAATGCCGGACAAATGCCTGTACAGTGAGTCCTTGATATACAAAAGGGATAGGGACCAAAAAAAACTTTCGTAATTTGAAATTTCGTATGATGGAACGATTTTCCCCAATGAAATATACATATATGTGGGGGGATGCATCCTAGGACCCCCTCAGACCCCCACCTAAACTTCACCCCCCCCCATTAAGAAGTAAGCAATACTTGCATACAACTGTAGAGAAGGAGGTGGCCATATTCTTGTACATCTTCTTTTTCTTCATCACAGTCCCAATGGTGGAAACATACGCCCAATCTCCGAGACCCTCTGCCCCTCCTCATGGGGTCTTATAATTTCCAATTTCCTTTCCAGAATTTGAGTACGGTGCTGGTGCTTCTTTGCAGCGGGCTCCCCCAATGCTGAGATGGTGCAGGGCGCTTGGGAGGCATGGCGAAACAATACGAAAAGGTAAAGGGCTGTGAAAACATCCTCACATACAGCGAGACTGTGAGGAGAGGAGGGACGTGGACTCAACTGAGAACCGCGGAAAAATTGGTTTACCAGAGAGGGGTTAGTTCATTTTCTCTCGGCAAGCGAATACAGCGCTATGCCCCGCGCCCATTTTGAATTTTTCATACAGTATTCCATTAACTCCTTCATAGCTGAGGGCCTTGAGCAACACTTCACTGTTTCGGTGTCAATGACGTTGAGTTAGGGTATTATAAAAAACTGCGAACAATTACGGGAAGGGAATGAAGGTCACTGGTGTGTGCACATGACCCTACTCTACCATCCCATCAGTCAGGCGTTCTCTTCACTCCATATGTATTCGCCGATGTTTACATGTTTATGTTATATGCGCCCTAATTTTGAGTAAGTTTCTTTCAGCAAGAGAACATAATTTACCATCCTCAAAATAGTCAGAAAAATAATGAAGACAAACTAGAGAAATACGAACTGAATTGGTAAGGTCTTTAGGCTGTATGCTTACACAAAAAATTATGGGTTTTACAATTTTAAGAGACGATATGGAACAAAAATGTTTGCTAATCAGAAAAAAATTACTCTTTCGTCCCACATGTTCTCGTAGGTTAGCATTCAGTTCCACATTCTTCGTTCAGTATCACTCTTCCCAATATATTTCGGACCGACTGAGCACAGTTATTTCTGCTCCTCAGAGTTAGTGTACATTTACTGCTCATTCTTTTGTTTGTTCTTATGTGTATGTGTGAAAGAGAGAGGACTGGTACAAACAATAATGTATTCCAATATCGCTTTCATAGCTGCTGGCCCTGAACAACGCCTTACTGTACTGGTGTCAGTGACGTTGAGTTAGGGTGAGCTATAAAAAACTGCGAGCAATTATGGGAAGGGAATGAGGGTCACTGGTGTGTTTACACATCCCTACTCTGCCACCTCAAGCAGTCTGGTGTTCACAGTTCACTTCGTCCCAGATGTTTTCGGCCGATGTATACATGCTGATGTAACACGCATCCTAATTTTATTAATTCTTACACGAATCATATAGTCTCACCAATCTAAAACCAAGGTTTGGGTGGAGTCTAGCCGGGGATTTCCCGGCATACAGCGTTGCCTTGTTTCCTATACTCTCATTGGCTAGTGGCTGACCTGACACCGTTAGAGTTCGTCCGCTCCCATCTCGCCACCTGGCCTGACATGACTTCACCCACTTCTGTGTGTGTGTGTGTGTGTGTAAAGACAAACTAGTTTAAGTTATAAATATAATCAAAATAATCAATTTAAAAGTCGCATTCTCTCTCTCTCATATAATTTATGATTTTTTACCTGGTTATAGCCTTTAAATTACACTCTACATATTAAAACTTAGACTTTCTTTCCACCACCCAAGAGGTAAAAGTCACGGCGCATTTTTTTTTTTTTTTTTTTTTTTTTTTTTTTTTTTTTTTTTAAAGAGGTTTCCCCGATAGGCCTATTCCTCTTCTCTTACAGCATGTAAGAAATTATCATGAATCCTCCTCATCAGAAGAGGTGAGAGTGATTTTCTTGGGAGACGTAAACTCTGGAGAGTTGTTTTCTTCATTATCTCTTGCTTCTCTGCGTATTGCTTCAATCCTGCTCTTGCTAAGTCCTGTTGCTGCAGCTGTTCGATGAATTGCCCTTGACACATCATCGAAAATTCCTCCATACTGCTTCTCTTGCAGAAAATACTGGCTTACGTTGAAGGCCATTTCTTTGGCTTGACTATGTAGATGCGAGCGAGTTGGCGTAGCTGCCATTGTGTCTGCATCAACATAGAAAGTGAATAGTGGAAGCACCTGACAGAAGCTTAAATCTCCCTCCAATGGATTAACTCCCAGTATGGGCCTGGTGTTGCCGCTCGTGAGTGTTTTAACTTATTTATTTCTATTAAGAAAATAGCGTATGTTCTACTGAGTCCTTCAAATTATATTATAAACGTAATTGTTACATTACTTACCCAACTTAGAACTACCGTGAAAGTCGGTAAAAGTAACTACATTTTTTTCAGCACCACTGTAAAATATGTATGACACATTTCTTTATTGATGTACAAGAGCCATATGCATTACACGTTTACCTTCCTTTTATATGCTAGAATACTGTACTTACCTTTATATTGTATTAGTATGTGTGTACCTATCTGTGATGCCTATTACATATATAACAGAATCTACTCATCGCTCGTTTAGGAAGTATGGCATGGCTGCACCCAGTGCCAGACCCCACCCAAACCTGGGTTTAAGATTGGTGAGACTATAGTAAATCACAGGATGGGTTTGGGGGGGGAGGGAAGCCAGGTGTGTCAGACGAGTCTTTTCACATATGTAAGAAAAAGAAATTGATTTTAGAACTTTGAAAAAATGGTCCCAAGGCCGACCACAGGAGCACGCAAATATCTGAACCCACAGCCATTGAGGGGGCTAAACATACGTTTTACTTTAAGCAGTAAAAGCACCTTACCAAATCAGTTCTTCCTGATAGTCTGTTATATTTTTCAGATTATTTCTGGGCTGGTAAATACAGTAAACGTTTCTTATTAAATCTGTTTCCCCATCATTTTTAGATGTTCTGGCGTGACAACTTTTGTTTATTTCGTTAACATCATGGCGGAAAGTACTGTTCTTCCCTAAGTGTTTAACTAAACCTGGCCTAACCGAGCTTATCTGTACCTTATTTAATAAATTTAACCTAACCTAACCTCCAGTTGGGAAATTGGGAAACGATATCCACCTTAGAGCATGCTGAGTTTCTTCCACTGCGCTGGAAATGATCGTAGGGGACAGTGACGATAATAATGGGGAGGAAATTTTTCAGCAAGAAAAAGCAATTTGCCAAACTGAAAGTTGTCACAAAATTACAGAAACAAGCTGGAGGATTATGAACTGAATTGGTAAGGTCTTTCTGCTGCTTCAAGTGTACAATGAAAGACACAAGTATCTTCCCAAAGTCTGACGAACATCTCGTGGAAAAATAGAACCATTTGAAACATGCACTAGTAGAAACAGGGTTTTCATTGTATTTTGCCTGGAGTAAATTTTCTTCAGACTGAACTGGGAAGATAGTTGCGTCTTTCATTGTACATTTACCGGTAAATAAATCAATCTAACAGTATTTGTGTTTTGTTTCTGCCATATTAATCATGATTTCAGACTATTCAGGCACTTCTTCACATCATATAGTCTGGATAATCGGGCTATCTCTGCATTTCCTTTCGTATCGAGTATCGATTTTCTTATCATCGAAACGGATATTTTCGTACTGTGGAATTTGTCCTATATTAATTGATTTCGTACCATCGAAAATTCGTACTTCGGGTTTTCATATTTCAAGGACTCACTGTACAAGTCCGGGATTCTGACAAAAGTCCGGCCATTATTCTCTCATATAAAACTATAAGCAGTCTGCTGCACAACACAGTACAGTATAATTTTAGCACGGTTTTGACTCGATAAAGTCCATTTGTAACACACAAGAAGATATTTTCATACATGAAATGCATCTTGGCCACCAACCTGCTTCACCCCACCAGTTCCTAACTAGTGGCAATATCCCATCTGCCACTTACCTTTCTCAAATGCCACTATAAACAGTTTATTGCATAACAGTAAAATTTCAGGAAGGTTTGGACACAATAAAATTCATAGGTAATAAAAAAAATATGAATTTTCTTACGGACAAAGTCAATGAGATCCATTCCTACTCACTTAGCTCACCCAACTCGGTGCGACTAATACCGAATCGACACTTTTCACTGGAAAATGTTAATTTTTTTATTGCCAAAGTGGCTCATACACACCTAATGATCTGAAATCCGCTTAAAAAAAAAAAATTGTACTTAATATAACTTAATTTAAAAGTCAGGTTAAAAAAATGCATCAGTGTTGGCAGATATTTCCCCTTCAGCTCGTCAGCACGCCTTGACAGACTTCTGTTTTGCATAAATATTTGAGTACAAAAAATGTATCTGCATTGTAAATCGATATTTATTATAAAACTAAAGTCTGTCAAGGCGGGTTGTTAGGCTAGAGGCAAAACACTTCTGCTAACTAAGAAATTTTTGCTCTGAATCCTGATTTTCTATTATAATTAAATTATGCACAAACTTTTGACTGAATTTTAAATACTTAGGTGTGCAAACCTATATGGTGATAAAGATTAAAATCATCATCATCATCATCAAATATTTTCCAATTAAAATTGCCGATTCTGTCCAAGATCGAGATCACATTCAATGACAGTATCTTGATCAGCTGATTAGTGGTTGACCAATGTTAGCAGATATTTCCCCTTCAGATTGTCAGCATGCCTTGACAGACTTCTTCATTCATTCACTGCCAGATGCCATGTATCCCAAACCATAAATATTTATTTTGAGTACAAAAAATGTATCTGCATTGTAAATCGATATTTATTACAAAACAAAAATCTGTCAAGGCGGGTTGTTAGGCTAGAGGCAAAACACTTCTGCTAACTAAGAAGTTTTTGCTCTGAATCCTGAGTTTCTATTACTAATTAAATTAAGCACAAACTTTTGACTGAATTTCAAATAAATTAGGTGTGCAAACCTATATGGTGATAAAGATTAAAATATGTTCCAATTAAAACTGCCGATTCTGCCCAAGATCAAGATCACATACGATGATTGTTTGTATCTAGATCAGCTGATTAGTGGTTGGCCAATGTTAGCAGATATTTCCCCTTCAGATCATCAGGACACCCTGACAGACTTCTATTTTGCATAAATATTTATTTTGAGTACAAAAAAATGTATCTGCATTGTAAATCGATATTTATTACAAAACAAAAGTCTGTCAAGGCGAGTTGTTAGGCTAGAGGCAAAACACTTCTGCTAACTAAGAAATTTTCGCTCAGAATCCTGATTTTCTATTAATAATTAAATTAAGCAGGGAAGAAAGGTTGTTGGTACACTGGAAGCAGTGATGAGAAATAGGGAGGTGAGTATGGAAGTTAAGAAGTCACTGCATGATGGTATTGTGATCCCTACCCTGAAGTATGGAAGCGAGGCATGGACCTTGCAAGAGGGGAACAAGTCAAGAGTGAGAGCAGTGGAAATGAGTTACTTGAGAGGAGCATATGGAGTGACGTGGAGGGACAGGTTGACGAATGAAGAAGTGAAGGAACGTTGTGGGGTAGATGTGGATGTGGTTGAAAAGATTAGGAGAAATACACTGAGGTGGTTTGGACATGTGGAGAGAATGGAGAATGAAAGACTGACTAAGAGGGTGTATGTAGGTGAGGTGGAGGGAGGGAGAGGGAGGGGTAGACCAAGGATGAGGTGGAGGGATGGAGATGAGAGGTATATGAGGGAGGGGGGGGTGAGTTGGGGGGAGGGGAGTCAAATGGTGGGTGACAGAGTGACTTGGAGGCGTTTTGTCTGCGGCCACCCTTTGCGGGATTAGGGCGTCGGGCTATAGATAGATATAGAGATAGACAAATTTTTGACTGACTTTCAAATAAATTAGGTGTGCAAACCTATATGGTGATAAAGATTAAAATATTTTCCAATCAAAATTGCCAACTCGGTCCAAAATTGCGTGTTTGTATCTCGGTCAGCTGATTAGTGGTTGGCTGACCTTGTGGTGCTCCATTCCTTGTTCATTTTCCTCTTTTTCCTCAGCTTTCTGATCGTCTATCATACTCTCCACAGTCTCGTCAATAACTGTCTAAACAACCATTCTTAGGGATGCAGCTAGCAAAATACAGCTATTGTGTCAGTTATTATTATTGTTATTGCATCAGTATTATCATTTTATGTACTGTGTATGTTAGTTATGTTGGTATAAGTAACCTACATTCCAGAAAGCTCAAGATTACCGGAATAATTCCCAGACAATATTGGAGAATTCAGACAAAGTATGGTAATAGGCCAGGGAATGGTATGAGGGGCCGGACATGTGCCATTCCCAGACTGGTCTACCCCCCTTTTAGTCCGGCAAATTGAGGGTCGAGTGTACACACACACACACACACACACACACACATATATATATATATATATATATATATATATATATTGTGTGTGTGTGTAATATAAATGTTAATACAAATTCCATAATTAGTACAGACAGGTATGGTGCCAATTATTGCACAGATCACAAGGTTACCTTGAGACAGCTTAAGCAAAGCTGCAGAGGCAGTAGTGGTGGCTAATGTGATTGAGCTAAGTGACACGGTGGTTGTGGGGATAACTGTAGCAGAGGTGGTAAAAGTTTCGCCGCTGGTGGCTGGCATGGTGTTGGTGGTGTTAGTGGTGGCAGTGGCAGTGGTGGGGGTGGCAGCTGTGGCTGAGAGGGCAGCAAAAGGGGCAGTGATGGGGCCAGGAGTGAGGCGAACCACCACTAACTGTTGGTATTCATTACTGGTTGCTGGACTCGACTGCATTGAACCACTGCTGCCCTATGGTTGAAAGGAATGTTCATCATTATTAATAACACTGTCTACCTATCTATCTATCTATAATCAGATGCCATAATCCCATAAGGGGTGGCCGTTTGTCATTAGTTAGTGGTTTTACGGAGAGGAGCACTAACTCTCCACCAGCCCACTTGATGACACGATGGGAACATGTGTGGGTTGATTATATGGTTACCTCCCAGCATTGTAAATGGTTTCCTGGCTTACAGGAAATCATCTGACTTGTCATTCAATGTAAAGCTGACTGAAAAGGAAAGAAGAGTAGTAAAAAGTGACAGGAAAGATGGGAAAAATAGGAAGATATAGGGCAGATACAGAAAAAGAATTTCATATGTGAAGGAAGAAGTGGTCAGCACTACATTAAGTGAGTGGATGATGGTCACCACCACCTACCACAGTAATATTAACATCATGGTAACCAAAGCACTTATCATCATCATCATCATCATCATCATCTGGAACTCCTTTCCCACCCTAGGGCAGGGTGAAGAGTAGCAACATCCAGACAGCCCAAATTTGTCCAGTCCAATGGGCCACGCTTCCATTCACTCATCATTCAAGCCACCGGAATCCTGGCTCTATCTCATACACGTTCTGTGGCTTCACATAAACGTATCCGATAGAGTCAATCCAGATACAGTCTTGTTAGAGAGGAGTGCCAAATCCCTGATCATGCGCTTCTCTTCACAATATTCATCCAGCCAGCTCGATCTCTTGTCAGTCCCCTAGCCTCACCAACTTCCAAACCTCTCTTCCTCACACAGTCATTGTCAAAAAATTATCATGGCCAGAATCAACATTTTAATTTTTATTTCAAAGGGATAGGTATGATCCTATGCAAAAACATAATTACAGAAGCAATAAACAAAGTGAAACATCATCACTGTCAACATCATCATCGGAAGTAACGGTACCATAACTCAGTTTTTCATTATTTCAAATATGTGGGTAGGGTCTAATGTACAAACACAAATATAGGAGCTATGAGCAGCAGTGGCCATTAAAACTGGTCCTACATCTATGACCCAATCATCACTAAACCAAATCTTCTGCTATTGCAAATCGGATGGATGGTACACAGAAATATGAAATGGTAAACATATTGTTATGCTGAAGTTATCAGCAGTGACTAGTGACACAGGCCACACATCCAATTAATCAATGCTGGGAACGGTACTAATGAAAAGTAACGGCGCTCCCATTCCCGTTACTAGCTCAAAAAAGTAGTGGCGTTACTGGTCTCGCTACTTGATACGAAATGTAGCGGCGCTCCCGCTACTTTGGATAAGAAAAAGGTGGACGAAGGAAAGATTAACAACAATCTGTGATATAGCAATACACTATATACTGTTTTCAATAACATTAGTCAGTATGAGTGGTTATGTTGTGTACTAGTAATCTCAGTATATACTTATATTGAGAAAAAAAAAAAAAAATCATATACATGTCGGTGTCACTTTAATGAAGCTTAGAGCTGAAGGTACAGGAGAAAGCTGTTTACTGTATAATGTAACAAAAGTTCTTTTACTTTGTTGCCTAGTATACCTACTGAAAGTAACATACGTAAATAAAAGGCAAAAAAAAAATGTGGCCTACCATTGATACAAATTATATAGATTTATTATATTATCAATGGTAGGCTACCTATTTAAGATATGTATGAAAACGAAAGTGAAAATGAACTGGGGCTTTCTTTTAAAGTCTGTTTAAACAATAGAAATGTTTTTTTTTTTCCGTTACTTTAAACTGAAAGGTAACATACTGTTACGAAATAATAACGTAGTGAGTAAGAATTAGTCTGAAAGAGAGAGTGGGGGAAAGAGCAGGAGTTAGAGATGGGGATAGTTAGAGGTGTGTGTGTGTGTGTGTGTGTGTGTGTGTGTGTGTGTGTGTGTGTGTGTGTGTGTGTGTGTGTGTGTGTGTGTGTTGCCTACATCTAGCTAACATCCTTATTAATCATAACTTAATTTAAATGATAGATAATTAAGTAGCAAATTCCTGTCTAATTATTGCACATTACTAATAAATAATAATAAACTATTGATGTAATGTAGAACAAACATCATTAATTGACAAAATTGAAAAAATTATTATTTTTTGTCATTAATAAATACAACCAAACCGTCGGCATATCTGTACGTACTCACTAACTCAGGACCTATATTCCTTACGTGAGTAGCGAGGAGCGCGGTAATGCATGAGTACAGCCAAAAAGTAGCGGCGCTCTCAGTTTCGCTACTGACTAAAAAAAGTAATGGCATTACCACCATTGCTATTAAAATAATAGCGGCATTATTCCCAGCTTTCCAATCAATCACTCAAGCCCTGGAGTATAAAAGAACAGTTCGATCAGCAGCAGCAGCATTATCTATCTATCTATTTATCTATTGCCAGACGCCTCAATCCCGTTCGGGGTGGCCACAAACAAATCGCCTCCACGTCGCCCTGTCCCCCGCCATTTCACTGCCCCGCTCCAAACTCACACCCCCCTCTCATATACCTCTCCACCCCATCCCTCCATCTCATCCTCGGTCTCCCCCTCCCTCTTCCCCCCTCCACCTCACTCACATATACTCTCCTCGTCAGTCTTTCACCCTCCATCCTCTCCACATGGCCAAACCACCTCAGTGTATTCCTCCTAACTCTTCCTATCACATCCACCTCCACACCACAATGCTCCATTATATACTCATTTGCCAGCCTGTCTCTCCATGTGACTCCACAGGCTCCTCTTAAATAACTCATTTCCACTGCTCTCACTCTTGACTTGTGTCCTTCTAGCAATGTCCAAGCTTCACTTCCATATGCTAGAGTTGGTATCACAATACTGTCATGTAGTAACTTTTTCACTTCCATGCTCCCTTCTCTGCTTCTTATCACTGCTTTCAAGGAACCAGCAACCTTTCTTCCCTGCTGGACCCATTCAAGCACTTCACCCTCCAAACCTCCATCCTTACTCATCACACTACCCAAGTACTTAAACGTACTCACATTTTCCAATTCCTCACCATCCAACCTTGCTGTACATTCACTGACTTCACCTCTCTCAAAGACCATCACTTTACTCTTCCCTACATCCACCTTTAGATTCTGTTTCTTACATACTCTCCCAAACTCATCCACCAAGCCTTGCAGCTCTCCTTCGTCTTCACTCAACAACACAGTATCATCTGCAAACAACAGTACAGGGAGTTTCCAAACACTACCCTCTCTCACCAAGGCCACTCCAACATCCACTACCCTACCTTGTACCTCTTTTATTACCCCATCCATGTACAGATTAAACAGCCATGGAGACATGACACATCCCTGTTTCAACCCAACCTTCAAAGAGAAAAATTCACTTAGTTCACCATCCACACGCACTGCAGCCTTAGCACCATCATACATACTCTTCACAGCATTCAACAACTTCCCATCTACTCCATATATTCTTAATACTTTCCACAATCCTTGTCTATCCACCCTGTCATATGCTTTCTCCAAATCCATGAAAGCTGCATAAAACTTCTTTCCCTTCTCTAGAAATTTTTCCACTAAAGATCTAAGAATGAATATCCGATCTACACAACCTCTTCCCTTCCTAAAGGGTCCCTGTTCTTCTCCAACTAATTCCTCTGTTCTTTCTCTAACTCTGTCAATAAGTATCCTACCATACACTTTTCCTATTATACTAAGAAGACAAATGCCCCTATGATTACCACACACTTCTTTTTCCCCTTTTCCTTTGTACAAGGGAATAATTATACCTGACTTCCAATCCTCCGGGACTCTACCTTCCTCCCAGGCCAATCTGCACATTTTCCACATCCATTCTACTACTATCTCTCCTCCATGCTTCAGTATTTCACCACACACTCCATCAATTCCTGGGGCTTTCCGCGATTTAACTTTCTCCACAACTTCTATCCTACTGATTTCTTCCTGTCTTCTCACCTCCCTCATTCTCCCAGCCATTCCCCAGCCACTTGTACTTGCATTACTTCCATCCTCTATATTCAACAATTCCTTAAAGTGTTCTCTCCATCTGCTCACTTTTTCTCCCTTCTCCACTAGTAATCTACCATTTTTATCTTTCACTTCCCTGCTAACTTCACTTCCACCCTGTCTTACTTTTTTCACCTCTTTCCAGAACATTTTCTTACAGTCCCTCCACTTTATACTCAAGTTCCTTCCAAATTCCTCATCCACTCTCTTCTTACTCTCTCTTACTAATCTTTTCACCTCTCTCTTTCTTTCTACATATAACTCTCTCTTCCACCTCTCAACTTCTTCCACGTCCCTATTTCTCATCCATTCATTGTATGCTTTCTTCTTTTGTGCCACAGCCTGTCTCACCTCTTCATTCCACCACGCTGTTCCTTCCACACCCCTCCGTCTTCTCTTCCTTCCACTCACCACATCACATGCTGCATATATTTCTTCTGTGAATATCCTACACACACCTTCCACGTCCCCCATCTGCTCCAATTCATATTTGCCCAATTGTTCCTCCACTTCTCTCTTATACTCTGCCTTTTTCTCATCCTCTTGTAACCTTTCCATTCGCCTTACAAATACTCCTTCTTCCCGTCCCTCCCTTCTTCGATTTCTCCATCTAAATTGGATCTTGATTCTGGTCACCATCAAGTAGTGGTCAGAAAGTCAACTCCCCCAACCTCTATAAGCTCTTGCATCCATTACACATTTTCGCATCCTTTCATCCACACACACATAATCAATCATTGCCTTCCTTTCATTCAGTTCACCACTCACCCTTCTCATCACTCGCCATGTATATCTGTGGATCATTTTGTGCCTGAAGAGGATATTGGCTATCACCAACCCTCTCCCAGCACAAATGTCCACTAACGCACTGCCATTCTCATCTATCTCAGCAGGCACACCCCACTCCCCAACTATTCCATCCACCTTCACATTCCCTACTTTACCATTCATATCACCAATCAAAAACACTCTCTCATTCCTTCCAAACTTTTCCATGCATACTTCCACATTTGTCCAGAACTCTTCTCTCATTCTGCTTGCACGATCTTGGGTTGGCGCACACACACACACACACAATCGCCCACATTTGTATTCCAACTTTCAATCTTGCCCACACAATCCTTGACCCAACTGATCCATACTCCCTTATGCTCTTCTTCTATCTCCCACTATTTCAAATGGCACATTATCATCTCTCAATATTTCAAATGGGTGGGTGAGATCCAGTCATGATGTTGTTGTGGCCCCTGACCCATCTGCATACGAAAAGAAAGTAAAAACTAAAACTACAGTACCGTACTGTATTAACCCCTAAAACGCGGCTGTGTACGCGCGATCCCCCCCCTGTGGCGGGGTTGTAGCGGGGTCGGAGTACCTGTGGAAAAATATTTGCCAAAAATCATAGATTAACCCTAGAGCATTAAAATTTTTATGGCATATATTACTTACATTCAGCTATCTCCTGAGCCACATGTTGAGCCTTCGTTGACTACCAAAGGACTTGTGAAGACTTGCAAAGTTGGGTAACAAAGTCTTCACTCTCACACCTCCAGAAACCCGGTTTTCTTTCTACCACAGCCTCAGTCTGTCACAGTACACTTTATACAACAACGTAAAGGTAGTTAGGAATCCGTATTTGTACAATAAGCACTGAAAATAAGGCTAAAATCAACGGAGCGTACGACCGACATGCACTGTGGCGGCGGTTTTCCCATCACTCAACAAACATTTCCATTTTCACAGCTAAAAACATGTATACTACATTATTTTCAATCATATTACTTCCCAAAAGATCACCACGGCGCGCTTTTTATTCTGCCTTACGTCCGCCACTTTATTCTCGTTCCTGTCGGCCGCTTGCACTGACTGGGAAGAGCTAGAACTCGCCATAATCTCACTTTCAAAGCCTGCAGTAAACTGACACTAAACAGAGGCAAAAGCTAGTGTTACAACTGGGGAAACAAGCGTTTCCTAGTAGCATAAACTGCTTGTGAGAGGAGATCGCAGATTTACAGTTCTGAGCGCTCAGAGCGCTGCCATGTATCACAGCCAGGCTGGCCGGGCCGTGGTAGGGGGGGTACGGGGGGAAAACGCGATATTTGGCAACAACTGAGGTCAGTAGTACAAAGGTAAAGTATGCTAGTTGTAGCTAGAGGATGGTGGTACTGATAGACAATACCAGCTGGAGCCTGCTTGCCCGCGGTTATTCAAAATATACTAAAATCACAAACGCGACGACCCGCCGTCCTGCCCTTATGGCCGAGCGTCGCAAACGCGACGATCAGCGTTTTAGGGGTTAATATGGTATGTCCAACGAAATGGACCATACATCCATTCATTTATAATCCAATCCCGGGCTCCTACGCTCCTCATGGAGCAACATAGGATTAAATGATGGATGGATGGATCTTCAAAATTCTCAGTTCCAACAATGGTCTTACAGTTCAGGGACCCTGGGCAGGAGAGTCACATGGGGACCTCCAACATAAATTGTGATTTTCATATACATTAAAATTCAAATAGCATTTCTACAGTCCAGATTCTAAAATATTTTTACTTAACTGTAATGTAAAGTGAAAGAATCTATCTAGCTATAACCAGATGCCTCAATCCCGTAAGAAGTTGCTACAAACAAATCACCTCCATGTTGTCCTGTCCCCTGCCACTTTGCTGCCTTTCCCCTCGCTAACACACCCCTCTCTCATATGCCTCTCCACTCCATCCCTCCACCTCATCTTTGGTCTTCCCCTCCCTCTCTTCCTTTCCAACTCACATACACTCTCCTCATTAGTCTCTCACTCTCCAACCTCTCAACATGACCAAACTTTTATTAATATGGTGTTATGATACTAACCAACTTTGGGGGCCCCCTTTACTGAGGGGGAACCCTGGGCAATTGCCCAATTTGTCCACCCCTAAAGCCATTGCTACTAAGCTCCACTCGGTCACAATAATCCACTGGTACATTTCCCTGAAGCTGTGCATCCTAAAAATGAGCTATCAGCCACTCATAAATCATCATCATCATCATCATCAGAGCTATCAGCCATTAAACTCATAAATCAACATCATCATCATCATAAACATCACCATAACACCTAATTACTGAAATATGTATTACAAGGATCTCTGACTGCACAAGTTCCTAGTTGTCCATGCATGTATTAATGAACATAAGGTAATGTATCATGTTATATGCCTCAGCTGGTTATTCAAACTGATAAAGGAGGTTATCTGGTTCAGTTGGTGATTCAGAATGGCAAGGGAGGTAGTGTGGTCATGTTTTATGGTGCAAGGGGGATATTCTCCCTCTCAATGAAGGAGAAGCTGCCTAATTTGTAAATGAGGGAGATGGCAATGGAAGAATAGTGTCTGACAGAGTAAAAGATATTTGTAAGGAGATAACATCTTGAAGGCTCATGAATAAATACTTCATTTGGTGGTTCAAACCATCAAGGAAGGTGGTTCAGTGAGTCAGTCTGTGATATTGTGTTGTCTGGTGAAGGTGACTGTGGTGAAGATGGTGGTGAAGAAAAAACCCTGGCTACAATACAACAGTTTTAGTCTGCTTTCATCACAAACTGCTTCAGTATACAATTAAGGTTGGTACACTATTAATATTCCAGACAAGTGATTACCCTGACATATACCGTAATTATCCAGAAATCTTATTTTCCACGCACTAAACCATGCCCACTTATCTCAACCCTAACCAATTCAACCCCAAACAACTGTACCCTTTATCATTTAGAGAACTATCAATCACCATTATTCATTATAATACTGACTTTTCTTCTTACTTAAGGTTGAGGTGAGTACCAAACCTCTCCAAACATAACTTGCAAGGCCTACACTAACCTGTGGGGAATTATAGGCACTCCCCGCTTCTGAAGCAGTGTCAGTGGTGGGAGTGGAGGGTGGGCCAGGTGAGGTTTCAATGGTGAGGGGTGTGGCATAGTCTGGAGGTGTTGATATGCTGCCTGCTGATGGAAGACCAACCAGCTGGTAAAGAACATAAACATTATTCAACTTAAAACTTGTCAGGACAATAAAATAAAAGCCTGTGCCAGTGCTATAAAAACATGCAGCTGAGGGGTAACAGCAACCATAAAAAAAACTTAACCCCTTCAATTATTATTATTTTTTTAATCATATTGCCCCTTGTCTCCTTAGGGAGACATAAAACCACCTCTTATTACTTGAAAGAAAAGATTTTCCACCATTAAACTGATTCTGCGACTTTGTAGAAGTGTATATTAGTGCATTATTTAGTATGAAGAGGATCCATCGATAAACAAGGAATATATGATTACATATGGGATGGGTAAGCTTAGGTTACGATAATTTTAGTTAGATTACCATAAAATAGGTTAGGTTAGGTTTGGATAAATAAGGTTGGGTTGTCATGAGGATTTTGGTTAGATTAGGAGAAATGGGCTCTGATAAATGTAATTTTGTTCAAAATGGCATTCTAAGATACCATCCATCAGTCTTTGTGCACCACAAGATGGCATCTGTCTGTCTTCGGTGCCATTAGGAATTTATCTATCTATCTATTGCCAGACGCCTTAATCCCATAAGGGGTGGCTACAAACAAATCGTCTCCATGTCACCCTGTCCCCAGCCATTTCACTGCCCTGCTCCCAGCTCACACCCCCATCTCTCATATACCTCTCCACTCCATCTCTACATCTCATCCTTGGCTTCCCTCTCCTTCCCCCCCCCCTCCACCTCACTTATATACACTCTCCTCATCAGTCTCTCACTCTCCATCCTCTCCACATGGCCAAACCACCTCTGTTTCTCCTAACGCTTCCTATCACATCCACATCCACACCACAATGTTCCTTCACATCCTCATTTGTCAGTCTCTTTCTCCATGTGACTCCGCATGCTCCTTTCAAATACAGTAACTCATTTCCATTGCTCTCACTCTTGACTTCTGTCTCTCCAACAAGGTTCAAGATTCACTTCCACATGTTAGAGCTGGTATCACAATACTGTCATGTAGTAACTTTTTCACTTCCATGCTCACTTCCCTGCTTCTTATCACTGCTTTCAAAGAACCAGCAACTTTCTTCCTTGTTGTACCCTTTCAAGCACTTCATCCTCCACACTTCCATCCTTACTCATCAAGTACTTGCATCCAAGTACTTAAATGCACTCACATTTTCCATTTCCTCCTCATCCAACCTCACTGTGCATTCAGTGACTTCACTTCTCTCAAAGACCATAACTTCACTCTTCCCTACATTCATGTTTAGATTCCGTTTCTACACACTCTCCCAAACTCATCCCCTAAGCCTTGCAGCTCCCCTTCATCTTCACTTAACAACACAGTATCATCTGCAAACAACAGTACAGGGAGTTTCCAAACAATGCCCCCTCTCATTAGGGCCACTCCAACATCCACTGCCCTACCTTGTATCTCTTTTATAACCCATCCATATACAGACTGAACAACCATTGAGACAAGACACATCCCTGTTTCAATCCAACCTTCAAGCAGAAACAATTCACTCAGTTCACTATCCAAACGCACTGCAGCCTTAGTCCCTTCATACATACTCCTCACAGCATTCAACAACTTCCCATTTACTCCACATAATCTTTATATTTTCCACATTTCCTGTCGACTCACCCGTCATATACTTTCTCCAAATTCATGAAGGCTGCATGCAATTCCTTTCCCTTCTCTAGAAACTTTTCCACCAAAGACCTAAGAAACAATATATGATCAATGCAACTTCTTCCCTTCCTCATACCTCCCTGTTCTCATCATCATCATCATCCAGACCTCTGACTTCCTTTCTCACCCTAGGGCGGGGTGAGAAGTAGCAACATCCATACAGCCAATGTTGCCCAATACAATGGGCCACGCTTCCATTCACTGATCATTCAAGCCCACGAAATCCTGGCTCCACCTGATGGGCCAAAAAAATTCCACTACATTCTGTAGTTTCACATATACCTATCTGATAGAGCCAATCTGAACACTGTCACATTAAAAAGAGGTGCCAAATCCCTGGTCATGCACTTCTTTGCACAAAGTTCATCCAGCCAGCTCAGTCTCTAGTCAGTTCCTTAGCATCATCAACTTCCATACCTCTCTTCCTCACACACTCATCCACCATATCCCTCCACCTTCTTCTTTGTCCACCTTACCCCCTCCCTCCATCAAATTGGCTCAGATATACCTTTTTTACCACTCAATCGTTATCCATTCTCTCCACATCACCAAACCATTTCAGTACACTCTTTCTGATTCTGGTGTCCACAGATTTCCTCACTCCACATCTTTCATGAATCACATTATTTCATATCCTATCCCCTCTCTGTACTCCACTCCACATACATTCCTCAGAAGTCCCATCTCCACTGCTCTTAAGCCTGACTTTTCATTTTCATGCCACACCAGTCTCACACACTTTATGTTAGAGTTTGGCACTAACACTCCTTCATGTAAGTCTCACACAACGGCAACACTCAAGCCTCTGTTTCTTATCAAGACCTTCATAGCACCAGCTACTTTCCTTCTTTGCGTCACTCCACTTTCCACTTCTTTTGCACTTTTTCCTCTCTTTTCTATCACTGTACCTAGGTATTTGAGCTCTCTCACCAATTCCAGTCTCTCTCCAATCACTGCACCATCACACTGGGAGTCACCTTCTCTCTCAATAACCATCACTTTATTCTCTTCTACATTTGCTCTCAAGACAAGATGCTCACAGGCATCTACAAAACTCTGTATTAGTCTCCCAGGCTCTTGTCCAGTATCTGCAACTAGCACTGCATCATCAGGATACAACAATTTTGAGATATTCCATCCATCACCATTCATTATCAATGTTAACCCACTCTCCATTACTCGTGTTTTTACTTATCTAATCCGTCATGCATATACTGTATATATTGAACAACCATGGGGACATCACACAACCTTGTCGCGTGCCCACACTGATCGTGAACCATTCACTTAGATGCCCATTTACCCTTACACATGCCTCACTACCATCATAAAAACTCCTGACAGTACCTAGCAGCTTACCATCTACACCATGCCTGTGCAAAACCTTCCACAATCCTTCTCTGTCTATTTTGTCATATGCTTTTTCCAGATCCATAAATGCAATAAACACCTTATTTCCTTCTCACAAGCATTCTCCACTATCTGTCTCACTGCAAATATTGATCCACACATCCTCTGCCACTTTTAAAGCCACCCTGTTTGTCACTCACAAGGACTTTTGATATCTCCCTCACTTTCTCTATAATAATTCTTCCATATACCTTCCCTACAACACTCAATAGACTTATGCCATGATAATTCTTGCACTCACTTTGCTTACCTTTATATTTGTACTGGGGAACAATCCCTGCCTTTTTCCACTCTACTGGCATAGTTTCACTCACAGATGCCTTCTGACGTATCTCTAACAAGCACTTCATTCCACCCTCCCCACTACACTTACTCATCTCTGCATACACCTCATCAACCCCAACTGCTTTCCCATTTTTCAGCTGTTTCACAGCATTCTTCATCTCTGCAAGTGTCATGTTTGCTGGCACTGAATTCCTTCTCTGTACACCCCCAAAACCAATCATGTTAACAGTCACTTTGCTCTCTCCATTCCCATTCATCAGACAGTCAAAATATTCTTTCCATCTGGTCCTTACTCCATCCCCGTGGGTTACTAATCTACCACTTACATCCAGCTCACTTTCACATTGCTTTCCACTGTCACTTCTACATTTCCACACCTCTTTCCAGAATAACCTCCTATTTTCAGAGTAATTTAAATTCATTTTTCTTCCTAGATCATCAGCTACCTCCTCCTTTTTGCTCCTCACTAGTCCCTATACGTGCTTCTTGCTCTCAATATATTCAGTTCTTATTTTAATAGAAACCCTGTCCTTGAACCACTCTAGCCACTTCCTCTTTTCCTCCACTGCTCTCTTAACCTTTTCATCCCACCATGCAGAACCTTTCTTCTTTGTTGTTAGTCTTGCCACACCACACACCATTTTAGCATTCCTAACAAGCAATCTCTACATGCATTCCACAACCTGTCCAGATCCATTTAATTCCAATTCACTGATTTTAACTCCTTCTCTACTTTGGTCCTGTATTCATCTGCCATTTCTTTGATCCTCAGCTTCTCAACTTCAGTCTCTCTCCCTGACTGCTCCTCTCTCGCTTGGTCCACCTCACTTCTCTCAGCTTGATCTTGCATACCTCAATCATACGATCTGACAAACCTCCATGTCGTCCTCTCATGGTCCTCGTATCAGCAACACTTCCCAGCATCGATTTCTCTACGAGCATGTAATCAACCAGGCTCCTTTTAACACAATCTCCATTCCCTCCATACCATGTATATTTATGTGCATCTTTGTGTTTGAAATATGAATTACAAATACATAACCTCCTTTCCCGACATATATCCTTCAGTCACTTCCCATTATCATTCTCTCCTGGTACTCCATTACTACCCATTATATCATTCACAGGACCAGTACCTACTCTCCCACTCATGTCACCCATTATAAACACTTTATAATTTCTGGGCATTTCTCCTACTACTTCATCTATCTCATCCCAAAACCTGTCTTTCTCTCTCTCACTCCCGTCATCATGTGGTGCACACACTACAGTCACTGCCACTTTCACCTTCTCAAACTTGAACTTGGCATACATACATCTTGAGCTGACACATTTGTAGTGTCTCATTCCACTCTGCCACATTTCATTCATCAACAAAGCAACTCCTTTCTTGCATCTTCTTCACCCATTCATGACCGACCTTACACATTTTACATCCTCCCACTCCTCCACTTCACACCCTTTCATCTATGTTTCACATAATGCTATCATGGCATATCTCGCACTCTTGAACACATTCACAACTTCCACCCTCTTGCTCTCCTCATTCACACCTCTCACATTCCACATGGCCATGCTCCCTGTTCTTCATCAATTAATTCCTCTGTTACTTCCCTGACTCTGTCAATAAGCATCCTGCCATACACTTTTCCTATTACACTAAGAAGACAAATGCCCCTATGATACCACACAATTCTTTTTCCCCTTTTCCTTTGTACGGTACTTCCAATCCTTTTTTTTTTATCCCACCTCGTGGTGTGCAAAAAACAATGGGAAAAAAAGCTTTTTTTTTTCTTAGTTTTTGTTTATTATAAACTTGAAGATAAACATCCAGGGCATCATCTGATGAAAAGAAAAAAAAATCTCTCTCTCTTCATCTCTGCATAGGGCCATGTGTAAGTTTACATATGGGTGTAGTCTCCATCTATCTATCTATCTATCTAAAGCCCGACGCCCTAATCCCGCAGTGCGTGGCAGCAGACAAAACGCCTCTAAGTCGCTCTGTCACTCACCATTTGACTACCCTCCCCCTAACTCACTCCCCCCTCCCTCATATACCTCTCAACTCCATCCCTCCACCTCATCCTCGGTCTTCCCCTCCCTCTCCCTCCCTCCACCTCACCTACATACACCCTCTTAGTCAGTCTTTCATTCTCCATTCTCTCCACATGTCCAAACCACCTAAGTGTACTTCTCCTAATCTTCTCAATCACATCCATATCCACCCCACAACGTTCTTTCACTTCTTCATTCGTCAACCTGTCCCTCCATGTCACTCCACATGCTCCTCTCAAGTAGCTCATTTCCACTGCTCTCACTCTTGACTTGTTCCCCTCTTGCAAGGTCCATTCCCCCTGGGGGTAGGGGGGTTTCAAGAATACTCCCCCAGTATCCCTGCTTGTCATATGAGGCGACTAAAAGGGTTGGTGGTGGGTTAATGCCCCACCCGGTAAAAAGAACTAACTAAACAAGCAAATAAAGCACCTCAGACCAGGACGGACCATGGGAATAGTGAAAAAATGAAAAAAGTAAAAAATAAATAAAAAACAATTTTTTTTGTTTTTATATACTATAAACTTGAAGATAAACATCAAGGGCATCATCTGATGAAAAGAAAAAAAACTCTCTCTCTCCGTCTTTGAGTAGCGCCATGCGTAAGTTTGTGTAGGGGTTGAGTTGTTTACGGTGATGCACGGCCAGCACTGCCTGAGCTGTGGCTCGCAATGCGACGCTACCCAGCCTGAGCTGTGGCTCGCAATCCACGGGTTAAGATGAGAGTGATCAGTCTCACTCATCCCTGAACGGCATTACGTGAGCAATAAACCCCAACCATCCCTTGGATGTAAACCTTCACCGGTTCAATCCGAATGGAGCGCCGTAATTACCCACTTAACCACCAGGCACCAAAATTTGGTTATATGGTTACCACCCAGTGTAGTAAATGGTTTCCTAGTGTACAGGAAACCATTTGGCTTGTCACTCAGTGTAAAGCTACCCACAGGAAGAAGGAAGAGGAAAGAATGATGGAAAGAAAGACAGAAGAAGGAGAATAAAGTCACCCGTAGGCAAAAGGACGAGGAAAAAATGAAGGAAAGAAAGACAGAAAAGGATGGAAGGAAAGAGGGATGGAGAAGAGGAAAGGGCAGACACCCAAGAGCAGCACTACCATCAAGTGAGTGGATGATATGCGCCCCCACCTACTACTAAACATCCACTTCCTAAACTGGAAAAAAAAAAAATTATAATAAAAAATAAAAAAAAAATAAAATAAAATAACCAAGTGAAATACGACACAAGTCTTTTCTGCTCAGCAAACGTGCTCCTGGACACTACTTCGTTGCCATCAATAATTATGCACTCTCACCAACCTCTGAATACCTCCACAATAATAAAACTGTAATAAAAAAATAAATGTAGCAATTGTATATACCGATACACACTAAACAAAAAGCAAATTAAAACGTTTTACAACTGAAGTTCAATATGGCGAGGTTGTTGGGAACAAAGCATACAGCTGTCTCTACCCTCTTCTCTCAGTAACTCACTCACTGATAGTGCCGTCTGCCTTGCAACATCAGAAATTAACAGAGCATTTTTAACTGCCCACAATTTACTAAAAGCAGTCATTCTCCTCAAAACATATCGAATACAGCGAAAACATTTAAACAGTCACTGTTTTGCCTTTGTAACACTGCTGTCTCCCAGTTGCCATACCACTGTATGGTAAGTGACCGCTCTAAGGATAGTGCAAGAGAAATACAGCCCCATTTTCAAACATCAGAACATAATTCTGCATTGGAAATGCCAAGGCGAATATCAGATAGAGAGCCAGATAAATAAAATTATAGATAGATGGGTATCGAGACATTCATTCAACCACCCAACTCCCCTACACACAATACTTCTCATTAAATGTTATATCAAAATCGTACGTCACAACCTCCATTTTCTACCAGTTTCAGCCTAAAGGTTAGGTAAGCGAGGGAGAGCCTTCTTTCTTATCCTGTTTATTCTAACAGTTTAGTCAAAGAAGCTGCCACACATGAGCTAACCTACTGCAGTGATTCTCTTATTACAATATTAGTAATGCAAATGGTTTTATTGAGCACATGCAATTGGCGAAACTTTTCAAACAATGGCAATTGATTCAGCCCATAACCCTTTCTGTGCATGATGTTTTCTGAATGGATAAAACCATCTGGCGAGCAAGAATAAAGTACCCTATAAAATACATTACTGGGCTGAAGGACTATGATAAACGGTTTATCACCGTGCCTGGACTTTTCCCACTCCCTCATTAAGTAGTCTACACCTACTCTACACTAACACCCACACCCACACATACACGCAATGGGTTGCATTCACTTTTACCGATTATGATAGCTTTGCTAGGCCAACAATGAGGCAGACGTTGAACAGGATTGTTAACTCTGATCACCAGTGAGTCAGAGGGCGAATAGGATCGATTGCTCTTATTGCTTTGTCAGCTGTACATACAACAAAAATGGCAGATGCTGCAATGAATGCCCATCTGGTACTTGTAATTTCAACTATTGGATTAATTATCTACTCAGTAAATTTTATCCCACTTTCATAACATAGTACTGTAAGTGACTGAACCCTGATTGGCTTCAACAGTACAGTACTAAAGTACATCAGTCACGGCTGAAAAACATATTGTAGCCGTAATTTCAGGCAGTACTGTTTTATGTTACAATTGTTTTTCCTGTTTTTCTCTACCAGTAATATAGGACTGTCTCCTTTTACAGTACTCTTGTCCTGAATGAAACAAAATACTAGTGAGAGAAGCCAGCCTAACAAGGGTGATTGAATTTCTATATGGGACAGACGTCTTTTATAAGGACTCAGCAGTCTCGCTACCCAATCTCTCTCCAATATGATTGCCTTGCTTGTTAGTGAGTGGATGGCAAGTGAAGTGATCATGATAGCTTTTCAGAAGGCTAGCAGGCAGTTCACCAGCGATCATGTTAACTTCCAACTGGGTGAACGCTAGATGCTAAACTGCTAAATTGCTAAACCACTAAAATGTAATTTCAGGCAGTGTTGTTTAATATTGCAACTGTTTTTCCCATTTTTCACTATTAGTAATATAAGACTGTTTCCTTCTATGGTATTCTCGTCTCAAATGAAACAAAATATACGTAAGAGATGCCATCCTAACAAGGGTTATTGAATTTCCATATGGGACAGATGTTTGTTATAATGAATCAGCAGTCATGCTAGCCAACATCTCCAATATGATTTCCTTGCTAGTTAGCGAGTGGATGGCAAGTGATCATGATTGCTTTTCTGAAGGTTAGCAGGGAGTTCACCAGTGAATGTTAACTTTCGTGAGTACAGTAGGGTGAATGCTTGGCGCTAAACTGCTAAACCACTAAAATGCTGTACTGTAATTACAGGCAGTATTGATTAATGTTGCAACTGTTTTCCCCGTTTTTCCCTAAAAGTAATATAAGACTGTTTCCTTCTATGAGATTTTTGTCTCGCATGAAAGAAAATATCAGTAAGAGAAGCCAGTTTAACAAGGGTAATCCATGTGGGACTGACGTCTGTTATGATGACTCTGCAGTCATGAGGGCCAACATCTCCAGTATGATTCCCTTACTAGTTAGTGAGTGGATGGCAAGCAAAGTCATCATGAATGAATTTCAGAGGGGTAGCAGGGAGTTCAGTGATCATGTCTGCGTGTAAGAGTAGGGTCTATGCTAGATGCTAAGTTGCTAAAATGCTATACCGCTAAACCCCTTGACCAGTCCATTGGACAGTTGTAAACAAACCCTGAGTGTTCTGTCCTTCAACTTGGGTGTTTCTAATAATAAAATATGAGTATAAACACAAGTGAACGTAATTTTTACAATAAATCAAAGGTCTTTATACTCTAGAAAATACTTGTAACTACCAAGCACTGATATGATCATCTGTATACGAGATTCTTCCAAATGGAGCCAAGCGAACCCTGTCTAGTCTGGTCTCCAGGACGTATGGGGATATTTGAAGGTAATTTTGAGACAAAAAAGTACGTCTTATACCCCACGAAATACGTTCATTCTACATGGTGAAGTCAGGGTACACATGGTAGGCATAAAACTCTCTCTCTGTCATAATGTCCAGTTGAGCACCAATGCACTTAATTACCAACAGCAGGATACATGAGGTGGGCATAACATTTTCTCTCGGACATAATGTCCACCTGAGGAATAATGCGCTCAACAGTCATCAGCCCACTGCTTCAGTTGGGATGAAGAGGACGCTTAAATAGGAAAAATAAAAGGAGAACCATCAGCAGAGTACCCAGCCATAAAATGGACCATGCTGCCATTCACCAATTTAAACTTGCAAATTCTCTGTTGATTTTGATGAAAGTTAATGTTATCCCTGAGTATCCTGACATTATGACACAGCCATCAATACTAGAGTAGTATCGGATATCTGCACCTGCATCCACGTATGTGGAGCAGCATCATTTTCAATATCTGCATCTGCATCGGCATTTGCGGTTTAAGAAATATCCACATCCGCATCTGTATCACACACAAAGAGGATGTGGTGGTAATACAAAAAGAAGACTGAAAAACAAGAACTGGCAGTGCAGAATGCTTCTTATCACTCCGTGATAAAGTGCAGCATGACCAGACTTAGCATAATTATGCTAAATGTAGCATATTTCTCAAGAAAATCATTGGTTTAGTATAAAGTTTAACATACTGTCATACTGTTCACATTACCAGAGAAATTTTGTCCATTAACCCATCACATCCCGAGCTATTTCGCACCTCCGACACCCCTCAATTCCGAGGTATTTTCATTTTTTTTTTTTTTTTGGCCAAAACCTCCGCTTTTGGTGAGAAACATCGAAATTTCAGAGAGAAATCGCTCACCTGAGGTTTAAGATACTCGATCCAGGTAGCAGTACCTCCTCACCTGACTGGGTTTTCTAACAGTCTGGCACCAAAGAAAACGAGTTCTATGAGAGGGTAACTATTTCACACCAATCATAAACAGTATTTATTTATTTACTTGGTACGAATTTATATGTAGTACGAGAGTATAATGGTTTTCAAACAGTAATATAGGCATTATAAGCATTGTTTCACTCACTAACTCATCACCATACTTGACCTTCTTTTGCCACATTACCTGATCATCATTTCTGATTGTTTCTTCCTCTAATGCTATGTAAACTTTGTCCTCCACATTGTCATCGATTGGGGAATCACTCTGGCCCTGAATGTCTTTATTGGCCAGGTCACTGGTAACAGGTGAATTGCCGAGACAATGGCATGCTGGGGGGGGGGGGGAGGTTATGAAGTGTAAGGCATTGTTCCTGCTTGGCATCTTGTAAAGGAATAGAGGAAGGTGTCCTGTGTATATGTACGAAAAATCACAAGCAAAAATTGAAAATTGTGCAAATTACAGACCTTGCAATTGCACGACGTACCAGTACGTTGTCGGGACTGGCAAATGCAAAATGTTGCAACGAACCCATAAGTCGACAGGATGCGGCGGGTTAAACATTAACAAACATGATTAATTATTAATATGATGGTTTTTGTTACAAGACAGAGATGTATCGGATATCCACATCTTCATATGCGGAACATCTGCATCACTTTTTAAATCCGCATCCGCATTGGAGTGTGATAAAATCAACCTCCGCATCCGCATTTGCGATTTAACAAACATCTGCATCCACATTTGCGATTTAATAACATCCACATCTGCAATTTAATAAACATCACCATCCACGGATCTCTGAATTCAGAAATCCGATACATCTCTAATCCATACATCCATCATTAAATCTTTTATTGCTCCATTAGGGGACACACAGCCAGGCTACTTAGTCTAGCTTTTTATGGCAGAAAGGACAGTTACTTACCCCTGACTAACATTGAGTAAGCAATAAGACCCAACCATCCCTCGATTTAAACCTCTTAGAGGTCACATGCAGGTGGAATGCCTTAATCTACTAGACTAGCAGGCATGTATTGATGGGTTATATGGTTACCCTCATGTTTCATGGGTTACAGTAAATGATCTGGCTTGTCATTCAGTGTAAAAAATTTTAAAGTCGCACTACACTGAGTTAGTGGATAGTGGGCCACATACTAATTTGTCAATCACCTTCCACCGGCCAGAAAACATCAAAACATGACATACAAATTCTAAATAAAACCACACACATCCCTCTCTGTCATCACCATAACATTGCCCCTCACATAACACAATACTCTTACCCCTGCAGTTTGGGCATGATGCTTGACTGGGGTGTGTGGTGGTCTGAGGTCTTGGCAGGGGTCCCTGGAGGTGGGGTAAGGGGTAGGGTCTGGAGCATATCCCTGGGCTTCCAGCTTCTGTGATGCAGCCACAGCCAGTAGTGAGAGATTGTTGCCTTCCTCTGTGAGGTAGGGATTGTAGTTAATAATGGCAGACTAAGTAACTTAGCAATTTCTTTACATATATTGCTTCTCAGTCCTAAGGAACTCAGTTATGTTTTTCAATCAACAGAACTATAAATACTCATGCCACTCTTCAGTGCACCTCCTTGTACAAAATATAACAATAAATTTTACACCCATAACTCAGAATACATAAGTAATGCAATTTTGTGCATCATTCAACAGTGCCTATAGGGTACTATAAGAATTAGCTGAACTAGAGAATCAGAATGGTGAAAGGGTATGGAAGACATCTGAGAAGACATTGGAAAACATGGGAGCAATAGTGTACAAGCATGAATAAATTAATAAATGTTGGGTCTGGTTAGTACTTGGATGGGTGACCGCCTGGGAACACCAGATGCTGTTGGCATCCCTACGTGTCAAGTGGGGTTGGTGGAGGATTAGTGCCCCTCCCTGTAAAACAATTAACTCTCAGCCCTTGGCCACCCCGTTTGGGATACATGGCGTCTGGCAATGAATGAATGAATGAATGAATCGTCTATCTATCTATCTATTGCCAGACGCCATAATCCTGTATGGGTTGGCCATTTGACTCTGAGTTATTTGTTTTACAGGGAGGGGCACTAACCCTCCACCAACCCACTTGACACATAGGGAGCACATATGGTTTGGTTATATGGTTACCACCCAGCATTGTAAATGGTTTCTTGGCTTACAGGAAACCATTTGGCTTGTCACTCAATGTAAAGCCACCTGTAATGGAAAGAAAAGCACTAAATAGTAGTGACAGGAAAGATGGGAGGAATAGGAAGAGAGGAAGGCAGGCACAGAAAAAGAATGATAAAGGCTAAGGAAGAAGTAGGCAGCACTACATCAAGTGAGTGGATGATGGTGAATTAGAAAAAACACTTGAAGGGAAAAAAAGTAATTGGAAAACTGAACAGCATTATGGAAGAAAGTTAATAGGCCTGGAAATAAAGATGGCATTAATAAGCAAAGTACTTCAGCAATATTACATTATGGCAATGAGATGTGGACACTGGGTGAGTGAAATATCTGCCATTCAAATTAATAAGCCTCTTAAAAAAACAGTAGCTGAGATTGGAATTATTGATGAAAGAAGCAACAGTACAATTTTAACACACTTGGCAAGGAGGAAAGAGCAGAGGGTATGCAGTGTGGGAATGTGGAGTGAATGAAGATAAGCAAACAGATGCAGTGTGTACATATGGGGACAATGGTGGAAAATAATGAAAAGGTCAGTTTTTTAATCAAGTTATTAATGATGTTGAAGAATTACATGAAGGGGTATAAGTGCTCTGTCCAATATATGGGAAAGAGACTCTCGTGTGGCACGGAAACAAAAAGTCACAAGCTTGGGCAGTTAGTGTGGGTGGCCATGTCATCCAATAGGATATTTGATGCCCAAATTCAGACAAGGTCTTTTTTTGCATCTTTTGGACACAACATTTGTGAAAATAGAGTGTGACAAATTTTCTAACCCCTTTAAATGAGTCATGTGACCCCTCAATGATCCTGACTTTAAATTTCACTACCCTGATGCAGAAACTGGCATATATTTTGTTATGCCAGCACATACTGAAAAGATTTAAGAATGTGAACTGATAATGTTTAGAACACCCAATCTATTCAGACAGGTTTTATGTCTTGTGAGGTCAAGCTCACACCCTAAGGTCAAGGTAGCATTCAAACATACTTCTGGGCGTATGCTGAAATGAAAATGGTCTAAACTCAAACTGCACTTTTATTTACAGTTTCAAATCACTTAAGATTATCTTGTTAAGAAATCTGGGTAACTGTTTTCACCCCCTACGAAGGTGCCACTTGACCCCTAATGACCTTGACTTTCATTTTACAACTGTTATTCAGATATGAACTTATCTACTCACTGACAGCGCATTTAATGTAGAAATGATATAAGGTTGTCAAAGATACTCTCCCTTCTTCTGCTTCTTCTTCTTGAACCTGCACAACTCTTGTGAGATGGTACAGATCACAATCAATTAATGGTCCATAAGTCACTGTCATTTATTTTGTCATCAAGGTTTACTCGACCCATATTCGAATAATCCTTGCATTTATACAAAGCTGTACACAAGAGGCCATTACTCAAACAAGAACTTTCAGATGAATCACACAAACCTCGGCATTAACACCTGACGAGTTCCAGAACTGCTTCAGGTGCTGGAAGTTTAAAGACACCTTATTGGAAGGTATCCACCAGCTGGACTGGCTTCCCATCCATTCATTTCAAGTAGTGGCAGCTTGGGCATGGATGAAATATAAGACTTGTCCCTCACTGACATACAATTTGCTCAAAAAATGTATGGTAGGAGTGTTCCCCAAGTTGGAGGGAGCCTCTCACTCTCAGGGTTTTTCTTACGGAAAAATTCCCATCAAAGCTCTCGTCCGTCTGTGACTTTGCTCTGAGTACACCTTGCAGACAAATTGCTCAATAGGGTGATACCGTTCCGGGATATTGCCATCATCATCTAGTGATACTCTCACAGCCTGTTCAGCATTTGTATCCTTGCCCTTCTTTGCTAATGTTAACAAAATGTCATCATTGGGTGGAAGCAAAAGGTATGCCGAAACCCATGTGTTTTTTGAAACTCCAACGAATTTACCACCCCAGTCTGCACCAATGACGTGATGAAGACCAATCAGTCCTCTTGATTTATCATTTCTAATGGCTGCCACTCATTCAAGCACGTCGATTGCTCTATGTTTCGTTCCTTTTCCAGTCAACATGTGAAGAATAGTTAATACACCTAGATGGCCATTTGCAGCCAAGTCCATCAGAAGAATAAGAACATCTGTATCTGGAGACCATACATCAATACTTTAAGTTTAGCCTCTCTTACTACATCCAACACATGCAATGGGATCAACGTGTCAGCTTCCTCATGGCCATGAGTCTTCATGTCAACTGGCAGTATATCAGGACGATCAGACAGGGCCTGATCTTTGTAACACATGACTAGGTCTTGTTCCGAGTCCTTGAAAGCTTCAAAATGAGCATTTGCTAAAAGCTCTGTCAGTTGTGATTTGGTAGTAGTTAGTGTTTGAAAGAAGGTCTTTTAAATACGCCTTATCAATGTTCATTTCATCATGAATCACAAACTCCATTCAGCCATTTTCTCTTTTTTCCTTTTCTTCTTCTTCAAAGATACCTCAAGGTAATGGTCAAATATGCAAGTTCTTGTTGATAACCTTTCATGAGGCCAGTAATCAGCTTCATAAAACATATCTGAAGTTGACATATTTTGGTCACAGCAGATATCTCCTTCATACTTTGCAAAATTGCTTTGGCATAAAAAATGATCACTCTATCTCTTTCCATGCCAGACAGACCAAGGTCACAGCAGATATCTCCTTCATACTTTGCAAAATTGCTTTGGCATAAAAAATGATCACTCTATCTCTTTCCATGCCAGACAGACCAAACACTGCTACGTCTATTTTTGCAACTTCAGGTGTGTCAACATCTATTCCTTCAGTGAGTTTATCCTGTAGTTGTTCCTTTGATTTCTCTCCAACATTTAGATTCTCTACTGCATGCATGATGTTGCTTTTATCTGTTGGAATGAGTAGTGTTCCGCCGCTGGTAAACAGAGATCGCACGACAACGGACATTTCATAGTCCCCGATGGTGGCTGGCAACTTTGGTACTAACTCTGGCCAAGACTGCTGGATAACAAGGAATTGTGCACGCAACCATCATTCCTCTCCCAGCTTGATGATCTAATCTCCCAAATGAACTGTCTGTTTGGCCATCCACATGGACTGAGTTTTCAATTTCAATAAAACTGAACCTAACCTTGACCTGGATTATTACCTTGACCACATGCATGATAAGTTTCAAGGAGATTCATCTATTTGAAAACAACCAACTTATACAAGTGAAAATTGCAGTTTCAGCTCTTGTGTCCACAATACTGCCATGCTGAGAATCTTAAAATTAAAGAAAATTATTATTTCAGGCATGACCTTGACGTATAAATGTACAACCTTTACCTCATAGAAGGTCAAAATGTTTTGAAATTGACTGATTCTGATAATGAATCATTTCTGTCAATAATCATCTCAAATCCAGGTTGCATCCTTCAAAACCGTCACTTAATGGATATGACCTTTACCTATTTATGTAACCTTGACCCCAAATGACCTTGAAACTTGCTTCAATCAACTCAGCAATCTTCACACTATTGACTCACCTACAAACATATCTTAAACTGCTTAAATCACAGAAAAGATACACATTTTTCTATTTCTAAGCACTGCTTGAAAGGTCAAAGTCATTATTATATCACATGACCTACTTAATGAGGTCAGAAAATTTGTCACCATCCACTTTCATAATCCTTACTTCTAAATGGTATGATTTCCATTCATAACTCAATTTGGTCATTAAATTCCTGTGGGACTCAAATTTATGACATGACCAACCACACTAATTGGAGAAATGTGTGGAAGGTGGAGAGTGAGCATCATAAGAAATGATGACTGATGAAGGATGTGGAATATGGAAATTTGTGGACAACAGAGGTGAGCAAATGTGCTCACACTGTATGGCTATATGGAGAGAATGGATATAAACTGATAGGTGAGAAAGGTATACGTGAACGAGTTTGAAGGTCAGAGGTGTGGCAGGCCAAGAAGAAGGTGGATAAATATGGGAAATGAGTGTATGAGAGGGCATGGTATGCAGGCTGAAAACACAAGGGAACTTCTCTGGACAGCAGAGTTGAATAGAATATGCTCAGATGGTATGGTCATATGGAGACGATGGGTATAAACGGGGTTGTGAAAGGGTATAAGTGAGTGAGTTCAAAACTGGGAGGAAACATGGAAGGAAAGATGAAGATAAATGAGTGTGTGAGAAAACAAGCTATGCAAGTTACGGATGCTAGGGGACTGACTAGGAAATGTGATGGGTGGATATATTTTGTACATATGAGTGCAGGACAAGAGTTTGGCACCACATTTTTAACGAAGTCATTGACTGACTCAACCGAATAAGCAATACACAGTGCATCTGTATGAATGGTTATGGCTGAGAGATGGAGTCAGGATTCTGGAGGCCTCAATGATCAGTGAAAGTGTGCATGGCCCATTGCACTGGGCATTCTCCCTCTACCATGTTTTACTTTTTCCTTGCTTTTTGGACACTACCTCACCCCACCTCTTGACAACAACGATAATGATGATGATGATGATGATAATGGGGGAAGACATCCAGTTAGATAGATGTGATAGGACCAATTTCTAAGTAGTGGAGTTGGGAATAGAAGAGGAATGGCTGAGTGCAAAAGGAATGCTTGTGGATGGAGTACACTGGAAACTACTATCATGGCCATCTTCTGTGGGGTAGTTCATGGAAGGAAGCTGTGCATCAGTCAGAAAGATGTAGTATACATGAAGACTTTTCGAAGACATGCTAACACTGTGCCTCCCCTAGAAAATAATATACACCACACATTACAAAGAACTGGAGTACAGATGACTGGATGCATATATTTTGTGGGCCTGAACTTAATGCAGGTAATAACAATGGCAATTTGTTGTGACTAGCATGCCGGTACTGTACTACTTTTTAAAATTAAGTAGATTTTCTGTCCCACAGTAAAATAACATAAACCATATAATTTCTTGTTTACATATTTAAAACTACTTCACCATTCAGTGCAACTCACTGTAAAGAAAAATCTATCAATCAATCCATATACTGTACTTGGGGTTTCATTCTCTCAGGATTTACCTTGGAAAGATCATATCAAATCTCTTGTAAAATCTGCTGCCAAGATATTGGGTGTGCTAAACCGACTCCATACCTATTTGACCCCTGCACAATTGCTGGTTTTATACACCGGTTTATTCGCTCCTGTGTCAGGTACAACTTTCATATGTGGGGAGGCTCCCACATAAAGCTCTTCTCAAGAAGGTGGAGTCAAAGGTTTTTCGTCTCATTAACTCTCCTCCTCCTACTTGCTCCCTTCAACCTCTGTCTCTTCGTCGCACTGTTTTTATCTCTTTTCTATCACTACTTCAATGGTCACTGCTCCTCTGAACTGTCTGCTTCCATTCCTCCACCACTATGACGGGCGCGTAGCACTCATCTAGCAAACAAAGTCTCATCCCTTTTCTGTCTAACTCTCTGATAACAAGAGTTAACTGTTACTCCCAGTCCTTCATGTATGCAATAGGTCAACTCTGGAACTGTCTCCCTTTGTTTGTATTTCCTACTTCCTATGATCTCCAGTCTTTCAAACGCAGTGTGTCCACATCTTGAAATAATGGATCTTGAATCTGGCTCTCTGTTGTATTGTTTTTGTTTTTTCTTGGAGGGAATGATTTGTGGGCTCCTGACCTCTGGTTCCTTCCTCCTTGCATTAAAAGAAAGAAAGAATGAAAAAAAAAAAATCTATAGCCAGATGTCATAATCCTGTAAGCGGGCCACAAATAAACTGCCTCCATCTTTTGCCATTAGGCTGCCCTCCCTCCAACTCATACCCCCTCTCTAATATACGTCTCCACTCCATTCTTCCATTTTTTCCTTGGTCTCCCCCATTCCCCCTTTGCACCTCACTCACATATTTGTGCACTCTAGTCAGTCTCTCATTTTCCACCCTGTCCACATGGCCATGCCATCTCAATGTATATCTTTTAATGCTTTCAATCACATCCACACAACAACACTCCTTCACTTCCTCATTTGCTTGTGTGCCTCTCAATCTAACTCCACATGCTTCTCTGATGTACCTCATTCTTACTGCTCTCACTCTCTGTGTCCTTTCAGCAGAGTTCAAGCTTCACTTCCATACATTAACCACTATACTCCATCAGGCACGATCAGGGCGTACACAGCAGACTCCGTCATGCCACGATCATGGCAGCCTTCAAATCTCCAGCTCCTGTGAGAATGGGAAGTTTGTTTTGGTTGAGAATAGACGTCACACATCGAGGCTTATGATTGGCCCATCCTTTCCCACTCTCTCTACAGCTAACCAATAAATAACTAATATATATATATATATATATATATATATATATTAGTATATTTAGGCAGAATGTTTTCTTTTATACAAAAATCATTGAAGACCAAGGCGTGGCCATTGTTCACTATTTTTCTGTTGACCTTTTCGAGTTTTCTTACACATTGTTTTACACTATGATTCAGGTTGTAGATAATATGTCCAAGATCCATGTCGTAACTATATTTTATTAATTATTTATTTTCATTTTTCTTAGGACGTTTCGTGTATCCTTACACATCATCAGCGACTGTAATATAGATACAATACACTATAAAACATGACATATACAACATAAACCTATACAATATATATACTGAAATGTACAACAACGACTAATAAAAGTGTAGAGTTACAAGAGTATGGATAAAAGAGACAAACCCTTTAGGTGAAGTCAAGTATGAGCTACAGTTAAAAGAGTATGGATAAAAGAGACAAACCTTATGGGTGTAGTCAGCTATGAGCTACGTGGTTAACTGCGAAGGTTGTATGGGTGAGTGGGTGTTTGTGGCTGTGTAGTGTTGCCAGTTGTGTTATTGTGTGTGTAATGTTCATTTGTAATTGTCGCTGCTTGTGGTCGGGCCTTTGTGTATTTAAACAGTTTGAGGGTACGATCTAGTCCGGTAGTTTGGTTGTTTATGGCCGGCGTGTTTTCACGTATGAGAAGTGCTTCTGCCAGTTGTAGTCTAATGTGGTCATGACATTTTTTTATTATATTAGTATTTTCTATTAGAACTTGTCTGTTTATTGATGTGTGATGTTGAGTCATATGATCTTTTATAGAACCGGATTGTAGGTGCATGGTTAAACGTCTGCTTAGTGTGGTTGTGGTCATACCAATATATTTCATGTGACGAAGTTTACAACCTTCGTGTGGGCAAGTGTGGGCAGCTACAAACGGAGCTCTCTCCTTACACCAGAACTTCAGCAAGCAGCCAAGGATCTTCGAACTAATACAGACATAGTCATTAGGCGAACTGATAAGTCTAACATTTATGTTCTCCTCAACAAAGAAGACTACCAACACAAACTGGATGCTATTCTCAGTGACAATACCAAATTCCAGCAGATTTCCCGTGATCCAACAGAAACTCTCAAGAAGAAAATCAATCGAGTTATTACAGCAAACAACGCATGCCGAGACTCACCACACCTCACCCCCATAGTTGGACAGTATGCTCCAGGGTACATCTACGGTAATGTAAAAACCCATAAAACCAACAACCCACTCCGTCCCATCATCTCCCAGGTAACCACACCAACGTATACAACAGCGAGACAAGTAAATCAAATCATTACACCATACATTCCAGCGAAGTTTTCCCTGAAGTCCACAGACCAGTTCATAGACATTATCCGCTCTACTCGACCCAGCGGACTCTTGGCTTCGTTAGATGTTGAAAGCCTCTTCACTAACGTACCAGTAGACCAAACTATACAGATAATTTTAGAAAATGTGTATCACCACCCAACCCTGTGCCCACCTAAGATCTCAACCCACAACTTGGAAACATTACTGAGAGCATGCACCACCGAAGCTCCCTTTCGCAGCCCAGACGGTAAGCTGTATCAGCAGGTTAACGGAGTCAGCATGGGTTCACCCCTGGGCCCAACATTTGCTGCCTTTTACATGTGTCACCTAGAAAACAAAGTGTTAGAAGATACCAACCTGCGTCCAACCACGTATTGTCGCTATGTTGATGATATCTATGTGGTCGTTAGAGACGAAACCACCTTAAACAACTAAGAACTGCCATGGAACATAACTCAATATTAAAATTTACTTATGAGATAAGTGCAAACAACAAAATCCCTTTTCTTGATGTATTAATAGAAGAGGAGAATGGTAACTATAAAACCTCCGTATATCGTAAAGCTACGGACTTGGGTAGATGCCTTAATGCTGTGAGTGAGTGTCCGCAGCGGTACCAATTGCCAGTTATCAGGTCATACTTACGTCGTGCTCATAGGAACTGCTCATCGTGGGAACTCTTCCACTCAGAAGTAACTAAATTAAAGCAGATCTTAATTAACAATGGTTATTCCAATCAAATAGTTGACAGAGAAATATGTCAATTTATTTCAAAACAAGTCTCAACCACAAATGTCCAACCGCTTCCCCATACTGTTACCCACAATGTGTATTATGGTAATCAGATGTCCCCTGCTTATAAAACGGATGAACGTGTACTTAGAGAGATTGTGACACGTAACACATCATGTGTTATCCCCTCAGACAAGCTCAGTTTAATTATTTACTATAAAAACAGGAAAGTTAGCAACATGATTATGAAAAACAACACAGCTCAACAAACCAACAAACTTCAGCATACCAATGTGTTTATGAATTCACTTGCCCACACGAAGGTTGTAAACTTCGTCACATGAAATATATTGGTATGACCACAACCACACTAAGCAGACGTTTAACCATGCACCTACAATCCGGTTCTATAAAAGATCATATGACTCAACATCACACATCAATAAACAGACAAGTTCTAATAGAAAATACTAATATAATAAAAAAATGTCATGACCACATTAGACTACAACTGGCAGAAGCACTTCTCATACGTGAAAACACGCCGGCCATAAACAACCAAACTACCGGACTAGATCGTACCCTCAAACTGTTTAAATACACAAAGGCCCGACCACAAGCAGCGACAATTACAAATGAACATTACACACACAATAACACAACTGGCAACACTACACAGCCACAAACACCCACTCACCCATACAACCTTCGCAGTCAACCACGTAGCTCATAGCTGACTACACCTATAAGGTTTGTCTCTTTTATCCATACTCTTTTAACTGTAGCTCATACTTGACTTCACCTAAAGGGTTTGTCTCTTTTATCCATACTCTTGTAACTCTACACTTTTATTAGTCGTTGTTGTACATTTCAGTATATATATTGTATAGGTTTATGTTGTATATGTCATGTTTTATAGTGTATTGTATCTATATTACAGTCGCTGATGATGTGTAAGGATACACGAAACGTCCTAAGAAAAATGAAAATAAATAATTAATAAAATATAGTTACGACATGGATCTTGGACATATTATCTACAACCTGAATCATAGTGTAAAACAATGTGTAAGAAAACTCGAAAAGGTCAACAGAAAAATAGTGAACAATGGCTACGCCTTGGTCTTCAATGATATATATATATATATATTGTGGTAGGTGGGGGTGCTCACCATCCACTCACTCAATGTAGTGCTACTCTCGGGTGTCTTCCCTGTCCTCTCCTCCATCCTTCTTTCCTTCCATCTTCTTCGGTCTTTCTTTCCTTCATTCTTTCCTCGTCTTTCTGCCTGCGGGTGACTTTACACTCAGTCTTCTGTCTTTCATTCCTTCATTCTTTCCTCTTCCTTCTGCCCCTGGGTGACTCTACTGTACAATGAGTGACAAGCCAAATGGTTTCCTGTACACCAGGAAACCATTTACTATGCTGCGTGGTAACCATATAACCAAATTTTGGCTCCTGGTGGTTTAGTGGGTAATTATTGTGCTCCAATCGGATTGAGCCGGTGAAGGGTTATATCCAAGGGGTGCTTGGGGTTTATTGCTCACAAAATGCCAATTGGGGATAAGTGAGGCTGGTCACTCTCATCTTAAATGTCAGGACCAACTGCCTAGCCCCGGGCTCCTACGCTCCTTGTGGGGCAACGTAGGATTGGATGATGGATATACAGTAGGCTCGCACAGTGTGCGAGTGATTGGGCGGTCCACAACCTCGCGCACTAAGAATTCGCATACTAGGAATACATAACCTTATGGGAATAATTACATATGGGCAGTGCCCTCTCATACCTGGACATTTTTTGGCCCTTAGAGACATAATAAAGGTCATATGTTTCAGACATTGTACTAAAGCTATAGCTACAATAACAAAAATATGGGTAGTCACCTTAACAACAGTAGACAACAGGCCTGATGACCTTAAATAACAGGGGTTCCGAAGCACGGCAACACTTACAGCGCCGCACTCCCCACCGCACCAACACTTCCTTCCACAGACTCCTCTTGATCACCTTCCCCAGGAGCATCAAAGTCACTCACTTCGACTATAAACCCTTCAAAGTCCAATGCTGACACTTCTGACATTGCATCCTCTTCATCTTCAACAGGAACAGGAGCAGACGATGTCGCTGGTTCCGCAATTTCACCAACTTGATCTCGCTGTGTGTAGCTTGTTATAAGCGTCTGTCTTCTCCTGTTTATTTCTTCCCTGTGCCTGTCTGTGTAGAAACGGAAGAGTTTGTCGATACCCACCAGAAGTTCCTCCGTTCTTAGGTTGTTCACTTCCTGTTCCTTCACCTCTTCCTTGAGCTTATCCACGGCAGCAAGGATCTTGCTAATGTTTGACATACACAGCTCAGTCCTGCCTTCCATCACGCTAGGCTGCTCAACTTGACTCTGTCTGGCGTCGGGCTCTGCGTCAGCCTCATCTATCTGTTGCAACACTTCCTCGGGAGGCTGTTCCTCAGTAGCAGTGTGCACTTCTTGTATGTCCGCCAATGTAACGTCCTCGAAACCTGGTACAGCTTGTGCTGCTGTCAATGTTGCTGCCTCAGCCTCAGCCAGTGGTTGAATGGCCGTCTCCTGGGTGATGCATAAGTGAGGCACGAGCATTTGCCACGCATGGTTCCCCGTTGCAGGTATAATTCGGTGCCAGGCTTGTAGGAGAAATTCAACTGCGTCCTTCACCGTAAAGTTACGCCAAAATGCCTCAACAGTCATGGCATCTGTGGCAGGTCGGGATACAAGTGCTGGTGGAGATGGAACGGGAGCAGATGCCTCATCAAGGTCTTCGTAGTGATCTTCTTGTAGAGCATGAAGCTCCTCTCGTGTGTCAGTCTTCATGCGCAGGTAGTTGTACACTTGCTTATGGTAGAAATGCTTCACTGTGGCGATTAGTTCTTGATCCAGTGGCTGCACTAGTGACGTCGTGCGGGGCGGCAGAAACACAACACGACAATCCTTATGAAAATTTTCAAGGTATGGAGGGTGACTTGGTGCGTTATCAAGCACAAGGAGCATCTTAAATGGAATGCCCAGTTCCCAACACTTGGCCCTGGCATCAGGGACACATCGCCTCGTTAACCAGTCTGCCATAATGTTCCCGGTCATCCAACCATTTGCGGACTTGTACCAATACACGCCACTTGCATCCATGTTCGTGAGGTTTTTGTAGCACCTTGGGTGTGAAGCTGTGTGTACAACAAATGGCCTCATCTTGTGGCTCCCAGACAGGTTTACAGCGAACATTACCGTCATCTTACACTTCTGGAGCTTGCGACCAGGGGCTTGTTTCTGTCTTTTAGCGATGTAAGTTGATTTGGGCATGGCCTTGTAATATAACGACGTTTCATCGATGTTGTAGATCTGGTCCTTGGTGTACTGTCCCTGTTCAATAATCGCTCGAAATATCGCAGGATAGTCTCTCGCGGCCAGCTCATCAGCAGAGGCACGTTCACCAGACACTTTCACGTAACGGAGTTCCTTGCGCTTGAGAAAACGGTCCAGCCATCCAACCGATGCCCTGAAAGGTTTTTCCACTTTTAACCTGCGAGATGCTGCCTTGTAAAAGAGCTGGGCTTGGTTCCGAAAAAATCTTCCATTCAGGGGAACACCTTCCTTTTCTTTCCTCATTATGAAGGTGGCAAGATAGTGCTCCATTAGTATCACAGCATGATTTCCCACCTGCGAATGGCCGTCTAGGTCAGAGGCACCGTACGTCTTCACTACAGCCTTTATGGCTTCACGGTTCTTCCACACAGTTCTCACTGTAGATTCAGCCAGTCCCAGGGTTCTCCCGATAGCAGTGATTCCTTGACCCTCCTCCTTCATCTTAATGATCTTCAACTTGGTGGCGTGCGTCAGAAGTTTCTTAACTCTTGGGGTTTGAGCCATGGTGCGGCGAAGTACAGGCAGCAAAAAAAACACCACACGTTGTACACGACAGGTTAGCTGTAGAGAGCGGATCCACACAGTGACGAGCCAGGACTGTTATGGCGCGCCCGCTCCCTTGTACCCCAAGCTGCACAGTAGAATGCCCGGGAATTTCTGCGCATCAACATGACAACACATGACGCGCTGTGTGAGGGGTGGTCGCACACTAGTAGAAAATGGCATTTTTGAGCCACTCCTTGCCTCCACCTCGCGTTCTGTGCGGTAAACTCGCGCATTGAAGGGTTTTTGGTTATGATTTTTGGTCACTCGCGCACAATGCGAATCGCGCACTGCAATGACGCGCACTGTGCGAACCTGCTGTATATATATATATATATATATGTATATATAGTTGTAGGTGGGGACGCTCACTATCCACTCACTCGATGTTGTGCTGCTCTCGGGTGTCTGCCCTGTCCTCTCCTCCATCCTCTTCTGTCTTTCTTTCCTTCATTCTTTCCTCATCCTTCTGCCTACAGGTGACTTTACACTCCCTCTTCTGTCTTTCTTTCCTTCATTCTTTCCTCTTCCTTCTGCCTGTAGGTGACTCTACACTGAGTGACAAGCCAAATGGTTTCCTGTACACCAGGAAACCATTTACTATGTTGGGTGGTAACCATATAACAAATTTTGGCGCCTGGTGGTTTAGTGGGTAATTACGGAGCTCCAGTCTGATTGAGCCGGTGAAGGTTTATATCCAAGGAGTGGTTGCGGTTCATTGCTCAAGAAATGCCACTAAGGCATGAGTGAGGCAGGTCACTCTCATCTTAAATGTCAGGATCAACCTGCCGAGTCCAAGGCTTCTACGCTCCTCATGGGGCAACGTAGGATTGGATGATGAATGAATGAATGAATATATACATAATATATATATATATATATATATATATATATATATATATATATATATATATATATATAACAAATTAATAAAATAATAATAATCCAAACTGCATTTCTCACTATAAGAGGTAAATAAGATCCAGAATTGGAATAAGGGAAACAATCAACAGTATCAACTAAGAAGGAGCATTTTTCCACTCACTCATCATGTAAATTGTGAAAAAATTACATTAATAAAGTTATAGTAAAATGGTAACCATCAATATCTACATTACATGCTTTCAGATAGGTATTGGACCAAAGGCTATGCTACCACAATCCAGTGCATTTAAGGGTGAAATGAATAAATACTCATGACCTACCAATCTTAACACCATCCTTCCTTACCAATGTCATGGTGAGTCCGCTCTGAGGAGGGTGCAGGAAGCTTCTCTTTACCTATGTATTGCGGGTACTTCTGTCTCACATAGTGGTGTAGTGCCAGTAGGATCATCTCTCTGTCAACACCATCATAATCTTATTCTGCAACCATCATTACCTTCCTGCATCATCATTAATGTTATAAAACATTATTAGCTATTTTATTACTCATACCTTATCACAACCTAGTTTTCCATCACCATTATTACAGTATTCAATATGATCCTACCCCAATTCCAGGTATTATATTTCTGCTTTCTTTCTGTAATTGTTGGTGGTGAGGCTTGTGTAGAGAGTATATGTACAGTATGTACATTTGAATGAGTGGTTATGGATGGGGTTATGAGAAAGATCAAAGCAAGAGTTGTGATGTGAGTGACACTGGTGATAAATGGTGCTCAGTTGCATATTTCAAATATGCTGTGTTGAGATGATGCTATGTCGCTTGCTAACAATGAACAGAATCCTGGCACACTGGTTCAGAGTTTTGTCCATGTCTAAGTGCCAAGGTATATAAGCAAATACAGATAAAGAGTAACATAACTGTTGCTGAGAGAGAGAGAGAGAGATGACTCACAGTGTGGTAAGCTTGTAAAAGGAATGAGTCTAAAATGGTGGAGGAATTTAAGGACTTAGATGATGTAGTGATAATAAATAGCAGTAAACAAGTCAAGAGAGTGGAAAGCAGAATGGTCACAGGCAGTTAAATGTCTGGTGTTACCATACAACAGCCTAAATATGGAATAAAGGTCTGAATACAAAGGCTGCACAAGGATTGCATGGAGGTGTGTTAGTGTACATATAAACATATATTAGGTAGGGTGTTGGAATGGCATGAGTATTAAAACCTGAGGGTGAGGAGTAGAAACTGAGATGTTAAGAAATGTGTGTAGGATGCAAAGGTTGGACATGGTGAAAATGTAGAGATTCATGAAAAATGTAGAGGAAGTAAGCTTACCATACTAAGTCTAATGATCAAAGTGTACTAAAATGGTATTACCACATACAAAGAAAGGATGTGAATAGGAAGATTGTTGCTGCTGTCAGTGATGCCAATGCAGACGTTATTGTGACTGAGCCCATTTCTATACATAGTACACTATCTATCTGTATTTCTAGATACGAATGTTACCAAAAAAATCTCATGAATGCCTGATCTGATCTGGATGAAAAGTGACACAAATATTGTGAGGGTCTGGGAAGAAGTAATTCAGTTTTGGTGGAGAATGATCTTAGGTCTGAGTTATGGGCCAAGTTCAAATACCAGGGTACAGTATCCACATGCCATGTCTGATCAATCTGGATCTACAGTACAATACCAGTTACCTGAGAAGCTTGGGGAACTTACCTTCTGGGTTACCAATTTTTCATGGGTATATTATATACTCATTTATCCATCCATCCATCATCCAATCCTAAGTTGCCCCATGAGAAGCGTAGAAGTCCGGGACTAGGCAAAATGGTCCTGACATTTAAGATGAGAGTGACTAGCCTCACTCCTCCCTGAGTGGCATTACATGAGCAATAAATCCCAACCATCCCTTGGATATGAACTGGCTCAGTTCGAATGGAGAGCCATAATTACCCACTAAACCACCAGGTGCCAAAATTTGGTTATATGGTTACCACCCAATGTAGGAAATGGTTTCCTGGTGTACAGGAAACCATTTGGCTTGTCACTCAGTGTAGAGTCACCCACAGGCAGAAGGAAGAGGAAAGAATGAAGGAAAGAAAGACAGAAGTGGGAGTGTAAAGTCACCTGTAGGCAGGATGAAGAAAAAATGAAGGAAAGAAAAACAGAAGAGGATGGAAGGAAAGAAGGATGGAGGAGAGGAAAGGGCAGACACCTGAAAGCAGCACTACATTGAGTGAGTGGATGGTGGGCACCACCACTATAGGCTATAACACTGAAGTATATAAAATACCACTCGTATCCAGTCAACACTAACATTTTTCTATTGAAATAACCTAAAACACACCTCCACTGACGTAACACACTTGGTTACAGTGTGCAAAATGCACACAGTAAGTGTATTTTGTTAAATATCATACACTACACAGTATTTTATTCATCAAACACAGAAAATGAACTAAAGTAATAAATCTGGAGCATTTACTGGTGAACACATGATTTGGAAAGAAGTGTTCTACAGTACGGTTTTCACGACCTCCTTGCTTACAGCTGTGTACATGTGTTGTGACCTACCCATTCCTCACTTGACCGCCGTCACTCCACCCCTCACTCACCACTCAGCTCTTCTGCAGATAACACGATAAATTCAAAGGAATTGCAAGCACAGTAATTTTGCCAAATAGCCAAAAATAAATGCTTCATTTCTATCAGCTAGGGTCTATCTTTTCTGCCAATGTAAATGCATTCTAGGTGACATCATATTAAACACATTTGATGACCACAAATGGGTTCTACGATATAATCTTAGAACACATTTGATGACAATGCTAATGCATTCTATGGTGACCATCTTAGAATAGAACACATCTGATGACAATAAAAATGTGTTTTTGTGAGTTTTACGCCAGGTCCCCCTTTTTTGGATAAGGGCTAAGGCGTTGCCCCTGGGTAGAGGACTTTGGTTTGGAGCGTGTAGCATTTTATGACTGGATGCCCTTCCTGATGTCTACCAATGACCCTTGGGTGGATTCGATCCTCCGACCCTTCGGTCAGAGCGGAGCCCTTTAACCAACAGCCACGGATGCTACTAAAATGATATAATCTTAAAATGCATTTGATGCCAATGCAAACATGTTTTAAGATCACATCATCTTAAAAGGCATTTGATGACAATGCAAATGCATTCTAAGATGACATTCATCAACATCATCATCATCAACCGGACCTCCTTTCCCACCCAAAGGCAGGGTGAGGAGTAGCAATGTCCAGACAGCACAAACCTGCCCAATCCAAATAGGCCACACTTCCATTCACTCATCATTCAAACCCCTGGAATCCTGGCTCTACTGGATACGCCAAAAACATTCACCACATTCTGCAGCTTCACACAAACGTATCCGTTTAAGTCAATCTGGACGCTGCCATGCTCACAAGGGGTGCCAAAATCCCTGATCATGCACTTCTCTTCACAACATTCATCCACCCAGCTCGATCTCGTCAGTTCCCTAGCCTCACCGACTTCCAAACCTCTCTTCCTCAAACCCTCATCCACCATATCTCTCCCTTCTCCTTGGCCTACCTCGCCTCCCACCTCCTTCAAATTTGCTCAGGTATACCTTTTTCACCACTCTATCGTTATCCATTCTTTCTACATGACCATACCATCTCAGGACACTCTCTTCGATTCTGGTGTCCACCGACTTCCTTACTCCACACCTTTAACAAATCACATTATTTTGTATCCTATCCATCCTCTGCACTCTACATACATTCCTCAGCAGTCCCATCTCCACTGCTCCTACACTTGACTTTTCATTTTCATGACACATCATAGTCTCACAGCCATAGGTTAAAGTTGGCACTAACACTCCCACATGTAAGCCTCGTGCAGCTGCTACACTCAAGCCTCTGTTTCTTGTCAAGGCCTTCATTGCACCAGCTACTTTTCTTCTTTGTGTCACTCTACTTTCATCTTCTTTTGCACATTCTCCTCTCTTTTCTATAACTGTACCCAAGTATTTGAACTCACTCACCAATTCCAGTCTCTCTCCATTCACTGTGACATCACACTGGGAGTCACCTTCTCTCTCAATAACCATCACCTTACTCTTCTCTACATTCACTCTCAAGGGACGATGCTCACAGACATCAGCAAACCTCTGCACTAGCGTACGAAGTTCTTGTCCAGTACCTGCAAGCAGTGCTGCATTATCAGCATACAACAAATTTGAGATATTCCATCTATCACCATTCATTACCAACGCCATCCCTCTCTCCATTACTCGTGTTATTACTTCTCTCATCACCCCATCCATATATACAGTACCCTCGTGTCCAACACGGTAATATTGTCATGCATGGGTCCCGTGTTGGACCAAAAACGTGTTGGACAAACAACAGAGCTTATAGGGAAAAATAAATTATGTTAGCAACCCTAGGAAAAGTCACCCTAAATACCTACGACATACCTATATATATATATTGGTACTACTATAATTATAATAAATGGTATTGTACTATGAATGATAACTAACCTTTTAGGATAGTGTTGGTGGGCTTGCTGGGAATGGAAGGTGATATCCGAGGCTGTAGGTAGTCCTACTGGGTCCCTGAAGGATGGCTGCTGGCGTCACTAGCGGATAATGGCTGCTGCTCCTCCTCAACCTCCCTCATAAATCCTTTGAAATTCCTCTCCCCTTTCTTCTGCCTCTCGATGAATTCTAGCTTGGTGGCCTGAGGGAGGTGCCGCCGCTTCTTGGGGTTCTCAGAAGGCTTCCTAGGCATCGTGAGCAGGGTAAAATGCAGTAGCAGGGGCAGAAAATGCAGCGAGAAAAAAGCACCGTCCAATGCAAATTATGCAACTGAGTGGCGCTGTGGCGGGAGAAATTTAAGCAAAACATCACGTGACAGCAGAAGTGTTTTTAATTGGGCAACATCACGATCACGTCGCGATAGCGGGCAGGGGAGGGTACTTAATCGGAAATTCTGATTGGCCGTCAGCATCAGGGGGAACGTCCAGTATGACTGTGTTGGACCAGGTGTGATCGTGCTAGGGGCGAACTCTGCGGATTTCGTCCACTTCTCAGAGCTCCGTCCATGTTATGCTAATGCACCCGTTTTACATAACTTAAATCATATTAAATCATACTAATTTTTTGCTCTCCGTGCTGGACAAACGCGTGTTGGACGCGAGGGTACTCTATATTGAACAACCATGGGGACATCACACAACCTTGTTGCACGCCCACACCGATTGTGAACCATTCACTTCTATGCCCATTAACCCTTACACATGCTTCGCTACCATCATAAAAACTCTTGACAGCACCTAGCAGCTTACCATCTACACCACACATGCACAAAACTTTCCAAAATCCCTCTTTGTCTACTTTGTCGTATGCTTTTTCCAGATCCATGAATGCCATAAACTCCTTATGGTCCTTCTCACAAGCCTTCTCTGCTATCTGTCTCACTGCAAATATTTGATCCACACATCCTCCGCCACTCCTAAAACCACCCTGTTCATTACTCACTAGGACTTCTGGTCTCTCTCTAACTTTCCCAATAATAATTCTTCTATATACCTTCCCTACCACACTCAATAAACAAGCCACCCACAGACAGAAGAAAGAGGAAAGATTGAAGGAAAGAAAGACCGAAGAGGAAGGACAGAAGAAAGGAAAGTGCGGACACCCAAAGCAGCACTACACTGAGTGTGCGGATGGCAAATACCCCCACTTACCAGTTTATTTGATGAAATTGCTGTACCTGCAACTCCTACGTATTTACTGTATTATTTGCAAAACAACTGAGTGGCAAGTGAGGGGTGGAGTGAGGGTGGTCAGTAAGGGTACATTCACACAATTGAGCAAGGAAGTCGTGAACTCGTGATAACTCTACTGCAGAACATGTCTTTCCAAATCATCAGTTCATCAACAGATGCTCAAGATTTATTTCTATATTTTATTTTTCCATGTTTTTATGAATAAAATGAATAATACTTAACAGAATGGCAAGGTACTGTAAGATACAGGAAGCCTGAGGGTAGTTTAGAGTTGGTTGGTTAGGTAGAAAACTGTACTAGTACCATACATTTTTGGCCAAAGAAGAGTATACCTTTTTTCAATGGAATTATTCATCTTGCTTTTCTCAAACACACACACACACACACACACACACACACACACAAAATTTGCCTGGGTCCCTGGGACTTCATAACTCGTGGAATTTCCTACTAAATTATGGCGCCTGGTGGTTTAGTAGGTAATTACGGCGCTCCAATCGGATTAAGCCCGTGTAGGCTTATATCCAAGGGATGGTTGGGGTTTATTGCTCACATAATGCCACTCGGGATGTGTGAGGCTGGTCACTCTCATCATAAATGTCAGGACCAATTTGCCTAGCCCCAGGCTCCTACGCTCTTCATGCAACAACATAGGATTGGATGATGAATGGATGCATGGAATTCTGTTTGCAGTGTCTTATAATGTTCACCATTTTCAAGACTGTTGCATTTGTCCTGTTTTTGTTTCAATGTGACCACAATGTGTTACGAATAGTTTGCACTTTAGGCTTCAGAGTACAAATCACTAATCACGACATGATAACACAACAGTGAGAGTGCTTGTTTACTAACTGATGACAGAAAGTTGACTGGTGAGATGCTGAAGTATGTAGGGTGACTAAACTAGAGGGGAAAGGGCTCGAGGGCTGGAAAGAGGATTAACTAGGAAACAACCTTGACTGGAAATACCTTCGCTTCACATCCCCCGAGTTCACCCAGTCTCACATGACTAACCTGTGCAGGGGTGGCCAATCAAAGTGGCACACAGTTATATAATTTTTATATTTGCCAGTCCGTGAATTTTTCCATTTGTCAGATAATTCCTGTTGCCTGGTGGATGGATAATTGGGATTATACTGTAATTTGGTAAACGAACAGTCTGTGGGGAGAAGAAGTTACTCAGTTTTGGTGCAAACTGACCAATGGTCACAGTCACAGGTGAAGGCCAAACTTCAGGTGCAACGTCACAATGCTCTCTAAAGCACGTTTAATCTTGTTATTGTGACCCTAGACTCATTTGGACCTGAACCCAGTGGACTCCAGGTCACACTGTCCCTTTCTGCAGTCTACTATCCTCCTTTCGGGGGATAAGGAAGCTGAAGGGCATTTGTACTGCTGGGCAAGAAAGATGTCTGGTTACGTTGGTGTCAACACATGAAAGTGCCTCTCTCCAGCAACAACAGGATGGTGAAAGGGGTATATATAAATCTCAAAGTAGAAGGTTTGAAAGACTAAGAAGAAAATGGATGAATATGGTGTGTTAAAGTGTAATATGTGAGATATGGAAGTTCAGGAAGTAGAAATTTAATGGTGTAGTGGTACTAGATGTATCGCCTTTGGCACTAGGGGGCATGCTGGGAAGCTGACTACAGGGGTTGTAAAAGTGTTTGCAGTCACATTTTAGTAGGTGAGTGAGATCCAAATAAGCATGCATGTAAAGTCAAATTAGAGCAGAAGATATGTGACTGCTGGAGAGTATGTGGCTGCACATGCTGGAGACAGGATAAGAACGTGTTTTATAAATGACGTGGGTTGATTTATCATCTGATACTGCAGAGTAGTCTAAGTTTAGATGGTATTATCACAGCATGTATAATGCAGTGAAAATGATACATCTCTGAGTGAAACTGAAGGCAGGAGGATGCATGGATGACCAATAATATTTTTTATACGGAAAATGCATTTGTAAGAAGCCTATGTATGAACTATAAGAAGGTTAATTATTTAACAAAATTCAGAGATGAATTGATGAAATAAACAATGATGCACATGACAAGCACTGCACCATTTTCTTAATGATAAGATTAGGTTATACAGTTTTTGTCTGACTAGGTTGTGAGGGGCAAGTTAGGAGCTGACAAAGCAGACGAGGTTTGATTACATGAAATGAGGCTAGGTTCAGTAGCAATTCAAAGCCACTAACTACTCTCACCTGTTCCTCCTCAGAGCCACCAGTTTCCGCCTGTATAGTGTGATTTTGTCTGGAACCACTGCCATCAGATTGAAACGAATGTCGTGGTATGGTTCACCACCCGTTGCAATGCCCAGCCGTTCAGTGATTACCCGACGGAATTTCTCGGTCCACTCCTCCCCTTCCAACCATGGACCTGTTGAGTATGCTGTAACTAAAAGCCTGGTAAAAGGAACTGAATGTAATTTTTTAGCATAGAGTATGAAAGAAGGCAACAGAAGAACATGAAGGACATGGATTAAGGGGTATAAATTGGAGGGCAGGGTACAATAAACTCTCAATCATCTGGATACAGCAGCCAAGGGGATGTCAGAAGGTGATGTACTGATGGATATTGACCCAATACCCTCCCCAAACCTCCCCTCACCCTTTTTTTTTTTAATATGTCCAATTCTGGGCACATGATTCAAAGCATGTTCCTAAGGCCCAGCAGTCCTCCTACTGACCATACACCTCCACATGTCACCACTTTGGTGCTAAAACCCACCATCCATACTGTAAGGGTTGTCTCATACTGGATTGGTATATTGGTATTACTGGGGGTATTTTATGACATGTCAGCAAGTCTTCTGGTAGATCAGTAAAGTCTCCTTTATAAATTAAAATCCTTAAACTATTCCCTGCCCCAACACAAACCTGGGTCCACTGGGACTGCAAGCCACCAATACCAATTCATCCAAAACCTAACCCTCTGCAAAACACTATAAATTGCACTGCATAACTGTTCAAACATAGGAAACCATCCTTAAATACTGTAATATGCATGATAAAATGTCAGTGTACTATACTGTACAATGTACTGGACTGTACACACACTGTACACGATATCCCCAGAGGCAGGGTTAGACAATGCAAGGCAGATTAGCAAGACAGACCTAACCATGCATGAGGAGAGAGATGGGTGAGGCATGAGTGACTGAAATAAAACAGAAGACGTTAGGAGGAATAAACTAAACGGAGAGTACCAGAAATGGTAAACCCCATGTAGGATTGGCTGCCATTGCTGGTGAGAAAGTGGTGGCCTTGGGGGAAGTGGGGGAGGGGGGGAATAATGCATTATGGGCATCTGGGACAATATACATCAGGAAAAATGAAATGAAATGTATTAACGTGGAGGGATATACATATTTAATCCCCTGAGGTCGGGCTCTGTTTACAAAATCGACTGTCAGGAGTGGGCAAAAAAAATAAAAAAAAGTGATTCTTTCAAAAATCGCTCTTATGAAAACTATTACACCTATCACAAAAATCTTTGTACCCAGCAAAAAACAACTCTTTAGCTTTAAAATGAGTGGTGTTCCAATGTCCTACGTTTTCTTGGTACAGAAGTCCATGGCACGCCACGAGGTGTGCTAGGAACTGCATGTGTTGGGGGCGAGGCAGGAGTGTCACCCTCCATTGATCAAGGTTGACACAAGACTGAGAGGGGTAAGGTAGGATATATAGTGAGTGGCGGGAATGATGCGGCAATTTTCTAGTCAATGTTGTGACTCATACAATGGAGCTCGTGTTTAACCCCTAAAACGCGCCTGTGTACAGTCGATCCCCCCCGAGTGGCGGGGTTGTATCGCGGTCTGAGTACCTGTAGGAAAATATTCGCCAAAAATCAGAGATTAACCCTAGAACATTATACTTGGTATGGAAGATAGTACTTACATTCAGCTTTCTCCAGAGACAGGTGTTGAGCCTTCGTGGACTACCCAAGGACTTGTGGAGACTTGCAAAGTTGGGTAACCAAATCTTCACACCTCCAGCAACCCGGTTTCCCCTCTACCACAGCCTCATTCTGTCACAGTAAACTTTATACTACAACGTAAAGGTAGTTAGGAATCCATATTTGTACAATAAGCACTGAAAATAAGGCTAAAATCAACGAAGCGTATGGCCGACATGCACTGTGGCGGCGGTCTTCCCGTCACTCAACAAACATTTCCATTTTCACAGCTAAAAACATGTATACTACATTATTTTCAATCATATTACTTCCCAAAAGATCACCACGGCGCGCGTTTTATTCTGCCTTACGTCCGCCACTTTATTCTCGTTCATGTCGGCCGCTTACACTGACTGGGAAGAGCTAGAACTCGCCATAATCTCACTTTGAAAGCCTGCAGTAAACTGACGCTAAACAGAGGCAAACCGTGAGAAAAAAAGCTAGTGTTACAACTGGGGAAACAAGCGTTTCCTAGTAGCATAAACTGCTTGTGAGAGGAGATCGCAGATTTACAGTTCTGAGCGCTCAGAGTGCTGCCATGTATCACAGCCAGGCTGGCCGGGCCGTGGTGGGGGGGGGACGGGGGGAAAACGCGATATTTGGCAACAACTGAGGTCAGTAATATGCTAGTTGTAGCTAGAGGGTGGTGGTACTGATAGACAATACCAGCTGGAGCCTGCATGCCCGTGGTTATTCAAAATGTACTAAAATCGCAAACGCGACGACCCGCCGTCCTGCCCTTGTGGCCGAGCATCGCAAACGCGACGATCCGCGTTCTAGAGGTTAAATTAGTGACGCGCGATGCTAAATGTTCTGGAACGGGGACTGATTGCCCCATGACATATATTCCAGAATGGGGACCGACCTTTAGGGGTTAATACTGAACATGAGAAGAAAACAAAACATGAAAACACACATGTAACAAAATAAAAAGAAATATGCAGCATTTTACAAGGCACTGGAACAGGTGTGAACAAAATCAGTGTCAACAAAAAAAAAGTGGTCGGTAGGAATCATCGTATCATATAATAGTAATCCCTGTAATATCTGAACGCCTAATATCCGAACATCCCCACTAACCGGACATAATCGTCCCGGGATCCAATATTCCCAAAATGGGCCAAAAACCACAAAAAATTTGAAAAAAATCTGACTTTTTTCCCTCCCATAATTTGAAATTGCCGCGTGGCGCCGAACAGCTGTTACACCATGGTCCCTTCACCCCTTCCTTCCTCCCCCTCCCCCCTCCCTTGTCAGGGTTGCCATTTGGTATTTTTCATTACCAAGTGTGGGCCAATTTGGTAATGAAAAATTCGTTTGGTAATGAATCAGAATAATGCATTACCAAATGGATTTTTCACATGTATCAGGATACACAGGATGGAGTTGGTGGATTGTTTGCTCTCTCTGATTATTCTGCTAGCCTACATAGCGTGAAAATAATCAACATGGTGTTAATTATAAGGAGAGTGATTACATGTATTTCCACTTGTAAATATAATTAGTGAAGAATAAATGCTAGCTTTACGAATTTGGTAACGAAAAGTTAAATTTGGTAATGAAAGTTGAGGAGATTGGTAATGTGGCCATTGCGATCTGGCAACTCTGTTACCCTGCCATCATCAACAGTCACAGCCAAACTCCAATCGAGAGCAGATGCTTATAGCAGTGCAAGCCACAGGTGCTTGTTTTTTGTGAATAAACAGTGAATAAACTCCAATACCTCGCCACTAGAACACACGGGAATTTATAGTGTTGTGCAGTGTTAAGAAATTAGAATTTTGAGTGCAGAGGATTAACTTTGGAGTGCAAACTGGCGGTTCAAACCAGTCCAGGAGCCAGGGATTTGTAAGTACCCAGAATGTTTAATATTGTATAAACTCACCACTGAAACCTCATTTTATGGTTCTTTTGCATTTATTTCAGTCTTTTATGTCCCTTATTGTGTGATTTGGGTCTTAAATAGGTGCAATGCATGTCCAGAGGGAGTTGTATAGGTGTTTTTCTGAGTTAGGGTCCATAAGTACAAGTCCAGGAGGCTGGGGCCCAATATCCGGACAGGATCACTATCCGGACATGCCTTTGGCTCTATTATGTCGGATATTGGAGGGATTACTGTATATCATTTATAAAGACTCCAAAGTACTTGTATGCACTGGCCTTGGTCACCTAATGGCAGCTCTCCATGCTGCTCAATCTCTGGAAGACTCCCTATTCAGTCTCTTACACCCGAGGGCACACTCTATGACCTCATCCCAGGTAGGTCATCCTTCAGGAAAAACTTCATATTATCCTTGCTCTCCTATATAATATCAAATGGAAGATACCAAAGTAAACGAACCATCTCTTACTAGCTATTCATGACGTAATCTTTGTGCACTGCGTAATATATGTAAACTGCAAAATAAACCAAACCAAACATTAAAAGCAATGTTTTAGGTGGTGACTTACGACCTGGAATTTGATCCTCCAGCTTACAGCACTATACTGTTTACTGAAAACTAAACATAAAATGACAATAAAACCATCCATCCCTCCATCCATAATCCAATCCTACGCCGCCCCATGAGGAGTGTAGAAGCCCGGGGCTAGGCAAGTTGGTCCTGACATTTAACCCAAGGCGTCCCATCAACGTATGAGTACGTCGCAATGTTCTGTCACAGCTAGACAAATCAACGTGCCAGTACGTCGTGCAATTGCAACGTTCATAATTTGCACAAATTTCAAATCTCGCGCTTGATTTCTGGTACGTAGGGTCAGGAGACCTTCCCCTATCTGCCACCAGGCGAGGACACTCGGCAACCCTGCGCAACCCGCGCTCACCCTCGTCTCGGTCACTTACCTGTTGGCAGTGACCCAGGTCAGACATGGCGCACAGAGGTCTCTCAGAAAAGCAAATTCAAGCCGCCCTGGATGCCTTCACAGGCAACAGTAATTCGCCCCTCGATGATGAGGTTGCAGACAAGGATTATGTGCAACCAGAGGACAAAAGTAGCAGCAGTGATGAGGAGGTCCTGTCCCCAAGGAAGCGACGCTACGTCACATATCATGCCACTAAAGAGGGCCAGCCTGCACCAAAACATCATGCAATCTCCTCTCTGCAGCCCCTACGTGATGTGAAGCCCGAAACCAAGGACGAGGACAGAGCCATGGGAAGTGCTGCCACGTGGTACGGCCGCGAGATCATCACTCATCGCAGCCCCGAGCAGACAGCACGTCGTTTTATCAGGTATGGGCCTAGTGTTTTATTTGGGGAGGGCAGAAGTGGCGTGGAGGGAATGGGGAGTGAAATTGAAAGTACAGTATAGGGACGGTAACTGAAAGGGAAAGTGGCAGGGGTTAGTCATCGTTCTCATGTGGTGGTGCGAGGGAGCGAAGCATATCACGTGGGGCGGTGAGGGTGCGTGGTGAATCACGTGGTGTGGTGATGGAGCAGGGAGGTGAGGAGGAGCCTCTCCCCAGCACGTCTTATGATCCCCAATATTCCAGGACTTCCTCCCCACAGCCCCCTGATGTTCCCCAAGGCCGTAAGGGTAAGGGAAAGGGAAAGGGTAAAGGCCGAGGGAAGAGGAGTGCGAGTGGGGAAGCCCTCTGCACTACTCCTCCCCAACCTCCCCCACCAGCATCTCCTCCCCACACCGACAAAGGCGACGATGGGGACAATGGGGGCGAGGGTAACGTGAGTTGGAATTGGGAAGGTGGCAGTGATTTCTCTCCCATCATTCACCCCTTCACTGAGGAGGGGCGCGCTGGCTGCACGGCTCCTGGGATTCACCGTGGCTCCACCAGGCTGGATTTTTTCCACCTGTTCTTTGGTGAGGGTTTTGTAGAGCAGATTGTGGAACAAACCAACCTTCTTGTAAGCAGCCAGTGCCGTGAGAGCGAACGACTGGACACAAGGAGCAGGCATTCGATCATGTACGATTACCCTGTCTCCCTGGCAGAGATGTTTGTATTTTTTGCCCTGGTACTTTTGATGGGTATTTTACGTAAAAACAGAATTCCGTCATACTGGACTATGGACCCTCTCATGCAGACACCTATAATTGGCAAGGTCATGAGCCGTAATCGGTTTCAGCAAATTCTAAGCCACCTCCACTTTTACGATGCTGATTATCCTGTCAATGCAAATGACACTGATAAGGTGAGGCAAATTAGGTTGGTTTTTGATCACCTACGGCAAACATTCCGTTCCTCATTTTATCCCTATAGAGACCTTGTCATAGACGAGAGTCTCGTGTTTTGGAGAGGCAATATTTCTTTTCACCAGTATATACCCAGCAAAAGGCACCGTTTTGGGTTCAAGAGCTTTGTTATGTGTGACTGTAGGACTGGTTATGTGCAAGACATAGTCCTGTACACTGGTGCACAAACAGACATAATAGAAGATCGGAGTATTGGACTGTCTGGAGCAGTGGTAAAGACAATGATTGAAGAGTACCTTCATCATGGTCATGTCCTCTACCTGGATAACTGGTACACTAGCCCTCTTCTCGCTCGTCATCTACACCTGCATGACACGGGACTCTGTGGTACCGTCAAGATGAACTGGCGTCACATGGTCAAGATGGGGCGGAAACTAGACAGAAATGAGGTGGTTTTCTTCAAGGCAAACAACATCCTAGCTACAGTGTGGAACCACAACAGAGAAGTCTGCCTCTTGTCCACGGTTCACCGCCCACTGGTGCAGCATACAGAGTCCGTAGATTACCACAGCGAGAGGAGGCACCACATCTGGAAACCTGAGTGTGTGCTGGATTATAACATCAACATGCAGCAGGTGGACCAGTCTGACTCCATGATATCCACTGTCGAGTGTGCCAGGACCACAATCAAGTGGTTCAAGGAGCTCTTCTTTCACCTGGTCGACATAACTGCCCTCAATTGCCACCACCTGCATGCCATGACAACAAGAGTGCAGGAAACCTTTGAAGGATTTGTGAGGGAGTTTGGCCGTGAGATCATAGCCCAGTATGTGGTCGAGAGGACCCAACAATGCACACGCACTGCCCCTACCGCCCAAACTCCCTTGAGAATTTCCGCCCGCCATTTTGCCACTCCTATACCTCCCCAGCTAAATAGACCTAGGCCCCAATGCAGGTGTCGTGTGTGGTAATTCCCGTGTGAGACCCACCACTCAGAGAAAAGACAGCCACTATGAGTGTGTTGAATGTAACGTGGGTCTCTGCATTCACCCTTGTTTCAGGGAGTATCACACCTTGATGCACTACTAATATGGTGTGAATGCGATATGACGCTCATACTCAGGAAAAAATATGACATACAGATGCTCAGTGTAATTATAAAGGCCCGTAAATATGTAAATAGTATTATGAAGTGGAAACAGGTGTAATGTAAGTGGAAAATTATTATGTAAGTGCATAAATATATTCTAAGTCGAAACACTCCTAGCAAGTGTATAAAGATGCAATATTCTGATGCTCAGTGTAATAAATAAGGCCTGTAAATATGTAATTAGTAGCATAAAGTGGAAAAGGGTGTAATGTAAGTGGAAAATTATTATGTAAGTGCATAAATATATTCTAAGTCGAAACATTCCTAGTGAGTGCGTAAAGATGTGATATTTTGACTCTCAGTGTAATAAATAAGGCCCGTAAATATGTAAATAGTAGTATAAAGTGGAAACGGGTGTAATGTAAGTGGGGAAGTATATTGGAAGTGAAGAAATAAAACATAAGTTGAAACATGAGTGGTAGCGAGTGTGCTTGCTACGTGAATATGCGCTAGCATTTCGTTGAATATCCTCGTAAGGAATGTAAATAGGTGAAAACATTTACATTGGTTGAAAAATGGTATAATGTCATGGAAGCAATAATATGAAATAAAAAAAATGTAATGTATGTTCAGTGAAGAGTCACAGCGAGTGCGCTGAGTAGGCAAATATGCGCAAGAATTATGCTAAATATCATCGTAATGAATGTAAACTGCTGAAAACATTTACATAACGTCAAAAATGGTAAAATGTCATTGAAACAGTATTAGGCAAGTAGAAAAAAAATGATATGTTTCCTGAAACAAGACACTTAGCAACTAGCGTGTAACCAATGTGACCAAAATCGCTATGCTCGCGCAATGGAACAATGCTTATTTTTCCTATACATCTCATTGAAAACCATTACATTGTTGTTGTGATTGTTAATTAGTTCCAAATCAATAAATGGAAATGTGTTCTTTGTTATTTCTCCCTAAATTACCTACCACAGAAAACTTGAGAGCCTGACACGTCAGTGACAGAATACGATACATGACGCGGGGAGGCTCACCTGTTCTGACCACTTATGGACCCCAGTAAGCCCTTTCTTGGTGATTTTCCTTTGTTTCTCAACAAAAGTGGAAATTTTAGCCATAATTTTTTTTTTTTTTCAAAATAGCTCAGGATTGGGGGGTATTGGAGGGGGGAAATCGGTCAGAATGTGACGGGTTAAGATGAGAGTGACTAGCCTCACTTAACCCTGAGTGGCATTATATGAGCAATAAACCCCAACCACCCCTTGGATATAAACCTATACAGGCTCAATCCGATTGAAGCACCTGAATTACCCACTAAACCACCGGGCGCCATTATTTGGTGTGGTTACCACCAAGAGTAGTAAATGGTTTCCTGGTGTACAGGAAACCATTTGGCTTGTCACTCAGTGTAGAGTCACCCATAGGCAGAAAGAAAAGGAAAGAAAGAAAGAAAGAAAGAAAGAAAGAAAGACAGACAGACAGACGGGGGAGTATAAAGTCATCCGAAGGTGGTAGGAAGAGGAAAGAATGAAGGAAAGAAAGACAGAAGAGGAAGGATGGAAGAGAGGGGAGGGCAGACACCCAGAGCAGCACTACATCGAGTGGATGGTGAGCAACCCCCACCTACCCCTACAAAGGTACAAAATAAGAAGGAAATGACCCCATCTGTTGTGACCCAGAATTCCAAGTTATGAGTAAAGCTATCAGGAAATTATGGTCAGTGACAAGACAAATGGAATAGGGTAATCTTCAAGGAGACAGGACCACCCCTGCAATAATAACGAAAATTTTTACCTACCATTCAACTGATTCTGTGATTTTGTATATGTGTACAGAAGTTCATTTCAAATATGAAAAGGATTCATCAACAAAGAAAATACAGTTATAAAAGGGATAGGTTATGTTAGGTTACGATAAGTTTGGTTACACTGGCATAAAACAGGTTATGTTGGGATAAATTAGGCTGGGTTGTTATGAAAATTATTTAGATTGGGCTTGGATAAATCAACAGCAAGAAGAGTAATGTAGTGCCAAAATGGCATGCTAAGATGGCATCCAACTGTCTTCAGTATATCACAAGATAGTGTCCATCAGTCATCAGTGCCACTGGGGATTATAAAAAAAAAAGACTGCTTTTAAAACATTATTCACCACTTTCAAATGAAATAAAATACACTGAAACTTGAAAATGAACTCATAAAATACTCAAACAATCCCCTGAAGGGCTTTGGTAAAGGAAATATTAGAAAAAATTGCAAAATCAGGTGGTCCCATGTCTTCTTATGGATTACCTGGCAGGGATTTTTATTTTGGAGCTTCCCACATAATTTTAATAATTCAGCCCATTTGCTGTGACAGAAACTGACATACGGAGGAAGACCAACAATGGATAACTGAGTTTACTGTACAATGGAAGAAATTACGGCTAGGGAGTATGGGAATGAGGGCAATGACATGAGGGAATGCAACTGAGGGATGCAAAAAAGGAAGGTATTATGGAAACGACTGCAGCTGAGATACCATAAAGCTGAGAAGGAATGAAGGAGGGGAAAATGGCATGAAGAACTGCAGTTTGTAACAGATTGATAGAGAACTGTACAGTGGAGTACAATAAGGCAATGGAGTTTATGAAGAAAAGTGGAGTGGGGCAACACGCACTGCAGATGAGTTAGGATGGAGTTGAAGAATATGAAAGAATGCAGTTTAGAAATGAATGAAGGACTAAAAGTTAACCAAGAGGAAGCTGAGGAGGAGGAGGGTGACATAAATCATGGGGCATCATCATATAGTTAATTACTGTAATTAATATGGAATTGCCTAATTTCTTGTTCACACAGTCTCCTCTGACTAATATATAGGAGGCAAAGAAAAAAAAAGCTATGAATAAGAAGGAAATGATGGACGAAAGTGCAACTGACGGAAGGACCAGTCTATCTACAGTCAGATGCATGAATCCCATACGGGGTGGCCACCAACAAATCACTTCCATGTCACCCTGTCCCCTGCCATTTCATTGCCCTTCCCCCAGCTCACATCCTCCTCTCTCTTGTACTTCTCCACTCCATCCCTTCATCTCATATTTGGTCTCCCCTTCCCCTCCACTTCACTCACATACACTCTCATTAGTCTCTTGTACTCCATCCTCTTCACGTGGCCAACCCACCTCAGGGTATTTCTCCTAACACTTTCTATCACACCCACATCCACACTAGAACGCTCTTTCACTCTCTCATTTGTCAGTCCGTCTCTCCACTAACTCCACATGTTCCTCCCAAATAGCTCATTTCCACTGCTCTCACTCTTGACTTGTGTCCTTCCAACATGGTCCAAGCTTCACTTCCAAACTTGTGATCCAGTTGGTATCACAATACTATCATGCAGTGGCTTTCTTACTACAATGCTCACTTCCCTATTTCTTACCACGACTTCTGTCCTCCCAACAAGTTCCAAGTTTCACCTCCACATGTCAGAGCTGGTATCACAATACTATCATGCAGTGACTTTTTTACTTCCATGCTCTCTTCCTTATTTCTTATCACTGCTTTCAAACAACCAGCAAACTTTCTTCCCTGTTGTACCCTTTCAAGCACTTCATCCTCAAAAATTCCACTACCCAAGTGCTTAAATGCATTCACATTTTCCATTTCCTCACCATCCAGCCTCACTGTGCATTTAATGACCTTATGTCTCTTGAAGTGCACAACTTCACTTTTCCCCACATTAACTTTTAGACTCCGTTTCTTACACACACTCCAAAACTCCGTCACCAAGCCTCGCAGTTCCCCTTTGTCTTCACTTAACAATGCAGAATGATCTGCAAACAACAGAGCAAGAAGTTTCCAAACAATGCCCTCTCTTAAACAGGGCTGGTCCAACTTGTAAAGCCTAAAAAAGTTATCAAAGAGAAGTATATTATGAAAAAAAGGCAAGATGGGATTGAACAAATGACTAGAGATGAAAAGTCCTTGCATGAAGATACAACAAACTGTGACTGAATGATGCATTACAGTTAAGCCAGGACACATTTAATGGGTAAAATTAACAACAAACCACCTAATACCATGGTCAATTGGGAATGGCTTGAGACCATCTAATTCAAACAACCTCCCTCCAACAGGGACATAGGAAACAAAGTGAAAGGTCTCGGCACTGGAAGTTCTACTGCTGGTGGGGACTCCTGGGGTTTTGTCTGGACGTCGGCGAGCTTGTGGGGCTGCATGGGAATTGTGAGCGTTGGCCAGCTCTGGGGTGTTGCCAATAGCCCAACCCTGCAACAACAACAACAACAACAAAATAATAATAAATAAATAAATACTGCATATAGAATCCTTGAAAAATCTGTGTCTTATTGGAAAAAGTGATCATGTGGTTACTGAGTTCCAGGTGATAACAGGGAATGTGGAGCCAAGAGACAAGCTTTATAAGCAGGGAAGATACAACTTTGGGAAAGCAAATTTTACAGGATTGAGAAAATTTTTTGAAAATGCAGATTGGAGAAAATTCAGAGAAACAAGAGAGATACAGCGGAAGTGGGATATTATTCTAGGCCTCTATAACTCGGGAGTGGAAAAATTTGTGCCAAGAGTAAGATCGGAAAGGAAACAGGAAAAAGGAGTGGTTTAATAGAAGGTGTATGATAGCAAAAAAAGAGAGAGACACAGCGTGGAACAACTGGAGAAAGAGAGGTAACAACAGAGCAAAGGAACAATATAAAAGAACTTGAATACACAAGAATACATAGAGAGGAAGAAAGGAATTTTGAAAATGATATTATAGATAAATGTAAGGATGAACCCAAACTGTTTTATAGATTTGTCAATGGCAAACTGAAACAAAAGGAAGGAATCATCAAACTGAAAGTAGAAGGAGAGGTCTATAAAGATGCAGTAATGCAAGCAGAAATAATGAACAAATGTTTCCAATCAGTTTTCACTAATGAAAAGGAGTTTGTGGAAGGGGAGGGAGTGACTAGAAATGTAGTGATAAAAGATATAAAAGTGGAAGTACAGGAAGTGTATAAATTACTGGAAACTCAAGATGTAAGGAAAGCCCCAGGACCAGATGGAATCTCTAATTGGGTACTGAAGGAATGCAGAAAACAACTGGCGGATAAGATTCACAGTTTAATTGTGTGTTCTCTGGAAGAGGGGAAAGTGCCTCAAGAATGGAAGAGGGCAAATGTGGTACCAATTTATAAGTGAGGAAACAGGGAAGAACCCCTGAATTACAGACCAGTGTCCCTAACCAGCATCGTCGCAAAATTGTGAGAAAGAATTCTGAAAGACAGATGGATAAAATATCTGGAAGAGATGATTATTTTGGCTGATAGCCAGTTGGATTTAGAAATGGAAGGTCATGTGTTTCCAACTTATTGAGTTTTTACTCAAGAGCAATTGACGTTCTACAGGACAGAGATGGTTGGGTGGATTGTGTGTATTTAGATTTGGAGAAGGCCTTGGACAAGGTACCCCATAAGAGACTAATGTGGAATCTAGACCATATAGGAGGACTGAAGGGGAACCTCCTGGAATGGATGAGAGACTTTTTGAGAAACAGACAAATGAGGACAGTAATACAGAATAGGATGTCTGGATTGAGGGAAGTAACAAGAGGAGTCCCACAGGGCTCAGTGTTGGCGCCAGTAATGTTCCTGATTTATGTAAATGATATGGTAGATGGAGAGAATAGTTATGCAAGTCTGTTTGCTGATGATGCAAAGATCTTGAGGAAGGTAGAGGTTGAGGAGGATTGTAAAATGCTGCAGGAGGATCTGGATAGGATACACGATTGGAGCCGGATGTGGGAAATGAAATTTAATGCAATGAAATGTAAAATATTGGAAACGGGTAAAAGTACCAGGAGGCCATCATTGAATTATTTGATGGGTAACGAACCAATCACAAAAGTGAGAGAAGAGAAAGATTTGGGAGTGCTGGTCCAGGACAGTTTGTCACCTGAAAAAACACATTAACAAGGCAGTTAGAGAGACGTATAAACTCCTGACTAATATAAGAGTAGCTTTTCATTATATGGATGAGGAGATGATGAAAAAATTGATAGTGGCCATGATTCGCCCCAGGTTAGAATATGCAGCAGTAATGTGGTCCCCACACAAAAAGAAAGATATAAACAAGATTGAGAGAATACAAAGAACAGCAACCAAAATGGTCCTCAGTCTGGCAGAGCTGTCGTACAGAGAGAGGCTGGATTTGCCTTCCTTAGAAGAAAGGAGAAAGAGAGGCGACATGATTGCAGGGTTCAGGACCATGGTGGGAGTAGATAAAATTGACAAAGATCTGTTTTTATGGGATAAGAGAGCAACAAGAGGACACGGAATGAAACTGAAGAAGCCAAGCTGCTTGAAGGCTATCAAGAAATATAGTTTTCCTTATAGATGTATTGGCATGTGGAATAGCATGGACAAAGAGATCGTCCAGTCTAAAAACTTAAACGAGTTTAAAGCTAAATCTGACTTACTGAGAAACAGAGACAGGACCCCACGAGCGTAGCTCATTTCCTGTATATCACAATTAGGTAAATACACCCACACCCCTAACGTACCTTATTCTCTGGGTTCATGCCAATGGTGTGAATCTTGAGGCGTGATAGTGTGGGTCCCAAGTCCAGAGCAGAACAATTGAGAAGCACAGACACCAGGGAGTGAGTGGCACAGCTGTTGGGCACCATCTGTGCACACAGGGAGGTGGCACACAGTGAAACAAGTACAATGACTGAAGTACCTTAATGAATAAGAAGATGGCTTGTGATGAATAAGATAATCATTTAGGATACAACTAGCTCCTTCAATACAATATTTCTTGTACCTGGAGTTTGACCTAATACTGTATACAGGAAAGCCATTCCCTACAGTACTTATCCAATCTTTTGTCTCTTCCATACAAGATGTTTCCCTGAAGTTGCTTCAAATTATATGGCAGCAAAAGTCATCACATGTACTATCTTTACCATTATTATTATCAATCAGACCTCTTTTCCCATCTACGCAAATGGGGTGAAGCAGGGCACACATAAGAACAATTTAATCAGGTAATGAACATTATCAATATACTGTATGAAGTAAATTACCTATTTTTTTCCATCAATCTCATTTTGGTATACTGGCAACTCTTCTGACCATCCACTCTTCATATTTTCATCTTGTCCTTCTGATTCTCAGTCTACTTCTTCTCCTAATTACCCTGCTCTTGTAGTGCATCTTTGTTTTTATGCTAGTTCATACACTCCAACACCTTGTTTTATGTTTAACTCTTCTGTTAACCATCCTGCACTCATAAACTTCTCTATCTTGTTTTCAGTTTACATATTCTTCTTTTCCTCCTACTATCCTACTACCTACCATCCTGCCCTCTTCACTCCTCCACTATTCTTCATCCATCCATTCTTCTAACTTTCAACATTGCTTAATTTCTAACTCATCCTCATATACAATACTATACAGTACTCCTCCACAGTGCTTCCAGTCTAACTCTTTCTATTCTAACCATCCTGCTCTCATCCATTCTTCAAGACAATAACCCCTCCAATCCCTCATGACAGATGGACTCCCACAAACCAGCACATTCTTAATTACTCATTCTCCACTAACTGTTTACATGTAAATCCCTTCAAACCACATAGTTTGTACCTGCTGTGCAAAGAACATGTTGTTGACGATTGCTTCATCCTGGACGTAATTATCAGGATTCTCCACCACCTTCCTCCTTGAACGTCGCTCTTCTATCCACCTGGGAGAAGGTATGTATTACAAGTCTATAGGGTCATTCCATGTCAAATAAACCACATTTTGAGAAATTTCCCAGGTCACCTCCGCAAAAAATATATGAAAAAATTCTCGTTAGTGCATATGCAAAAGTTATGTAAAAACTCCAGATCTCAGTTCTCTAACATGTCTACTTATTGAAATACAGCCATTCAAATTTACCCATTTTTGCATATTTGGAAAAGTTGGCCTTACAGAGAACTTCAAACATTATTATTAATTAAGCCTGAGAGCTAAGACTCTACACAAAAGGTATATACCAACTGCAGATTTCATATCTGGTGTCATTTGTGGCATGCCTCTCATACTTTTTCTTATATAAAGTTCCAAACAAATAAATCCTGAATTTTCCTTGATGAATGCTACACATCCCTGTTTCAAACCAACTTTCAAAGAGAAAAATTCACTTAGTTCACCATCCACACGCACTGCAGCCTTCGCACCATCGTACATACTCTTCACAGCATTCAACAACTTCCCATCTACTCCATATATTCTTAACACTTTCCACAATCCTTGTCAATACACCCTGTCATATGCTTTCTCCAAATCCATGAAAGCCGAATACAACTTCTTTCCCTTCTCTAGAAACTTTTCCACTAAAGATCTAAGAATGAATATCCGATCTACACAACCTCATCCCTTCCTAAAGGGTCCCTGTTCTTCTCCAACTAATTTCTCTGTTCTTTCTCTAACTCTGTCTATAAGTATCCTACCATACACTTTTCCTATTATACTAAGAAGACAAATGCCCATATGATTACCACACACTTCTTTTTCCCCTTTTCCTTTGTACAAGGGAATAATTATACCTGACTTCCAATCCTCCAGGACTCTACCTTCCTCCCAGGCCAATCTGCACATCTTCCACATCCATTCTACTACTATCTCTCCCCCATGCTTCAGCATTTCACCACACACTCCATCATTTCCTGGGGCTTTCCCCGATTTAACTTTCTTCATTGCTTCCACAACTTCTATCCTACTGAATTCTTCCTGTCTTCTCACCTCCCTCCTTCTCCCAGCCATTCCCCAGCCACTTATACTCGCATTGCTTCCATCCTCTACATTCAACAATTCCTTAAAGTGTTCTCTCTATCTGCTCACTTTTCTCCCTTCTCCACTAGTAATCTACCATTTTTATCTTTCACTCCCCTGCTAACTTCACTTCCACCCTGTCTTACTCTTTTCACCTCTCTCCAGAACATTTTCTTACAGTCCCTCCACTTTACACTCAAATTCCTTCCAAATTCCTCATCCACTCTCTTCTTACTCTCTCTTACTAATCGTTTCACCTCTCTCTTTCTTTCTACATATAACTCTCTCTTCTGCCTCTCAACTTCTTCCACGCCCCTATTTCTCATCCATTCATTGTATGCTTTCTTCTTTTGTGCCACAGCCTGTTTCACCTCTTCAGTCCACCACGCTGTTCCTTGCACCCCCCTTCGTCTTCTCTTCCTTCCACACACCACATCACATGCTGCACATATTTCTTCTGTAAATATCTTACACACACCTTCCATGTCTCCCATCTGCTCCAATTCATATTTGCCCAATCGTTCCTCCACTTCTCTCTTATACTCTGCCTTTTTCTCATCCTCTTGCAACCTTTCCACTCTCCTTGCAACTACTCCTTCCTCTTGTCTTTCCCTTCTTCTATTCCTCCATCTTACTTGCATTCTAATTCTGGCCACCACCAAGTAGTGGTCAGAAAGTCCACTCCCCCAACCTCTATACACTCTTGCATCCTTTACACATCTTTGCATCCTTTCATCCACACACACATAATCAATCATTGCCTTCCTTTCATTCAGTTCACCACTCACCCTTCTCATCACTCGCCATGTATACCTGTGGATCATTTTATGCCTGAAGAGGGTATTGGCTATCACCAACCCCCTCCCAGCACAAATGTCCACTAACGCACTCCCATTAGAGGTGAGTATGGAAAATATTTAGCAGTATACAGGGTACTAACAACACATCCGTGGCCGTGGCCATTACGAAGATTACCCCGCCTCCTCTAAGGCTCTGGCAGTGGTGAAAATGCTCTTGAAGCACGTACAGTAATCCAGTGTTGTGCTGCACTTAATCCCTTGTACTGTGAATTACAGTATAACTGTTTAAAACTGCACATTCTGTCCTTACTTGTGCAAAGCCTGTTGCAACATGCAAGTTTGCTCTCTGCATTAAATCCTTTGTACTCTGAATTCTAATTTCTTAACACTGCACAACACTGTAAATTCCCATGTGGTCTAGTGGCGAGGTATTGTGGTTTATTCACTGTTTATTCACAAAACGAGCATGTGTGGCAGCCATTGGGACGAGCATCTAGTCACAACAGTAGTTAGGCAGGAACTGGGGAGGGCAGGAGGAAGCAGGGGGCCGCTCTACTACGCGCGAAAACACAGCTGTTCAGTGCCATGCAAGTTCAGTACAGTTGAAAAAAAGTTAGATTCCCCCCCCCCCAAAGGCCCTGGCCCAAAATGTCCAGAAATTGGGGTGTCCGGAAATTGGGCATCCGGTCATTACAGGGATTGCTGTACGTCGTCATAACCCTCAAGTGTGCGCACATCATGACACCTCTGTCTCATCATATATCAATGCTGCCAAAGGAGACAGCACAGGGTTTAGTTTCCTGTACTAGGGCCTTTCATACTGACTCGTATATGTTACTGAGGATAAATAAGCTCCACCCACTTTGCCCAACCTCCTTGTTTTTCAGCCAGTGCCAATAAACATGGGAGGGCACATGATTGATGGCATGGTGGATAGTAACTCTGCATCCCTCCAGGATCAGTCTTGGCTGTGTGTCATAGAAGAGTGTGCTGTTGTTCCCTCCACAGTGGATTATGGCCGAATTGCAGTGTATTCTTGAGGACTTTTGCGACTCTTTGAGTGATGAGGATTATCAGCCATCGGCTCAAGACTCGGATATCGATGACTCGTTGAGTGAAGAACTTGAGAGTGATGAATTTGATGATATTCACGAAAAAGAAATCGAACGTGGTTGGCGGCTGATAAACGACATATATGCAGACACACGTCCCAATCACGTGCCTGAATTTACAACTGATTTTTTCGGGCTGAACCCAGCGATCAGTGAACCTGAAATTGTGTCACCTTTGGATTCTTTCAAGCTATTTCTTGATGCAGATGTGGTGAAACAAATATATGAGTGGACAAATCAGAGGGCAAATAAATTTTTCAATAAACACCCACAGAAATAGGGTAAACAGCATTCTTTGGCATCCTGTTAGAGAAAATGATATGTACACTTTTATCAGCCCCCTGTATGCCATAGGAATAACAAAATTGCCCCGCATTTACATGTACTGGAGCAGTACCATGTTGTATGGTGGCTCAGCAGTGCTCTGTCCTGAAGTGATGAGTACAGACCGGTTTGTGAGTATACTGAAATTCCTATGTTTTTCCCCACTTGAAACTGTAAAGAAAGGGAAACCTGAAACATGTACTGAGCCTTACCTGGACATGCTAAGAGAGACGAGCCAAACGATAATGCAACCTGGTGAAGATGTTGCTACTGATGATGCACTTACTCTGTATAAAGGACAAACTAGATTTTGCCAGTTCATACAGACAAAGAGGGCTAGGTTTGGAGTGAAAGCCTTTGACCTGTGCCCATCTAACCCAGAGTGGTGTGAATACTCTTGGACCTTTCACCTGTATTTTGGTAAAATGGGTGAAGGCATGAATGCTGAAGGTACTGGTGATTTATCCATGTCTGAGAAAGTGGTGGTGTGTCTGATGAATGACTTGCTGGACTGTGGTAGGCATGTAATCACAGACAACTGGTACTCAAGTGCAAGGTTGGCTAATTATCTAGAATCGAAAAACACCACAATGACAGGTGTAGTGAGGAGAGGTAGGGGATCACCCAAAGAATTTGAGCAGGAAATGCTTGAAAGACATCAATCTGTATTTGCTCGTAACAATAATATGCTGTTGGTGAAGTGGGAAGAAAAGAAATATGTCACAGTGCTAACTACTAAATATGAGGCAAACATGGTGGAAAAGTGTAAGACCTATTTTGGGCACAAAACTGTTTTTTACAATAAACCCCTACACATAGAGAAGTACAATGAACTGATGGGCAGTGTCGACATGGCTGACCAGCTTCTTGAACCATATATAAATGATCGTAAAAGCACAGCCTAGTTCAAGAAACTGGGTATTCATTCCATGTTCTGCATGGTACTGAACTCATTCATAGTATCCAAAACAGTGAGTGGGTACAATGGTAGCTTCATGGACTATATACCAGATATTATCAGAGAGATGCTGCTTGAAAACAACATGGGTGCTGCAGTACTTCTCAGTGAATCACAGGAAAAGAGAGGCCAGAAAAGAAAGATTGTTGTGTCCAGTGACACCCATCAGTTTGTGAAGTTGAGTGGAAACAAGAAAAAGAGATGTTGAGTGTGCTACCCAAAGTATAAAGACACCAGGTACCACTGTCCTGATTGCACAGGTGAACCTGGCCTCTGCTCAATGGAACACTATTGTCAGTGATACAGCCAGGATATGCCACAGCCTGGGCCAAGAAGGGGTGAGACAGCCAAGAAAATGTTGGCCTAGATTTGAGTTCATAGGAAACATTTCTAACAGGTAAGTACATCGAACTAATTCGTAAATATATATAATCTTTCGCTGCGCTGTAATTTTTATGATAAACCTACTCAAAAATATTTTTTGATTTATATTACTTTTATTACAAGCACAACCAGTGACAGATTCACCCTTACACACACAGGCATAAACTCACATACACACATATACACAAACATACAAAACACAATAGCTATCTTCACAAGATAGCAGATCTTCCCCAGAAAAGTAGTGTGGGGGAAGGAGGAGGGGAGGGAAGCCTCGTACACAGTAGTACGGGATATTAGTCACCCTCATGGTGAAGAGGTTAGCATAAGGGATGAAATACTGTGCTAACATTAAACTCTACACATGAAATGTGTGCATAAATATTCATCACTGTGTGTGTAAACCCTATGAGGCATTAACTTCTACATGGGCAAATGAACAAAATCAAAGTTATGAGAAAATACACATAAAGTGCTTTCCCATTATGTCAAGCACATGGACTCCATAAGTTGGGTGAGGATGTGTACAGGTATGGAAGTACTAGACCATCGACAGAGAGGTAGATGTAGGAAGACATGGGATGAGGTAGCGTGTGGTGACCTTTGACCTAGAGGTTTTAGACTAGTAGTTAGTTGGCACAAAACACAGCATGGTGGAGTGTGACCTCGTGGACCCAGCTGACCCACACAATATGGAAAACTGATGAAAAACTGAAAATGATGATGATGTGGTACCCCAATTATAGAAAAAAGTGGAAAATGAACATTTTTTTTTTTTTGCTATATGAATAATACAAAAAACTAAAAACATTTTTTCTTGAAACTTTGATACTGCATTTTTGCCTCTGTTGCATTAACACCTCATATACCTGTATACTGATAGATCACACTCTTGCACAATTAAATTTCATAATTTCTAAACTTCCTGACAACATTTGGATGAGTTACGCTCCCATCCTCCTTTGGGCACGGAGATGTTTACGGTGTCCTGGTTGTGTCTGTACAAAAGAGCATACTCAGAGCTCCTGTGGTCCCCAGGTTTGGGGGGGGGGGTGCCTGGGATTCACCTGCTTTAACCATTCTATCCTTTGTATTAGGGTTGGCCCAGTGGAAAGTTGCAGTCATATGTTGCTTCATACCAAACCATGTTTCATAACTGACTATAATGCCACTGTTCAGCCAACAACCATATCCAGTTCACTTCTCAGGATCACACAGGGTATTCATAGCAAACTGCAACTTCTGAAACTCTGCCTCCACTTTAGGGTTGTTTGGGTTCTTGTCTGGGTGGAGCCGGAGGGCACGCACCTTGTACTCTGTCTGGATCTACTCAAAGGAAGAACTTAAGTTGCATCCCAGAATGTTGCAGAAATTATTGGCTTTCTTGTTGTCACTGCTCATGAACTCGTCCATATTGAAATTCCAGACTATCTTTGGGATTATAGATACTCTGTGCACTTGAAAGGAGGAACTCTCAAGGAGAGGACATCACTAGGCTGAATGAAAGTGTCTGAAGGCAACTAAAACAAAATAACTAGTACTTCTCGCATCCTGAATGAGTTACAGATTCAGGTGTACCAATCCTGTAGCAATGGTGCCTATTATAAACCGAAATCCATCTCTATCATCCATCCAATCTCAGAGTTTATTCAGAGTGGCAGTAACAATGAAGGCCTTGATAAGAAACAGAGGCTTGAGTGTTGCAGCTGCACGAGGCTTACATGAAGGAGTGTTAGTGCCAACTTTAACTTATGGATGTGAGACTATGGTGTGCATTAAAATGAAAAGTCAAGAGTAAGAGCAGTGGAGATGGGACTGCTGAGGAATGTATGTGGAGTATAGAGGGTGGATAAGATATGAAATAATGTGTTTCGTGAAAGATGTGGAGTGAGGAAGTCTGTGGATACCAGAATCGAAGAGAGTGAACTGAGATGGTACGGTCATGTGGAGAGAATGGATAACAACTGAGTGGTGAAAAAGGTATATCTGAGTGAATCTGAAGGAGGGAGGAAGTGAGGTAGGCCAAGGAGAAGGTGGTGAGATGTGGTGGATGAGTGCATGAGGAAGAGAGGTTTGGAAGTTGGTTAGGCTAGGGAACTGACAAGAGATCGAGCTGGCTGGATGAATGTTGTGAGGAGAAGTGCACGATCAGGGATTTGGCACCCCTTTTTAACGTGGCAGCATCCGGACTGACTCAATCGGATACGTTTATGTGAAGCTACAGATCGTGGTGAATGTTTTTGGTGTACCCGACAAAGCCAAGATTCTGGGGGCTTGAATGATGAGTGAATGGAAGCATGACCCTTTGGACTGGGCAAATTTGGGCTGTCTGGACACTGCTACTCTTAACCCTGCCCTAGGGTGGGAAAGGAGGTCCGGATGATGACGATGATGGCAGTAACAATGATGTCCAGTATCTCTCTACCTCTGAAGTACATAACATGGGATTTGGTGATGCTTGCAAAGTATAGTATCGTGTTTAATACAGCTCGACTTGCTGAAAATGACCCAATTTGGCTCACACTGAAATGCCTTGGCATCTACTATTTATATGCACAATTTCAGAATATTTGGTATATTCTATGCTAAACAAATACTGTATATACATATATATATATATATATATATATATATATATATATATAGATAGATAGAGAGATAGATAGATAAAGATATATATATATATATAGATAGATAGATAGATAGATAGATAGATAGATAAAGATATATATATATATATATATATATATATATATATCATTTTCCTTAGGTATGACATAGAAACTCTGACCAGATTACAGTGGGAACAGCAAATTCCAGTAAGTTGCCTTTTTTACATTCTTCCTTGCTATAAAGTCCTCAGTATATGACAAAACAACTATCTGTTAAGCTCCCCTAGCACCTGTACATCTGATTTTGCCATCCTTCCCTAGTTAAAGTACAAGTTTTAAAGAAATAAAGGCTGTAATATTTTGAAAAACACCTCTGAATACAATGGGGAATCCCTGTACTTGAACTACTCATTACCGCACTTTCCCATACCGCATGTACTCCTCCACTTCAGCCTTCAATCTTTCCTTGATCTTGCCATCCTCTCACCACCAATCCAAGTCACCTTTGCTTTGCCACTCCAAACCTCTCTCCTATGCTCCAAACCTTCCTCCCTCAAGTACTCCATGCCACCCTCTCTCTATTACTCCAAACCACCCACCCTCAAGTACTCCATGCAGTACAGTACTGTACTCCAAACCAACCTCCCTCAAGTATATTAAATCACCCTCCCTCCAGCCACTTCTAGCTGCCTTCCCACACATCCTCCTTCACCTCCTCCTTGCACTAACCTGAAGAGGAATATAAAGCCGTAGACCTTGCCTTCAAAGGACTTCTGGAGGTCATATATCTCCTCAACCTGGACCCCTCGCACTCCCATGTCCTCCAGTAGAAGAGTGAAGAGACCTGGAACATGACCTCAATTATTTTACAGTGAAAAAAGATAGAGATGGACAGATGAACATGTACTCTGGTAAAAATACAGTAAAAAAACAGTACTTACTGAGTTATTGGAGTTGTTGTTGTTCTTGCCCAGGATATTAACACAGTGAACTACAAAACACTCAGTGGAGTGGTTAACTCAAAAAATAAATAAATAATAAATACAGTAAAACCTCAAAATAACAGACTTCAATAGACCGGAATTTGCTTTTATCAGAGTCGAGGAGCTACCAGACTAAATTCTTATATAACAGAAAAAGTCCAATAAAGCCAGAGGCAGTCCAGACTGTATGACAACTTCAGTTATTATAACCACAATAAGGTATATGAAAGACATGTTCATCAATGTACAGTATAGTCTTATTATACATATTATACTTTTGATTATTGTAGTGAATGTATAATACAGTACTGTACAGTACTGCAATAATAGTGAAAAGTTTAAAAACCTTTGGTGCGATCCGGACTAATGTCTGATACTGTATATCGGAAAAAGTCCGGGTTAGCAGGGGGAAGTCCGGATGTCCCTTTTATCAGAATTTTGCCTTTTTCGGAATGGCTTGGGCCATAATTAGTCTGTTATAAAGGGGTTTTACTGTAAACAAAGAAAAACAGTATAGAGGTTTTACTGCAAAGAAATAAAAACAGTATAGGCTTCAGACTCTACACTGAGGGACAAAGCACACAGCATGCAAATGCATGTGCACACACACACACACACACACAAAGATACAGCTACACAGACCAACAGACAGACTGATAGATAGATAAATATACACAGACATACAGTACATATATAATCACAAATATATAAACATAAATTATAATGCTTTGTAAACAACTTTATTCTATAATGAGTCATGCGGCAATTTAGATGAATATAAAAGCTTTGGAGGTCAGGAAGTCACTTTAGAGATAGAAAAATCATTTTGTAGCAAGCAGATATTCAGGTTAGGAAGAATCTAGTGGTGAAATTGCGAATGATGGACATATCTCACCCCTCCAGTTCAAATCTTCCCTAAGTTGTATAAAATCAACTGGTGCTAAAAAAGAACAAAATATAGGACATCTGAGGCTGTAGGGGTTAACCCTTATCTGCCGGGGGTTTCCCGCTGTCACCCACTCCTCCTTACGGGGAATTTCCGAGATGTTGGGAAAAAATGCCCTTACTTCAAACCCTAATATCTGCCAAACTATAATTGCCAGAGAAAAAAATAAAAATACATTAGACTCATCAACTCTTCCTCTTTCAAAAGAAGGTATCTCGAGGCTCCAGGTGGTCCCATCGATAAGTAAGGATAAATTGAAAACGACTGGTTTTACACGTTTGACTGGTGGGGTCCAAGCACGTGCCACTGGCTGTGACCTTGGACTCGCTGGCTAGCGCTGGCAGCATTGACCGGAGTGGTGATTGTAACACTGCCCAGGCGTCCTTGGTTGGAATGTGGAAAATTCAATTTGATCCTCGACTTTTCCTTACTCACCATCGTAAGGACGAGTCACCACCCTGCCCATGTGGCTCCTCAAAGGTTTTCCGCCCATTTTATTGTGCCACTATGCCCCATAGGTGCGTGGGGGAAAAAAAAATGGCTTTTTTTTTTTTTTCTGTACTCACTTCTTGCATCAATTATAATAATATTCCCTCTACTACGGCACTTATAAATGAACTTGACATCATGATTACAGGTAATTGTACTCTGACGAGTAAATGCTGTGGCTGTTTCATGCAGTATGGTTGAGTATGAGGTAATTACTTGTACTATAATTCAGACTGATTTGTACTAATCAAGGGCATCGTGAAAATCTTACAAATGTCATACACAACTTACATTATTTGCACTTCACATCACAAATACGCTTACACTCACATATTCAGCACTATTTTCCTCAGTATCAAGTGAAAAAATTAGTTATAGCCAAAGAGGAAATTTTCTTTCTGACCCACTCACAAGTGGTTTTCTTTCATGTAACAGGTAGGCTAACTCAAGGTATTTCCAATAATTTTTTCACCAATAACCAACAAACAGTAACACTTATTTCACTGCACTTGTATAACTTATTATAAAACACTTACTGTATATCTAAGCACTTACTAGGAATCACTTATAATAACCGACATTTCACTTGTTTATAAAAAACAAACAAACACATACGTGTGCATACCTGTATACTATTTATACTTTCCCACACACCTGCTCAGTAATCACGCTCGGAGCGATACTCGCAAAAACATTTAGGGCATAGACCAGAGGGACCTTGCACTGTGCACGCTGGTAGGCTGTCTCTTTTCGTGCTGGGGGATGGCATTTGGTTAAGCAACGTTGGGTCTGGTTAGTACTTGGATGGGTGACCGCCTGGAAAAACCAGATGCTGTTGGTATCCCTACGTGTCAAGTGGGGTTGGTGGAGGATTAGTGCCCCTCCCTGTAAAACAATTAACTCAAAGCCCTTGGCCACCCCGTCTGGGATACATGGCGTCTGGCAATGAATGAATGAAATGAATAGTTGTGGCACCACCTGTCTGCCTGATGACCTGCTGTGGTACAGCCAATTTCTACCATCCTGTGCTGCTGGAAATACTTGGCACAGCTTAGCCTGTCCGCTGTAGCTGCTGTCCCCCGCCAAGTACCTGGCACCTGTGCAGTTTAATATTCTTCCAGGAGTCTGTGTGCAAGCTCTCTCTCAAACTCTCGTAGAGATAGAGGTTTCCTGAGGGGCTCCTTGAACATTATGAAATTGTTCAGGACAGCAACATCAAGGTGTAAAAACGCCTTCCTGTACCACCTGCAGGACTTACGTGGGCAATCAACCTCACCAATTTGCATGTCTGATTTATCAACAGGCCACATGTTGATTTTATAATCGCTGACAGCATCTGGCTTCAACACGGGTTCCCTGGGCCAGTGGTCTGTTTTTCCCATTTCCTCAAAAACACCCTTATGTACTGTTGACAACATGTTAACCTGTTTCTTGTCATGCCAAAGAAGGGTTAACTTGTTGCCGCATTTCTTGGCACGAAGGGCTCCTTCCTCAGTATTTGCTGGGAATATAGGGAAATAAACTGCAATACCTCACCACTAGACCACACGGGAATTTACAGTGTTGTGCAGTGTTAAGAAATTAGAATTTAGAGTGCAAAGGATTAACTGTGGAGTGCAAACTGGCGGTTGAAACTAGCGTGGTGCAATTAACAATGTGCAGTGTTAAAAAAATTACAACTCGCAGTGCAAAGAATTACCGTAAGTGCAGCACAACACTGGAATACTGTACATGCTTCAAGAGCATTTTCACCACCCCCAAAGCCTTAAAGAAGGCGGCCACAGACGTGCTGTAAGTACCCTGGCTGAGGTATAGTCACTTCTGATTCCTCATTCTTTGGTTCCTTTTCAATTATTCATGCTTTATGTCCATTATTGGTGTGAATAGGGTCTTAAATAGGTTTAAATAGGTGCTATGCATGTCCAGTAGGGAGTTATTTAGGTGGCTTTCAAAGTTAGGCTGGGTTACGTTCCTTAAGTACCAGTCCAGGAGCTAGGTGCCCACTTTCCAGACGGGACCACTTTCCGGACATGCCTTTGGCTCTATTACATCAGATAGTGGAGGGATTACTGTATTTTTTATTTAGCTATATCTTACCCTAGCTATGGCTTCTAAGTTAGATGCAAGTGCCAGTGGTGGCATTAAGTGTAAACACCAGTTTATCCCTATTTCAATACAGGATTTAGGTGGGACTGTTGATAAAAACTGGACCTTGATTTTCCCATGCGGAAGTTGTGTGACATACGGTCCTGATTCAACTGCTTAAGAAATAGCTAAAGAAGGGGAAAAATATTGAAATTCTATGCAGACAGTGATTTCAAGCAAATATTATTTGAAGAACTACAAAACATGGCACAAATCAATTAATTATATTTATATCTAACACTTGCATAATTTAACTTTCAAGCAGTCCATAGTGCTTTTGAGAAATGGAAGGTGTATAATTGGGTCAGAAGTGTACCCATTTTGTTTATAAATAGCCGTTTTCTCAGTCACCTAACCCTCGTATCGGGCACCCGCTCCCGAGCCTCGGACGCCAGCACCCGATAACTGAGATTGGTTTTCTCAGTCAATGAATTTCTCGGGTGCGAGCGCCCAAGCCTCGGAACCTAGCGCCTATGTGACCAGCACTGAGCTGGCAATACTGACCAGGCCCACCTGTGGTAGTTAGCAGTACTTTACTACCAAATAGTGACCAATCATATTTAATTTTGCATAAATATAGGTATAGGTATATTATATTTTGGGTAGTTTTTGCGGGTCCAAAATCATTTTAAAAGTGTGTTTCGAATGATTGGTCAGCAAGATGAGCCAAGGTCACTCACTTACGGAACATTTACCCACATTACCTATGGTTTAAGGCATCTTAATTAAGACAGGAAACATGATTTGGTAATGTTTTAAGCCTATATCTGAATGCACAATAGGTACATATTACTTTTTCCAACCGCATGCAGTGGTGACTTGCAGCCAAGGCAGACGATGGAGCTGGTTTGTTGACGACAGCTAGTATTATTGTGGCTGCACCATACTCTTGTAAAACATTTGAGTGTACAAATTTTTAACAATACTCTGCACCAAAACATCGAAATAATATGTACTGACGTTACCCAGTACATACCACACGTATTTTCATATGCTATTTTTAAAAATAAACAAATTTTACAGCAGCCTGCCCAGCTCGGACAGTGTACCCTGCCCGATTAACGGTCAGGTGCTTCCACCCAATTGTTCCGATAATGGCCGTGTTACAGGCCTCGGAAACGCCACTGAGAAAATCAAATCGTTCTCGGGAGCTAGCAGACGACCTCGGGTGTGCAGTCCGGGGTGACCGAGAAAACGACGGAAAGGCTCCAACATGCATGCATCAGCCTTCCTCACCTAATGGCATCTCTCCATGTTGCTTGATTTCTGTCAGCCTCCCTACTCAGTCTTTTATCCTTGAGGCCACACTCTATGACTTCATCCTAGGTCTTTTTCGGTCTGCCTCTTGCAACCCCACCCCATACGTTAATACTTCTCACTTTCTGTACCCAATTGTCATTCCCCATCCTCTTCACATTCCCAAACCATCTCAATCTACCTCTCCTCATCACAACACCAATACACTCCAGTCCCATTTTTTCTCCTAACTCTTCCATTTTGAACCTAGCCCCCCAAGGCCTTGCATTCAAGGTCACACTGCACATCCACTGTTAGTTCGGTAAAATGGTTAATATGGCAAAGATCTGGAACCAAAGGTGCTGGAAAACTGGTGGTGTACCCGGTACCAATATTGTATAGATTCTGGCCTCAATTATGTACACCGAAAACAATCCAAGAAATCATTTACAGCGCTGGGTGGTAACCATATAACCAAACCATACGTGCTCCCTACGTGTCAACAAGTGGGTTGGTGGAGGGTTAGTGTCCCTCCTCGTAAAACAACTAACTCAAAGTCAAATGGCCACCCCTAACGGGATTATGGCGTCTGGCAGTAGATAGATAGAAAACAATCACAGACAAAAGAAAAAAAAAAAAAATAAGATCCTGTAATGATCACAAAGGAATATTTACTCTACCCAAAAACTAGGACGTGAATAAACAAACTCTTTACTGACCTAACATAATACCAAGTCAGCTAAACATAAACCTGGTCACAGGAAACTAGAAACCTTTGAAATAAATAAATACGGTACACCAAAATATGGCCCTCTAACTCAACGAATAGAGCCTGCATGGCCAAGTAAATACGCAAAATTTGGTATTTATTACTTTACTGCCATTTCTTTAACGGGCAATCTTTCCATACCCAGTGGATCTGTGCTATCATATAGTGTAAGTCTGTATGTGTGTTTTTTGTGTGCAAATATTTCTATTTTTTATAAATATTTTTAATTTCTATACCTTGGATCTTGACTCTGCCAGTCCATGTAAAAAATGCGTGTGTTTCTCCTTTTGTCTACTGCGCATGCGTCTTCTAGGTCTGTTTCAGCCACTCATAGGCATACATTTGGTCATGAGATGGTATTCTACCAATCAGTTTGCAGCGCGCTCTTTGATTCATCCTGGGTAGAAAATTCGGTATTATTTTACAAGTGGACAATAAGCAGTTTAGGAATTTTAGCACCATTAACGTATAGTATAGTCCCTACGGATCATAATGAACCCCCAAACCCCAATCGGAAACTGATATTTTCAGAGATAATGAATTTAATTTAAAATTAAAAAAAAAAACTACCTTGGATCTTCACTCAGCCACTCCGAGTAAAGAAATGCGTGCGTTCGTACGTGTGTTTGTCTTCCCTTCGACTGCGCATGCGTCTCGTATGTCTGTATCACCCACTCATAGACCTACATTAGGTCATGTGATGGTATTCTGTCAATGAATTTGAACGTTGGTCTTTGATTCCTTGTGGGTGGAAATAATCAAATCCTCGGTATGGTCTCTGAAGAAGAAAGACATGCTGTGTGTCCCTGGCGTGATATTGATTATTTACGAGTGATTAAGCATTTCGACCCTGAATCTGAGGAGGATATTAAGTTTCTTAGAGGACACGGTGTATTACCTTCGGAAATCTATTGCCCAGACTGTCAGGAACCGTGTAAATTTAGAAAAGACAGACATCAGTGGTACTGTGGTCGGTACAAAAATTACGCAAAAACCAAGAAACGGGTACAGTGTAATTTTTGTGTTTCTGACTACAAAGGAACTTTTTTGGACAACACACACCTTCTGGCTTGGCAAATTATATTGTTCATAAAACACTGGACTCAAAGGTTCTGGAACCACAACGTTATTGCCAGACAACCCTCGTCCTGGACAATAGTATCTCCAGGGTAAGCATTCCCCTAGGATAGGTTAGGTATATTGGGTTAGGTTTGGTTAGGTTTAGTGTGTTTGGTGAGGTTACGTTACGTATTCCCCTAGGATAGGTTAGGTATGTTGGGGTAGGGTTGGTTAGGTTTGGTGTGTTTGGTGAGGTTAAGTTACGTATTCCCCTAGGATAGGTTAGGTATGTTGGGTTACATTTGGTTAGGTGTAGTGCGTTTGGTGAGGTTACGTTATGTCTGTTTGGTTAGGTTTCGTCTGTTCCATTATGTTAACTGGTGGTGCAGTATATTTTTCTGGTGGTTTTTGATGCGATTTGAGTTGTTTTTTACTTCTTTTTTTCCAGAAAATGCTTCATTTCACCTACTTGTCCAAAGTTCATGATTGGAAAAGAGGGGAAATGAGGCATTTCCGACAAAAATGAAGGTCAGAAACATTCGAATCGCATCAAAAACTACCAGAAAAATATATTGCACTACCTGGGGGGTGTATTGTCCACTTGTAAAAATTTACTGAAAATTCAAATCCTTCTTGCTATGCTTCTGACGAAGTAGAACGATCTGTGCACCAGGTGTTACATTATTTACGCGTTATTAAGCGTTTCCACTCAGTGGTTTTTGATGCGACGACTGATTTTTGCCTTCGTTTTCTGTTGAAAATGTTTCATTTCAGCTCCTCATCCAGTCAAAGTTCATAATTGGCAAAGAGGCAAAATGAAGTATTTCTGAAAAAAAAAAAAAATGAGGGTCAAAATCATACATCTCATCAGAAACTACCAGAAAAATATATTACACAACCTGGACCAGCATATCTCTAAGGCAAGCATTCCACTACAGCAGGTTACATTAGTTAGGTTGGTTAGGTTAGGTTAGGTCTGTTTGGTTTGGTTAACTGGCTGTGCAATATAGTTTTCTGGTGGTTTCTGATGAGATTTCAGTGATTTTTGCCTTCATTTTCTGTCGATTAGGTTGGGTTAGGTTATGCTGCTTTTGTTAGGTTTGGTTTGGTTGGGTTAGGTTACATCAGGTGGCAATCACGAGCTCCTGCAGGATTAGGAGGTAGGTAAGATTGATTTCCTTTATTGCCGTTTCCTTTTTTTTTTTTTTTTCCACTTGATAGTTTTTTGTTCATCTGCGTGTTCTGAGGCCTTATTACCGTAGTGGTGAATAATAACCATAATACGGTATGACTGTGACGAGTGTCATAGTATGGATAGTATTCATTTGCACAACAAATGAGGCCTCAAAACACTCAAATGAACTAAAAAACTATCAAATGGAAAAAAGAAAAACTAGGAAACGGCAATAAAATAAACATTTACCCCAAAATTTTCACATTTATCAATGGTCTCATTCAGATGTTGGCAGAATCACCTAAGTCAAAGATACTACCTTTTCCACGATATAATTTTGCATTACATTACTCACCTGGGTCACTCTCAAGTTCAAGCCAGCCATCTGCTAGGTTGTTGATATCCACTGGCATGGAAAATAACATCAAAGACTCCAAAATATACCCACAGGCACCACATCTACACAACTCAGCTGACCGCTTTTGTTTACAATGCGGCGTGTCCGGAGATCGCTTCTAAGGTACTGTATATCGGAGGAGGAAAAAAATGGCTTACTGTCCCTTTTTAGTTTTTACTCTCTGTCTTTATTTTTTTTTAGTAACGCTTTACATATCAAATAATACTCCTCAGCACAATCATGTAGCTTTATAGACAGCAAATAATTATTCCAGTCACTGGCATGATAAGAAAATCAAAAGGTTTGCATCATCATCTATCTCTGTCTATCTGTCGTCATCTATCTATAGCCAGACACCCTAATACCGTAAAGGTGGCCACAAACAACTCGCCCCCATGTCACCCTGCCCCCTGCCATTTCGATTCCCTCCCCACAACTTACACCCCCTTCTCTCATATACCTCTCTTGTCACTACTCCATCTTATCCTCCGCCTCCCCCTCCCTCTCCCCAACCCTCCACCTCTCTCATATACATTCCCCTTCAACCTCTCTGCATGGCCAAACCACCTCAGCGTATTTCTCTAACGCGTTCTCTCAAATCCACACCACAACCTTATTACCTTAACCTGTCCTATCGCTCCGGTACGGCCTGTGGACCCTCTAAAGAAACGTTGTTTGTGGCACTTTCGAGCTGCGGATTGGGAGACCCTCAGGCAGTACTTCTTTGATTTTTCCTGGAATGATTATTGCTTCTGAAATACACACCTCCGCCGCCGCTGGACCGACCACCCCGCCACCCCCCACCCTACCACCTCACCACCACCACCCAAGGAGCGCCACCCCCCACCCTACCACCTCACCACCCCCCACCCTACCACCGCCTCACCACCACCCCAGGAGGACACACGGCAGGCCGGGTCACTGGGAGACCCGGAGCGAAAAGAGCGCCGGGGCTCCCCTGTCCTAAGTCCCTCTTCCACCCAACCAGTCCGACAGCGACCACGCAGGAGAAAGACACGACTCTGCGGGCGGAGCAGCCTTCACCAGGTTCGGGGTGGGACTGAGCCAGATTCAGTCCCGGACAACACCGCGGTAACGGCCACTGTACGTGCCGGGGAGGGAGCGGCCGCAGTACGCCCCTCATTTGTTTCCCCCTGTAGCGCCGCCACAACGGCCACTGTACGTATGGGGAAAGGAGCGGCCACTGTAATAACCGAAATGAAACTTAACAAATTAATCACTGTCCTGGCCGAGACTCGATCTCGGGCCCCCGTGCTTCATACGCATGCACTATACCACTGAGCCAAAGAGAGGATCCCCACATTGCCTCTAGGCAGCGCAGGCTTTATACACTCTATTACACCCCTCTTTTCTCTCCTTGGTGATTAATTTGGTGAGTTTCGAACACACAAGGTAGCGTAAGCATCGGAGGCCACCATGGGGGCTGTGGACCACACCAAAACAGCCCATCCCCGGGATGAGGGCAGGGACGCTGTCAGCTAACCAAGGACCAACATAAAATTGCCAACCAAGCCCCGCCTCACATCCCACCGCTGCCACCAATGTAATAACCGAAATGAAACTTAACAAATTAATCACTGTCCTGGCCGAGACTCGATCTCAGGCCCCTGAGCTTCATACGCACGCACATTACCACTGAGCCAAAGAGAGGATCCCCACATTGCCTCTAGGCAACGCGGGCTTTATACACGCCATTACACCACTGTACGCCCTTCAGCTACAGCCACATCTGGAGACAGCCTCGGAGTGTTAGCTATTGACAGCACTCCGGCTGGCAAAGGAAGGAGGAGTGGAACCGCGATAATGGCCACTGTACGTGTCGGGGAGGGAGCGGCCACTGTATGCCCCTCATCCACTACCTCCTCCTCCTACGGGAGTAACACCGTGGTAATGGCCACTGTACATGCCGGGGAAGGAGCGGCCACCGTACGCCCTTCAGTTACTTCCCGTTGGGCAGGCAGACCCGCAGTAACGGCCACTGTACGTGCCAGGGAGGGAGCAGCCACTGTACGCCCCTCATCTGCCTCATCCTCCTTCAGGAGCAGCACCGCCACAACGGCCACTGTACATATGGCGGAAGGAGCGGCCACTGTACACCCTTCATCCACGAATCCTGGGATCCTCCCAGAGAAGGTCCCTTGCATGGCCGGCCTTTCACCTCTCGGCTGTGTGGGACACCCTTAACTTACTCCCTCCAGGTGTGGTTCCCGGGAGGTGCTGCCGGAGTGGTGGCGTGGTCCTGTGTTGGTCCTGCTGCCTACCCCTGGTCGGTCCCAGTCCCCTGACAGATGCCAGATGGAAGAGGTGCCACAGTCTACCCCTGATGGCGCCCCACCCTACAGGCAGCCACAGTATCTGGGCTCCCAGGCCAGACCGGCAGGCCCCAGAGCCAGGCCGCTTGGGCTCCACTCCCCCACGGCCCTCCGTCTGGAGTAAGAGGCGACAGGCCTGCCTCCTGCAGCTGTTCGGCCCCAGCCCCAAGGGCCGCCCTTCAGGTCGAGGCCCCCAGATCGGAGGGCCTCCCTGCACCCAACCGACGAGGCTCCAGCATGAGGGCCTCTCAGGTCGAGGCCCTCAGACGGGAGAGCCTCCCTGCACCCCCCTGACGAAGAAGGTCCGGGCAGTGACACCCCTGCTGGTGGTGCATTGTCTCCTGCAGGAGGGCTCTCCAGTAGAGCCCCCTCCCATGCCCGGACGCCTCCTCTGTTAAGCCCAGGAAACAAGGGCAAGTAGTGACTGTAATGCATCTCGTGTGTCTTAAAAACCACAGAGATGGGAGTGAACAGTGACACTGATAGAGTAAGGCCAGAATAATATAAGTGACACACAGTGAGACGAATACCCAGGCAGAACAGAAAAGACTAGTGAACACGGGCACAGAGACATACGGAAACAGTGGGGCGCGAGGAAAAACCAAAAACCTGTGAACAGTGTCTCCACGACTAAGTGACTATCCCGAGTGTCGCGAGTTGCACCCTGACAAGTTATAGTAATATTCACTCTCTCGACCCCTGGCCCTTTTTGCCCCTAGTGCATCTGGTTCAGACTATTAAATGCTAGTTCTGCATATAGCCATGATACAGGTATTGAGTATTTATAACTCACCATCAATGTATAACTGAAAATCCCCACTCTCCGCCTGTGCTGTGTGTGCATACATTGTATTGGGAAGCTAACTCTGTAAACTTGTCTAAATCATATCCTGTAACTCTTTGTTTCTATATTGTAACAGTGTATTGAACTAAGACAATAGATGTGTTAAGGTGTACTGACTAGTGTTTATGCCCTGTTCCTTAGTGGGTGCTTTACTTCTGGTCCGGAAAGAGGACCCCGCTCAGTCGCGGGCGTTTTTAGGACGAGGAGTCGGACTAAAAAAATCCCGCATAACAGCTTCCATGGCCGGGAGCCATCTGAGTGTGCCGTGTGCATTACGGAGGTTATTCTCTCGGGCATGGAAGCATACATTCCTATCTCATATCCTTTGACTGATGCAAGAAAGCCTTGTGTTAATCACGCTTGTTCTAATGCTGTCCGCAACAAGGAATGCGCCTACAGAAGGTACCGGAGCCAATCCACCCCTGAATCACATCTTTTTTTATGTTTCTGCCCGGAATCATGCTAAGTCTGTTCTTCACTCTGCTAGAAATAATTTCATCCTTACTAAATGTTCTCAATTCTCCAACTCGAATTCTTCCCGCTCCTTCTGGCACCTTGCCAAAAACCTTTCTATCAACTTTACCTCATCATCTTTCCCTCCTCTTTTCTACTCTGATGGCTCTGTAGCTATTTCTTCTACTGATAAAGCAGATCTCTTCGCTCAAACTTTCTCCTTCAATTCCATCTTAGACAATTCTGGTGCTGTTCCTCCATCACTTCCCCTCTCTGACTTCCTCATGGCTGACTGTTATGCAAGGCGTTTTTAGGCCGGCTTCCCGCCCAAAGAATGCCGAGGGTATAGCTGAGTTCCCTTTCTAGACCAGAACTTAGACACAGTATGAGAGGAACAGGGCATAAAAACACAGGGCAACAACCTTACACGTATATTAGCAAATTCTCCGCTGCAGAATGGGAAGACAGTTCACACGATATGCCATACAAAGTTAATGCACAGGCTGGGAGATGGGTTTTGTGTATCACACAGGATACGAAATAGATAATGGGCTCAGTCTGGGTAAATAGGTAATGAAATGCGTGATGTACACCATAGTGCCACCGGAAACTCACCGACACCCCCACCAGGACCCCACAGAGTAGCCGCAGCCGAACCTTGGGATGCCGTGCGACAACGGCATAAGTCAGCCCGGGCCGTGCGCCCTTATAGCACCGAGCCGTCGCACCGTTGCCCTAGCAGGAAGATGACACTACCTTCGGGGAGTGGGACCGCCAGATCAGGTCGGGGTGGAGCTGCCTATCCAGCTCCAAACAGCTCCCCTCAGGTGTGTGTCTGTAGCTGCTCCCACTTTCAACAGGAGTGTGCCTGTAGCCTCTCCAAAGGTGTCTTCCTCTTTGGGACGGCTGGTTGCCGCCCGCCCCTCGTAAGAGAATCGGTGTCTCACCAACTTGAGGGTAATCAGGAGACAGCCAGTTGCTGCTCCCGCCTTCGTCGGAAGGTGTCCTTCCAGGGACGGCCTGTGGCTGCCCTACACCCCCTCCTGCAGGAGTCGGCCTGTAGCTGCTCCTCCCTCCGACAGAAGGAGACGGCCTGTGGCTGCTCCCGCCTTTGTCAGACGGCCCAGTTGCCATTCCGAAGGTGCTGCCCCCGAGTCAGCCTGTAGCCGCTCCTCCCTCCGGCAGAAGGAGACGGCCTGTGGCCGCTCCTGCCTTCGTCAGACGGCCGGTTGCTGCTCCAAAGGTGCTGCCCCCAAGTCGGCCAGTAGCCGCTCCTCCCTCTGGCAGAAGGAGACGTCCTGTGGCCGCTCCCACCTTCGTCGGATGGCTGGTTGCCACTCCGAAGGTGCTGCCCCCGATTCAGCCTGTAGCCGTTCCGCCTCCCTCCTGCAGGAGACGGCCTGTGGCCGCTCCCACCTTTGTCAGATGGCTGGTTGCCGCTCCGAAGGTGTCTAGAGGAGCGCTAGTTTCCCCACTCAGGCCATGGCCAGTAGCCGGGCCTTGGTACCTCATAGTTGCGCCCTTGGGCAGCCATGGCCGATAGCCGGGACCCACGGCCAGAGAGAGGTGTCAGCAGTGTCATCGTCCCAGCGTGAGACGAGAGCCCGGAACTCCAGCATCGGAGAACCTCAGCGGGACCATATGGCTTCCCCTGGCCTCTGCTCCCTACGCCTGGCCCTGGAGAAGACCCACCTGACGGACCCTAGTTCAGGTCGGTGCCTCAGCCCCTCCCTGACGGCGCCCCTCTACTCTGGGGACCGTAGCCCTCAGTCACTCCAGACCCTCCCCAGGACCCCCGGGCGTGATCTCTCCAAGCCCCCAAGACGGCGTAAGACCTCCACCTCCGGCCGAGATCTGAGCCAGAGGTTCCTGGACCTGTTTGGCCCCAGTCCTGAGGGCCACACTCCTGAACCTACCCCGGAGACTGCAGGCCCCTTCGCCACCTGCAGCCCTGGACGAGAGAGGACGCCCCCGCGAGTCGTCCCGTGCCCTCTTGGCACGCCCTTCCTTGGCGGTGCCCCTATTCCGGCCGAGTTGTTGCCGGCGTGTCTTCCCGCCGCCCCCACTGTATGAGTGAATTATGTTAAGTGTGGTGTTGCCCCAGAATTGGTTAAGTGACTTATGCTATGTGTGACGTTGCCCCAGAATTAGTGTAACAGTGGTACAGCGACTTGATGTATGTTGAATATCGGGGCGAGTGAAATCACGGGCGGATGAGTAAGGACGAGTGCAGAAACTAAGTTCTGGTGAATCAGACACACGAGTGACGCCCTTGCGGAAAACCAGTAAGACTACTACCCTGAGAAATCCGCAATAGTAAAATACACCAATGTCCTTTGTTACAGGAAACAGTACAGAAAAGTGTTAATAATATTCTCCCGTTTGAATTACCGTAAACACAGTGAATTCCCAGTGTCCTCCACCCTCTCTTTAAGAATCTCCTCCCAGCCGGTAGTGTGATCGTAAACGAGGAATAGAATCAATTGTCAAAACCCCTTTGCTACCAGATAATACTAAGTTTGAATTAATAATACTTACTCTCTCCCAGTATTACTATAACTCTGTTCTGACCAGCCGCAAGTCACTCCTCTCCCCCCCCCCCTCCGTGTGAGACTCACTCACCGCGCTCCCACGCGCACCTGTATTCCCTGTACACCTGTGCACTAGAATTACTGTGTTGGCATCAGTATCTGTTAAGCCAGTATCCTGCGAGATACTAATATCCTAGTTAAGGTTTTATTTCTCTGCCACATACTGTGTTGTAATATCTGCTGTTTTGTCCTGTGTCTGACTGTGGTAATATACTTGTAAGGGTTATTGCCTGGAGTTTTTGTCCTACCTCTCTTTATTGCACTATGCCCCGGTCCCGAAAGAGGACCCCGCTACACGTTAGGTGTTCTAGGACCGAGGAGTCGGGTCTTTTTCACCTAGCATTACAGGTAATACACAGTTTCACAGTCCTTGTATGTGAGGCTCGTTTCACAGTGAGAGGGTAAAATATACTGTAGGTTTTACTGTGCACGGGATAATTCAGGAGTCCTTATTCTGACACTGACGCAGTTTCCATGAATGTAGAATATGTATATTGTCACTGGATTTTACCTCTCGGTTTACACAAGGTGGATATACACTATCACAAGAGTTATCATAATGACATCGAATTTTTGCCTCTCGTTCTGCACAAGGTGGATATGCATTGTCACGTTCGTCTTTATCACTGGCACTGGAATTCACTGCTTATCTGCACTGCACAGTCTTTGCCTCTCACTTTCTGTTTGTGAGGACTATGTATCACAATCACTGTTCGGGGCAAGGGGGAAAGGGGAGGACCTGGAAACTCACAGTTATCGGCCTGGCGTAGGTGGAGTCCCTTCAGGAGTCCCTTCGTCCCGCGGCCATGGGACAACTCGCAGGGGCGTTGTCTCTCGTCGAGGGCTGTGGTTGGGTGTGGTGAAGGGCCCCTCACTGTCGGGGCTGGGGACTGGGGTCTAGCCCTCAGGGCTGGGGCCAAACAGGTTCTGGAGGCACTCATGCAGGTGCCTGGTGGGGGAAAGGTGTCGCCTTTGTTGGGTTGGGGAGAGGTCTCACCCTGAGGTCCTGGGGGCGTCCTCGAGGTTCCATCGGCTGCGGTCTCCTTCCTGCTGCACTGCCGTCAGGGTGGGGCTGCAGCATCGCTCCCGGCAGGAGTCCATCAGGTGGAGGTCCTCCTCGGGGGCCAACTGGATGAAGAACAACCCCGGGGATATCACTCGGCCTCTCCGCCAGTCCTTGGGATGGAAGTTCTCCTCCTGGAGGTTGCCTCGGTCCTGATGGACAGAGATGCAACCTGCGCCCCCGCCGGTAGGCAGAGCTGATTGCAGGTCACCTTCACGTTGTGAAGCCACAGGGGGTGAGGGACTTTGGTGGTGTCCCTCCCTGGTGCGGTTACTGGCCATTGCCGAGGTCCCTTGGGGAACAGACAGAGGGTGGCTACAGGCCATCCCTTCCCTGTCAGTGCAGCTACCGGCTGTCACTGGGACCGCAGACGAAGCGCAGCTACAGGCAGTCGCCGGAGTCCCTAATGGAGGGTGACATGTAAGCGAAGAGTGGCTACAGGCCGTCTCCTGTCTACTGGCGCGGCTACAGGCCATCACCGGTGTCATGCCACCCAAGACAACTGCAGAAGGAGAGGGGGCATACCGTTCTCTCCCCATGTGCAGCTTCAGGCCGTCACGGGTTCCGCAGGGGGGTTGAGCAGCACCTGGAGCAGCTACAGGCCGTCTCCTTTTTGGGGGCATGGCTATACAGGCCATTGTCTTTTTTGTGTGCGGCTATTGGCCGTCACAAGGGCATGGCTACAGGCCGTCTCTTTGTTGTCAGAGCAGCTATGGGCCATCTCTTGATTTGTGCGGCTGCCGGCCGTCACTGGGGTGCTGCTTGGAGCTGTATTTTCAGCTCCAACCCGATCCTGGCAAGGGCTAGCTTGGCCGAAAGGTAGTGCACTCAGACTGGGGTGGTCGCGCCAGTTGCATCCCAAGGAATAGGGGAGCACGGCCCAGTGGGACTTATATCTGTACTGCATGGACGTGGCGCACGTGCCATAAACCCCTCTGTAGTCTCCTCCTAGGGGTGTAGTGGTGCCCTGAGTTGCCACGGCCGGTATTTCACCAACATTAAAATTTCTTCAGCTGATGTATTTTCTGCCATCACTGGCCTCAATGCTAACAAGGCATATGGGCCTGATGGAGTCCCTCCCTTTGTCCCCAAGAACTGTGCTTCTGTGCTTACACCCTGCCTAGGTAAACTTTTTCACCTTTGTCTTTCAACTTGTACCTTTCTTCCTTGCTGGAAGTTTGCTCTCTATCAGCCAGTCCCAAAGAAGGGTGACCATTCACAACCCTCTAACTATTTAACATCCTGTGTTTCAAAAGTTTTCGAGTCTATTCTTAATAGAGATATTTTAAAGCATCTTTCCTGAAATACCTGCTTGGCGGAGCAAGCTGAACACCACCACCCCAGGAGGAGGGTACAGGGAGGTGACCCCCACCCCACAAGGAGGTGACAGGGAGGCTGTTCTGCCCTCAGAGTGGAAATGACATATCTCCCCCGTGACCCGAAGCCCCTCTTCCTCGCAGCTGGACCACCAGGCAGTACGCAGTTTGAGTGCGCTACACTCCAACGGAGAAAGCACTCTCCAGAATCGGGGTGGGACTTGCAACAGTCGAGTCCCAAGCAGGCCCTTGGGCACCATGTACACCAGATCGGCCTTCACAAGAGGAGGGGACTCAATCGGAGCCTCATGTCCTGCAACACCTCAGTGGAGCAGGAGCACAGTAGTGTCCTCCGGAGCTACTGTGGGAGGAGCAACCACCGGCTCTCCTCTCTCTGCCACCCACCTCCAGGAGCCAACACGTCGGCACGTCTCCCAGATGACCTTCGCTGGATCTCCCCAGGAGGGAGGCTGGCCCAGGCGTAGTATCCACCGGCTGTACCTTCGAGGGGCAGACCACCGGTTGTCCCCCAACTGCACCAGTCCCTGGCAGCAGGAGGACAGAGTCCACTGGACCTGTGGCACCAGCCAGGAGACCCACCTCTCCGGTCGTCCCCAGGACAAGTGGCCAGCTGAAGGAGTGTCCTCTGGATCTCCTTCAGCCACTGCCCCGAGTAGGAACCTAGGCAGTACCCACCGGGTCTGTCTGGATGCAGGAGTACCCACCAGTTCTCCCTCTCGCGCCCCGGCACAGAGTTCCAGTAGGGACTGTCAGGCCCACCAAGTTGGGGAGCAGACCACCAGTCGCTCCCCCTTCTTGACCCAAGAGGGTCCTGCTGAGGGTGACGCCCCTTGCTTAACCAGCTCCTCCTGCAGCAGAGCAAGGCGCCCCTTTCCCTGCTTTTCCTGTACGGAGGGTGGGAATTGCTCCCCTGCAGGTACCCCGCCAGAGACCAGGCAGGGCAAGACCACCCCGAGGCCAGGCATCCTGTCACTGTGGCACCACCCTCATCGCCGACAGACACTGCTGAACTCCCCCAGAGCGAGCGGCCGCAGACCATCCCTAATGGCCTCCTCCCCAAGGCGAGACTGCAGTTCCTGGTGTTAGCGAGCCTCCCCTACCGCCTGCTGCAGCTGCCGGACTCCTCCTCATGCAGGTGGCAGCAGCCAACCCATGATGGCCGCCTTCCCTGGACGGGACGGCAGCGCCATGAGGGTGCTGCCTGACCCACAGCCAACCCTTGGCCAGGACCTAGCCAGGTCCGCTCCCAGGACCCCCACCACAATGAATGGCATGCGCCATGCTCCGCACCTCCTGGCCCTATTCGGCCCTAGCCCTGAGGACCACCCTTCTCCCAGGTCCCCTACTAAGATAGGGCCGCCCACCACTCCGCCCTTCAGCTCCAGCAGGACCAATGACAATCTCAACAGTGACCTACACCGGGGGCACACTCCTGATGGCCCACCCCCTACCCCAGCCGCCACCTGCGGCTGCCAGCATAACAGGCCCCTGGCGCACCCTAGCGCCCCTCACCGCCTGTACCCGTGAGTAGAAAGACTCTAAGACTGTCATTACCTCTCCCATCAGTGTTATTGTACGACCCTGTGTGAAACAGACCTTTCCTAGTGACCCGAGTGATGCCCCTGCCACTCCCTTTCTTGGTGCATTGAACTGTAATCCCAGGAAAACTCATGTTGAATATTAGTGTTGGTACAAAGGCATGAGGCCCCTTTCGGCTTCCACGTGTGACCCCCCCCCCCAGTGCAATACACAGTGGACTCGCATTAAGTATCAGTGTTGTGCCTCGACCTCTTAAGTTGTCATACACTCCACTCTACCCCCCCCCAATAGTCCTATCCCGGCTAAGCCGAGTGAATGCACCAAGGGTTTTACTCTCTGTGTCCAGGTTACGCGAGAATACTGTGTCACAATAGTGTCCTCCGTCCCTGTCACACGAGTAGGTAATAGGTGATATAACTCTCCGTCCCATGTCACGCGGGTGTAACATAAGAGCCTATATCTCGTCTATGTCACGCGGATGTGCTATAGTTGGTATAAGTTTATGTATATGTCACGTGGATGTGTTATAGCTGGTATAAGTTTACGTATATGTCACGCGGATGTGCTATGAAACGAGAATATATTCCCGTCCCTGTCACGCGCTGTTTATATCGAGATAGACTAAAGTGGAAGTGTTGTGTTACTCCCACCTCTGTGTATATGTTAACGAGACACACCTGACATGTTGTATGTATTACATGTGTATTGTTGTGTGAAATTACTCTGTGTAAGGTATAGTTCTCTGTATTGGTCAATATTCTGTGTTTACTAGGTTTGGTCACGGACTGTAGTGTGTATTATTTTGTAACTTGCTTTATTGTTAGTATACGTGTGCCTTTGATCAGTCAGTGTTTAGGCTTCCCCTCTTTGTCTGCATACTCTAGTCCGGTCGTGAACAAAGAACCCAAGGCCCTCACCGTACCTGTACCCAAGAAATCGGGCTCAGGCTGAGCTGCATAACACCAAAAATTATATTGAATACAAGTTTTATACAATTAATGTATTAGAAACAAAAGAAACAAGAAGCGGTGCCAAGGCACTGCCGGTAAACCCGTCCCCAGCAGTCATCTTGGTGCTGACGTATAAACACAACAGGATATCTAGTCAAAGATGTCATATATCAAACTTGGAGTAAACTGGGTGAAAATTTGACGATTTTATGCCCATTTGAATTAATGGGCATCTAAGAGAATAGATCACGATCAGTGTGGGCGTGCGACAAGGTTGTATGATGTCCCCATGGTTGTTCAATATATACAGTATATGGATGGGGTGACGAGAAATAAAAACACGAGTAATGGAGAGAGGGATGGCGTTGGTAATAAATGGTGATAGATGGAATATCTCAAATTTGTTGTATGCTGATGATGCAGTACTGCTTGCAAGTACCGGACAAGAACTTGGTAGGCTTGTGCAGAGTTTTGCTGATGTCTGTGAGCGTCGTGCCTTGAGAGCAAATGTAGAGAAGAGTAAGGTGACGGTTATTGAGAGAGAAGGTGACTCCCAGTGTGATTTCACAGTGAATGGAGAGAGACTGGAATTGGTGAGAGAGTTCAAATACTTGGGTACAGTGATAGAAAAGAGAAGAAAATGTGCAAAAGAAGTTGAAAGTAGAGTGACACAAGGAAGAAAAGTAGCTGGTGCAATGAAGGCCTTGATAAGAAACAGAGGCTTTAGTGTTGCAGTTGCACGAGGCTTACATGTGGGAGTGTTAGTGTCAACTTTAACATATGGGTGTGAGACTATGGTGTGTCATGAAAATAAAAAGTCAAGAGTAAGAGCAGTGGAGATGGGACTGCTGAGGAATGTATGTGGAGTACAGAGGGTGGATTGGATATGAAATCATGTGATTCGTGAAAGGTGAGGAGTGAGGAAGTCGGTGGACACCAGAATCGAAGAGAGTGTCCTGAGATGGTATGGTCATATGGAAAGAATGGATAACAATAGAGTGGTGAAAAAGATATATCTGAGCGAATTTGAAGGAGGGAGGAGGCGAGGTAGGCCAAGGAGAAGGTGGAGAGATATGGTGGATGAGGGTTTGAGGAAGAGAGGTTTGGAAGTCGGTGAGGCTAGGGAACTGACAAGAGATCGAGCTGGGTGGATGAATGTTGTGAAGAGAAGTGCACGATCAGGGAATTTGGCACCCCTTGTGAGCATGGCAGTGTCCGGATTGACTCAATCGGATACGTTTGTGTGAAGCTGCAGAATGTGGTGAATGTTTTTGGCGTATCCTGTAGAGCCAGGATTCCGGGGGCTTGAATGATGAGTGAATGGAAGTGTGGCCTATTTGGATTGGGCAAGTTTGTGCTGTCTGGACATTGCTACTCCTCACCCTGCCCTTGGGTGGGGAAGAAGGTCCGGATGATGATGATGATGATGTTGAATTTTTAGGCCCGACCCACCTGACAATGACCCCCCAACCGCTAACTGGGGGTTGACCTCGATCCCCCCTGATGTCATGAGGCATGTTATAGGATGCAGATTTGAAAGATGAACTTTTAGGTTTTGGCTTCATGTCGATATGACGAATCTGCAAGGAGTTATGGTGATTTTTTTTTTTTTTTACATTTTTGGGGTCTAAAGTCTGGACCTTGGGTCAATTTGGCCCAAAATGTAATCAGGTGATCAGAAGGTCATAGGCCATCATCCCTGTAATTTAGTCGAAATCTCACCAGTAGTTTTCGCGTAAAGTTGTTAACAGACAGACAGACACACACACAGAGACAAACAAACAAACAGACAAACCGAGTGAAAACAATACCCGTCCCTAAGCCCCTCCGGCCCTCCGGAGGGGGGGGATAATAACTGCAGGGTTCAGCACGTCATAGCCTTTTAATCTGCTCAAGTCTATTTAAATACTCACTTTTTAAAACAAAATAACTCTAACTAGTCTTTGCCATAGTGACTGACAACCGGTAAGAGTTACTGGTTTTTCAATGACTAAGTGAAAAACGGGAACATTTTTGTGAATTTGTGGAGCATATTGGCGGGCCGGTCAGATTAGGCTTACTGGCCGGGTCGCACACTTCCCTTCTGTATTAAGGTTCAGCACCACCACCGGGAACGTCAGCCAGGAACGACGCTTGCCCCGTCGTTTCGAAACTAACAAAAAGTTTTTCTCGGATATAAGCTCAATGTGTTTCGTTAACCTATCCCATTAGGGCTGCCAGACTGAGGGCGATGGTGCTGAACCGTAATACAGAAGGGACATATGCGGCCGGGCCAGGCCCGCGAGCTGTAAGTTACAGACCCACCTCTCTGGTCGTCCCCAGGACAAGGGGGTATATAAGGTACAGTGGGTCTTGCCTCCCCCCACACTTTCCCTTCAGCAAACACAGTTATACATGTAATGCTAGGTGTGTTAGGTTCGGCTTCCAGTTCCTTAGACACCTAAAGTGTAGCGGGGTTCTCTTTCAAGACTGGGGCTTAGGACAAATAAGAGAGAGGCAGGACACAAAAACTCTAGGCAATAACCTTACACGTGTATTACTCAGTCAGACAAGGGAAACAGTAGATATTACAAACACAATATTCTGGTCGATTATAAACACTTATATCTAGATAATGTAATTAGTATCTCACAGGATACTAGCAGAGCATACAGTGAAATAACACTCGAGGCGGAATATGCTGGATTAGCACAGTCCAAGGTCTCTAAGTGCGTGGAGAGGTTAGAGATGATGCTCACTAGGGGAGGGTGTAAGATGCTGGGGTCTACTTGTGATTATGGTAGTATGAGACGGCGTGTACTGGTAACGTGTTCACTTTATTATTTTGTAGTTGCAAGGGACTTCTGGTTAATTATTATTACAAACTCCACAGCTTGGGTATTTCTCTTATTGTTGTGTGATGGTTACACAGTGTCGGTCTTTCGCACTAGCGCTTAGGTTCGTGATTTGTTATTCACTGTTCCGCCTTGTCTTAGACCATTATTATTACAATTCTGCTTAAAAGCACTTGGGTCTATTACTATTACTTCACTGTTTCGCCTCGTCATTGTTTCTCTATAATATTAGTACAGTCACTGTCCTATGGGTCACTGGGCAGCGAGTGCGGCGGAGAGACAACCCAGCTTTATTTCTGCCAGGGCTGGGGCACTGCCAGGGAAGGCCGTACCGAGGGGGTACGGGATCACGCGCAGGGGCGTCTTCTCTCGTCCGGGGCTGCAGGTGGCAAAGGAGCCTGTACTCTCTGAGCTGGGGACAGGAGTGTGGCCTTCAGGACTGGGGCCGAACAACTACCTGAATTGCTCGTCCAGGCTTCTGACGGAGGTGGAGGTCATCCGCCATCGAGGCGTAGGGAGTTTCAGCCTGGGCGTTCTAGGGAGGGCCTGGGGTCTCCGAGGGCTGCAGCCCCCAGAGCTGGGCGGCACTGACAGGGAGGGGCTGCGGCACCAGTCTGCATTGGGGTCCAACAGGTGGGTCTCCTCCAGGGCCAGTTGTAGGGAGCAGAGGCCGGGGGAAGTTATAGGGCCTCTCCAGTACTCCTCTATGCCCTCTGCGTCGGGGGTCAGGGAACTCGCCTCACGCTGGGGCGGTGGGGCGGCTCTCTGCCGCTTCTGGCCATGGGGCCCGGCTACTGGTCGTGGCTTCCCAGGGGCGCGACTACAAGGTGCCAAGGCCCGGCTACTGGCCATGGCCTGAGACGATGAGTAACTGCCAGCAAACCCAGGGACACCTTCGGAGTGGCTACTGGCCATCTGATGAAGGCAGGAGCGGCTACAGGCCGACTCCTTCAGGAGGGGTGGAGAGCGGCTACAGGCCGACTCCTTCAGGAGGGGTGGAGAGCGGCTACAGGCTGACTCAGGGGCAACACCTTCAGAGAGGCTACCGGCCGTCTGACAAAGGCGGGAGTGGCTACAAGCCGACTCCTGCAGGAGGGGTGTGGAGCGGCTACAGGCCATCTCAGGGGAAACACCTTCAGAGCGGCTACTGGCCATCTGATGAAGGCGGGAGCAGCTACAGGCCGACTCAGGGGAAACACCTTCAGAGCGGTTACTGGCCGTCTGATGAAGGCGGGAGCAGCTACAGGCCGACTCCTTCAGGAGGGGGTTTGGAGCGCCTACCGGCCGTCTGATGAAGGCGGAAGCAGCTACAGGCCGACTCCTTCAGGAGGGGGTTTGGAGCACCTACCAGCCGTCTCCAGAAGGACACCTTCTGACGAAGGCAGGAGCAGCTATTGGCCGTCTCCTGGTTACCCTCAGGTTGGCTACTGGCCGATTCCTTTGCGAGGGGTGAGTGGCTACTGGCCGTCTCAAGAAAGAAGACACCTTCTTGGCGAAGGCGGGAGCAGCTACCGGCCGTCTCCTTAGGAGTGCTGGCAGAAGCTAGACAGACAGCTCCACCCCGAAGCTGGTTGGTGGAAGCTCACCCAGAAGGTAGTGCAGGATTCCTGCTATGGCGATGGCGGGCGGGCTCCGGGTCATAGGGGCATGCGGCCCAGGCTGACTTAGGCCGTTGTCGCACCGAGTCTCGGTGCGCTGCTGCTGCTCCTCCGTGGGGTCCTTGTAGGGGTGTTTGGGAGTTCATGGGGGCACTATGCTGAATTCCTGGTGGAGGTGGCTGGACATTCCAAGGGACACTATGCTGTATTTCAATACACAATGGTGCAAACTGTCAAAAACTAGCAAGATGACCTGTTGCCCCTAATGTAGCCTACTCGTCCCAAAGAGCGAATATTTCAGTGTACAGTTCCCCCCCCTTTTTTTTCTTTGATCCTTCGGAGCAGGGATACTCATGTCTTATAATGACATGATGCACCCGGTATATGGAAATGCAGGATAACACAGCTGCCCATTAATCATATCGAGTTACACCAGTATCATCTTTCCTGTGCTGCCACCTCCCACACTTGTTTTGCCTACGTTGTTCATACAGTACTTACTTTTAATTTATAAACACATCGACATTGCAATATTGTATGTTATTGAGATTAGGGTAACATACACGTACATACATGATGAATCAGCACAGCTACATCCTCCTTTACAACCTGAGACGCCACGACTTACTCGCTCGCCAATACGTGTTAATGCAGATTCGGAAACCCTGACCTGTGGAGAGCATTTCATTTGTTCTCTTGTGACGTGAGTAATTGGGCGATCTGACGTTTCAGACTCCGCAGTTCAGGACCTGCCACTATCAGCGACTTCAATAAACTAGAACACAGTTGCCTTTGTACGTGATTTTCCTGACACCGTATACCTCAAGTATGACTTGCGAGCGAAATGATTCCATAGTGTGGGAGAAACGACTGGACTCCGCCTTAAAAGCTTGTAACTCGACATCTAAAATCAACATGCATTTTCTTATGTAATAAACTTGCCTCCAGTTTCATTTTTCCTATTTTTGGGAAAACTGCATTTTCATTGTGGGGATCGACAATAACTGGAGGGTAGCTGTTGTTTAACTTTGCCGACTGTCTGAATTATATATAAGGGAGCGATGATTACATCCCCCCTGACCCAGTTGCAGGCAGGACCCATATACATAGATGGGTCCTGGTTGCAGGTATATCCTTCTTTCCCTCCAAGATTCATTCGTATGCCCATGCTTGAGTCCCCGTCATTTCCGGCTGCCTACTTACTGTGTCAGCTGAATGGTGATTTGTTGAATTCTTATCCGATTAATTGTTAATGATTCATTATTTACCTCGTTTTCAGCTGAGAGTGGCCGAGTGTGTTCTGTGGGGCCTCTACATCTACCAAAAATCAGGGGAGGGAATTAAGTGACTGACCACGTTTTCTGTTTTTTAATGAAATGTCAGCAGAAAGTAAAGGAATGCCCTTTATTCTCTCCCTAAAGAGGTTTCGATTAACTGGGCTCTGGTGGTGGACGACCTAGAGGTACAGTCGCGTTCATTAATAGGGATGCCCATGTAATTATGTTGTTTGCTGCATTTTCCACTGTGGCTAAATGTAGAACCGTCTCATTTACTACACGAGCACATATGTATCTTTACTTATGAATGTGACTGCACACTCTCAGATGCAGCGTAAATTAAAAGATTTGAAAAAAAAGAAAGTTAGCTATCCCAGGCTACGCTGTATAATTATTTACAGAGAACATTATTAAAATGCAGTATAGTGTCACCGAGGGCAACCCAACACCCCCAGAGGGAACCCACAGAGGAGCATATACGGCGCGACTGGACTCCGGGCGACAGGGACGTAAGTTCGCCCGGGCCGCATGCCCCTATGACTCAGAGCTCGCCCACCGCCACCATAGCAGGAATACCTTCCAGGCAAGCCGACCACCAACAACCACGGGGTGGAGCTGTTACTCCAGCTCCAGTCAGCACCCCTGAGACGGTCGGTAGCCGCTCAACCCTCCTACAGGAGACAGCCTGCAGTTGCTCTGGAGGTAACAAGGAGACTGCCAGAAGCCGCTCTGAAGGTGCCCCTAACAAGACAGCCGGTAGCCGCTCGACCCTCCTCCTGGAGACAGCCTGCAGCTGCTCTGGAGGTAACGAGGAGACGGCCAGTAACCATTTCCGCCTTTGTCAGGAGATGGCCGGTAGCTTCTCTGAAGGTGCCCTGAATGAGACGGCCAGTAGCCGCTCAACCCTCCTACAGGAGATGGCCTGCAGCCGCTCCGGAGGTAACAAGGAGAAAGGCTGTAGCCACTCCCGCCTTCGTCAGGAGACCGCCGGTAGCCGCTCCTGCCTTCATAAGAAGACAGCTGGTAGCCACTCTGAAGGTGCCCCTCAAGAGACGGCGTGTAGCCGCTCGACCCACCTACAGGAGACGGCCTGCAGCCGCTCCGAAGGTGCCCCTGAGTTGGCCTGTAGCTGCTCCCTCCCCCAGGCCACGGCCGGTAGCTGGGCCTTAGCGACGGCCGGTAGCCATGCCCCTAGAAGGCCACGGCCAGTAGCTGGGCCGGTAGCCACTCCTCTGTCAGGTGCTGACTCCTGCCCACCAACCTATGACCCAGAGGGAGCCCCCAGCCTGGAGGAGTACTGGAGAGGCTCCGTGACGACCACTGGGCTCTTCTTCCTGCAGCCGGTTCCCAAGAGGACTCACCTGACGGACCCCGACGTAGGCTGACGCCGCAGCCCCCTCCTGACGGCATCCCCGACTGCTGGGGACCGGAGCACTTAGGACCTCCAGACCGCCCCCATGACCCCCGGGCAGGACCTCCCAACACCCCAACGCTGGATATCTTCATCCTCCGACAGGCGCCTGAGCGAGAAGTTCAGGCAGCTATTCGGCCCCAGCCCTGAGGGCCAGACTCCCACCCCAAGCCCTGAAAGTGTGGGACCCTTTGCCACCCGCAGCCCCGGACAAGAGAGGACGCCCCTACGCCTGATCCCGTGGCCCCTGAACACAGAGGCCCCCAGTGGAACCCAGCTCCATCAGTAGTGAGGCTGAGTCACCTCCGCCGCCCTTGTACCTGACCGCCACTACGCCCAGACCCGAAAGTGAGTGATAGTGAAAGCACAGTGTCCGTGACATAGTGAAGTAAGGGCAGAACAGTGAGTTACCAGAATGAGGGTCAGTGAGAAAAGCATCAGTAATAATATAAAAGAGTGGTGGAATAAGCAAGGTAACAGTGAAACAATGAACAGGGCAAGGCAGTGAAATACGGGTCTATCTCAATAAACGCGCCACCAGATGGTGACACCACCTCACACTAAGATCATACGGAGGCCCCAGTGCAAAACTGCAGTGAAATAGTGCCACCACCTCCACCAGTACACAGAACCTAGACACTCCTACAATAATAGTTCATAACCTCTCTGCCCTAAGTGCTATTCACCTTACCCGATCTTGTCCCGAGTAGTATCCTGCACGATACCCATATCTAGGTCTTAGAATTATAAGTGTCCAGTATACCTGTATTTGTGACATCTGCCCGTTCCACTGTAGAATTTAGTAATACACATGTAAGTTTGTTGCCTTGGGTTTTAGTGTCCTGCTTCTCTCCTATTTGTCTAAGCTCCGGTCTAGAAAGAGAACCCAGCTGCACACTGTAGCCGCGGCGCACAACTCTGAGGTTGTAATTATCGTGCCCTGGCAACCTGCCATTCAAAAGTGCGTCTGATTTCGTGTATAAAATGAGACGCAAGTGGTTCGTGTATAATATGTTCGTGTAAAATAATATTTGTGTATAATATATTAGTGCATAATAGTATGATTCGTGTATAATATGATACGAAATTGGACGCATTTTTGAATGGTAGGTTGCCTGGTTACGATAATGACAACCTCAGAGTCGTGCGCCGCGACTATAGGTGTTAGAGGAACGGGAAGCCAACCCTATAACACCTATGGTGGTACCACTCTAAATGGCGGTTTGGGTGGGGCACGAACCTCTGTGCAGTGTTGCCACGTTTTCCATACCCGCGATGTCTCTCTCTCTCTCCTGGGGGGGAGATGTGCGTCACCCTAGGGAATTTTGTTTATGTGTCTTATAAACTTGTCCTTTCATTTCTTTATTTTGTTTTTTATTATATTATTATTTTACATATGGCGCCAGATGACCTCGGTGTTGCGGCGCCTTGATTTGTTTTTGTAATGCTGAGTAGAATTTGGCTCGACTTCTCGTCCCAAATCAACTCAACACGGAACGGGGTCCTCTTTCGAGACCGGAGCTAGTGCAATGAAGAGAGGCAGGACATAAAAACCTTCGGCAACACCATACACGTGTATTATTTCAGTCAGACACAAGACATTTCAGTAGACATTACATCACAATATAGAGTAATACAAAACCTTATCTAAAATATTGTGTATCTCGCAGGATACTAGCTTCCTAGATATTAATGACAATTCAACAAATCTTAGTACTAGGAGTACAGTAAATACCCGTGCGCGCGGAGCGCGTGAGGGGAGAACGGGGGGGGGGGTTGTGATCTACCAGGTGGGGGGGAAGTAGGGAGACACGGAAAGTGACTTAGAACGGCGAGGGGGAAGTTATGGTAATATTTAATGAGGCCCGATATTAGCAAGGGAGTTTAGGTGTTTTCTGTTGGCAAGAATTCTTTGACAATTAACTCTGGTTCTTATTTGGACTTTAATAGCGGGGGTGAGGAGTGGAGAGAGTTTTTAGGGATAGCGTGCGGAGCAGGGGAATATAGTTATTACTTGCTGTCCTCGTTGTTTTGGTGACACTAGGTTTCTGTCGGCACAACTTATATATTACACATCTCCCCGGTATTCTATTCCATTATATTACTCAGAGCTTAGCCAATACCACTCCAATAATGTGTTAGTCTTTCTTCGGGCTCTAGAGAGAAGTCTTTAGAAAACTTTGGGATGACACTCGCACGTATTTTCACTTGAGGTCTCTACCCACATTCTCGCCCTTTAACGGAGGATTATGTCCTGGTTTACCCCAATGGAAATTACATGAAATTACTGCACTAATCTTATTCTAAGAGGAAAGGAGTCACACTTAACCTACTTCACGATTATTACAGGATCACTCGCATTTCTCGTGGAGAGAGACACGGTTACCTCGGTGATGATCCGGTCGGACTGAGGGCGTCGTCAGGGTAGGGCGAGCCGGGAGGGCACTGGGCGACTCGCTAGGGCGTCCTCTCACGTCCGGGGGTTTCCGGACTGGGCTCCGGTGTAAGGCCCTTGGGACTGGGGCCGAAGAGGGCTAGGAACCTCTGGGTCAGGTCCCGGCGTCGCGGGGGCGTGGTGAGGTCTCGCCCGGGTGTCCTAGGGCGGGCCGGAAGAGGCGACGGACTGCGGTCTCCTATGAGCAGGGGCGCCGACAGGGGAGGACTGCGGCAGCGGCTGTCACGGGGGCCCGACAGGTGGGTCTTCTCAAGGGCCTCGCGCAGGGAACAGAGGCCGGGGGAAACAGGGAGGTTTCCTCCTTACTATACCCTGGGAGCGACCATCGATCGTCTCTACCGGAGTGCTGAGGGAGCGACCGTGGATCGTCTCTACCTGAGCTTTCAGGGAGCGACCATTGATCGTCTCTACCTGATTTTTATGGAAGCGACCATAGATCGTCTCTACCTTGTTTTTATGGGAGCGACCATTGATCGTCTCTACCGGGTTTTGATGGGAGCGACCATAGATCGTCTCTACCTTGACACTATCAGAGCGACCATAGATCGTCTCTACCTTAAGGGCGCTGCCCGGAGTATTGTTTCTGACTCCACCCCTAGCTAACTCGGTAATCCCGCCACGCGAAGGTAGTGTCTTTCGCCTACGGTGGCGGCGGCGTGGTGGTTGAATGTCACAGGGGCGCACGGCCCGGGCTGACATGCGTCGTTGTTGCCCGGAATGGTGGTGGCTGGTGGCGGCTACCCCGTGGGGTCCGAGTGGGGGTGTCGGCATTCTCGTGGGCGAACTCCGTTGTTTCTGGTTCGCCTCGTTGTCGGGGATACTATGGTATTCTCCGGAATATTCTGGAGTACCGTATGTGTGTCTGTTAAAGCCACGCATTTCAGTTTTCATTGAATCATTCTCGCCCTCCTTCCTTCCCTCCTCTCATCTTTCCCTCAGCTTAACAATGCACTCAAACACTGCCCCTGGCCTGCCTTCTCTCTCTCTCTCTCTCTCTCTCTCTCTCTCTCTCTCTCTCTTTCTCCTGGGGGAGATGTGCGTCACCTTGGGAAATTTGTTTCTTTTATGAGTGACTTATAAACTTGTGCTTTCATTTCTTTTTGTTTTTATTATATCTAATTATATTTAAAATTATTATTGTTTTACATATGGCGCCAGATGACCTCGCTGTTGTGGCGCCATGATTTGTTTTCATTCAATCACTCTCTCCCTCCTTCCTTCCCTCCCTTCCTCTATTTCTCACGAAGCTGCACTCAACGCTGCCCCTGGTCTGCCTCCCCCCCCCCTCTCTCTCTCTCTCTCGTCTGTGGTATTTTAGGATATATTTTGGTTATTTTCTTTTACGTTATAACGTACATATTGTAAATTTGACTTTATTTCCACACCACTCTGGTGATACGAGGAAGCTCTGGCCAGGTCGGACTGGGTGTGTGTGAGTGTTGCCGCTCACTAGGGTTTAATGTACATCTATCTATCTATTGTCAGACGCCATAATCCCGTACGGGGTGGCCATTTGACTCTGAGTTATTTGTTTTACAGGGAGGGGCACTAACCCTCCACCAACCCACTTGACATGTAGGGAGCACGTATGGTTTGGTTATGTGGTTACCACCCAGTGTTGTAAATGGTTTCTTGGCTTGCAGGAAACCATTTGGCTTGTCACACAATGTATAGCCACCTGTAACGGAAAGAAAAGCATTAAGTAGTGACAGGAAAGATGGGAGAAATAGGAAGAGAGGAGGGCAGGCACAGAAAAAGAATGATAAAGGCTAAGGAAGAAGTGGCAGCACTACATCAAGTGAGTGGATGATGGTCGCCACCACTATGTATTATTTTTTTTTACTAAGAAATTGGCATATTTTGACTTATATTCCTGCACATTATCTTATAATCATAATTGTGACATTATTGCCAACCCCAGAAATACGGTAACAACAAATAAAAGTGACTATTTTTTTTTTTAGCACAAATATTTATGCCACGTTTCTGTATTGCCGTATAAATATTTTACGCATAAAAAGTTTACTGTTCTTTCATATATTATAATACACACGTTACCACTGTATTCTTATGTGTTTATCTTATTGTGATGCCTTTTACATATATCAGTGCCGTTCACATCGCGGGTATGGAACACGTGGCACCACTGTACAGAGATTCGTGCCCCACCCAAACCGCCAGTTAAAGAGTGGTACCACCATAGCATTACAATTATAGTTCTACCTGTGTTTTATTACTACTTGTCCCTGCATGTGGTTTATTTGCGACCTGGGAAGAAACGCTAAGATCTTTGTGTTATGGGGCATGGCTCTGTTCAGTCATGCTCTTTGTTGAACCAAAAACGCTCGAGCATTTCTTGTTGCACAATGAAATAATGAATGCAGTTTAGTGATTCGACCACATCCGGAGGACGAGATAATCATTGCAGAACGGTTATATATTTTTTGCGAAGTGACAAGGATAATACGTCACATAAGAAACAAATGTCTTAAAACCTTGTGGCTAAAAAGAAACAAAATCATTACAAACATGAAGCGGTGCCCAGGCACAGCAAACCCGTCCCCGGCAGTCACTTTAGTGCTCATATACTGTATAAACACAAAAGGATATCTAGTCAAAGATGTCACGTATCAGATTTGGAAAAAATCAGGTGAAAATAGACGTTTTATGCTCTAAAATACCCGCCGCCGCCGGACCACTCACCCCGCCACCCCCCACCCCACCACCGAGCCACCACCACACCACCACCCCAGGAGGACACCACGGCGGAGTTAGTGACCCAGGACAAGAGGGTCACCAGGACACCTATCCCCAGAGCCCCTCTTCCCTGCAACTGTCACAACACCAGGTGAGCGGCAAGAGGCAACGACCCTGCAGGTGGGGCAACCCTCGGCAGGTTCGGGGTGGGGCTGATCCAGAGTCAGTCCCAGGCAACACCGCGGTACGGCCTCCGGACGTACTGGGGAAGGAGCGGTCACTGTACGCCCTTCAGTTGTTTCCCCTGTGACACCGCCATCACGGCCACCGTACGTGAAGGGGGAGGGAGTGGCCACCGTATGCCCCTCAGTCACAGCCACCTCTGGGGAAGGCCTCGGGGCGTTAGTTATTGAACGCGCCCCGACTGGCAGAGAGAGGAATAGTGGAACCGCGTTCAGGGCCACCGTACGTGACGGGGAGGGAGTGGCCATCGTACGCCCCTCGTCCACTATTACCTCCTACGGGAGTAACGCCTCAGTTACTTCCCGAAGGGCAGGTAGGCCCACGGCTACGGCCTTAGTGCATGCAAGGGTAAGTAGACCCTCGGCTACGGCCTCAGCACGTACTGGAGAGGGCGCTGCCCCTGTGCACCCCTCTCCTGCCTTTTCCTCCTGTGGGAGTAACACCGCGTTCACGGCCACCGTACGTGACGGGGAAGGAGCGGCCACCGTATGCCCTTCAGTTGCTCCCCAGCAGGTGGGCAGGCACACGGCTATGGCCTTAGTGCGTGAGAGGGTAAGTAGACCCTCGGCTACGGCCTTAGTGCGTGAAAGGGTAAGTAGACCCTCGGCTATGGCCTCAGCACGCACCGGAGAGGGCGCTGCCCCTGTGCACCCCTCTCCTGCCTTTTCCTCCTTCGGGAGCAGCACCACGTTCATGGCCACTGTACGTGACAGGGAAGGAGCGGCCACCATACGCCCTTCAGCTGCGAGCCCTAGGAGTCACAAAACCGCGTTCACGGCCACCGTACGTGACGGGGAGGGAGTGGCCACCATACGCCCCTCATTCGTGACTCCAAAGGCTCTCCCGGAGCAGGAGGTCCCTTGCGTGGCCGACCCCTTTCCTCTCTGCTGCATGGGACGCCCTTTGTCTCCCCACAGGAGCAATTCCCCGGAGGTGCTGGCGGAGTGGTGGCATGGCCCAGTCCAAACCCTACCACTTACCCCTGGGAGGTCCTTGTCCCTGATGGACACCTGACGGAGGCGACTCCACAGTTCATCCCTGACGGCACTTCTTCCTGTAGGCGGCCGCAGTCCCCGGACTCCCAGGTCTGGCCAGCAGTCCCCAGGCCTAGGAGACAGAGGCGCCAGGCCCGCCTCCTGCAGCTGTTTGGCCCCAGTCCCGAGGGCCACCCCACAGGTCGAGGCCCCCAGACTGGAGGGCCTCCCTGCACCCCATCGGCACGGCCCAAGTGTGAGGGCCGCCTCTCAGGTCGAGGCCCCCAGATCGGAGGGCCTCCCTGCACCCCCACGACGACTACCACCCGGGCAGTGACGCCCCTACGGACAGTGCACTGCCCCCTACAGGAAGGCTCCCTGTAGGGCCCCTCTCTCACGCCCAGGACGTGCAGCAGGTGGTACCCAAAGAAAATACGGGTACGTAGTGACATTAATACAATGAACAATCACCACAGTAGTGTACAGTGAGAGAGAACAGAGTAAGGCCCGAATGATACATAAATGACTATAGACCTATTCAGTGCACAGCGACCCGATACCTGGCAGAACGGAAAAGACCATATACAGGAAGGCGTAAAAAAAACGTGGGTTAGAGCAGGTGCGTGCGGGGTTCACCAGAAACCAGTGATCCAGTGCTACTGTGCCTAAGTAACTCCCGCGAGTGACGCGACCCGCATTCTACCCACTTATGGTACTATTCGTTTCCCCCACTCCTGGTCACGTCCTCCCCTAGTGAAACATACTCAGTGAATTAAGCGCCATCTCTGCCAAAGTGTATTATTCGGGTACTGTAATATCAATACTAAATAGTCCTGTACAAGTGAAGAGTGACTTACTGTGTGTGTAATCTTATCCATTGTATTAAAGGCTAATTCTGTGTTCCCTGTCTTTACAAGTATCCAGTATCTCTGTGTATATTGTCACGGTGTCAGAGTTAAGGTAACAGATGTGTTAAGGTGTACTGCCTGGTTTTTATGTCCTGTTCCTCTGTGGGTGCTTTACTTCCGGTCCGGAAAGAGGACCCTGCTCAGTAGCTGGTGTTCTTAGGACGAGAAGTCGACCTAAAAACACCCAGCATAACATGCCCATTTGAAATTTTAGGCACGACCCACCTGACATTGACCCCCCTGATGTAATGAGGCACGTTATAGGATGCAGATTTGAGAGATGCACCTTTACTGTAGGTGTTGATTTTAAGTCAATGTGACGAATTTGAAATGAGTTATGGAGAATGTTGTGCTAGGTGTTTTTAGTCCAACCTCTCGTCCTAAGAACACCACCGACTGAGTGGGGTCCTCTTTCTGGACCGGAAGTAAAGCACCCACAAAGGAACAGGACATAAAAACCAGGCAGTACACCTTAACACATCTATTGTCTTAATTCCTACACCGTTACAATATAAAACAAAGAGATACTGTATATGCTTTGGACAGGGACACAGAGTTAGCCTTTAATACAAATGTTCGCAGTTACACTCAAGACAGTACTCTTCACTTATACATGGATAATGGGTTCTAATATTGCGATACCTGTATACTATTTATAGGCAGAATTGGCATTTTATATATTAAGTCCGATACACTAGGGGAGGACAGGGCCAAGGGTTAGGGGAATGAATATTACTATGAGTGTGTAGGGTGCGGGTCGCGACACTCGAGAAAGTCACTTAGTCGCAGTAGCACTTATTCACAGGTCTTTGATTTTTCCCATGCACCACTGATCTTGACCCACGATTTCTATAAGTTCTCCTGTATATAGTTGTTGATATTTTCTATTCTGCCAGGTATCGGGGCTCAGTATACTATTGGTAACTTAGTCACCTATATTATTCGGGCCTTCACTCCGTCACTTGTCACTATACATTTCCGTGTCAACTGTTCATGACACAAGAGTTGCTGAGGTCACTGTATACCCATATTTCCTGGGCATAATCTGCTGCGTGTCCTGGGCATGAGGGAGAGGCCCTATGGGGAGCCCTCCTGCAAGGGACAATGCACTGCCCGCAGGGGCGTCACGGATCGTAGTCGTCGGTGGTGTACAGGGAGGCCCTCCTGTCTGGGGGCCTCGACGTGGGAGGAGGCCCTCATACTGGAGCCTCGTCGGTGTGGTGCAGGGAGGCCCTCCGGTCTGGGGGCCTCGACCTGGGTGGTGGCCCTCCGGAATAGGGCCGAACAGCTGCAGGAGGTGGATCTGTCACCTCTGGCTCCAGGGAGAGAGAAAGCCTGGGTTGCCCGGGCCTGGGGGCTGCTGGTCAGGGCTGCGGCCACCTGCAGGGGGAAGTGCCGTCAGGGGTGAACTGCGGCGCCGCCTCCGTCGGGTATCCGTCAGGGGAAGGGACCTCCCAGGTGTAGGTGGTAGGGCTTGGATCAGGCCACGCCACCACTCCGACAGCACCTCCGGGGAACCACTCCTGTGGGGAGACAAAGGGCATCCCACACAGCCGAGAGGAAAAGGGTCGGCCGCGCAAGGGACCTCCTGCTTCGGGAGGGCCTTCGGAATCACGAATGAAGGGTGTATGGTGGCCACTCCTCCCTGTCATGTACGGTGGCCATGAATGCGGTTTCGCGACTCCTAGGGCTCACAGATGAAGGGCGTACGGTGGCCGCTCCTTCCCCCGCATGTACAGTGACCGTGCTGGCGGTGCTGCTCCAGAAGGAGGAAAAGGCAGGAGAGCGGTGCACAGAGGCCGCGCCCTCTCCGGTACATGCAGAGGCCGTAGCCGTGGGCCTGTCTACCCTGGCACATACAGTGGCAGTAGCCGTGGGCCTGCCTGCCCTTTGGGAAGTAACTGAAGGGCGTACGGTGGCTGCTCCTTCCCCATCATGTACGGTGGCCATGAATGCGGTGTTACTCACATAGGAGGAAAAGGCAGGAGAGGGGTGCATGGGGGCAGCGCCCTCTCTGGTACGTACAGAGGCCATAGCCGTGGGTCTGTCTACCCTGGTATGTACAGTGGCCGTAGCCGTGGGCCTGCCTGCCCTTCGGGAAGTAACTGAAGGGCGTACAGTGGCCGCTCCTTCCCCATCACTTATGGTGGCCGTGAATGTGGTGTTACTCCCGTAGTAGGAGGAGGTAGTGGATGAGGGGCATACGGTGGCCGCTCCCTCCTTGTCACGTACGGTGGCCGTGAACGCGGTTCCACTACTCCTGTCTCTGCCAGTCAGGGCACGTTCAATAACTAATGCCCCAAGGCCGTCCCCAGAGGTGGCTGTGACTGAAGGGCATATGGTGGCCGCTCCTTCCCCCTCACGTACGGTGGCCGTGATGGCGGTGTCACAGGGGGAAAACAACTGAAGGGCGTACAGTGACCGCTCCTTCCCTGGTACGTACGGTGGCTGTACCACGGTGTTGCCTGGGACTGACTCTGGATCAGTCCCACCCCGAACCTGGTGAAGGCTGTCCTGCTCTCAGGGTCGTTGTCTTTTCCCACTTACCTGGTGTTGGGACAGTTGCGGGGAAGAGGGACTCAGGACAGGAGTGTCCCAGTGACCCACTTGTTCTGGGTCAATAACCCCGCCGTGGTGTCCTCCTGGGGTGGCGGTGTGGTGGTGGCTTGGTGGTGGGGTGGGTGGTCCGGCGGCGGAGGGTATTTTAGAGAAAAAATGATTTTTTTTTTTAACATTCTTTGGGCCTAAAGCCTGGGCCTTGGGCCCAATTCGGCCCAAAATTTAATCAGGTGATCAGAAAGTCATAGGCAATTATCCCTGTAATTTTAGTCAGAATCTCATCAGTACTTCTCGCGTAAAATTGTTGACAGACAGACAGACAAACCTAGTGAAAACAATACCCGTCCCCAAGCCCCTCCGGGGCGGGACGGATAATAAGCTGACAGCAGTGAAAAAAGAATACAGAGGAAATCGAAGAAATACATTATCCCAAAACTTCTACTTGATATGGCAGTAGTGAACGTAATATCCATTCTTTTTGTTTTCATATTCCTATCTGATAAAAAAAAACAAAAAAAAAACATGTACTGTATCTTCATTCAGCAATTAATAGCAATGGGAGTACGAGCAGATCAGAATTATCATGTTAACTTGGAGATTCGAGAGTTTGGACGAAATAAGTACAAAAGTTAGCTGCAGTGTGGACCTGCGTATGCCTGCGACGACCAACGAGAGGAGGAGGGTACGGGGGGGTCGTTTAGCTGAGGTGGTACTACAGATGAGTTCACTTTCCAGGAAAATTTCACTTACCGGTATATTATTCCGCCGTCTTGGGTTGGTAGACATGGGAGATTCGTTAAGCCTCTTTCCTGGGCTATTTACCGATGTAATGCTAAGTGTTTTGGGGTCGGCTTCCCATCCCTCTAACGCCTAGTGTGTAGCTGGGTTCTCTTTCTAGACCGGAGCTTAGACAAATAAGAGAGAGGCAGGACACAAAAGCTCAGGGCAACAACCTTACACGTGTATTACTAAATTCTACAGTGGAACGGGCAGATGTCACGAATACAGATATACTGGACAATTATAATTTTTAGGCCTAGATATGGGTTATTAGTATCGTGCAGGATACTACTCAGGTCAAGGTCGGGTAAGGTGAATAGCACTTAGGGCAGAGGGGTTATATACTATTACTGCAGGAAATTCAAGTTTTATATATTGGTGGAGTGGGTGGGACTATTTCATTGTTGGTAATTATTGCTTTAACACTGGGGTCTGTACATGATCTTAGTATGATGCGGCTTTATTAGTTGGTAGCATATTCACTGTAATAGATCCGTATTTCACTGCCTTGCTGTGTTCACGGTTTCACTGTTACTTTTCCTCACTCCGCCACTCTTTTATATTGTCACTGTTGCTTATCTCACGGACTTCCTCTATACTGTCAATTCACTCCTCTGCCTTCACTTCATCAGGTCATGGACGCTGTGCTTTCACTGTCACTCTTTTCGGGTCTGGGCGTCGTGGCAGTCAGGTACAAGGGCGGCGGAGGTGACAGCTTCACTACTGACGGGGCTGGATTCCTCCGGGGGCCTCTGTGTTCAGGGGCCACGGGACCACGAGTAGGGGCGTCCTTTCTTGTTCAGGGCTGCTGGTGGAGAAGGGTCCCGCACTTTTGGGGCTTGGGGCAGGAGTCCGGCCCTTGGGACAGGGGCCGAATAGCTGCCTGAACTTCTCGCTCAGGCGCCTGACGGAGGATGAGGATCTCCGGCATCTTGGTGTAGGGAGGTCCTGCCTGGGGGTCCTGGGGGCGGTCTGGAGGTCCCAAGGGCTGTGATCCCCAGTGGTCAGGGACGCCGTCAGGAGGGAGCTGTGGCGTCAGCCTACACCGGGGTCCATCAGGCAAGTCCACTCAGGATCTGACTACAGGAAGAAGAGCCTGGTGGTAGTCAAGGGACCTCTCCAGTACTCCTCCAGACTGAGGGTTCCCACTGGGTTGTAGGTTGGTGAACAGGCATCAACACCTGATGGAGGAGTGGCTACCAGCCGTCTCCTGCTGTAGGGCCTGGCTACTGGCCATGGCCTTCTGGGGGCATGGCTATTGGCTGTTGCTAAGGCCCTCCTACTGGCCGTGCCCTGGGGAAGGGAGCGGCTACAGGCCGACTCAGGGGCACCTTCAGAGCGGCTACAGGCTGTCTCCTGATGAAGGCGGGAGTGGCTACTGGCCATCTCCTGGTTCCCTCCAGAGCTGCTGCAGGCCATTTCATGTAGGAGGGTTGAGCGGCTACAGGCTGTCTCTTGAGGGGCACCTTCAGAGCGGCTACTGGCAGTCTCCTGACGAAGGCGGGAGCAGCTACAGGTTGACTCCTGTTTGCCTCTGGAGCAGCTGCAGGCTGTCTCCTGTAGGAGGGTCGAGCAGCTACAGTCTGTCTCATTAGGGGCACCTTCAGAGCAGCTACCGGCTGTCTCTTGACGAAGGGGGGAGTGGCTACAGGCCGTCTCCTGTTGACTTTCAGAGTGGCTGCAGGCTGTCTCCTGTAGGAGGGTTGAGCAGCTACCAGCCATCTCAGGGGTGCTGACTGGAGCTGGAGTAACAGCTCCACCCCGTGGTTGTTGGTGGTTGGCTCGCCCGGAAGGAGAAACCCCGAAGCTGGTTGAGGAAAGCTTGCCCAGAAGGTAGTCTAGTATTCCTGCTATGCTGGTGGCAGGCGAGCTCCGGGTCATAGGGGCGCACGGCCCGGGCAAACTTATGTCCTTGTTGCCCGGAGTCCAGGCGCACTGTATGTGCTCCTCGGTGGGCTCCTTCTGGGGGTGTTAGGTTGCCCTCCATGACATTATACTGCACTTTACTTTTCTTGCATGTTATGCATAGGCTATCTCTTTAATATCGCCACTGTTTGCATCAGTGCTACAAAGTACGATTATTAAGGTGTAATGTGCAAAAGAAATCGCTGAGGAAGAGGTGTTACGAAATCACTGAGGCCAACTAAAATGCAGTGTAATGCCCCCCAAAGTGCCCAGACACCCCCACAAGGAGCCCACAGAGGAGCAAAGACAGCGCACCGGGACTAGGAGCGACAACGGCATAAGTCCGCCCGGGCTACACTCCCCTATGACCTGGAACTCGCCTGCTGCCACCATAGCAGGAATACTAGACTACCTTCTGGGCAAGCCTTCCTCAACCAGCTTCGGGGTGGAGCTGTTTCTCCAGCTCCTGCCAGCACCCCTGAAAAGGCCTGTAACCGCTCATCCCTTGCTAAGGAGACAGCCTGTAGCCGCTCCTGCCTTCGTCAGGAGATGGCCTGTAGCCGCTCTGAAGGTGTCTTTCTTGAGACGGCCTGTAGCCGCTCACCCCTCGATAAGGAGACGGCCTGTAGCCGCTCCAAAGGTGTCCTTCCTGAGCTGGCCTGTAGCCACTCAACTCTCCTGAAGGAGATGGGCTGTAGCCGCTCCCACCTTCGTCAGGAGATGGACTGTAGCCACTCCCGCCTTTGTCAGGAGACGGCCTGTAGCTGCTCCCGCCTTCATCAGGAGACGGCCTGTAGCCGCTCCGAAGGTGTCTTCCCTGAGACGGCCTGTAGCCGCTCTACCCTCCTGAAGGAGACAGCCTGTAGCCACTCTGAGGGAAACCAGGAGACGGCCTGTAGCCGCCCCTGCCTTCGTCAGGAGACGGCCTATAGCCACTCCGAAGGTGCCTTTGGGTCTGCTGGCAGCTGCTCACTCCCCCAGGCCATGGCCAGTAGCCGGGCCTTGGCGACGGCCAGTAGCTGCACCCCCAGGAGGCCACGGCCAGTAACCAGGCCCTACGGCAGGAGACAGCCTGTAGCTGCTCCTCCGTCTGAGGCTGACGCCTGTTCCCCGACCCACGACCCAGAGGGAGTCTTGGGCCTAGAGGAGTACTGGAGAGGCCCCTTGGTCTCCCCCGGCCTCTGCTCCCTACAACCGGATCTGGAGGAGACCCACCTGACAGACCCCGATGCAGACCGGTGCCGAAGCCCTTTTTCTGGCGGTGCCACCAAGTCCTGTGGACCGCAGCCCTTGGGAACCCCAGACCACCCCCAGGACTCCCGGGCGGGAACTCCCCACACCTCGACGTCGGAGATCTTCGTCCTCCGTCAGGAGCCTGAATGAAAGGTTCAGGCAGTTATTCGGCCCCAGCCCTGAGGGCCGTACTCCTGTCCCCAGCCCCAAGAGTGCGGGACCCTTCGCCACCCACAGCCCTGGACGAGAACGGACGCCCCTGCACGTGATCCCGTGGCCTCTGGATAAAGAGGTCCCCGGCGGAACCCAGCCCCGTCAGTAGCGGAGCTGTGACACCCCTCCGCCCTTGTACCTGACCGCCACAACGCCCGGACCCGAAAGGAGTGACAGTGATAGTAGGCTATAGTGTCTGTGACCTATAGTAATATAAAGGAAAAACAGTGAACTAACCCTCTAATGGAAGTCAGTAATAATACCAAAGTGGTGGAGTGAGTAACAGCGGCAGTGTAACCACAAATACGGCCACCCAGAAAGAGTCGAGTCTATCAGTGTGAATACGCTACCACCAGAAAATACCTCCTGATACTAAGACCATATTCAGATCCCAGTGCTAATGAAACATTTACCAGCAAGAACATTAGTAACTCCACGAATATAGAAAACCCGGACTTCCCATAATTAATAACACTCTGCCTCTAGTGCTATTCACTGTGACCCGAGCAGTATCTTGCGCTATACTGATAACCCATATCTAGACAAAAGAGTTTGTAATCGCCCAGTGTATTTGTATAAGTGACATCTACTCGTTCCCCTGCCCAACTTAGTAATACACGTGTAAGGTTGTTGCCTTGAGTTTTTGTGTCCTACCTCTCCTATTTGTCTAAGCTCCGGGCTAGAAAGAGAGCCCCGCTACGCACTAGGCGTTTACGGGACGGGAAGCCGGACCTAAAACACCTAGCATTACACCAACAAAATATCCAATCCCTTGGCATCTATTCCCATGCTTATCTATTATCACCACTACAGTAGCAAGCAGTGTCATAGACAATTTCCACTTATTAAACTCTTCAGCACGGTGACGTCTTTTCCTAGTTTATTCTTGATACTGTGGATAATTTTCAGTTTTGAGAGCGACGCTGGGCTGGCGCTCGCTCCAGAATGTGACGTCATGGCGCCTCCATATTATCTAACCTGTACGCGTCAATTTGTTGACGGTCGATCACCTGAGAGGAAGTGTTGGATGCGCGCTCTTAGCACTCTAGCCATTTTTACGGTACATCGTCCTTTGATTTACCGGATCCTTCTGCTAACGTCTACTTCTCCTCTGGAACAGGCACATCCAGGTAAGCGTTTGTTTTTTAGTCAATTCTCTGCATCATATCGATGTGTTTGTTACTGTACGGTTGTACCCATTGCTTAGTCACTCGCACAACTTTGCTTTCTCTTCAGCGTACTACCCAGTTGTCTCTACGTTTTCTTGCTGTTTATCTGCTTGTAAATCTATTTATCCACCAGATTACTGGGACTAACTATCGCTCTAGCTATCTCCATATCTATGAATGCCTGCATCAGTCAACCAACTTACTTCATCAGTTACTGCAAGTGATATGTTGGCAGGTGGCTCTGTTACTTTCCATGACATTATGACTACTTTTGATCATAGACAACAGCCTTCGGTTGGATTATATCACGATTGAAAAACAGTATTTTTTGCGTCAGTCAACACGGTTTTGGATAGCAGCAGTGTTAGTGATCCTGTCAGTTGCTACGCTAGAAATGGCGTTTATGCTTGAAAAATAATTCAGTTAATTGCCCATGCTGGGTCACCAGCTGTGTCAGTTTCGACATTGTTCTGATTAATTTGAATATGGTAAGCTGAGACTATGTTAACGTCAGCTTTAATCAATTTTCACTTTATTTTTTATATTTTCTAGGAGTGCATATTAATATGTTCTGCACTACCTACTGATGAAGTATTTGATTTATGAAGAAAAAAAAAAAGAGTGGAACATGAGATCCTAAGTACGTGTGACAAGCATTCTAGCCCTGTATTTGTAATTCCACTTACTGAGCTAAATATGCTCACTGCAGCGCGTTCACCTTACCTTGAGGGTGTGGCCGAGTTCTAAATTCGACAAAAGGAATGATTGGCATCTGCTGATGATACTTATAATCTATCTTTTCTTATATTAGCACCCTGGCGGTTTATACTGATGACATAAATACTAACACACACACACACACATACATACATTTTAACCAGTAACACACACACACACACACACACACACATTTTAACCAGTAAATCACACACACACACATTTTAACCAGTAAATCACACACACATGCCTATATATATATATATATATATATATATATATATATATATATATATATATATATATATATAATCATCAGCCGTTTGAGTATCCACTGCAGGACCGGCCTATCCCAACAGAAGTGGAGACGATACAGCCAATGTATCTCTACCAAGTGGCTTAGGCTGTCTGGTAGAGAATGTATGTAGGGTGAGAAGTGCTTGTAAGTGTAATTGTAGTGTTGGAGTGGCTTTGGATGTGTGTGTAGTCTGTGAACCAAATGTAATCTGCCCGCTCAAGCCGACTGGGTGCAAGCATACCTTTCATTATGCGACACTGGTTCAACCACAGCACCCCTTGTGTCCGCCAAGCAGTACGTGGCCAGGAGAACGCTTCCAAAGTTTATTACCCTGGTGGGGCGTATATATATATCCATCCATTGCCAGACGCCATGTATCCCAGACGGGGTGGCCAAGGGCTTTGAGTTAATTGTTTTACAGGGAGGGGCACTAATCCTCCACCAACCTCACCTGACACGTAGGGATGCCAACAGCATCTGGTGTTCCCAGGCGGTCACCCATCCAAGTACTAACCAGACCCAACGTTGCTTAACTTCGCTGATCGGACGGGAAGCGGTGTACTCAACGTGGTATATATATATATATATATATATATATATATATATATATATATATATATATATAAGTACTTCGACATTTGCACACACACACACACACACACACACAACATTTAGCCAATATAGTAGCCTACACTGAATGAAGAGAGACAGGAATTAGTGAGAGAGTTCAAATTCCAGGGTACAGTTATAGAAAAGAGGAAAATATGCAAAAGAATTGGAAATTAGCGTGTCACTAGCAAGGAAAGTAGCTGGTGCTATGAAGGCCTTCATAAGAAACAGAAGCTTGAGCGCTGCAGCTGCGTGAGGCTTACGTGAAAGAGTGTTAGTGTCAACTTTAACATATGGATGTGAGACTATGGTGTGGCATGAAAATGAAAAGCCAAGAGTGAGAGCAGTGGAGATGTGGACTGCTGAGGAATGTATGCGAAGTATAGAGAGTGGATAGAATACGATGATTCGTGAAAGATACGGAGTGAGGAAATCTGTGGACACTAGAATCGAAGGGAGTGTACTGAGATGGTACGATCGTGGGAAGAGAATGGATAACGATAGAGTGGTAAAAAAATATATCTGAGCGAATTTGAAGGAGGGAGGAGGCGAGGTAGGCCAAGGAGAAGGAGGGATATGGTGGATGAGTGTGTGAGGAAGAGAGGTATAGACGTCGGTGAGGCTAGGGGACTGACAAGAGATCGAGCTGGCTAGATGAATGTTGCAAGAAGTGCATGATCAGGGATATGGCATCCCTTTTTAACGTGACGGCGTTCGAATTGACACTGTCGGATACGTTTATGTGATGCTACAGCATGTAGTGAAAGTTTTTTTTGGCGTATCTGGTAGAGCCAGGATTCCGGGGGCTTGAATGATGAGTGAATGGAAGCGTGGTCCATTGGACTGGGCAAACATGGGCTGTCTGGACGTTGCTAATCCTTACCCTGCCCAAGGGTCGGAAAGGAGGTCCGGATGATGATGATGATAAATGAGTACTTCGACATTTACACACACACACACACACACACACACACACACACACACACAACCTGTCTCCTAACACTCTCTCTCTCCACACACACACACACACACACCGCTCGCTGGTGCAGTGGTAACGTTCTCGCTTGCCAACTGGTGGACGGGAGTTCGCGCCTCGCTCAGGTTGCGAAAAGTTTCACTGACGAAGTGGGCGGTTACTGTCCCCCTTGAGCAAGGGGACGGGTGTGTGCGTGTGTGAAGGTCACAGCCTTGCCCTTAGATCGGACTATATGAGCTCTCAGCTCCCTTCCGGGAGGGTAAAAGCTGACGATCACGACCATCAAGTGATCCTGACCGACCCGGTGAATTACACACACAACCTGTCTCCTCTCTCTCTCTCTCTCTCTACACACACACACACACACACCCTGTCTCCTTTCTCTCTCTCTCTCTCCACACACACACACACACACACACATAATAGGCCAAGAAAGCTGTTGGGACCTAAAGCTCCTGGATCTCGTGCAAGAGTTTTACCTAACGCAACATGTAAGGGAAAGCACCAGAAAAAGAGGACTTGATGTAGGGTACTCTCAATGCTAGATCTCATATTTACTAGGCAAGAAAACGATATTGACAATTTAATATATCGCCCTCCATTCGGCAAAAGCGACCATGCAGTACTAAATTGCAACTTCAGGATTGCATATGACATAGTTAACAACAATGAAAGTTACAAAAAGAGCCTAATAAAAAGGGAAAGTATCATGACCTAAAGAAGTACTTCTTAGAAACAGATTGGGAGAAGGAGCTTAGAGGACAAGATTTAAATGCTTTATATAAAAAAATTATGTGAACTTTATGAAATAGGAGTCCAGAAGTACATCCCACAGCACAAAGAAGCATAAAAGAAAATAAAGAAATGGTTCAATACAGAATGTAAAAAATCAAAAGAAAAAAGAGATCTGTTGTGGAATAGATACAGAAGACAATTGTGAAAGGGCATATAATAATTACAAACAGGCAAGAAACGATTATACAAGAATAAGGAGGGAAGCCCAAAAACAGTTTGAGGAGATTATCATAAATAAAAGTAGTGATCACCCGAAGCTATTTTACAGCTACATCAGAAGCAAAACCAAAGTAAAAGATAAAATACAATCCATTACGGACGAGGGAATCACCTATACACAAGAGAAGGATATTTGTGAAGCACTAAAGAATTTCCAATCAGTATTTACAGAGGAAAAAAAAATTGAGAGGGATTATGTGGAACATGCATGCCCACACATACTACCAGATACACAAACCTCAGAAAAAGTAATACAGGAGAAGCTATGTAAATTAGACAAAGGAAAAGCAAATGGTCCTGATGAAATTTCATGTTGGGTGCTACGTGACTGTGCAATGGAGTTAAGTAAACCATTACTTTTAATTTTCAAGAAATCCTTGAGTCAAGGTAAACTACCTGATATTTGGAAGAAAGCAAACATTGTTCCCTTATTCAAGAAAGGGAATAGACAAAATCCACTCAACCACCGACCAGTATCACTAACCAGTATTGTAAGCAAGGTATTAGAAAAGCTTATAAGACAAGCTTGGGTAAATCATCTAGAGGAACACAATATGATAACAGAAAGACAGTTTGGTTTCAGAAAAGGAAAATCATGTTACTAATCTGTTGAGCTACTATGACAGAGTAACAGACACATTACGGGAAAGAGAAGGATGGGTGGACAGTATCTATTTAGATTTCAAGGAAGCATTTGACACAGTACCACACCAAAGACTTTTATGGAAACTGTACCATCAAAGAGGAATTCGAGGCAAACAGTATTGTTGGATGCAAGATTTTCTCATAAAAAGAGAAATGAGAACAGTACTAAGGGGAAAATTTCTCATCATGAGTGACTAGTGGAGTACCGTACCACAGGGCTCAGTGCTGGCACCAATCATGTTTTTAGTGTATATAAATGATGTAGACAGTAACACTGGAAATGAAAGCTATCTATATGTTTGCAGATGATGCAAAAATACAAAGGAGAATTACTAACACAGACTCATGTAAAGAGCTACAAGAAGAATTAAATAAACTTCATGAATGGAGTAATACATGGCAAATGGAATTCAATGTGGACAAGAGTCATGTAATCAAGTTTGGTAGAAGTGGAAAAAGACCTGATTGGGATTATACGTTAGGAAATAAAACCCTACACACATCAGAAAGAGAGAAGGACCTAGGTGTGATTATCAATAAAACAGAATATCTCCGGCTGACCACGTCAGTGAAAAGGTACGGAACATGTATACACTGCCTGCAAATATGAGAATAGCGTTCACATACATAATTGAAGACGTGCTAAGAAAGATAATAACATCATTCATTAGACCAACCATGGAGTAGGCATCTGTAGTCAGGAGTTCTCATCTCAAAAAACACATAGACAAGATTGAAAAAGTTCAAAGGGCCGCTACAAGATGGGTACCAAGCTTAAGGGATCTAAGCTACAAAGAAAGACTAAATAAACTGAATCTACCAACACTACAGGAGAGAAGGAAAAGAGGTGACATGATTATGCCATATAAATGCATATCAGGGAAGGAGAAAATAGACATAAATGATTACTTAACCTATGGGGAAGCATCAGCAAGAGGACACTGCAAAAAACTGCATAAGAAGAGAGGTGATAAAGAAATTTAGTTTCCCAAATAGAGCAATTGATCAGTGGAATGCACTACCGAATGAAACAGTGTGAGCCAAAACAATGCACAAATTTAAGGATATGTATGATAAATATGGTTTAAGTCACGGGACAGTACGAGCTTGACTCATTCCTGTAAAGATACAATTAGGTAAGAACAATTAGGTAAGAACACACACACACACACACACACACACACACACACACACACACACACAAACTGTCTCCTATCCCTCTCTCTCCACACACACACAAACACACACACAAACTGTCTCCTATCTCTCTCTCTCTCCACACACACACACACACACACACACACACACACACCCTGTGGTTGAACGAGTGCACAGACTAGAGAAGGCTTTTCAAAGTGAAATAGATGAAATAAAAAAAAGTTGCATATGCAAAAGGCTGACAAATGAGGATATAAAGGAGCGTTGTGGTGTGGATGTGACAGGAAGCGTTAGGAGGAATACACTGGGGTGGTTTGGCCATGTGGAGAGGATGGAGGGTGAAAGACTGACGAAGTAAGTGTATGTGAGTGAGGTGGAGGGGGGGAGAGGAAGGGGGAGGCCGAGGATGAGATGGAGAGATGAGATGGAGAGGTATATGAGAGAGGGGGGTGTGAGTTGGGAGCAGGGCAGTAAAATGGCGGGGGACAGGGCGACGTGGAGGTGATTTGTTTGTGGCCACCCCGAACAGGATTGAGGCGTCTGGCAATAGATAGATAGATAGAAGAAAATGAAAATTTAGAAAAGGAGATTAATAAGAAAGACACAACAATTGATGAATTATCAGTTGAGGTAGGTACACTTAGAAGGAAGATTAGTGAAATGGCAAGCACAGTTGTCAACCATGAGAGTATTATGGAAGAGTTCAGAAATTATACAAAGACAATATGGCAGGCAAGCACTCTGATAGATCATAGTAGTGATACTGAGGAGACGATAACCCAGGTAAATGAAGCGATGCAAAGCTACAAAAATTATGTGGAAACCACATATGCTGAAATGGTGAAAGTAAGAAAAGACTTTGAAACAAGAGTTGAAGAAAAGGGCATTAAAAAGGAAGTGAAGAAAATAATCCAAAACAATCCAAAATTGGTCAGAGATTCAGCAGACATCAACAAATCTATAGTAATCACTGGTATAGAGGAAGAAGAAATAAGAAACAAGGTTTCGAGAGACAAAAAGGAGATGGCAAATGTAATGAACATACTGAAGGAAGTGTCAGAGAAAATCTGTTGTAAAGACATAGAGGAACACAGAAGGCTAGGGAAATATGAGAAAAACAAATCAAGGCCTCTGAAAGTAACCTTCCAGAGTGTAAACACTGTGGAGGAAATACTGAAAAATGCAAACAAACTTATGGAAAAAGAGGACTTCAAAAATGTATGGATAAAGAGATGCCTAACTCAAGAGGAACTTGGATTGCTAAAGGAGAAGAAGGAGGCAAAAACAAAAAATGAGGGAAGATCAGAGGTAAAGAAGAGCACATTTTTTTTACGAAGTAATTGGACTGCAGGTTCGAAAGTGGTACATAAACAGGAGTGAATAAAAAGGAGAAAGGCAGTAGGCCCAAGTCATGACAAGTATATAAACAAGATGATTAAGTTGATGTACTCAAATGTAGACGGAATAGTATCTAAATTACTAGAGATGAACGATTATATCAAAGAAAAGGAACCACATATTGTTTGCCTAACTGAAACAAAATTAGCATCAAGGATATCAAACGATACACCAAACCTAGGGGAATACAGTATATGGAGAAGAGATAGGAACTTAAAAAAAGGAGGAAGAATTATATTAACAAAGAAAAATCCGCAAGTCAAGGAAATAGAACTAGATGTATCATCACAGGTAGAACTGATCGCAGTAGAGATTAGTACGTCTGAAGGGAAAGTAATTGTGGCAAATTTATACATGCCGCCCAGATCAAGCATTTGGGAAAAAGGAGAATATGAAGACCTGGCAGAGAAAACAATTCAAAGTTTAAGAGCATTACTACATAGAATGGAGGAGAAATCTGAAAGAATTATTCTAACTGGTGATTTCAATACCAATATAAACTGGAATACTCTAGATATAAAAAGCCAGGAAAGCTGTTGGGAGCTAAAGCTCCTGGACCTTGTGCAGGAGTTTTTCCTAACACAGCATGTAATAGAAAGCACCAGAAAAAGAGGACTTGACATACAGTACCATCAGTACTAGATCTTATATTTACTAGGCAAGAAAATGATATTAACAATATAACGTATCACCCTCCATTAAGCACAAGTGACCACAAGTGACCTACTTCTTTCTCTTCTTCCTCTTCTTCTTCTTTTTTTTTTTTTTTTTTCCAAATTGTCATTCAGGATTTCAATTGTCATTCAGGATTTCAATTGACATAGTTCATAGTAATGAAAGTTACAAAAAGAGCCTTAACTACAAAATGGGCAACTATCATGACCAAAAGATATACTTCTTAGAAACAGATTGAGAAAAAGAGCTTAGAGGACAAGATTTAAATGTTATATATAGAAAATTCTGTTAACTTTATGAAATAGGAGTCCATAAGTACATCCCGCAGCACAAAGAGGCAGAAAAGAAAATAAAGAAATGGTTTAATACAGAATGCAAAAAATCAAAAGAAAAAAGGGATTTGTTGTGGAATAGATACAGAAAACACAATAGTGAAAGGGCATATAACAACTATAAACAGACAAGAAACGATTATACAAGAATAAGGAGGGAAGCCCAAAAACAGTTTGACAAGGACATCGTAAATAAAAGTAGTGATCAACCGATGCTATTTTACAGCTACAGCCAAAGCAAAACCAAAGTAAAAGATAAAATACAATCCATTACGGATGAGGGGATCACCTACACACAAGAAAAGGATATTTATGAGGCACTAAATAAGAATTTCCAATCAGTTTTTACAGAAGAAAAAAATTTTGAGAGGGATTATTTAGAACATGCAAGCCCACACATACTACCAGATATACAAATAGCAGAAAAAGAATTACAGGAGGAGCCACATAAATTAGACAAAGGAAAAGCAAATGGTCCTAATGAAATTTCATGTTCGGTGCTACATGAATGTGCAATGGAGTCATGTAAACCATTATTTTTAATTTTCAAGGAAAACTTTGGGACAAGGTAAACTACCTGACATTTGGAAGAAAGCAAACATTGTTCCCTTATTCAAGAAAGGGAATAGACAAAATCCACTCAACTACCGACTAGTATCACTAACCAGTGTTATGAGCAAGGTATTAGAAAAGCTGATAAGAAAAGTTTGGGTAAATCATCTTGAAGAACACGGTATGGTAACAGAAAGACAGTTTGGTTTCAGGAAGGGAAAATCTTGTGTTACCAATCTGTTAAGCTACTGTGATGGAGTAACAGAAACGTTACAGAACAGAGAAGGATGGGTGGACAGTATCTATTAAGATTTCAAGAAAGCACTTGACAGAGTACCGCACCAAAGACTTTTATGGAAACTGTACCATCAAGGAGGAATCCAAGGCAAACTGTATTGTTGGATGCAAGATTTTCTCAAAAAAAGGGAAATGAGAACAGTAGGCTACTAAGGGGAAATTAATCATCATGGAGAGAAGTGACTAGCGGAGTTCCACAGGGCTCAGTGCTGGCACCAATCATGTTTTTAGTGTATATAAATGATATAGACAGTAACACTGGAAATGTAACACTAAATATGCTTGCTGATGATGCAAAATTACAAAGGAGAATTAGCCTACTAACACAGACTCATGTAAAGAGCTACAAGAAGAATTAAATAAACTTCATGAATGGAGCAATGCATGGCAAATGGAATTCAATGTGGACAAGTGTCATATAATCAAGTTTGGTAAAAGTGGAAAAAGACCTGATTGGGATTATTAGTTAGGAAGCAAAACCCTACACACATCAGAAAAAGAGAAGGACCTAGGAGTGATTATCATAAAACAGACTATCTCAGGCTGACCACATCAGTGAAAAGGTACGGAACATGTATACACTGCTCGCAAATATGAGAATAGCATTCACATACATAAATAAGACATGCTAAGAAAGATAATAACATCATTCATCAGACCAACCCTGGAGTATACATCAGTAGTCTGGAGTCCTTATCTCAAAAAACACATAGATAAGATTGAAAAAGTTCAAAGGGCCGCTACAAGATGGGTACCAAACTTAAGGGATCTAAGCTACGAAGAAAGACTAGAAGAACTGAATCTACCTACACTACAGGAGAGAAGGAAAAGAAGAGACATGATTACGCTATACAAATGCTTGTTAGGGAAGGAGAAAGTAAATATAAATGATTACATAACCTATGGGGATGCATCAGCAAGAGGACAATGCAAAAAACTGCATAAAAAGAGAGGCGATAAAGACGTAAGGAAATTTAGTTTCCCAAATAGGGCAATTGATCAGTGGAATGCACTACCGAATGAAACAGTGTGTGCCAAAACAATTCATAAATTCAAGGATATGTACGATAAAAATGGTTTAAGACACGGGACAGTACGAGCTTGACTCATTCATGTAAAGATACAATTAGGTAAGAACAGTTAGGTAAGAACACACACACACACACACACACACACACACACACACACACCTGTCTCCTCTCTCTCTCTCTCTCTCCACACACACACACTCACACACCTGTCTTATTTCTCTCTCTCTCTCTCTCTCTCTCTCTCTCTCTCTCTCTCTCTCTCTCTCTCTCTCCCACACACACACACACACACACACACACCTGTCTTATTTCTCTCTCTCTCTCTCTCTCTCTCTCTCTCTCTCTCTCTCTCTCTCTCTCAACACACACACACACACACACTAACCAATGTTGTAAGTAAGGTACTGGAAAAGCTGATAAGAAAAGTTTGGGTAAACCATATAGAAGAACACAATATGATAACAAAAAGGCAAATTGAGAAAACCATGTGTTACTAATCTATTAAACTACTATGACAGAGTTGCAGAAACATTACAGAAAAGAGAAGGATGAGTGGACAGTATCTATCTAGATTTCAAGAAAGCATTTGACAGAGCACAGCACCAAAGACTTTTATGGAGACTATACCATCAAGGAGGAATCCAAGGCAAACTGTACTGTTGTATGCAAGATTTTCTCAGCAGAAGGGAAATGAGAACAGTACTAAGGGGAAATTACTCATCATGAAGGGAAGTGACTAGCGGAGTTCCACAGAGCTCAGTGCTGGCACCAGTTATGTTTTTAGTGTATATAAATGACATAGATAGTGATACTGGAAATGAAAGCTATTTAAATATGTTTGCTGATGATGCAAAAATACAAAGGAGAATTGCTAACACAAACTCTTGTAAAGAGCTACAAGAAGAATTAAAGAAACTTCATGAATGGAGTAATACATGGCAAATGGAATTCAATGTGGACAAGTGTCATATAATCAAGTTTGGTAAAAGTGGGAAAAGACCAGATTGGGATAATAAGTTAGGAAGTAAAACCGTACACACATCAGAAAGAGAGAAGGACTTAGGTGTGATTATCAATAACAGACTATCTCCGCCTGACCACATAAGTGAGAAGGTACGGAATATGTATACCCTGCTCCCTAACATGAGAATAGCATTCACATACAAATAATAAAGACATGCTGAGAGAGATAATAACATTTTTCATCAGACCAACCATGGAGTATGCATCAGTAGTCTGGAATCCTCATCTCAAGAAACACATAGATAAGCCTGAAAAAGTTCAGAGGGCCTCCACAAGATGGGTACCGAACTTTAGGGATCTAAGCTATGAAGAAAGACGAGAGAAACTGAATCTGCCAACACTACAGAAGAGAAGGAAAAGAGAAGACATGATTATGCTATATAAATGCCCATCAGGGAAGGAGAAAACAGACATAAATGAATATATAACCTATGTGGAAGCATCAGCAAGAGGACACTGCAAAAAACTGCATAAAAAGGGAGGCGATAAAGACGTAAGGAAATTTAGTTTCCCAAATAGGACAATTGATCAATGGAATGCACTACCAAATGAAACAGTGTGTGCCAAAACATTAATAAATTTAAGGAGATGTATGATGAAAATGGTTTAAGGCACTGGACAGTACGAGCTTGACTCATCCCTGAAAAGATACAATTAGGTAAGAACAATTAGGTAAGAACACACACACACACACACACGGCATCGTCGGATGTGGACGTCTGTACCGGCGCTCCATACAAGCTCAACACGGCCAGAGGCATTACCTAAATAAGTATCTTTGAATGAGTCAAGCTCTGTACCAGGTTAGACTAAATGATTTTTCATTATTAAAAGGAAAAGAAATAATAAGTTTAAATAAGACTGGTGAAAACAACAAAGAACCACGATGCGTTGAGTCAGCTGGGTTTGTTTATACTACAGAAAGACCGGGAAAGCGTGCACACTGTAAGTACATACTCTGTTCATTTAGTATTACAAAATGGATACATACTTCAGTAAAACAAATTTGGAAAAGAAAAGGGATAAAAGTAAAAAGCAAAATGACGATTTCTACCAAGAACTAGTTGAAGTGGAGACTCACAATAGACTGGTTGAACGTGTACACAATCTAGAAATGGCTTTCAAAAATGAAATTGATGAAATAAAGAAGCAAATGCACTTGCAAAAGGAAGAGATAGATAAACTGGGAAAGGAGGCCAATAAGAAAGACACAACCATCAGTGAACTAACAGTGGAATTGAATACCCTTAGGAAGAAAGTGAGTGAAATGGGAAGTACAGTATTTAATCACGAGAGTGTTATGGAAGAGTTAAAAAATGACACAGAGACAATTAGACAAGCAAGCAGTCTTATGGACCAGAGCAGTGATATTGAGGAGAAGATAACACAGGTGAATGAAGCTGTGCAAAGCTACAAAAATGATGTAGAAATCACGTATGCTGAAATGGTGAAAGTAAAGAAAGACTTAGAAACAAGGGTGGAGGAAAAAAGCATTAAAAAGGAAGTGAAAAGAATAATCCAAAACAATCCAAAGTTAGTCAGAGATTCAGTAGAAATAAATAAATCAATAGTAATCACTGGTATAGAAGAGGAAGAAATTAAAAACAAAATCACTAGAGACAAAAAGGAGATGGCAAATGTAATGAACTTACTGAAAGAAGTATCAGAGGAAATCTGTAGTAAAGACATAGAGGAACACAAAAGGTTAGGGAAATACGAGAAAAGCAAGACAAGACCTCTAAAGGTGACTTTCCAGAGTGTAAACACTGTGGAAGAGATACTAAAAAATGCAAAGAATCTTACGGAAAAAGAGGAGTTCAAAAATGTATGGATAAAAAGATGTCTAACACAAGAGGAACTGGAATTACTGAAAGAGAAAAGGGAGGAAGCAAAAACAAAAAATGAGGGAAGATCAGAAGAGGACAAGAAGAATTTTTTTACAAAGTAATAGGATTGCAGGTACGAAAGTGGTACACAAACAGGATGGAAGAAAAAGGAGGAAGTTAGTAGAACCATGTCATGACAAGTATATAAACAAAATGATAAAGTTGATGTACTCAAATGTGGATGGAATGGTATCTAAATTACTAGAGATGAATGATTATGTCAGAGAAAATGAACCACAAATAATATGCCTAACTGAGACAAAATTAACACCAAGGATATCCAATGACATACTAAACTTAGAGGAATACAATATATGGAGAAGAGACAGAAATTTAAAAAAAGGAGGAGGAATTATAATATTAACTAAGAAAAATCTAAAAGTCAAGGAAATAAACCTAGATATACCATCACAAGTAGAACTGATTGCAGTAGAGATCGACACATCTGAAGGTAAAGTAATTGTAGCCAATTTGTATATGCCACCCAAATCAAACACATGGGAAAGAGACGAATATGAGGACCTAGCAGAGAGTACAATTCAGAGTATAAGATCCTTGCTACATAAAATGGAAGAGAAATCGGAAAGAATTATACTAACTGGGGATTTCAATACAAATATAAATTGGAATACTCTAGATATAAATAGCCAAGAAAGCTGCTGGGACCAAAAGCTCCTGGATCTCGTACAAGAGTTTTTCTTAACGCAACATGTGAGGGAAACCACTAGAAAAAGAGGACTTGATGTACCTTCAGTGCTAGATCTAATATTTACTAGGCAAGAAAATGACATTGACAGTTTAATATATCACCCTCCACTCGGCAAAAGCGATCATGCAGTACTAAATTATAACTTCAGGATAGCATATGACATAGTACAGTGAACAGCACTGACAGTTACAAAAAGAGACTAAACTATAAAAAGGGAAATTATCAAGACCTAAAGAAGTATTTCTTAGAAGTTGATTGGGAAAATGAGCTTAGAGGACAAGATTTAAATGCTGCATATAAAAAATTTTGTGAATTTTATGAAATAGGAGTCCAGAATTACATCCCACAGCACAAAGAAGCAGATAAGAAAATACAGAAATGGTTCAATACAGAATGTAAAAAATCTAAAGAAAGAAGAGATTTGTTGTGGAATAGATACAGAAGACACAATAGTGAAAGGGCATATAATAATTACAAACAGGCAAGAAACGACTATACAAGAATAAGGAGGGAAGCCCAAAAACAGTTTGAGGAGGATATAATAAATAAAAGTAGTGATCAACCAAAGCTGTTTTACAGCTATATCAGAAGCAAAACCAAAGTAAAAGATATAATACAATCCATCACGGACGAGGGAATCACTTAAACACAAGAGAAAGATATTTGTGAAGCACTAAATAAGAATTTCCAATTAGTTTTTACAGAAGAAAAAAATTTTGAGAGAGACTATGTGGAACACGCATGTCCACACATACTACCAGATATACAAATAGCAGAAAAAGTAATACAAGAGGAGTTAAGTAGATTAGACAGAGGAAAAGCAAGTGGTCCTGATGAAATTTCATGTTGGGTGTTACGAGAATGTGCAAATGAGTTAAGTAAACCATTATTTTTAATTTTCAAGAAATCTTTGAGTCAAGGGAAACTACCTGATATTTGGAAAAAAGCAAATATAGTCCCCTTATTCAAGAAAGGAAATAGACAAAATCCTCTCAACTACCGACCAGTATCACTGACTAGTGTTGTAAGCAAGGTATTAGAAAAACTTATAAGAAAAGCTTGGGTAAATCATCTAGAAAAACACAGTATGATAACAGAAAGACAGTTTGGTTTCAGAAAAGGAAAATCATGTGTTACTAATCTGTTGAGCTACTATGACAGAGTAACAAACACAATACAGGAAAGGGAAGGATGGGTGGACAGTATCTATTTAGATTTCAAGAAAGCTTTTGACACAGTACCACACCAAAGACTTTTATGGAAGCTGTACCATCAAGGAGGAATTCGAGGCAAACTGTTTTGTTGGATGCAAGACTTTCTCATAAAAAGAGAAATGAGGACAGTACTAAGAGGAAACTACTCATCATGGAAAGAAGTGACTAGTGGAGTACCACAGGGTTCGGTGCTGGCACCAATCATGTTTTTAGTGTACATAAATGATATAAACAGTAACACTGGAAATGAGAGCTATCTGAATATGTTTGCAGATGATGCAAAAATACAAAGGAGAATTACTAGCACAGACTCTTGTAGGGAGCTACAAGAAGAATTAAATAAACTTCATGAATGGAGTAGTACATGGCAAATGGAATTCAATGTGGACAAGTGTCATGTAATCAAGTTTGGTAAAAGTGGAAAAAGACCTGATTGGGATTATAAGTTAGGAAATAAAACCCTATACACATCAGAAAGAGAGAAAGACCTAGGTGTGATTATCAATAACAGACTATCTCCGGCTGACCACATCAGCGAGAAGGTACGGAACATGTATACACTGCTTGCAAATATGAGAATAGCATTCACATACATAAATGAAGACATGCTAAAAAGGATAATAACATCATTCATCTGACCAACCCTGGAATATGCATCAGTAGTCTGGAGTCCTCATCTCAAAAAGCATATAGACAAGATTGAAAAAGTTCAAAGGGCCGCTACAAGATGGATACCAAGCTTAAGGGACCTAAGCTATGAAGAAAGACTAAATAAACTGAATCTACCAACACTACAGGAGAGAAGGAAAAGAGGTGACATGATAATGCTATATAAGTGCATATCAGGAAAGGAGAAAATAGACATAAATGATTACTTAACATATGGAGAAGCATCAGCAAGAGGACACTGCAAAAAACTGCATAAGAAGAGAGGTGATAAAGACGTAAGGAAATTCAGTTTCCCAAACAGAGCAATTGATCAATGGAATGCACTACCGAATGAAATAGTGTGTGCCAAAACAATTCACAAATTTAAGGATACAGTATGTACGATAAATATGGTCTAAGACACGGGACAATGCGAGCTTGACTCATTCCTGTAAAGATACAATTAGGTAAGTACAATTAGGTAAGAACACACACACACACACACACACACACACACACACACCTGTCTCCTTTCTCTCTCTCTCTCTCTCTCTCTCCACACACACACACACACACACACACACCGCTCGCTGGTGCAGTGGTAACGTTCCCGCTTGCCAACTGGTGGACGGGAGTTCGCGCCTCGCTCAGGTTGCGAAAAGTTTCACTGACGAAGTGGGTGGTTACTGTCCCCCTTGAGCAAGGGGACGGGTGTGTGCGTGTGTGAAGGTCACAGCCTTGCCCTTAGATCGGACTATATGAGCTCTCAGCTCCCTTCCGGGAGGGTAAAAGCTGACAATCACGACCATCAAGTGATCCTGACCGACCCGGTGAATTACACACACACACACACACACCTGTCTCCTTTCTCTCTCTCCACACACACACACACCGCTCGCTGGTGCAGTGGTAACGTTCCCGCTTCCCAACTGGTGGACGGGAGTTCGCGCCTCGCTCAGGTTGCGAAAATTTCACTGACGAAGTGGGTGGTTACTGTCCCCCTTGAGCAAGGGGACGGGTGTGTGCGTGTGTGAAGGTCACAGCCTTGCCCTTAGATCGGACTATATGAGCTCTCAGCTCCCTTCCGGGAGGGTAAATGCTGACGATCACGACCATCAACTGATCCTGACCGACCCGGTGATTTACACACACACACCTGTCTCCTTTCTCTCTCTCCACACACACACACACACACACACCTGTCTCCTTTCTCTCTCTCCACACACACACACACACACACACACACCTGTCTCCTTTCTCTCTCCACACACACACACACCTGTCTCCTTTCTCTCTCCACACACACACACACACACACACACACCTGTCTCCTTTCAACCCTCACACTCTTATATATGGACGATGTATAAAACTACGCTTAACAGCTTCATTAATCACTAACTTTAATGCTCATGAACTCTCCTGATGACTCATAAGATTAAAAAATTCAGTTGGATGAGGCATTTTTTCTTTTTTCTTTCCTTCTTTCTTTTTTTCCTTTTTTTACCTACTTCTTTCTCTTCTTTTTTTTTTTTTTTTTTTTTGCTGTTTCCAAATTGTCATTCGACTGTGGAGAAACTTTTCGGGCTGGAGAGATTAAATAATAAACATAATATTATGGAAGAGTAGCCCTGAGGGGATTAACTAAGACTATATAATGTTTTCTGAACCCCTTCAGTTCGAAAAGTCTCTCCAGAGCTTAAAAAAAAAAATCGTCAGCAGAGGGAGACCATGAAGTTTTAAAATATGTCAGTGGACTGAAGGAATTAACAGGAACAGCAGTTAAGCTCTGTACTGTGGTTCTACCTTCAGGACTGTATCCCAGTTGACCCTGGATATATCGTAAAACCCGTTCCTTGCCGATTTATATCCTTTAAATCTTAACAGTCAAACTCCAGTGACTTTTTCAGCTGAATAAAATTCCATGGTGTTAGTTTGAGTCGAATACTAAATTTGTCTCGACCACGAGACGGTTAATGGTAATATTATTAACATTGTCCCTTCCTCCAGTAAGTCACTCTGGGCAGAAAAGAATCGTCTGCCGTTAAGTGGAATAAAACACTAGAGTTGTCCCAACCATCAGAGGGATAATGGTGACAGTATGAACACTCAGATTCCAATAGTCATTCACTTGAACAAAATCGCATGACGATAGTTGGTATGGAAAAATTGAGTCGTCCTAACGATGAGAGAATGGTGACAGTACAGGTATTAACACTGTTACATTCCAGTGACTCTCTGTTAAATAGAATCGTCGAGCGTTAGCTTAAATTAACGCTAGAGTTGCCCCAGCTATGAAAGTTAATACTGTATCATGTTTTCATGATCAAAAAAGCATCGCGCAAGCGGGGGATCTTTATGATTTGTGTATCTCTTAATGTACCAAGATTAATATATCATCATCTGAAAGAGTATACAGTAGCGATAGTAAAACTGTATATGGCACTATATGGTTCCCTAATTAAAGCATATTTACCAACGCAGGGTAGAACTATCATACATTTTGCAGCGGCCATCGTCTGTGGTGTCAGAATGTTTCGCGCCAAGTGTTCACCAAAGAATTTTTAGTCGAGTGTACGTTGTTCAGTAGTAAAGTTGTATAATGCAAATGGTGTGGCTGTGGGAGAATATCGTTGTGGAAGAAATGGTGCGAAAAATCTCCAGAGCCGTGTAGTCATATAATGAGTAGCTTGATTTGGAGATTTCGTTAACACCTTTTCCTTAGCGATTTATTCTGCATAGTGCACCTCCGTATCCTTTTGCACACTATATCGATAACAACACTGTATAGACATAGGAGAATGATAAGGTGTAATGTGCAAAGCACATCGCTGAAGAAGAGTTGTTATTTAAGTCCCCCATTACATGTAGAATACAGCCCTTGGACTCACCAGCACGGTAATTAATATTCTTATGCTTACCTATTCACGGCGTTGCACATTAATTGACCCTTCAGCAGCGTAGGGGACCGGGGCCAGGCTGTTCAATCCAGGGTATGTACACTGGTACCATCTAGTTTTTTTTTTTTAATCTGTTTAATACCCACATGGTTTTGCATAAGTAACATCTATCTATCTATCTATCTATCTATAGCCAGACGCTTCATTTCTTAAGGGGTGACCACAAACAAGTCTCCTCCATGTCGCTCTGTCCACCGCCATTTTGCTGGCCTCCCCCCAGCTCACACATCCCTCTTTCATATACCTCTCCACTCCATCCCTCCATCTCATCCTCGGTCTCCCCCTCCCTCTCCTCCAATCTCCTCACTCACATGCAGTACACTGTCCTCGTTTGTCTTTTGCTCTCCATCCTCTCCACATGGCCAAACCACCTCGACGTATTTCTCCTAACGCTTTCTGTCACATCCACATCCACACCACAACGCTCCTTCACTTCCTCATTTGTAGGTCTGTCTCACCATGTAGCTCCACATGTTCCTCTCAGATAACTTATTTCCGCCGCTCTCGCTCTTGACTTGTGTTCTTCCAACATGGGCATAAATAACATACAATACGGTATTAACACTCAGGCTCCTATGACTTAATCTCAGCTTTAGATGGAATTAAAGAGTTGTCCCGTCCATGCGAGAATATCCATGTTGACAATAGACTCTCACGTGTACAGCCACTCCAACACAGTTTCTACATCATGCAGTTTTCACTGTACATTTTTGAAGCCTTCTACCGTAATCCTGTACCCATGCCTTAGACACTTGGTAGGAGAAGATCACTTCTCCAGTGCTAGAAAGTTTTTTTTTTTTTTTTTTTTTGACCCCTTCAAGTTTTGTAATGGTCAGCTTATACTGTAGGTGTACAGTAGGGCTGGCCGCCCATGACAGGTGTGTGCACACCGGCCACTGCAATACATGCTTATAGGGGTAGGTATGTTGTGCTGTTATGACTAGAGTTCTTTCCTATGGTGCATCAAATCGTCCTCTGGTAGTCTGGATAAAATGAAACAGACGTTATGACTTATGAGACACTGAGTACCAGGGAGCACAGTATTCTCTGCGTCCATGGCCTTGCAGATATACGAGGTACTGTCTTACATGGCGCAGACCATGGAACCCCCTATAGATATATATAGGACTCCACTGAATATACTGAATAAGGTTGCACAAAAAATTACAACTCCCCAGAAACCATGTGGCAGGAAGGTGAGATTATTTGCCACAATGCCCCAGACGAAACATGAATTCTACTGTTAATGACTACACGGGCGTTCCTGTTGGATCATCGTCTACTAAAGGTCCAACTGCGCAGCCTCCTGTGCTTACGGGCAGTGTGCCACCGAAAGTGAGTAGACTGTTTCGGCAGATCAGAGGCCAGGACATTAAACAAACTAAAATTCATGAAGATCTACACATGTAATGTACGAAGCCCCACAGAAGATTACAAACTTGATGCCTTAATGACTGAATTAGAAAACATTAGTAGAGATATTGTAGGTCTGAGTGAGATCCACAGAAAAGAAGAACAACTAATATTCAGCTCTAAGACAGCAACCACCTATTTTACTACAGAGGAAGGCAAAATGAAAGAGTTAGTGGTGCAGGATTTCTTACTGACAGAAATTTTGCAGAGAACATTGTTAAACTCAGCAGTGTATCTGACAGAGTAGCTTGGATTGTACTTGTATTAGGCAAAAGATGCAATACATGTATATGCATCGACTTCTCAAAGCTCAGAGGAAGAAATAGAAACATTGAAGAAAGACATTTCCCAGATTATGGAAGAAGAAAAGACCACATATACTATACTCATGGAAGACTTCAATGCAAAAGTTGGCAAATCGAAAAATGGAGAGGCATTTATGGTAAAATCTGGAGTGGAAGAATGAAATGACAGGTGAAATTAGTAAATTTTGTTGAAATGTATAACATGAGAATAATGAACACATTCTTTCACAAAAGAACAGGAGGGAAAAGGACCTGGAGAAGTCCAAATAGAGAAGTAAAAAATTAAACTGATTCACTATAACAGTTATGAATAACACGATCATTAATGTCACAGTTATCCGCAAAGTAAATACAGGAAGTGACCACAGAACTGTGGGTTGCACAGCCAGATTCAGTATCAGATGTGAAAGAAAAAAGCTGATTAAAATTGAAAAGATATGCCCAATAAAAGTAAGCGAAAACAAAGCAGCCTTTCTGTTAGAAATAACGAACAGATTTTAGGTCCAAGTTATGCTGCGTGTGACATTGACGAGCTGAATAACAGACCTGCAAAAGTGCTAAGAGAACCAGCGGAGGCAGTAAGGAAAGCTAATACAACCAAAGCCAGCATTTAAGTATAAGAGAAGACCCTCGAGCTCATGAAAAGAAGAAAGGAGACGATAGTAAAAACAAAGATGAAATAGAAAGAGTGGCATTAAATAAGCTTTTCAACAAGAAACAGGAAAAAAAAAAAGAGAAACATGGATCAGATCAAAAGAGACCATGAACAAAGGAAAAAGTCTGAAACAGGTCCGAAGTAAAATGGCACTTGGAAAGAAAATTATATAACTGAAAGACAAAAACGGTGAAGTCATTAAATGCTGAGATAGGACAGTGAAGAGTTGAGGAATTTTCCAAAGAACTGTAGGTTATGCATCAAAGACAGTAGTACCAATAACTAACTTTTCAACTGGCATTAGTGAAATACCTGAGGTAACAACAGACGAAGTAAACATTTCTCCTTAAAGCATGAAAAGAAAGAGACCCCTAGGAGAATATGGAATAGTAGCAGATTTACTGTAGGATGCAGAAGTACAAAACAGGTTGGCCTACTTATTTACTAAGTGTACAAAGAAAAAAAAAATCCCCAAACATGGTGTATTGCAATAGTTATTTTGCTTTATAAAAAAGGAGACTCAACAGATTCTAGTAACTGTCGATCCATTAGCTTATTACCAGGTATTTAAAATCTTTTCACTAATCTCCGTACAAGCAGAATAACAACAAATTTGGAAGGAAACCAATGAATAGGCAGGATTCCGAAGAGGGTATTCGACTACTGATCGTCTACACACAAAAACTACAGAATATGATAAACCACTGTGCTTTGGTTTTCTTGAATACGAAATGGCTTTCGACTCAGGAGAGCACATAGCAATTATAAATTCATTGTGGGAACAAGGAGAAAATGAGAACACTAAAACTGCTCGAAAACATACCGTACATAAAGAGGGAACTGGCACAGTTAAAATACATAAAGGCTCGGAAAATTTTAAGATTGAGAAAAGTGTGCATCAGGGAGACACAATTTCACCAAAATTATTTACAGCATTCCTGGAAAGTATTTTCAGAAAGTTAGACTGGGAGAACAAGGGAGTAAACAGATGGAGAAAACCTAAACCATTTAAGATTTGAAGATGACATAGTCCTTATCTCAGAAACAACAGAGACACTGCAAGAAATGTTAAATGTCCTAAAGTCTCAAAATAGGGCTAAAAATGAACCGGAGAAAAACTAATGTTTAATCCAAATACACCAAAGCGTGTCACCAAAATAAGCGAAGGCATTCGTAAGTCGAGGAGTACAATTACTTAGGGCAAATACTAAAACTAACGAAAGACCATGATAACGAAATAAAAAAGAAACATTACAACTGGATAGAATGCTTTCGATAAACATAGGGACATCATGATAAGTAGCTTGCCAATATGTATGAAAGTATATAACGAATGTATAATCCCAACTATGACGTACGGTTGTGAAACCTGGAAACTGACAGTCAACTTAAAATCAACTGATCCGTTCTCAAAGAGCAATGGAAAGATCAGTGTTGGGAATATCTTGAAGACAGAAAAAGATCAACTTGGGTGAGAGAGCAGACTAAAATCGAAGATATTATAGAAGTTATGAAGAACAGAAATGGAGGTACGTAGGTGATGTAGCAAGAATAAAGGATAACCGATGGAGCAAGAGGCTGACTGACTGGCTCCAGGAGACTGTAAGAGTAGCAGAAAAAGGCCAGACAGATGAGATAGAGTTTGCAAGCAAAACCTGGCAAAAGGCAAGGATTTCGTAGAGAAGGCTGGGGGAGGCCTTTGTTCAGCAGTGGACCCGCAATGGCTGATGATGATGGTGATGATGATGATGATGATATGAAAACGACCATACGTGGATGCGTACCGTGTTTACGGATAGTTGGACCCTGGAGAGTTTAAGTCCCTTCCGTCCCGTTTTGGTTTGCACATTACACCTCAGATCCTTTTGTATGTTATTGATGATATGTTCATATTGAGACGATATTAATAACATAAAAGAGAATGTTGACGCATGACCAAAAAAAAAAAAAAAAAAAAATGGCCAAGGAAAAGAGGCTACGGAGCCTCTTGCAGTACGTTTATACAGTACTGTACTGTACATGCATATCAGTGCTGAAGCTTATTCGGCTCACTTAACATTAAGTTATTGAAGCACTACACTAGATGTGTTTTTATTTATTGGTTTCGTTTAGGTGGTGGCGACCATCATCCACTCACTTGATGTAGTGCTGCCTACTTCTTCCTTAGTCTTTATCATTCTTTTTCTGTGCCTGCCCTCCTCTCTTCTTATTTCTCCCATCTTTCCTGTCACTTCTTATTGCTTTTCTTTCCTTTACAGGTGACTTTACATTGAGTGACAAGTCAAATGGTTTCCTGTAAGCCAAGAAATCATTTACAACGCTGGGTGGTAACCATATAATCAAACCATACGTGCTCCCTACGTGTCAACAAGTGGGTTGGTGGAGGTTTAGTGCCCCTCTCCGTAAAACAAGTACCTCAAGTCAAACGGCCACCCCTTACAGGATTGTGGCGTCTGGCAATAGATAGATAAATAGTTTCGTTTCTTTCACAGCTGTTTGCTTAGTTTTTTGTTTTTAGTCTTTTTTATCACTTTTTTATTCTGCAGCTGTTTGACTAGTCTTCAGTGTGGTAGTTTTTAGTAGTCGATGCAATATATATATATATATATATATATATATATATATATATATATATATTACGGTAATGTCTCTTTGGGGCTATTTAGTTGTCTCTCAAATGAAGTAGTGGTTAAGGGAAATCGTCGTTTCCACACCCTTCCTGCATATAGTTACTTTGGCTGATCTAGCTCCTACTGTCGCTACGTGGCAGCAGTAGTTGTTAATCAGCCATATTTTCAAGTCATGTAGTGGTTTCGGGAAAAGACAGTTCTGATGCCCGTTCTGTTTCAGTTTTGCTGGCTGTGCCTTTTTCTTTTTTTTCTTTTTTTCCTTTCATGATGTCCCATAATTCCTATATTGCTCTTTCTTGTTCATTTCCTCTGCCTGTAGTTCGTTTATTTTAGCTAGGCGGAGATTTTTCTCCTTTTGTGTCTATCACGTCAATAAATGGCAGAATAGGACAATACTACAATTCAACATCCTTTCTAAATAATTTCTTTTTGACTAGAATCATATTTTGGTGTTTATCTAGTTACCGCTCAATTTTCAAAATGAAGTGATAGCAATTCACTCTGTTAAAATGAAGAAAGTAAAGTAGGCTTTAGTCACGCTGGTGTAGGAGGGTAGTAACATACCATCCTCAGACGATAGAAGTTAATCCCACGTACTGAAATTGTTAATTGTGAAGATATAATTGTGCTGGCTGATAAAAGTTAATCCTACGTACTGAAACTGTTAATTGTGAAGATATAACTGTGCTGGCCAAACTTATGATCCCCTAGGATCTTTGGTCGAAACTGCTGTGTATATCTGCATTAAAAAAAAAAAAAAAAAAAAAAACTGCTTCAGTATAATTTCATGCACATCTTCCTCAGCGATATGTTGTGTGTTTCACTTCAACATTGTTTCGTACCGTACACTATCGAAGCATAATATACTGTATACCAGATGCATGTATGTATGTAAGTGTGCGTGTATGCCTGCATGTCTGTGTATGTAGGCCCATATATAAATATATATAAATATGTGCATGTGCGCACCAATCTGCATAAGCTTGTAAGAATAATTATGATAGTAACGGTAGACGAGTACGCCTGAGTGTGTAGGTAAAATGCATCTTGCATGTACAGGTATACATATATGTATACATGTATGTATGTATGTATGTACAGTATATGTATAGTAACAGTAGACGAGTACGCCTGAGTGTGTAGGTAAAATGCATCTTGCATGTACAGGTAAACATATATGTATACATGTATGTACAGTATGTATGTATTACAGTATGTATATGTAGATGTGGTTGACAGTCTTCTACAGTTGTCCTAACACCTGTGCGATTTGATTTACACACACACACACACACACACACACACACACACACACACACACACATGCGTACGACGCGGGGGGTGTCGGGGAGCAAGAGAGAGAGAGGCGTACGACGCGGGGGTGTGGGGGGTAGCAGCTCCCCCAGAACTATAGGAAACATTGCATTTTCAAGGCAAAGGTTGATTATGCAGGACATAATTCTGATTGTGTACTGGTATCACTGAAAGGAATTTTGGTCAATACCATTTGAAGCCTTGCCGTAGGAGGAAAGTACAGTATTCTCCTAGAATTATGTGTGAAAACAAACTAATTTATATGATTTCGTTTTGTTCTATCTCTCTCTCTCTATTGCCAGACGCCTTAATCCCGTACGGGGTGGCCACAAACAAATCGCCTCCACGTCGCCCTGTCCCCCGCCATTTCACTGCCCTGCTCCCAACTCACATCCCCCTCTCTCATATACCTCTCCACTCCATCCCTCCATCTCATCCTCGGCCTCCCCCTCCCTCTCCCCCCCTCCACCTCACTCACATACACTCTCCTCGTCAGTCTCTCAGCCTCCATCCTCCCCACATGGCCAAACCACCTCAGTGTGTTCCTCCTAACTCTTCCTATCACATCCACACCACAATGCTTCTTTATATCCTCATTTGTCAGCCTGTCTCTCCATGTGACTCTACATGCTCCCCTTAAATAACTCATTTCCACTGCGCTCACTCTTGACTTGTGTCCTTCCAACAACGTCCAAGCTTCACTTCCATACGTTAGAGTTGGTATCACAATACTGTCATGTAGTAATTTTTTCACTTCCATGCTCACTTCCCTGTTTCTTATCACTGCTCTCAAAGAACCAGCAACCTTTCTTCCTTGTTGTACCCTTTCAAGCACTTCACCCTCCAAACCTCCATCCTTACTCATCACGCTCCCCAAGTACTTAAACGTACTCACATTTTCCATTTCCTCACCATCCAACCTTACTGTACATTCACTGACTTCATCTCTCTCAAAGACCATCACTTTACTCTTCCCTACATCTACCTTTAAATTCCGTTTCCTATACACACTCTCCCAAACTCATCCACCAAGCCTTGCACCTCCCCTTCGTCTTCACTTAACAATACAATATCATCTGCAAACAACAGTACAGGGAGTTTCCAAACACTACCCACTCTCACTAGGGCCACTCCAACGTCCACTGCCCTACCTTGTATCTCTTTTATTACCCCATCCATGTACAGATTGAACAACCATGGAGACATGACACATCCCTGTTTCAACCCAACCTTCAAAGAGATAAATTCACTCAGTTCACCATCCACACGCACTGCAGCCTTAGCACCATCATACATACTCTTCACAGCATTCAACAACTTCCCATCTACTCCATATATTCTTAATACTTTCCACAATCCATGTCTATCTATCCTGTCATATGCTTTCTCCAAATCCATGAAAGCCGCATACAACTTCTTTCCCTTCTCTTGAAACTTTTCCACTGAAGATCAGAGAATGAATATTTGATCTACACAACCTCTTCCCATCCTAAAGCCTCCCTGTTCTTCTCCAATTAATTCCTCTGTTATTTCCCTAATTCTGTCAATAAGTATGCTACCATACACTTTTTCTATTACACTAAGAAGACAAATGCCCCTGTGATTACCAGACACTTCCTTTTCCCTTTTTACTTTGTACAAGGGAATAATTATGCTTGACTTCCAATCCTCAGGAACTCTATCTTCCTCCCAGGCCAATCTGCACATCTTCCACATCCATTCTACTACTATCTCTCCCCCATGCTTCAGCACTTCACCACACACTCCATCAATTCCTGGGGCTTTCCCCAATTTGACTTTCTTCATTGCTTCCACAACTTTTATCCTACTGATTTCTTGCTGTCTTCTCACCTCCCTCCTTCTCCCAGCCATTCCCCAGCCACATATACTCGCATTACTTCCATTCTCTATGTTCAACAATTTTGTTCTAGTAAATATTTATTGCCCACTATCAGTATGCATATAAATACTCATCTGACCATGAGATTTTAATAATAAAAATTACTAATAAATTATCTTTCATATACTGTATACCCATATATTTGTGTACTGTGTGTATTTAGTAGCAGCTATCTGGAGATCAAGGCAAGTTCAAGCAATTTCATGGCATTTTCCCTCCGCCCCACATTGATATGCCTGCCCGTACCTTACGCTTATGGAGAGGACCAGTCTATAAGGGCACTTAGTAACCTGCAGGGCAAAGGGGCAGGTGTAGCCCTTGTGTGTCTTAAATGAGTTCAGTATGCCCCTGCACTCAAATTCTCCTTTAGGCTACTTCTTGATTTCAGTGACTTACTTCACTCAGACTACCACCAATCAGTTTTATTTGGGTTAGGAGGAATAACAATGGTGTTAATTTGAGCTATAACTAACCCTCTAAGTCGAAAAATCTCGACTTACTTAATAAAGTCGTCTAGAGATATTAAGAAAATTAATATACGTCATGGGAGTGAAGTGGTTAACCCTTTCACAGCCATTGGAACACTTAAGCATTTTATTGAAGTTAACTCAAGACGATATATACTGTATACAGTATATATATACATAAATATATATATATATATATATATATATATATATATATATATATATATATATATATATATATAGTGGTAAGCGGGGGCGCTCACCATCCACTCACTCGATGTAGTGCTGCTCTCAGGTGTCTGCCCTTTCCTCTCCTCCCTCTTTTCCTTCCTTCCTCTTCTGTCTTTCTTTACTTCATGCTTTCCTCGTCCTTCTGCCTACAGGTGACTTTACACTCCCTCTTTTGTCTTTCCTTCATTCTTTCCTGTTCCTTCTGCCTATGAGTGACTCTACACTGAGTGACAAGCCAAATGGTTTCCTGTTCACCAGGAAACATTTACTACCCTGGGTGGTAACCATATAACCAAATTATGGCGCCTGGTGGTTTAGCAGCACTCCAATCGGATTTAGCCGGTGAAGGTTTATGTCCAAGGGATGGTTGGGGATATTGCTCACATAATGCCACTCAGGGATGAGTGAGGCTGGTCACTCTCATCTTAAATGCCAGGACCAACTTGCCTAGCCCCGGGCTCTTAACTTCCTCATGGGGCAACGTAGGATTGGATGATGGATATGTATATAAATATATATATATATATATATATTTTTTTTTTCCAAGGAAATATTACGAAGTCAGAGGGTTAAAAATTACATCAGTTATCCGTAAAAGACCCTTACGCAGTCAGAAATCTGTTACAACTAATTTTTCTTGATTGAATAAACCGTCTGGTCGTTGCCTATTTAACATTTGTAGGCGTTCCCTTTCACAGAAAAGAGCTATTTGAGACGGTTTATTTGAAGCCCTTGACTACCACACTCTCTTCACTTAAACGTGGCCTGAAAATACCATCTCCTCCATCTTCAATGCCATTTTGTAACAACGGATTAGCGCTAGAATATATGATGATAGTCACGAAGACTTCTTCAGGAAAGGCTGTAAAGCCGTATTATTGTCTATTTTTGCCACTGAGCTGCGCTCAGCAAGTTGAAAAGGACGAAAATTCAGGCAAAGCTGAGGTAAAAGATCTAGAGAACTTCTCTTCCTATTTTATATCCTGAATAAAATATCCGAGTTCACCAGCCGCAGCCACTAGGTTAAAGCACTTAAGTAATTTGTCTCACATTTCTTTGGGCAGTTGTAGTTAGGCGACACCAATCCCACTTCTTCCTCGAGATGTTGGAGTCCGAGGATAAGCTCCCATAGTCTTTGCCCCCCCGCCCCGCCTCTGATCCGCCACTGGGAGAAGCAACAGGGCATTGCTATAGCATATAGTCACTCTGCTTTCTTCAGATGGAACTAGACCACTGTTGATTGCGATTGCTGAAATTCGATGAGCTTCAGTTTTGAAACAGCATTGAGTTTCCTTGGTAACTAATAATATCAAATTAGCCTTCCAATCTGACAACAATTAGTCATCAACTGACCTGAAAATGTGGCGGGCATTTTCCAAATAAACATAAGCCATGTATGGTAAGATTAGACTGCTAAACAAGTGATGGCTCTGCAACCAATCAACTTTTGTTTTTTTACTTTAATCCTGCTAATGAACAGGCAATTTTATCAACTTTGAAAAAATTTCGAATTGCATGGGTTAATGGGGACTATTGAAAATTCCTCAAGTATCAGAAATATCTACGATGACACACACCAGAAAGCCAGTCAGGAGACAGGACGTGTGTGCTGGGCATTCCCCAGGTCCTGTCCTCCCCACTTACTCTTTTTTAATCAGCCCATACACCACTGACCGGGCTAATGTATGGCCCGGCCTGCACTATATGTGCAGGGAATCTTTTAAACGAACGAATCTACGATGATGAGAAAAACAGCTTGGCGGTTGGAAGAATAAAAACTTGGGGAAATGATAGTGGAACATGTTATGGTGAGAATATGCATGTCATGCTTCCTTGTTTTTGCTATTAGTTCGTATATTCCATTATCTACTCTTTCTCTCTCTCTCTCTCTCTCTCTCTCTCTCTCTCTCTCCTATTTTATTTTTTTTAATTTTCCTTTCCCACCGTCTTCACTTACCGTTTCATTTTGTCCTCATCTCTCCTTTCCATTTCTCTTCCATCTCATTCTCTTTCTTCCTGTCTATTCTGCCCATTTTTCTGTCCTTCCTCTCTTTATTACCTTCCCATTCTGTGTGTGTGTGTGTGTGTGTGTGTGTGTGTGTGTGCAACTCTGAAGCAGTCTTCCTACGTCCCTCATATATACCGCTTTGGCATCATAACCCATAGTCCATATTGAGTACACGGTAGAGCTGTCTCATTCAGGATTTATGAGTATTGTGGGGATATCTTTTATAATGACATGTGGGTGAGTCTTGTGAAGGGTCAGTGAAGTATGTTTTAAGGATGTTCATATTATTTAAGTGTTCCCTGCTGTAGGCTGCAGTCGAACTCACGTCCTTTCAGACAGCAGACTTCTCATCACTTTTATCTTTCATTCTTCTTTTTCGTTCTTTCCCGTTTCTCCTCAACTTTCCTTTCACTTCATCCTGTTTCTCATTCCTTCATCCTTTTTTATTTGTTTCCCTATCCCTTTAAAGGGATAGATGAAATATTCTTTCATAGCTTCTCATTCTCTTCTCTTCTCGTCCATACTGTATTCATGTTCTTCGTTTCCTTTTCTACGTTGTTTTTTCTTTTGTACTCTTCCTTTTTTTTTTTTCTTTTTCACTTGTTTTCTCATTCTCCCTCATTCTATTTCACTTGTCTGTTATTCCTCTTTCTCCTGTTGTTGTCTTCTTTCTTGTTCATTTTTAGCCCTGTCTGTCCTCTGTCTATTTGTCTCAGTCTATCTGTCTGTCACACCCACCCACCCACACACACACACACACACACACACACACACACACACACACACACACACACACACACACACACCTGCTTTATTGAAGCCCCACAGTTGTTGGAACAGGTGTAAAAATTTTTAGTGAACCTTCTTACCTCCCTATCTGCCTACCCACCTACCTACCTTCCTACATATATACATACATACGAGTAGGCAAATATTGTGCGTACAGGATAGAGATATATGCATACATGCATAACTACATACAAGTATATATTCTATGTGCATTACACACATACCTTCATATATACATACTCGCATATGGGTCTTGCACATGGGCATGAATACACATATATCTGCGTGGCAACATTCGCGAAATTGTGTATAGGACAGCCAGGTCTCGGGGAACTGACTGTGTAATCTGTGTGCAGAGTTGGAGTCAAACATACACCATATATTGGTACTGGTGATAGCCAGTATCCTCTTTAGGCCCAAAATGATTCACAGGTATACGTGGCGAGTGATGGGGAGGGAGGATGGGGACTTGAGTGAACGGAAGGCAACGATTGATTATGTGTGTGCGAATGACATGAGTGAGAAGGTATGTAATGGATGCAAGAACATACAGAGGTTGGAGGAGTGGACTTTCTGACCACCATGTGGTCGTGGTGAAAGTCAAGGATCAAGTGCAATGAAGGAATGGAAGAAGAGAAAGACAGGAGGAAGTAGTTCATACAACGGGGGTGGAAAGGTTGCAAGAGGATGAAAAAAAAAAAAAGGGCAGAATATATGGAAGAAGTGGAGGGGCGATTGAGTAAATATGATTTGGAGCAGATGAGGGAGGTGAAAGGTGTGTGCAAGATATTTACAGAAGAAATCTGTGCTGCATGTGAGGTGGTGTGCGGGGTGAAGAGAAGACGCAAGGGGGTGCAAGAATCAGCATGGTGAAATGAAGAGGTGAGACAATTAAGCTGCGGCACAAAAGAAGAAAGTATGTAGTGAGTGGTTGTGAAGCAGATAGGGATTTAACCCCAGAGCTAGGCAACTATGGCCATATAGCCCCGCTAGGTTACAGGAGTGCGCTGCCACTCCCGGCACGGCAGCCCCGGGCGAGGCCCGAACTCACGACCTCCTGGCCACGAGCTCGGCGCTCTACCTCTGAGCCACCGCGCCCCCGATGGGAAGCAGAGGCATGAAGGAAATTGAGAGACGGAAGAAAGATATATGTAGAGAGGACGAGAGGTGAAAAGATTAGTAAGAGAGAGAAGAGAGTGGGTGAGGAATTTGGAAGGAATTTGAGTGTAAAGTGGAGGGAATGTAAGAAAATGTTCTGGAAGGAGGTAAAGAGAGATAGACAGGGTGATAAAGTAGTTGGGGAGTGAAAGATAAAAATTGTAGACTGATAGTGGAGAAAGGAGAAAAAGTGAGCAGATGGAGAGAACACTTTAAGGAACTGCTAAACTTGGAAAATGAAAGTAATTCTGGGAGAATGAAGGATGTGAGAAGGGAGGAAGAGATCAGTAGGATGGAAGCAGTGGAAGCAATGAAGAAAGTCAAAATGGGGAAAGCCCCAGGAAATTAGGGTGTGTGTGGTGAAATGTTGAAGTATGGGGCAGTGATAAAAGTAGAATGGATATGGAAGATGTGCAGATTGGCCTGGGAGGAAGGTAGAGTCCAGGAGGATTGGAAGTCAGGTAGAGTTATTCCCCGGTCCAGAGGAAAAGGGGAAAAAAGGAGTGAGTGGTAATCGTAGGGGCATTTGTCTTGTTAGTGTAACAGGAAAAGTATATAGTAGGATACTTCTGACAGAGTTAAAGAAATAACAATGTTAAGGAAATATTGTTATGCTGGGTGTTTTTAGGTCGACTTCTCGTCCTAATGACACCAACGAATGAGTGGGGTCCTCTTTCTAGACCGGAAATAGAACACTTACAAAGGAACAGGGCATAAGAACTCGGCAAGACACTTTAACACAAATATTGCCTTAATCCAGCTTCCTTACAATTAATATACATACAATGGTGCACTAGATGTGGAACGGGTATAATGACAGGCTAGATAACAATAATAATAATAATAGGCTGGGGTGCCATCAGGGGTTGTCTGCTGCACCTCGCTCACGGGGCATCCATCAGGACCCGGCGTTGTCCAGGGGCAGGCTGGAGGGCGTGGATCCTGCCTTCAGCGACTGGGCCTTGCCACCATTCCTGGAATGGCAGCACCTCCGGGAAACCACACCTGGAGGGAGAGACGGAGGGGCATCCTGTGCGGCCACAGGGTGGAGAGTGGGCCGCACAAGGGACTTTCTCCTCTGGGAGAACCCTCGGGACTGTGGACGAAGGACGTACAGTGGCTGTCCCTTCCCCGACGCGTACAGTGGCCGTCGGCGCGGTTCCACAGGCCCTTGGGCTAGCAGCAGAAGGACGTACAGTGGCCGTTCCTTCCCTGACGTGTACAGTGGCCGTCGCCGCGGTGCTGCTCCCGAAGGAGGAAGAGGCAGATGAGGGACGTACAGTGGCCGTTCCCTCCCTGGTACGTCCTGTGACTGTTACCGTGGTGCTACTCCCATAGGAGGAGAAGGGGGTTGATGAGGGATATACAGTGGCCATTCCCTCCCCGACGCGTACAGTGGCCGTTGTTGCAGTTCCACTCCTCCTACCTGTGCCTCTCGGTGTGCGTACAGTGGCCGTCACACCGAGGCGGGCTCCAGATGTGGCTGCAGCAGAAGTACGTACAGTAGCCGTTCCTTCCCCAGTGCGTACAGTGGCCGCCGCCCCGGTGCTGCAGGGGTAAACAGCTGAGGGATATACAGTGGCCGTTTCCTCCCCGGAATATCCTGTGGCCCTTACCGCGGTGCTGCCTGGGACTGAATCTGGAGCAGTCCCACCCCGATCCTTTTGAAGGCTGGCCCGGCCGAGAAGTAGCCTCGCATCCCTGCAACGTCATGGTTGGGCAGGTTAAGGGGAAGAGGGACACAAAGTCGGGGCTCACCTGAGCCCGTCTCGCTCTGGGCCAGTGTCGCGCTCACCTGGTCCACTGTGGTGTCCTCCTAGGGTTGGAGTGGGGCTGCGGCTCCGTAGCGGGCTGAGGGGTCTGGCGACGGGAGCACGCATTTCATATAATATATATACAGTATATATATATATATATATATATATATTCAGGCTCGTGCTGTCCCGTGTATTATCACTTTTATCATACATCATATCTTTAAATTTATGAATTGTTTTGGCACACACTATTTCATTCGGTAATGCAATCATATCTGGAAAACTGTGTATGTTTGTGTTTGTGTGTAACATGTTTATTTAGGTTAATTTAATTTTACCGGCATTTTTTTTATGGTTTGCTGTAAAATACAGTCTTGTTCAGTTTTTAATGGGTGAGTACACAACTTTTACAACAGAAAGGGCTATTATTTCAGAGTTTGATAACTCAGCTGCGGTTTTTATTCGGAGACGAGTTAAGTTTCCCGTACTTCATAGCCGAATATAACTCTGCCGGAACCATCCACCGAGCAATTCGAACGTTTGGAGGCTTGTCATGCGATGCGATCGTAAACATCGCTGATGGTGTTGAGGGTAATGAATATACCTATTTTACAGATATTTTTAATATCGATGTACCATTTTTATAGGATCAGGGTGCATGTTAATGACTGTAGCAGCTTTAACTAATGGGGTGAGGTACTGTACTCACCCAGTTGTTTACGTGGGAATCGTTTTGAGCTGGCATTGCAATTTCTAAACGATTTAAAAGGACGTTTGCTAAGGGATGGGTGGTTTTAAGCTCTAAGTATTTTCTCGTATAAGCATTTGTTGCAAATGCTCTTCTTTGAACATAAAAAAGGAGATGGGGGGGGGAGTCTTCAGCTCCTATCTCTTTATTTCATTGCATCGAACTTTACCTAACCTAAAATATTTTAGTCAGACAACCTAACCTAATTTTAAAACTCCACTCCTATTCCTTGTCTACTTAGTACAAAAAAGTGCATTTGTGATGGATGATTATAGAAGAAATAATGATTAAAACTGTGTAAACTAAATGTTAAACATATGGAGTTCACTTTAGGTTAGTTAGGTCTATCTATCTATCTATCTATCTATTGCCAGACGCCTCAATCCCGTTTGGGGTGGCCACAAACAAATCGCCTCCAAGTCGCCCTGTCCCCCGCCATTTCACTGCCCTGCTCCCAACTCACACCCCCCTCTCTCATATTCCTCTCCACCCCATCTCTCCATCTCATCCTCGGCCTCCCCCTCCCTCTTTCCCCCTCCACCTCACTCACATACACTCTCTTCGTCAGTCTTTCACCCTCCATCCTCTCCACATGGCCAAACCACCTCAGTGTGTTCCTCATAACGCTTCCTATCAAATCCACATCAACACCACAACGCTCCTTTATATCCTCATTCGTCAGCCTGTCTCTCCATGTGACTCCACAGGCTCCTCTTAAATAACTCATTTCCACGGCTCTCACTCTTGACTTGTGTCCTTCCAACAACGTCCACGCTTCACTTCCGTACGTTAGAGTTGGTATCACAATACTGTCATGTAGTAACTTTTTCACTTCCATGCTCACTTCCCTGTTTCTTATCACTGCTTTCAAAGAACCAGCAACCTTTCTTCCCTGCTGTACCCTTTCAAGCACTTCACCCTCCAAACCTCCATCCTTACTCATCACACTACCCAAGTACTTAAACGTACTCACATTTTCCAATTCCTCACCATCCAACCTCGCTGTACATTCACTGACTTCACCTCTCTCAAAGACCATCACTTTACTCTTCCCTACATTCACCTTTAGATTCCGTTTCCTACACACTCTCTCAAACTCATCCACCAAGCCTTGCAGCTCTCCTTCGTCTTCACTCAACAACACGGTATCATCTGCAAACAACAGTACAGGGAGTTTCCAAACACTATCCTCTCTCACCAGGGCCACTCCAACATCCACTACCCTACCTTGTACCTCTTTTATTACCCCATCCATGTACAGATTGAACAACCATGGAGACATGACACATCCCTGTTTCAACCCAACTTTCAAAGAGAAAAATTCACTTAGTTCACCATCCACACGCACTGCAGCCTTCGCACCATCGTACATACTCTTCACAGCATTCAACAACTTCCCATCTATTCCATATATTCTTAACACTTTCCACAATCCTAGTCTATCCACCCTGTCATATGCTTTCTCCAAATCCATGAAAGCCGCATACAACTTCTTTCCCTTCTCTAGAAACTTTTCCACTAAAGATCTGAGAATGAATATCTGATCTACACAACCTCTTCCCTTCCTAAAGCCTCCCTGTTCTTCTCCAACTAATTTCTCTGTTCTTTCTCTAACTCTGTCAATAAGTATCCTACCATACACTTTTCCTATTATACTAAGAAGACAAATGCCCCTATGATTACCACACACTTCTTTTTCCCCTTTTCTTTTGTACAAGGGAATAATTATACCTGACTTCCAATCCTCCGGGACTCTACCTTCCTCCCAGGCCAATCTGCACATCTTCCACATCCATTCTATTACTATCTCTCCCCCATGCTTCAACATTTCACCACACACTCCATCAATTCCTGGGGCTAGTTAGGTGTACATCCAAAATCTATCTATCTACTGCCAGACGCCTCAATCCCGTTTGGGGTGGCCACAAACAAATCACCTCCAAGTCGCCTGTTCCCCGCCATTTCACTGCCCTGCTCCCAACTCACACACCCCTCTCTCATCCGAAATAATACCATTAATTCTTAACCAAATGTGTCTGACCTTTCAATATTTTCTGTTGAAATGAGTCTTTCACAGGTTACTTGTCATTATTCCTGGATTACCACAGCTACTGGGTATTATTATACAAGTGAACAGGGATTAGGAATCTCTGTTTTACACTACAGATATCTAGATCTCACCATTGCGAACATTTTGAACCCCAGAAACAACTTCCGCAAATGAATATTAACGCGAAAAATGATTTTTGAAAATTTTCCGAAAAATTACTCTCGACATAGTCTGGCGATACGTGAGACCCATCGTGGCGCGTGCCTAATGCATTGTGGTCCTGTCTCGCGTGTGTCTACCATCACGTCACGGTTCACGTGACTTATATGTGGGGCTAAAGCGTGTGTCTAATGTTATGTCACGCGCTATCTGCTCATGCGTGAGGTTCAAACTGATACAACCGGCGCGCAAATTTGAATTTCGGATACGCACGGGTCAGTCATGGCGAGTGGGTGCGAGGAAGACAACGACGCTGAATATTAAGGTTAGTTTATCTGTTGATGTGGTCTCACCTTTGGCTTAGTAGGTTAGGTTAGGTTTAGGTTAGGTTAGGTAAGGTTTGGTTAGGTTAGGTTTAGTTAGCTTGGCTTAGCTTAGTTTAGCTTAGGAGATAATGGTTTGCTGGTGACAGCGGGCAGGCGATTGTTGGTGCAAGGTGGTGCGAGGCAGTGGGGAGTAGACCAGACGGTCCGGTGCACGGCGGCCCGGCTGGTGAAACCAAGGTATTTCTGATGGTTTTTGATGTGCTGTGAATTATTCTGACCTTCATTTTTATCACAAATCAATACATTATGTGATTTCCCCCACCCAAAAACCCCGGGTTTGCCCATCTCCCCCATTCTTGTTGGGGAAGGGGGGGTGGGGGATATCTTGAAATATACCTACTGATTTGCGGCAGAAATGAAGGTCAGATTCGTTCAAAACCCATCAAAAACGATCAGAAATACCTTGGTTTCACCAAAAAAGACATCCCTGTGCACTTGTAAAAAATTACCAGCTACTGGGCATTTTTATAAACTTACCTTTGAAAGCTATGAATGAGGTTTTAGAATGTGTAAATATTCCACTGACATTTACCAGTACAGTTGCTGGCCATATTAATGTTCCTAACGTGCATTTTTTAATTCGAAAGCTGGCAGTCAAAAGCAAGTTAAGTTAGGTTGGTTAAGGTTTGGTTTGGTTAGGTTAGGTTTGGTTAAATCATTAATTTCCTATTGGTTTGACACGAGATACACTGATGCTGCCAGTTGGAGAGATTGTTGGTAAACACTGCCATGGATGACCTGACTGCTTCCTTAAATACCTAAAAATAGGTACGGTATTATGTTGATGTAATGAAAGCCAGGCAAATCCAGATTAATGCCCAGTGGTCTCCAACAAGCACACAAACCCAGCCATTCTTGACCTCTTCCACAACCTGTTATTCACTCTCATGACCCTTCCTGGCAACTCCTACTGTACTGTTACCACCTGTGGCTCTGCCACCTCCAGCATTCCACATCAACACCAGTTCAGATGACATCCATCAGAGGTTTGGATTGGTAGACTGTCATTGCTTATTTAACAAAAGCAACCGTGTTTCTCCCTCTCGGTTTCCAGTGTAATGGGGTCTATAAAAGCCCGCGTTGCATTGAGGCGAAGTGGGGATCCTCTGTTTGGCTCAGTGGTAACGTGCACGTGTATGGAGTGCAAGGGCGTGAGATCGAATCTTGGCCAGACCAGCGATTAATTTGTGAAGTTTCATTCTGGTTATTATATTGGTTGGCAGCGGTGTGGGATGTGAGGTGAGGCTTGGAGGGCAATGATGTTGTCGGTTAGCTGTAAGCTTCCTAGTCTTTACATCCTGGGAATGAGCTGTTTGATGTGATCTGCAGCATCCTCAATGGTGGCCTCCAGTGCTATGCTACCATGTGTGTTTGAAACTCACCAGATTAATCACCAAGGGGAGAAAAGAGTGATGTAATGGGGTCTATAAAAGCCTGCATTGCTTAGGAGCAATGCGGGGATCCTTTGTTTGGCTAAGTGGTAACGTGCACGCATTTGAAGTGCGAGGGCCCGTGATTGATTCCCAGCCAGGACAGTGTGATTAATTTGTTAAGTTTCAGTTTGGTTATTACACTAGTACAGTATATAATGCTGTATTATTTTCACACTTTTCTTGTATGACTGGTGGGCTGTTGTTGTGAAGTCCCTTATTTACCCAAACACATATCACCCTTATTTCTGAGGTGTATGGTAATTGATTATTTTCATTTTATCTTACTAATGATAAATCATTTTACAGTTTATACAGCACAGTACAGAGTGTACAGGTACCCGCAGCTACAGTTGGGGACATGCGAACCTGGGACAGTATCCGTGTGAAGTGGGGACTATCAACCTATTCTTTTGACATTCATGCCTCACAGTTATGTGACTATTTTGACTACTGTGTGACAGCAATGTTCATTCATGTTCTTGTCACCAGCAAACATGTAAATATGTCAAGCTTGTGAAATGCAGCAGATGCCATACCTCATCTATGCACTGATGCTGTCTCAGGGTTCATATGTGGCCAACTGTACCATACATTACATTAGTAGTAAAGATTCTAATGTTTAGCTAATTGTAACATTTGCACATTACCAAATGTAAGATTCCCTTGCAGGATTGGCAATCTGTAGTTATGACATTTTATAACATTTCTTGTTGTTGCCTTTTTCATGGCCTAATGCCATTTTTGGCATGCTTCTTATAGTTAAGGTTGCTGAACCCATTGGTACAATTTTAATCAGAAGAATCTATGTGGGGATTGGCTTTGGAGGGAGTATGAGTATCATGTTGTGATGGGTCTGATTTGAAATTAAGCTTTCCTTTTAGAAGTATTTTGTCTTTTCTTGTGAATTCCTCTTATGTGTAGTTTTCCCCAGTTCCAAAAATAATTAAAGGGGAAGTTCTGTTGCACCGAAAAGTTTCTAATGTTGTACAAGTAAACCCACATCACTTCTGTCTATCAAATGCCAGATGCCGTAGTCCCATGAGGGGTGGCCACAAACAAATTGTCTCCACGTTGCCCTGTCCCCCGCCATTCTGCTGCCTTGCTTCCAGCTCACACCCCCCTCTCGCATATACCTCTCCACTCCATCCCTTCATCTCATCCTTGGCATCCTCCTCCCTCTCCCCCCCTCTACCTTACTCACATACACTCACCTTGTCAGTCTCTTGCTCTCTATCCTCTCCACATGGCCAAACCACCTCAGTGTGTTTCTTCTAATGCCTCCTGTCACATCCACGTCCACACGACAATGCCCCTTCACTTCCTCATTTGTTAGTCTCTCTCTCCATGTGACTCCACATGCTCCTATCAAATAACTCATTTCTGCTGCTTTCACTCTTGACTTGTATCCCTCCAGCCGGGTCCAAGCTTCACTTCCTTACATTAGAGTGGGTATCACAGTACTGTCATGCAGTAACTTTTTCATTTCCATGCTCACTTTCCTGTTTCTTATCACTGCTTTCAAAGAACCAGCAACCTTTCTTCCTTGTTGTACCCTTTCAAGCACTTCACCCTCTAAACTTCCATCCTTACTCATCACATTACCCAAGAACTTAAATGCACTCACATTTTCCATTTCCTCCTCACCCAGCCTCACTGTACATTCAGTGACTTCGTTTCTCTCGAAGATCATAACTTTACTCTTCCCTACATTGACCTTTAGATTCCACTTCTTAAACACTCTCCCAAACTCATTCACCAAGCCTTGCAGCTCCCCTTTGTCTTCACTTAACAGCACAGTATCATCTGCAAACAACAGTACAGGGAGTTTCCACAGACTGCCCTCTCTCATTAGGGCTGCTTCAGCATCCACTGCCCTGCCTTGAATTTCTTTTATAACCCCATCCATATACAGAATGAACAACCATTTAGGCAGGACACATCCCTGATTCAGTCCAACAATCTAATAGAAAAATTCATTCATTTCACCATCCACATGCACTGCAGCCTTAGCACGCTCATACATACTATTCATGGCATTCAACAGCCTCCACTTTACTCCATAATATGTTCTTAATACTTTTTACAATCCTTGTCTATCTCTTATGCCAGTAAAATACACCTGCCTTTGTAAAGTTATCCCATTAAGGATTACTGTATCCATAGCATCAAACAGGCAATCTTTTACTAACACTGGGGTCTGAAGAATCACAGATGATTGTCCATTGCATCAATTCTGAAGATGAGATGATCTAAGATAGCTGCTGAAACATCATCATTAGCATTAACCAGTATAGGAAATGGAATACACAGCCACTAGTCTAGACATTTTCAAGGTCAGATTTAAGGACAAATGCTTGGAAGTTCTTCTGTCACGGGTACCCTTTGCAAGATGATGCACAGGACAAAAAATTGGTAAACAGCCTGTTAAACAGACAGATAATAAGTAAGTTGATTGAGTTCGTCATATACTGTAGATACATTGTAAGGTACAGGTAATGGTAAATAGAAAGTAAATATTAGACAGGTTGATTGAGTTCATCCATTGTATTTCAGGTTTCTGAGGTTGGAAGGGGTGGGTAGAGATATGCTGTGGTCATGGTTGGTATGTGGTTCAAAACAGACTTTCCGTTGGGTGTAATGCGACTGCGACTTTCCCCTAAAGTGATTGGCAATTGTATATCTTCCATTATTAAAGGTAAAGGAGGTGTATTATGTTTTAAGGGCTGTCATTCATTGCTGTAACTGTTGCATGTTCTGTAGGCTACTTACCTGCCTTCTTTATTTCATTCATTCATTTGCCTTTATTGTTTTCCTTCATACTGTTTTTCACTCATTACGGTATTTTTTCCTTTTCATTCCTTCTTTCAGTTTTCCATCTTTCCTTCTTTCTATTCTTCCCTCCCTCCCTTTCCTTCCTTCCGTCCATCCATCCTTCCATCATTCCATTTTTCTTCCCTGTCATCTCTCTTTCCTTCCTTTCATATCAGTACTTACTGGTATGCTTTCCCTCCTTCTGTACCAGTACTTTGCTTTTCCTTACTTTCATCTTTTCTGTTGGTCATCATTCCTTTCATCCTCCGTAAGTTCTTCCTTCCTTTAATTCTTCCTTTCTTCCATTTTTCGTTCAGTTCTTCCTCATTTCATTATTGCTTTTTCCATCCTTCTGTCTTTCCTGCTGGCTCTCCTGGTCGGCATTAAAGCACGTGGATGCTGTACCTCAGTAATTGGGCCACCTTTGCACATTCAGCTTTACATATGGAATTGGACAAGCCATTTGGTTTTCAAGATTTTAGATCCCCTTTCCCACCTTTGCACCCTGTTGTGTATAACTGCCTGTGAATGCTATATCTCAATAACTGGGCCATCTTTGGACATACAGATTTACACACAGTAGGCCTATGGTAAAAGTAATTTCTTTTTTATTTTCAATCATCACTGGAACTGGATCTGATGTACTATTACTGCTATACATCATTACACTTTTATTGCCCCATCAGAAGTGAAGGGGCTGGGTGCTATGCTACTCATTCCAACCACTGAAGGTAGGAATGACCAGCTGCCAACCTCTAAGCATCATTTTGTGAGCAATAAACTTCATCCACAGCTTGGATTTAAACTTATTATAAGCCACATTTGGTTGGATTGTTTTAACTTATCATACTACCTGAGCATCCTGTATGATTGCATAGTTTTTATCAGATGCATATTTTATAGATACATTGATAAATTGTTTGTAGTAGGTGGTAGCAACCATTATCTACTCGCTGATGTAGTCTATCTATCTATCTATTGCCAGACGCCTCAATCCCGTTTGGGGTGGCCACAAACAAATCGCCTCCACGTCGTCCTGTCCCCCGCCATTTAACTGCCCTGCTCCCAACTCACACCCCTCTCTCTCATATACCTCTCCACCCCATCCCTCCATCTCATCCTCGGCCTCCCCCTCCCTCTTCCCCTCCTCCACCTCACTCACATACACTCTCTTCGTCAGTCTTTCACCCTCCATCCTCTCCACATGGCCAAACCACCTCAGTGTGTTCCTCATAACACTTCCTATCACATCCACACCACAACGCTTCTTTATATCCTCATTCGTCAGCCTGTCTCTCCATGTGACTCCACAGGCTCCTCTTAAATAACTCATTTCCACTGCGCTCACTCTCGACTTGTGTCCCTCCAACAACGTCCAAGCTTCACTTCCATACGTTAGAGTTGGTATCACAATAATGTCATGTAGTAACTTTTTCACTTCCATGCTCACTTCCCTGTTTCTTATCACTGCTTTCAAAGAACCAGCAACCTTTCTTCCCTGCTGCACCCTTTCAAGCACTTCACCCTCCAAACCTCCATCCTTACTCATCACACTACCCAAGTACTTAAATGTACGCACATTTTCCAATTCCTCACCATCCAACCTCGCTGTACAGTCACTGACTTCACCTCTCTCAAAGACCATCACTTTACTCTTCCCTACATTCACCTTTAGATGTGCTGACTACTTTCTCCTTCACCTTTTTCATTCTGTTTTCTGTTTCTCTGCCTTCTTCCCATCCTGCTTCTCCCATACCTTCCTGTCACTTTGTCACTCGTCTTTCCACTCCAGGCGGCTGTACACTGAATGACAGGCCTAATGGTTTCCTGTAACCGAAGAAACCGTTTACAGTGCCAGGGTGGTAATCATATAACCAGATCATGGGGTGAAGTGGAACCGAGGAAACCATTTACAGTGCCAGGGTGGTAATCATATAACCAGATCATGGAGTGAAGTGGAACCGAGGAAACCATTTACAATGCCAGGGTGGTAATTATATAACCAGATCATGAGGTGAAATGGAGCCTACTGCAGTGCCCCTGTTGACTGTGGAGAGATGCAAATGCAATGTCTACCCAGGAACACTTTTCCCTATGCCTTGCTGCAAGGGAACATTGGTTTACTGCACAGGCTCACCCTGCAGGGGTGGCTGCTTTCCTGTGGCTGATAGGTCTGCTCAGCCAGACATGGGTTGATCAACAGCAACAACTGATAAATTGTTTGTGGCATTAAGGAAGCAGTAGTACATCACAGTAGTGTACAGACAACCCTCGATTTATGATCATTCTATTTAATCATGTGCTCTAATGATCAGAATTTTTCACCACTTTTTTTATTTTATTTTACTCCCATTCTGTACATTTGCTATAACAATCCTTGATGTGGTAAAAATTCCCCAAAATATATGAAAACCATCCCACTGAACCCTGAGCAAAAGCCAACAGTCATCTGTCTTCTTCAAAATGGCCACCTCATGCGCAGAACACTGGGAGTGTACAGTGTTGCTGCTGAGGCACCAACACTGGCTTACTTTGCTGTATCATCCATGTGTCATCCTGTAGCACTCGGTCTACCTCTCCAACTTATTCTCACCTCGTCGTCTCATTTGCACTCATCTGTTTCTACTCATCAGTTCATATTATGGTATTTATTTTCCTCTTTATACATTTTCAGATACATATATGTGTGACTGAGCCTGTAAAGGTTTATAATGAAGGGGTGGTTGGGGTTTATTGCTCACGCAATGCAACTCAAGGATGAGTGAGGCTGGTCACTTTCATCTTAAACGTCAGGACCAACTTGTCTATTCCGGGACTCCTACGCTTCTCATGGGACAATACAGGATTAGGTGATGATGATGATGATGGTGATGAGTATCATAAAATTTTCAGAAGGTAGGAGAAGAAGAGTGATCCCTATTCTTAGATACATTTTCAATTACATATATGTGTGATTGTCATAAAATTATCTCAGAAGATGGGGGAGGAAGAGTGATTCCTGTGCTTAGATTCTTGAGTTGGTGGAATCCAGTAATGTATCTACATTGAACCTATGTTGTAATCCACTTGATTTATGTTCAGTCATTCCTTGATTGGTTTTCCATTTACATATCCTGAATGTAATTTGAAGGTTGCCTGTAGTAGGTATTGGACTGAAATTTTGCTTGTGCATCAGTAAATAAGAATCTATGTATTGCCAGATGCCTTAATCCTGTAAGGGGTAGCCACAAACAAATCGCCTCCATGTCGCCCTGTCCCTTTCCATTTCACTGCCCTGCTCCCAGCTCACACCCCTCTCTCATATAGCTACCTCTCCACTCCAACCCTCAGTCTCAACCTTGTCTTCCCCCTCCTTCTCCCCCCCACTCCACCTCACTCACATACATTCGCCTTGTCAGTTTCTCGCTCTCCATCCTCTCCACATATCCAAACCACCTCAGTGTGTTTCTCCTAACGCTTCCTATCACATCCACTTCCTCACCACAATGCTCCTTCACTTCCTCATTTGTCAGTCTGTCTTTCCATGTGACTCCACATGCTCCTGTCAAATAACTCATTTCCACTGCTTTCACTCTTGACTTGTGTCCTCCAACAAGGTCCAAGCTTCACTTCCATATACAGTAACCTCTCAAATAATGTGAGGGTTAGGTTCCTGGAGAGGTCGCGTTAGTTAAAAACGTGTTTTTTTTAAACATAATTTTCCCATAAGAAACAATAATAAATTAGGTAGTTCCAGGTAAATTAGGTAGTTCCAGGTGAATGTAACAGGTCATACGGCATATTTCAAGGGGAAATAAACAGGGAAAATTAGCAAACGAGTGCACGTGAGGTGTTGCCAGGTGATAATTAGCCCATTCCAGATGTATGGCAGTATCAGTTACCTTTTCTCATTCTTTTATATATTATTTTGTATATGAATAGGGCAGAGGGCACATTTCAGTGGATAAAATGAGTGGAAAAATCCATCCAGCATTTGTGTAGCGCAGTGCAGCTGGTCAGGTGGGCGGAGAGGGTAATGGAGGGAAGGTAAGAAGGGGGGGAGTCAAGGACAGGAGAAAAATGGCTAAATTGTCAACAGTGGATGGGAGTACAGGTGACATTAGCAGAACTGAGTATAGCTGGACACTGGTAGTACTGATAGATGATATAAGCCACCACTTGAAAGCCCGGGTGAATTCAAAATAACACAGAATCACAAAAGTGATGCCCCGCAGTATGATCCCTTGCTCCCGAGCGTCACGAAAGTGACGCCCCGCGGTTAAGGGGTTAAGGCTTTAGTAGGTTATAAAAACACTACAGTAAAAGCAACTTTTTCATTACAGTAAGTAGGTCACAAACAATAACAACGCACAGCGTTATGAGGAACACACTGAGGTGGTTTGGCCATGTGGAGAGGATGGAGGGTGAAAGACTGACGAAGAGAGTGTATGTGAGTGAGGTGGAGGGGGAAAGAGGGAGGGGGAGGCCGAGGATGAGATGGAGGGATGGGGTGGAGAGGTATATGAGAGAGGGGGGTGTGAGCTGGGAGCAGGGGAGTGAAATGGCGGGGGACAGGGCGACTTGGAGGCGATTTGTTTGTGGCCACCCCAAACGGGATTGAGGCATCTGGCAATAGATAGATAGATAGATAGCCTCACTTCATCTATGCATCACTCGTCGTCTGCTGCTGTCCCTTCTGACCCCGGTCCCCCACCTCCCACTGCTTCCCATCCTAAATCTGTTGTCCCTCCCCACTCTGCTGTCCCTCCTCACTCTGCTGTCCTTCCTTTTCCTCTTTGTCTGACTCCCATGCTACTAGTGATGGAGATAACTCCCTTAAGTTTTCCGTTTTCTTCATAAAGATCTGCTTTATCTTGGTCTGAGTGGTTTTCTTCTTTCTGTTCTGCAGCATCAGGTTGTAACAGTTTAGATCTGCCATCACTTTCCTGGCCAAATTTTGTCCGAAGATGAGCCAAATTGTTCAGAATGGGGCCAAACTTCATTTTCGATTATTATAGTTCGAATAAAACCAGTTCAAGCAACAGACAAATAAAAAATTGTATTTATGCATAAACTGCCACACACGGTCTATCAGCTTGGGACTGTCCAAGGCGCGTGCGGCTAATTTGAAACCATCACGTACGTGTAAAGTCGCGTTAAATTGAGAAACCCTTGTTAGTTAAACATATCTGCTTAAATATTTGCTCGTGTTAAAACGAAAACGCGTTTTTTAAACTCGCGTTAGTTGAAAGGTTACTGTATTAGAGTTGGTACCACAATACTCTCATGCAGCATCACCCCAGTCAACCTTATCTCGGTAGCTGAGACTGGGACACCTGTGGTTTGTTTTGTGATGTTTGTTTTGTGGTCAAGTGTTTGGAGATAATTTTTCCAGTTTAGTGTTTGCTGTTTTGATATTTTACTGTTTATCTGAGTGTTGAGTTCTTGTATTTGTTGTATGGTGTCTTGTGTATGGGGTGTTGGGGAGTGTCGCAGTGTGTCCCGTTGTCTGATGACGCCTTGAATTTCTGGTGTGAAGTTGGGGTTGTGTCTCTTTCTGTTGCCTCTAGGGATGTGTCTTATGTCTGCGTTTTGTATGATTGTATTGAAAGTGTGCACAGCGGTGTTGATGTTTGTGATGGGTGTACTGTTTAGTGTTTCGAAATGTTGTTCTGTTTCAGTTACAAAGGCCTCCCAGTTGGCTCTTATAATTAGTGTATGTGTGTTTGTGGCCAGCTGGGGTGATTCTGGTTTTGGTAGTGATGATTGGGAGGTGATCAGAACCTAGGGTTTTGACCACTCTCCATGATGTAGTGGGAGCGAGGTTTGGGGAGCAGAAGGTGATGTCTGGAGATGATGGGAGGAAGAGGGCTTGGTGTGGGATATGGGTATGTTGGTCTAGACTGTTTAGTATGAAAAGATGATCTGTCTGGGATTGTAGTACCAGCCGTCTGTCTGTGTCAGGGTTGTTGACATGCCAGGCCGACGACTTGGCGTTGAAATTACCACCCAGGACGATGCTGCGTATGTTAGTGATGTGGTGTATATGTGGAGAGTAATTGTGTGGTACTGTGGGGGACGATTGGGGGGGAATGTATGTGTTAGCGATTGTTATGTGTGATTTGTTACCAGTGTGTATTTTAATTGACTGTATTTCTGTTGTGGTGTCATGTGGGGGGAGAAGTGACTTTGTGTGTGCACTGGTATCTGCAAAGTTGATGGATTTGTGTACCGGGGTGATGAGTCCACCGCCACCGCCGCCAGCCCGGTCTTGTCGAATGGTGGTGAAGTTATGAAATGTTGGTGTTTTCTGTGCTCTGTGTAGTTTTGTTTCTTGTAAGATGGCAATGTGTATGTTCTGTTGTTTGATGAATTGTGTGAGTTCATGTATTTTGGTGTTTATGCCATCTATGTTTAACTGAAGGATGTTTATGTTGTGTGTGCGATGTGTGTCGGCTGCTGCAGCACGGGGGGGAGGTGGTGTGGGTGGAGGGGAAGGGGTAGGAGGAGGTTGTGATGGAGGTAAGGGTTGAGGTGGATTAGGATGGGTTGGAATGGGAGGAGTTGGGGGACTGGATGGTGTGGGAAGGGTCAGTGGGTTTGGCTGTGGAGGTGTGAAGGAAGTAGGAGTAGGATTGGAAGGGGGGTTGATGGGTGGAGGGAAGGAGCATAAGGAGCAGGTCCAGGTGTTTGTGTAATGTTTCCTGGATGCAAGTGTTGTTCAGGTGTAATGGGTCCAGTTCTTGCAGAAGTTGCATTGAACTGAACCCTTTGTCTGTCGGCTCGGCGTGATAGGTTTTGAGCATATTGGACATATGTATTTGTTGGTGGGTCCTGGATTGCTCTCAATGTCCCCGGCTAGAAGAAGTCGTCGAGAAATGACAGCCGGGGAGTCATTTCTCAGTGTAGGAAAAACGGTGTTGTTGTATGTGTTGTGTTGGGAGATGTGGTACTTGCCCGGGCGACCGAAGCCACTCCCAGGTACTCGAGCCCCTTGAGGGGCCTGGGGGGTTTGCTGTGGTTTGGCCCCCATGCTGTCCTCCTCTTATCTTCGACAGCCTCTGGGGGGTAGATCCACGGCGAAGACGCCACCGCTCCAGGTCTGTTGTTGTTGTTGGTATCAGTGTCATCATCATCATCATCATCATCAGGGTTTTCTTCAGATTTACCTTCATCATCATCAGGGTCTTCTTCAGATTTACTGTACCTTCATCATCATCACAATACAAAATTAACTCCCACCTGAAAATAGTGAGGGAAGATCCAGAAACAAAGAAGAACCATAAATATAGGAGGAATGTCAAACACAATGTTGACTGAAGTTGACCATACAAACACTGAACATCATTCAAGCCTTTGAAATCCTAGCTCTACTTCATAAGTAAAGCTCTGTGCACGTGGTTTTTAGTATCTTTTGTTTGTTTATGAATAGTGCATTTTAAATATCTAGGTAGTGTGATGGTTAAGAATAGAAGTTCTGAGGATGAAGTGCATGAAGGATACATCAAGGAAGAAAGGTTCGTGGTTCACAGTAAGGAGTGATAAGGAATAGGGAGGTGCCTTGAAGAAAAAAAAAAGTTGCTGTATGACAGTATTGTGATCTGTGCTCTAATTTGTGGAAGGGAATTTTAAACCTTTTTGGAAAGACACAAGTCAAGAGTGAGAGCAGTGGAAATATGTTATCCAAGAGATGCATGTGGAGCTAGATAGACAGACAGACAGACAAATGAGGAAGTGTAAGAATGCTGTGGTGTTGATGCGGAATTGATAGAAAGCACTAGGAAAAATGCTTTGAGATGTTTTGGCCATGTGGAGAGGATGAAGAATGAGGATTAACTAGGAGAGTGTATGCACTTAAGGTGGAAGGGGAGAAAGGTATGCGGGAAGACAGAGAATGAGATGGAGGGATGGAGTGGAGAAGGAATGAGGTAAATGAGGATGTCATTGGACAGGGTGGCATGTTGAGTTGTTTGTAGCCACCCCTTATGGGATTAACCCCTAAAGTACTAAGCTCGTTGATTGAGCTTTTTCCGCAATTTCTTAAAAGGACGAGCAACGCCGATCGTGGAACATCCACAAAAAAATGGCAGTAGCTGGCTCCACCCCAGCTGTGACGTAGATGGCTTCTAACCAATTAGAACTAAGTGTTGGACACACCAGAGGGGGGACCCAGGCCCGTACCCAGGCGGTGGGGGGTGTACCCCCCATCTCCCAATTGCCACGTCCCTCTACCCCACTACCTTGTTACTACCCTACCTCCCACCATTCTCACCACCACCACCACCCCTCCCACACCCTCCTCATGCATCCCTCCCCTTCCCATGTGGATCCCCCCCATGTCCACCCCCCGAGTCATCTGGGGGGAGGGTATTTCCCCCCTACCCTCTCTCTATGTCCCTGTACTCCTCTGGGACCCTTCCTTTGTGTCTGGTGGTGGTCTCTTCCCATCCCTCCATCTCCATACACCCCCTCCTGGCCTTACCACTTCCCACCACCATCCCCCATCCCCACCACTACCCCCTAGCACACAGTATCTTTACCTCCCCGGCCTCGAATATTTTGCGTATTTTTTTTACGCTTTATGGTGTGTGTTTTTGAATTTTTACCAGTAATTTATTCGTGTCTTTGCATACAGATATGCACACCACAATTATTTTAGCTATCTTTATATGAAACCCACTTGAGAAAGAAATTTTATTTTCCCTATCTAGATTTCATAGCTCAGAGGGGAGGGGAGGGGGGAGGGGAAAGGGGGGAGGGGAGTCTAGGTGAGGGGAAGGGAGGGAAGGGGAGGAGAGAGGAGGGGAGGGGAGGGAGGAGACTGGAGGTATGGGGAGGGGAGAGGAGGGGAGGATAATTTTTACATCCATCCACCCATCATCCAGTCCTACATTGCCCCATGAGGAACGTAGGAGCCTGGGGCTAGGCAGTTGGTCCCGACATTTAAGATGAGAGTGACCAGCCTCATTCATCCCTGAGTGGCATTACATGAGTAATCAACCCCAACTATCCCTTGGATATAAACCTTCACTGGCTCAATCCGATTGGAGCACAATAATTACCCACTAAACCACCAGGCGCCAAAATATGGTTATATGGTTACCACCCAGTATAGTAAATGGTTTCCTGGTGTACAGGAAACCATTTGGCTTGTCACTTAGTGTAGAGTCATCCACAGGCTGAATGAAGAGGAAAGAATGAAGGAAAGAAAGACAGAAGAGGGAGTGTAAAGTCACCTGCAGGCAGAAGGACAAGGAAAGAAAGACAGAAGAGAATGGAAGGAAAGAAGGATGAGGAGGAAAGGGCAGACACCCGAGAGTGGCACTACATCGAGTGAGTGGATGGTGAGCGCCCCCACCTACCACAATAATTTTTACTATTTTATCATATTTTTATTTGGGGGGTTCATGACCATTTTCCTTAGCTAGATTTGACAGCTCAGCAGGGAGGGAAGGGGGGAGGGGAGATTAGGCAAGGGGAGGGGAGGGGAGGGAAGGGAAGAGGAGAGAGGGGATTGGTGGTTTTGGGAGAGAAGAGGAGGGGAGGATAATTTTTACTATTTATCATATTTATTGGGGGAGTTTGTCACCATTTTATTTTTTTCTAAACACATTACAGTGGTTTATAACATCTATACACACCAAAAAAATTGATTTTGGTGATTTTTATACGTATTTTTGTGAAGAAAACAGGTGCAAGCGGCGTATTTTCTTTCTCGCCGGGGCTATGACATGTAACTATTATCATCTTTGATTGGCCATAGCTCGGTAACCGTTGGGTCTAGGAGGGTGGGGTTTGCATTCTCAGGTGTGTAAATTCAAGCTTTATAAATCGGGCATAAAACTTTTAACCTTTGAGAAAGTCAAAAAATAGGCCTGTTATTGTGTCCTTGGGGGTAGGTGAGGCTGGAGAATTGCGTACCCTAGGGGTTAAGGAGTCTGGTGATAGATAGACAGACAGAGTGACAGACATAGATCCCTGCAGTAGAGAAACAAAGCACTAATATTATTCCCGTTTACAGAAGGCATGAGGGAGCTGCGTCGTGTGTTGGGTGTGCTGGTGGTGGTAACGGCAATCTTTGTGCTGTACCATGTAGTGTACCAGCGTGCCACTCTGTACCACTTACGCACAAATGCCCCACTCTTCAGTGAGGAGTATCCTGTCTTCCCACATTTTGTCAGTAGGCCCAGGCGCAAGAGGGTGAGCATGTGGTGTATGATGGTCGTTCTCTGTATCATGGTCTTGAGTCCATTTGAATAGTCACTCATTATTTGTTGATCAGCTGTCATATTTGGTTTTCAGCTCCAGAGTGGGGAAGCTGGATTTTGTCACCATATCAGCATTAAGTACATAACTATGCTTCAGAAATTATTGTTACACATTTTTGCTCCATGCCATTGATTGCTACAATGTGGTGGCACTGTACACACTGGATGGAATAGCTTTGGCATCCACTTGGGAGTGACACCACGTATTCCCCATACCTCATTGTGGGAAGGACTGTGGACCAACCTGGTGGGACACTGTTTGCAACAAGAGGATGCCAGATCCATACCTGGTACATGAATTTCATTGTACATGTAGGATGGCTCCACAGAAGCAATTGCTCGCCTGTGGTCAGTGGGTCTGCTTGGCGAGACACATGGAGGTTAAGCAACAACAGTGACAATTTCCATAAAAAGTGCCCTTGTAACCACAGTTTTAGAGGAGTGGTATATCATCAAATGCTTTGTTTGACAGCTTTTGAGTTAAATGGGGCCTTATTTTACTAAGGATGAAGACTGTTGTAGCAAAATTCTGGCTTCCAAAATTCATACAATTGTAAAAGCACTTACAGGAATGATACATTAATATCATTTCATTTGTTTTATATATTTGCAACCATCAGACATTTTTCTTCAGTTTATGGAAGACTTTTGGAATTGGAGTGATTAGATATATTGGTAGTCACTCACTACTAGGGTGCTCTCAAGAGCTGAATAAAATTACTGGTATCTGGTAGCAGCAAGAATAATAATTAAATTACATCATTATATTGAACAGGACAACAAGTACCTTGATGGTCTAGATAGTGTGTGATTGGAAAGCAGAGGCATGGTGGTAGTTGAGAGATGTAAGAGAGAGAGTTGTATGTAGAGAGGAAGAAAGAGGTGAAAAGATTAGTAAGAGAAAGCAGAGGGTGGATAAGGAATTTGGAAGGAACTTGAGAGTAATGTGGAAGGAATGTAAGAAAATGGTCTGGAAGGAGGTAAAGAGTTAGGCAGGGTGATAAAGAAGTTAGTAGGGAAGTGAAAGGTAAAAATGGTACAGTAAATAGTGGAGAAGGGAGTTAAAAATGAGCAGATGGAGAGAACACTTTAAGGAACTGCTACACATAGAGAATGAAGTAATGCAGGTATAAGTGGCTGGGGAATAGCTGGGAGATGGAGGGAGGTGAGGAGGGAGGAAGAGATCAATAGGATGGATGTAGTAGAAGCATTGAAGAAAGTCGAGATGGGGAAAGCCCCTAGAGTTGATGGAGTGTGTGGTGAAATGAAGAAGCATGATGGAGAGTAGTAGAATGGATGTGAAAGATGTGCATATTGGCCTGAGAGGAAGATAGAGTCCCAGAGGATTGGAAGTCAGGTATAATTATTCCCCTGTACAGTACAAAGGAAATGGGGGAAAAAGAGATGTGTGGTAATCACAGAGGCATTTGTGTTGTTAGTGTAATAGGAAAAGTATATGGTAGGATTCTTATCGAGAGTTAGGGCGATAACAGGGGAATTAGTTGGAGAAGAACAGGGAGGTTTTAGGAAGGGAAGAGGTTGTGTAGATCAGATATTCATCCTTAGGTCTTTAGTGGAAAAGTTTCTGCAGAAGGGAAAGAAGTTGTATGCAGCCTTCATGGTTTTGGAGAAAGTACATGACGGAGTGGATAGACAAAGAATGTGGAAAATATTAAAAATAAATGGAGTAAATGGGAAATTGTTGAATGCCGTGACGAGTATGTATGAGGGTGCTAAGGCTGCAGTGCGTGTGGATAGCGAACTATTGAATTTTTCTGTCTGAATGTTGAATTGAAACAGGGATGTGTCATGTCTCTATGGTCATTCAATCTGTATATAGATGGGGTTATACAAGAGTTATGAGGTAGGGCAGTGGATGTGGAGCAGCCCTAATGAGAGAGGGCAGTATTTGGAATCTTCCTGTACTGTTGTTTGCAGATATTATTGTATTGTTAAGTGAGGACAGAGGGGAACTGCAGTGCTTGTTGAATGAGTTTAGGAGAGTCAGAAGCGGAATCAAAAGGTAAATATAGGGAAGAATAAAGTTGTGATCTTTGAGAGGAGAGAAATCACTGAATGTACAGTGAGGTTGGAGGATGAGGAAATAAGAAATGTGAGTGCATTTAAGTATTTGGGTAGTGTAATAAGTAAGGATTGAGATTTGGAGGATGAAGTGCTTGAAAATGTATAAGGAAGAAAGGTTGGTAGGATTGAGGTTTGGAGAATGAAGTGCTTGAAAAGGTACAAGGAAGAAAAGTTGGTGGTTCTTTGAGAGCAGTGATAAGAAATAGGAAAGTTAGCATGGAAGTAAAAATGTCACTGCATGGTAGTATTTGATAGTATTGTGATACCAACTCTAACGTATGAAAGTGAAACTAGGACGTTTTTGGAAGGACACAAGTCCAGAGTGAGAGCAGTGGAAATTAGTTATTTGAGAGGAGCATGTGGAGTTACATAAAGAGACAGACTGACAAATGAGAAAATGAAGGAGTGTTGTGGTACAGATGTGGATGTGATAGAAAGCATTAGAAGAAATACATTGAGGTGGCTTGGCTATGTGGAGAGAATGGAGAGTGAGAGACAAACAAGGAGAGTGTATGTGAGTAAGGTGGAGGGAGGGAGAGGCCGAGGATAAGATGGAGGGATGGAGTGGAGAGGTATATGAGAGAGGGGGTTCTGAGCTGGGGAGAGGGCAGTGAAATGGTGAGGTATAGGTTGACGTAGAGGCGATTTGTTTGTGGCCACCCCATACAGGATTGGGGCATCTGGCAATAGATAGATAGATAGATGTTTGTGCCACCTGGAGTTAAGGATGGAGTAATGGAGCCTAGCTTGGTCTTTCCAACCTTTATAGGAGTAAAGCATTAATCATTGTTTTGCTAGCTATTGCATGAGCATCATAGTGACTATATTTCACCAAGGATCACTGAGAGACTGGAATGTGTACTGGTGAAATGCAGCTCTTAGGTTAAACAGCTTTAAGTGAGATGTGCTTTTATTTAATGATTGAGGGGTTAAAGGGACAAAAAAAAAAAAAAAAATACTTATTACTCATCATCATCATCATCATCTAATCCAGTGTTGCCCCATGAGGGGGGTAGGAGCCCAGGGCTAGGCAAGTTGGCCCTGACATTCAAGATGAGAGTGACCAACCTTACTTATCCCTGAGTTGCATTATATGAGCAATAAACCCCAACCGCTACTTGGATAACCTGCACAGGCTCAATCCAACTGGAGTGCCTTAATTACCCACTAAACCACCAGGTGGCATAATTTGGTTAAATGGTTTCCTGGTGTACAGGAAACTTACAGGTAATATTTATAATTGAGCTTGAGCAACTTTAAGTGAAGAATGGTTGGTACCATAATTCAAGAGGAACTTAGTATATAATGGATTTTATGAAGTACTAACTGTATTTGTCTTGGTTTCCCTTTTTACAGGAGTGGTACATTAACGAGTGCTTTGATGGCCACTTCCCAAGTGACATCGAGGCAGTGTTCATCAGTGCTCTTGCTGTGTGGTCAGAGTCCCAAAATCTAGAGTGTGCAGAGCTCTATCAGACATTCACTGCGTTGTTTGAAGTTCACCGCCGCTACTCTGAGCCCATGGAGATCCCCAAGCCATTTGCTAAGAAATTGCAGACCTGGCTTGGGGGTGACCAATCTTTGGTGGATAAGGTCAACAAACAGGTTAGTTAGTGTCTTGGAATGAAGTTTAAATAGGAAGAGGTGACCAAGTACAGTACAGTCTGAGACAAAAGTTTACCACATATTTTACCATGTCACTTTCTCATTTTCCTCTGTTGACTAATATTCCTAAGCTGAGAGAAGCTTGGTCCCAGTATGTTTCTTGCCCATGGGTGATTCTCCTTGATACAACATGAAAGGGAGGAAAGTAATGGATATGTCCTAAAAGTGAAGTTGATGCAGTGGAGTAATGGGTGAACTCGTGTCTGACTTTACAGATGTGAATACTAGTTGTTTGTTTTACGGATCAAAGGTCTAAAGCTTCACTCACTCTCACACTTTACCGAGTGTGCCATTTAACCTACTATTACATACTGTATATGTGGATAGATGAATGAGCAGTTCCTCTGCAAATAATATAATAGTTAATTTCAAGTAATTTTTCAATCGCATTGAAGGGTTATACAAAAATCCAAGTAGCTTCATCAAATAAATACCTGTATGTCCTGTAAAGTTGTGTTATTAAACTTTAACCCTTCAACACCATGACATACTTTAGCATAGTTTTGTCTCCAGACAACTTGATTCAACTGATGAAAGACTGCTTGTACTGAAATGTGTTAATGAAGGATATAAATGATTTGGCCAGCTGGAAGGGTTTATCCTGTAGTGGATACAATCTTCCAAAAAATGCAAAAAAAAAAAATAATCATAGTAAGAGGACTACTTTCATTATTTATATATTTCACATATGAAATAATGCTTGTGGAGTGAGGGCAGGTGTTATGGCCACGCATGTATGTGTGTGTGTGTGTGTGTGTGTGTGTGTGTTTGTTTATAAAAGAATTATAGTTTTAATAAATTTTAACCTTGGTGAAAGGATTAAAGGTCAGTTAGGGAGTAAACGTTTTTCATATTAGAAAATATAGGTCAAGGGTCAGGGTCAGAAAGCTAGGCCAAGCTTTAACTTAACAAAGTCAACTTAAAAAGTTTTTAATAAATGTAAACTAATTGTGTGGGGAAGATTTACAGTAAGGGTAAGACAAGAAGTACATGATTCAGTTTTGACAACAATTTGTCAGAGGTCAAGGTCACAGGGCAAAATTGAATGTTGACTTATGTGTGTGTTCATTTGAACAAAATAACTCAGACACTTTTAACTTGAATTAAGCTTTTTGGATAATTTGACCAGGAGAGAGAGGAGCAGTCAGGAAGAAAAACTGAAAGTCGAGAAGCTGAGGATCAAAGAAATGGCAGATGAATACTGGACCAAAGTAGGGGAGGAATTAGAATCAGTGACTTGGAATGAAATGGATCTGGACAGCCTGTGGAATGCATATAGTGATTGCTTAGTTAGGAATGCTGAAGTGGTGTGTGGTATGGCAAGAGTAACAACAAAGGTGAAAGGTTTGGCATGGAGAGATGAAGGGATTAAGAAAGCAGTGGAGGAAAAGAAGAAGATGTTACTAGTGTGGTTGCAAGACAGGGGTTCAGTTGAAATAAGAACTGAATATATTGAGAGCAAGAAGCACATAAAGAGACTAGTGAAGAGGAAAAAGGAGGTAAATGATGATCTAGGAAGAAAAATGACTGCAAATTTCTCTGAAAATAGGGAGTTCTTCTGGAAAGAAATGCTGAAATGTAGAAGTGATAACGGAAAGAAATGTTAAAGCATGAAGGATGTAAGTGGTAGATTATTAACCCATGGGGATGAAGTAAGGGCCAGATAAAAAATATAAAAATAATAATAATTTGGTTTTATGCCAGGTATCCCCAAAGGGCTAAGGCGTTGCCCCTGGGTAGAGCACTTTGGACTGGAGCCTGTAGCATTTTATGACCGGATGCCCTTCCTGACGTCTACCAATGACCCTTGGGTGGATTCGATCCTCCGACCCTTCGGCCAGAGCGGAGCGCTCTAACCCACTGAGCCACAGATGGAAAGAATATTTTGAAAGCCTGATGAATGGGGATAGAGGAGCAGAGCGGGTGTAAACATGATTGGTTTTGGGGATGTGCAGGGAAGGAATGCAGTGCCAGGAAACATGACACTCGCTGAGGTGAAGAATGCTGTGAAGCAGCTGAAAAATGGGAAAGCAGCTGGGGTTGATGAAGTGTATGCAAAGATTAAGTCAAGTCGAGAGAGCGGAATGAAGTGCTTGTTGGGGACATTAAGAAGGTATGGATGAGTGAAATCGTGCCAGTAGAGTGGAACAAGGCTGTGATTATACTCCTGTGCAAAAAATAATGGTGAGCAAAGTGATTGCAAGAATTATCGTGGCATAAGTTTATTGAGTGTTGTAGGGAAGGTATATGGAAGAATTATTATAGAGAAAGTAAGAGGGATATCAGAAATCCCAGTGAGTGATGAACAGAGTGGCTTTAGAAGTAGCAGAGGATGTGTGGATCAAATATTTGCAGTAAGACAGATAACAGAGAAGGCTTGTGAGAAGGACTATAAGGTGCTTATTGCATTTATGGATCTGGAAAAAGCTTATGACAATGTAGACAGAGAAGGATTGTGGAAGGTTTTGCTCATGTACAGTGTAGATGGTAAGCTGCTAGGTGCCGTCAAGAGTTTTTACGATGGTTGTGATGTAAGTGTAAGGGTAAATGAGCATCTGAGTGAATGGTTCATGATCAGTGTGGATGTTGTGTGATGTCCAGGTTATGTGATGTCCCCATGGTTGTTCAATATATATATGGATGGGGTGATGAGAGAAGTAAAAAACCTGAGTAATGGAGAGAGGGATGGCATTGGTAATGAGTGGTGATGGATGGAGTATCTTAGATTTGTTGTATGCTGATGCTGCAGTACTACTTGCAGACACTGGACAAGAACTTGGTAGACTAGCGCAGAGTTTTGCTGATGTCTGTGAGCGTCGTGCCTCGAGAGCAAATGTAGAAATGAGTACAGTGATGATTATTGAGAGAGAAGGTGAATCCCAGTGTGATGTTACAGTGAATAGAGTCTAGAATTGGTGTGAGAGTTCAAATACCTGGGTACAGTGATAGAAAAGAGAGGAAAATGTGCAAAAGAAGTGGAAAGTAGAATGACACAAGGAAGGAAAGTACCAGGTGCTATGAAGGCCATGATAAGATGCAAAGGCATGAGTGCTACTGCTGCATGAGGCTTACATGAATGTTAGTGCCAACTTTAACATATGGATGTGAGACTATGGTGTGGCATGAAAATGAAAAGTTAAGAGTGAGAGCAGTGGAGATGGGACCGCTAAGGAATGTATGTGGAGTACAAAGAGTGGATAGGATACGAAGTAATGTGATTCGTGAAAGATGTGGAGTGAGGAAGTCTGTGGACACCAGAATCGAAGAGGGTCTGCTGAGATTATATGATCATGTGGAGAGAATGGATAACAGTAGTGTGGTGAAAAAGGTATATCTGAGCGAATTTGAAGGAGGAAGGAGGTGAGGTAGGTCATTGAGAAGGTGGATGGATATGATGAATAAGCGTGTGAGGAGGAGTGGGTATGGAAGTCGGTGAGGCTAGGGGACTGACAAGAGATCGAGCTGACTGGATGGATGTTGTAAGAAGAAGTGCATGATCAGGGATTTGGCACCCCTTTTTAATGTGACAGCATCCAGATTGACCGTCATATATGTTTATGTGAAGCTACAGAATGTGGTGATTGTTTTTGGCGTATCAGATAGAGCTGGGATTCCGGGGGCTTGAATGATGAGTGAATGGAAGTGTGGCCCATTAGACTGGGCAGACTTGGGCTGTCTGGACGTTGCTGCTCCCCACCCTGCCCAAGAGTGGGAAAGGAGGTCCGGATGATGATGATACTCATTCACTGGTCTGACGATTATTTTTGAGAACAGTAGATCAAAGGTTATAGTCACATGGTCCAGTCAGAGTAAAGCATTTTTATTGGCTGTAATTCAAGGTTTGTGGAAGTGTTTATGATAAGACAAGGGTACAAAGATTTGATTTTGAAAAAAATCAGAGGTCAATGTTGCAGGTGAAGACCAAAGGCCAAGATATCTTGGCACAGTCAACCCAATCTTATTTGAATGAAACCTGGTGAAAGGGTGAAAGGTTAGGGTAGAATGAAGTACTCAGTTTTGAGAGTAATCACTTTAAGGTGAAGGTCACAGGACATTGTCAAACATTAGGTCCTTAGACCAGTTGATGGGCATGAGTGTTGCAGTCTGTGAGTGGTCCTTGTTAAAGTTTTGGTTCTGTTAATTCAGTCCTTGGTACTGTGAGAAACCAGGACAGGCTCATTTGCTAAGAGTGCCATGATTATGCAGTGTGAGTTAATGATTTTTTTTTTCCATGCTTTGCATTCAGATTACTTTTTTTCTAAACTCTTCTCGTGGATAAAAACCATACAGTTTAAAATTCCTTGACTTATGCCTCAAGATGATATTGCAAAGATGGCTTGCTTCCACATAATTAAGGGCTAGTTCTGTCTGCATATCCAGGGTCATGCATGAATGGATGCTAGGTATCCCTAGCATAAGAGTAGTACAAAATTAGCAGGTTCTTATGATGAATCCAGCCCCACTTCAAGATCATAAACAATCACAAGCACACTTCATTTGTTTTATAGGCAGATGCTGCAGTGGAAAACATTCCTGAGCTTTGATATTGCTGGGAAGGACTGCAGGGAAGTGTAGTAATAGTAGTAGTTGTTCCCTAGGTAGTCTGGCCGAACAGCCCCAAGCCCTCAAGGAAGGCCACGGCCGAGACCAGGCTTCCCCACAGAGCTCTTGAGGAGTGTATATTGTGTTGTTGGTGCATGTGATTGTGTGCAATGCAGTCTTCCATAATGTGCTTAATAGTATTGGGTACTGTGTTGCATCCTGGATAGGCGTCAGTGACAGAGTCATCCAACCTCTTCAGATAACTCAAGAAGGCTGGACGATGCCCACATCTCAGCCTGGCCAGGTAGACCCTGTCCTCACAAGGGAGATAGGATTCAGTAGGATGGATATCTGGAGGCCATGCATGCAGCTGTGTGTTGTCTTTAAGTGACTGAATGGAGTGGCGAGTGATTTGAGTGTGGATATGATTCTGGAAGCTTGTTTGAGGCAGGCAAGAGGGGAGAGATGACAATATTTGTGTATGATATCGTGTGCTGGGTGTTGTTTTTATGTTCCATGGTGTGTGTGTGTGGATGTCCTGCCATGTAATGTAGTGGATGGTGTGGGTTTGTGGAGGCTGCAGCGAGAATTTGTGTGCCTCTCATGTCTAGATGATCCTTGACTTTGAGGACTTTGGTTTCTTGGTGTAGGTGGTCTGTGGATGTAGTAGCTGTACAGCCTGTGATTATTTTTAGGACCTCGTTCTGTATGGTCTGTAGAGAGTTGTAGTGTGTTTTAGTGAGGTTAGACGCCCAAGCAGGGCTTGCATAATTCGTCACTGAACATATATATTGTTTGTATACAGTGGTGGTGGTTTCTTTGTTGTATCCAAATGTTGTATGGGCAAGTGACATGAAGGGAAATGGATGGTCGTTACTGATGAAGGTACATTTGTTTTTCTTAGATTTGTCTGATTTTGTTACATGTTTAGTTACTTTATACGAGCAGTAACATCTCAGAGTTTCAGTGAATTTGGTCGATTAGTTTTTACATATAAAAAATAGTATACGCATAATACGTATAAAATAAGAGACACGAAAAATGGGAAACCAGGGGAAGTGTGTTCATCAGATCTCTATGATATTTGGTAGTTTTACTAATAACACCCTTATTAATAAATTGCCCTATCAGCATTATAATAATCTTCACCATTGCTGAACAGAAAAATTCCCCAAATGCCTATGTATTTATCCCAAATTTTACCCCCTTTTTGCCATGTTCAAAAAATCATTACAGTCATGTTTGTCAGTCTCTGAAAAAAAATATAAGCACAAAATGTTCCCCTTTCATTCCTCTTTTTGTAGGTACCGGTATTTTACTTTTTGTCTTACATTCAGAACTAATGGAGTTATATCAGTCCAAAGGAGTGTAAGTTTAGTTCTAAGATATCACTCATTTTCTGTTTACTTGTAGTGTCTGTATGATTAGAAACACGATTAGAAACAACTTAGGTACTTTTTTTTTATTTAATGAGTTAGGATTAGGGATGGTTATGAAGAGGTAGAGGGTGTTGGAGAAGACAGAGTTAGAAAATGTTGTAAAAGGTTGGGGGTTGTTATAGTCCTTCTAAAATACAAGTATTGAGATCCTTTGGGCATTGTCCCTCACAGGAATTCCGCTATCGGCGATGTTGCCAAACTTTTGTACTGGGCAAATTATCGGATTAGAGACAAAGCTCAAGGGACAACCATCACTCCAAGCTCACTACCTCTCTCTCTCTCTCTCTCTCTCTCTCTCTCTCTGCACATAAAATCTACATTTTATGTAGATTTATTTCTGTAAAAAGTGTATATGGTTTTATGAATTATTAGAATTTGAGGAAAAGCCTCCTGACTGTCTGTCTGTCTGCCTGCCTGCCTGCCTGCCTGCCTGCCTGCCTGCCTCTCTCTCTCTCTCTCTCTCCATACGAAATCAACATTTTATGGAGATTTATTTCTATAAAAAGTCTATACGGTTCTATAAAAAGTATATACGAGTAGCAGGGGTAGAAGCTTCCATCTTTGATGGCGGTTAGAGAGGAAGTGACCTGCGGATTGACACCTGACCCACCCTCACTGACTCACCTACAAGCATGACAGCGTTGGAAAGCAACTTTGCCTAGTGTTGAGGTACTTATAAAAAGTCATTGTTATTATTAAAAACAATAGACATTTCTTACGCTATGTAGCCTTATTAGAGAAGTATATATATAATGTATATATACTGTAAATAAATTTCATTTAGAAGTAGTAAATAGCTGACATGAGACAGAATGGTGTGTGTTGGTACAGATTCAGCAGCGCCGCGGGTAGGGGAATTCCCGTGAGGGACAACGCCCAAATGATCTCAATATTTTAGAAAGACTTTAGGTGAGATGGTGGTGGGGGGGGGGCAGGTGAGGAGGGAGGTGGCGATGGTGGAGAAAGAATAGATGCTTCTGACACGTTTTTCTTCCCTTGAAATGGCGTTAAATTCTTTTCTGCTGCCTTCCAACGTTGCAGTAGCTTCTTAGACGGTCACCCTGTCTTCAAAAAGTGTCCAAAAATGTTGAGAAGTGGCCAAGATTAGTGCAGACTGAGAACAGGTTGAGACCAAGGCTGGCACATCTCACTTCTCCCAGTGTCATAGCATCTCTGGCGCTTCCCGCCTCACTGCCACCCTCCACACACACACACACACACACACACACACACACACACACACACACACACACACACACACACACCGCTCGCTGGTGCAGTGGTAACGTTCTCGCTTGCCAACTGGTGGACGGGAGTTCGCGCCTCGTTCAGGTTGCGAAAAGTTTCACTGATGAAGTGGGTGGTTACTGTCCCCCTTGAGCAAGGGGACGGGTGTGTGCGTGTGTGAAGGTCATAGCCTTGCCCTTAGATCGGACACTATGAGCTCTCAGCTCCCTTCCGGGAGGGTAAAAGCTGACGATCACGACCATCAAGTGATCTTGACCGACCCGGTGAATTACACACACACACACACACACACACACACACACACACACACACTCCCATTGCCAGATGTATGACATAATTTTTGCAGAAAGAAAAGGAAAAAAAAAGGAAAAAAAGTGGTCATATTATACATTGCATAGAAAATTGAGATTTCTGCAGGTAAGTGACTTCAAAATTGGAATTACAAAATACTTTTTTGAAGGGGAAAGAGTTGTCGTACGGCTGCCAAACTTTTACAGAGAACGAGTGATACTTGGAGCTATTTTGTAGGATAACTTGCGCAAAATGCCTTTGTCAGTCGAAAATTGGTCCTGCTGGTGTCCACTCCCCTTAAGGCATTGAGTTTTGGTGTTGATTTATCTTTAATGTTTGTGATATATTGTTTGACATTGATGTATTGCATGTTACACCAAGGATTTTGAGTGTGTGTGTGGTAGGAGAGTGTTGTTTATGGTGAGGTGTGGAATGTGACTGTGTTCTGCTGTCCATTTTGTGAGAAGGGTCACTGTAGATTTGGCTGGGGCTATTTTGAGCCTGTTTGTGGTGAACCATTCGTGTAGTGTGTTGAGATAAGGTTGGAGGATGTGTGCAGCTGTATTTGTGTTTTGATGTGTACATGCAAACGTTATGTTGTCTGCATAGGAAGCTGTGTGTATTTGTGGTGTGTGGGGTGTGGGTATGTCTTGCTTATATAGGTTAAAGAGAGTAAGGGACAAAACAGATCCCTGGGGGACGCCGTTTGTGAAGTTTCTAGTGCTCGATGACTGACCGGCAGATGTTACATGTGCACATACTTAATGACCTAGAGCCGCTTGTACAGCACCCTACCCATATCCCTGACCGCCTTGGAGAAAGCTACAACATACTTGACCTCTTCCTTACAACTAATCCTTCTGCTTACACTGTTAAGCTTTCCTCTCTGCTGGGCTCCTCTGATCACAACCTTATTACCTTAACCTGTCCTATCGCTCCGGTACGGCCTGCAGACCCTCCAAAAAAATGTCAACTGTGGCACTTTGGAGCTGCGGATTGCGAGGCCCTCAGGCAGTACTTCTTTGATTTTCCCTGGAATGATTATTGTTTCTGTAGCTTGGAGCCATCTGAGTGTGCCCTGCGCATTATGGAGGTTATTTTCTCAGGCATGGAAGCATACACTCCTTTCTCATATCCTTTGACTAATGCAAGAAAGCCTTGATTTAGTCACACTTGTTCTAATGCTGTCCACAACAAGGAGAGGGCCTGTAAAAGGTACCAGGGCCAACCCACCCCTGAATCACATCTTTTTTATGTTTCTGCCCGGAATCGTGCTAAGTCTGTTCTTCGGTCTGCTAAAAATAATTTCATCCATACTAAATGCTCTCAACTCTCCAAGTCAAATTCATCCTGCTCCTTCTGGCACCTTGCCAAATGCCTTTCTAACAACTTTACCTTATCATCCTACCCTCCTCTTTTCTACTCTGATGGCTCTGTGGCTGTTTCTTCTACTGATAAAGCAGATCTCTTTGCTCAGACTTTCTCCTCTAATTCCACCTTAGACAATTCCGGTGCTGTTCCTCCATCACTTCCTTCCTCTGACTTCCTCATGGCTGACATTAAAATTACTTTAGCTGATGTATTTTCTGCCATCACTGGCCACAATACTAACAAGGCATATGGGCCTGATGGAGTCCCTCCTGTTGTCCTCAAGAACTGTGCTTCTGTGTTTACACCCTGCCTAGGAAAACTCTTTCGCCATTGTCTTTCAACTTGTACCTTTCCTTCTTGCTGGAAGTTTCCTGTCATTCAGCCAGTCCCAAAGAAAGGTGACCATTCCCAACCCTCTAACTATCATCCAATTACTTTAACATCCTGTGTCTCAAAAGTTTTTGAATCTATTCTTAACAGAATAGACTCAAAACTTTCCTATCACAATCTTTCTGATCGTCAGTATGGGATCCATCAGGGACGCTCCACTGGTGATCTTCTAGCTTACCTTTCAGACTCCTGGTCATCCTCCTGTCGGGACTTTGGTGAAGGCTTTGCCATTGCACTTGACATCTCAAAGGCTTTCGATCAAGTCTGGCATAAATCTTTAATTTCCAAACTGCCCTCTTACGGTTTCTGTCCTTCTATCTGTGCCTTCATCTACAGCTTCCTTTCTGGTTGTTCTGTAGCTGCTGTTGTAGACGGCCATCGTTCTCCTCCTAGATCTATCAACAGTGGTGTTCCTCAGGGCTCTGTCCTATCACCAACTCTTCCTTTTATTCATCAGTGATCTTCTAAGCTGTACATCAAACTTTATCCACTTGTATGCTGATGATTCCACCCTTCACCTTTCCATTCGGTTCCCACAACATCCATCCCAGCAGTTACTTCAACAAACAAGGGATGAGGCTATGGCACACCTAATGTCTGACTTGATTCGTATCTCTGGCTGGGGTAAAAATAATCTTGTTTTTAATGCATCAAAGACTCAGTTTTTACACCTATCAACCCGACAAAATCTTCCACAGAGTACTCACTACTGTTTAATAATATCCAGCTCAAGCCTGCATCATCCTTGAACATGCTAGGGGTTTCATTCGCTCGAGATTTATCATGGAAAGATCATATTACTTGTAAAATCAGCTTCCAAGGGATTAGGTGTGCTAAGCCGACTCTGTACCTTCTTTACCCCTGCATAGTTATTGATTTTGTACACGGGTTTCATTCGCCCTGTGTAGAGTACAGCTCTCATATGTGGGGAGGCTCCCCACATACAGCTCTTCTTAATAGAGTGGAGTCAAAGGCTTTTCATCTCATTAACTCTCCTCCTCTTACTGGCTCCCTTCAACCTCTGTCTCTTCACTGCACTGTTGCCTCTTTATCTCTTTTCGATCGCCACTTCCATGGTCAATGCTCCTCTGAACTGTCATCCTTCCACCTCTACGACGGGTGTGTAGCACCCGTCTAGCAACAAACTCTCATCCCTTTTCTGTCCAACTCTGTAATGCAAGAGTTAACCATTACTCCCAGTCCTTCATTTATGCAACAGGTCAACTCTGGAACTGTCTCCCTCTGTCTGTACTTCCTGCTTCCTATGATCTCCAGTCTTTCAAATGCAGTGTGTCTAGGCATCTTGAAATGAACAGATCTGGAATTTCGATCACTTTTGTATTGTTTTTGTTTTTTTCCTGGAAGGAATTGTTGTAGGCTCCTAACCTTTGGTTTCTTCTTACTTGCATAAAAAAAAAAAAAATAGTTTGCCAGCCATATTTTTGTGTTGTACATGTTTGTGTTGAATATTTTGTTTGTGAGGTTGTGGTAGGGGATGGCATCAAAAGCTTTGCTAATGTCTAGTGTGACTAGGAGTGTTCCATATGGTGTCCTTGCTGAATTGATGTAATCAAAAACTCTCTCTGTGTTAGGTCTGTAAGAAGAATGTTTGTGGAGTGTAGTGACCTAAAACCATGTTGTGAAGGGGCTAGGGAGTTGTGAGGTGTAACTAGTTGTAATACCAGTCATTCATTGACTCCGGAGGGGGTGTAGAGGAGTGTGATGGGGCGGTGTGAGGAAGGTAGCGTGGGGTCTTTGTTGAGTCTGGAGATAGTGATGATAGCACCATGCTTCCAGATGTTGGGTATTATGTTGTGTGAGTAGTTGTAGTTTGATATGTTGATGAGTGCTTGTATGCCTTGTGGTCCAAGATGTTTAAGGTGTGTGTTGCTTATGTTGTCTGGTCCACAGGCAGATGAGTGCTTAAGGTTACTAATGATGTGCTTCATCTGGTTGTAAGTGAAAGGTGCGAAGTCTGGGTTTATGGGGAACTGTCTCTTGTGTCGGATGACACGTCGGTCATCACGATGGGGGTTTAGATGGCTGACGTGTGAAAAATGATTGATGAGAGTGCTTGTTGTTTGTTTGAGGGTATGGTGTCTGTTGTTGTGATGGCAGTGTGTGATTGTGTAGTGTTGCTTTGGGGAGTGTGATGCTGTTTAGTGTTTTGTAGAGTTTGCTGGTGTTTGTGATCAACTGTTTGGAGATAATTATTCCAATTTAGTGTTTGCTGTTCTGATATTGTTTATTTGTGTTGAGTTCTTGTATTTGTTGTACAGTGTCTTGTTTATGGGGTATTGGGGAGTGTCGTAATGTGTCCCGTTGACTGATGAGGTCTTGAATTTCTGGTGTGAAGTTGGGGTTGTGTCTCTTTCTGGTGCCTTTATGGTTGTGTCTTTTGTCTGCATTTTGAATAATTGTATTGAAAGTGTGCACAGGGGTGTTGATGTTTGTGATGGATGTACTGTTTAATGTTTCAAAGTGTTGTTCTGTTTCATTTGTGAAGGCCTCCCAGTTGGCTGTCATATAATTAATGTATGTGTGTCTGTGGCCAGCTGGAGTGATTCTGGTTTTGGTGGTGATGATGATTGGGAGGTGGTCAGAGTCAAGGGTTTTGACCACTCTCCAGGATGTTGTGGGAGTAAGGTTTGGGAAGCAAATGATGATGTATGGGGATGATGGGAGGAAGAGGGCTTGGTGTGGGATATGTATATGTTGATGGAGATTACTGAGGATGAAAAGATGATCTGTTTGGGATTGTAGTACCAGCCCTCTGTCAGAGTCAGGGTGTTGACATGCCAGGCTTACACCTTGGCATTGAAATCACCACCCAGGATGATCATGGGTATGTTAGTGATGTGGTGTATTTGAGGGGAGTAATTGTGTAGTACTGTGGGGGATGACTGAGGGGGTTGTATGTATGGGCGATTGTTGTGTGACTTGTTACCAGTGCATATTTTGATTGTTTGTATTTCTCTTGTGGTGTCATGTTGGGGGAGAAGTGACTGTGTGTGAGCGCTAGTATCTGAAAAGTTGATGGATTGGTGTTCCAGGGTGATGAGTCGATTGCCACTGCTGTCAGTCCGGTCTGGTCTGATGGTGGTGAAATTATGAAATGTAGGTGTTTTTTGTGTTCTTTGTAGTTTTGTTTCTTGTAAGATGGCAATGTGTATGTTTTGTTGTTTGATGAACTGTGTAAGTTCTTGTTTTTTGGTATTTATGCCATCTATGTTTATTTGAAGAATGTTTATATTGTGTGTATGATGTGCGTTGAGTGCTGCAGCACTGGGGGGAGGTGGGGGTGTTGGTGGAGGGGAATGGGTAGGAGAAGGTTGTGATGGAGGTAAGGGTTGGGGTGAATTACATTGGGGTCGCATGGGAGGGGTTGGAGGATTGGATGGTGTGGGAAGGATTGGTGGGTTAGGCTGAGGAGGTGTGGAGGAAGTAGGAGTAGGGTTGGTGGGGGGGTTAGTGGGTGGGGGGAAGGAGCATAAGGAGCAGGTCCAGGTGTTTGTGTAATATTCTCTGGATTCAAGTGTTGTGCAGGTGTAATGGGTCCAGGTCTTGCAGGAATTGCACTGAACTCAACCCTTTGTCTGTCGGCTCGAAGTGATAGGTTTTGAGCATGCTGGACATGGGTATTTGTTGATGGGTCCTGGACTGCTTTCAGTGTCACCAGCCATGGAAGTATAGACAGATGTGGTGGTGTGGGTGTGCTGCAGGGGGAGAAATAGGTGGAATATGTCATGAATGTAATGAGAGTAAATGAAAGGGTGATACCAGTAAAGATATTGTTTGGTAAACCATGATTTCAGTAATATTGGCATATGCTTCTCAGATTGGCTTGGATGATAAAGAAAAACTTAGATTCTGGAATGACTTAATATGTGTGGTTGGTGGTGTGGAGGATGATGAAACTGTAGTTTTGGGTGGGGATTTAGGGAAGGGCAATGCACAGGAAAGAGGAAATTATGGAGGTATAAAACTTTTGAGCCAGATAATAAAGGTAATGGAGAGAGTCCTACAAGGTATGACAAGAGGAAGAGTGAATATTGATAAGATGCAACATGGGTTTATGTCATTTACTGAATTGGCACTTTTATTTGGCAAATATCATAATTTTTACAGCCTGTAGGTTCATACACACCTATTATCTGGAATCCAGTACAAAAAAATTCTGCTTAATTCGGTTGTTAATTATCAGGATTCAGAATGAAAACATGCTAAAGTTAGTGAGTATTTCCCCTTTAGATTGCCACCATGCCTAGACAGACTTCTGTTTTGCATAAATATCTAAAATGCAAATAAATGTATTTGGATTTTCTCTGTCCATCGATAGCCAGGTGCCATGAATCCTGTGGAGGGTGGCCATTTGTCTTTGAGTTAGTAGTTTTACGGGGAGGGGCACTAACCCTCCACCAGCCCACTTGTTGATGTGTAGGAAACACCTATGGATTGGGAAACACCTATGGGTTGGATATATGGTTACCACCCAGCATTGTAAATGGTTTCCTAGCTTATAGGAAACCATTAGGTTTGTCACTCAGTGTAAAGCCACCTGAAAAGGAAAGATGAGTAATAAAAAGTAACAAGGAAGATGGGAGAAACAGGGAGAGAGGAGGGCAGATACAGGTAAAGAATGATAAAAGTGAAGGCAGAAGTGGTCAGCACATCAAGTGAATGGATGAAGGCTGATACCACCTACCTCATTTTAAATAAATATTTATACAAAGTAGAAGCCAGTCTGGGGGGGGATGTTGAGCTAATGATGAAACATTTCCACTAACTTTAGTATATTTTCGCTCTGAATGCTGATTCTTTGTTAATAGTTAAATTAAAGAAAAATTTTAAAGCTCATGTCAGATAATTAGGTGTGTATGAACCGATATGATGATAAAAATAATAATATTTCCCAGTTAAAAGTGCCGCTTTTGTGCTGATTCAGTGCTGATTTGGTAATTCGTTGCATCCCACTTGATCGTTTACTCAGAAGATTTAGGAAAACCTTCAAGGACAGCCACAAGTCTTGTGTTCACATACTGACAGTGCTGCCACCTGGTGTGTGTTGGTGGTTATGGCTGGAAGTCCTCAGTGCCAGCATGGAATTTAGGACGAACAAGTTTTTATACCTTTTTATTGGTCATTATTTTTATGATTTTATACTGTCATTGCTAGAGTCATGCTGATGCTTTACATGCAGTCAAGTGACTTGAGGATAAACCCAACTGTGTTTACATACTGACAGTGCCACCACCTGGTGTCTGCTGGTGACAAACATAGCTGGGTCAAGCTCCAGAGATGAGGAAGGGTGTACAAAAGCAGTTTCTGGTGTACATATGTGTGACTTGCATATTTTACCTTTTATATAGTAGACTGATTAGTAGTGTTGAATAGGGATACTGGTAGGTGAATATTTATATACAAACCTATCTGGTTGAAACTCTGTGAAAAAGCAGATGAATGGACAGAAGTAATTTGTAGTGTTTAAATGTATGACTGATACAGATTTTTCACTATTTTAATTCTTATATTCAGTAATAATGGAACTGTTGACTGATAGAAATATTGAAATGTGAGTGTACATTTGTGTGAATGTAACTATATCAAGCTAAGGTTATAGTGAATGTTGGTGAGGAGTCAAAAACTTTGTTCCTTAGACTTGCTTTTCCAAAATTAGGGTGTGTCTTACACAGTGCAACATCTTATATACAGTACTTTGAAATACGGTATCTCTGCATGTGTGTTGTTAATTCCCAACTAATGTGTTTTCCCATTTTTATTTTGTTACAGCATGTCATTCATGTGTTCCACCCCCTAACTTCGGAGCATGTGGTGTACAACCCACTCCGCGCCCACCGCCCTATGCCACAGCAAGCCTTGGATGTGTTCCAGTGGGTTGATGAACTCTCAGCTAAGACAGCCAAGGACTGTGATTTCTGTAAATACTCGACAAATACTGCTGTAGACGAGTTTGGCAGGTAGGTTGGTTGGGTTAGTTTATTGTCTTTGTGCTTGTTACTAGATATTTCGTTTTTTAACACTATCACTATGAGGCTCCTTTTTAAACTGAATTATGTTATCTAATGGTAGTAAGATAACTCCACCCTTCACCTTTCCACTCACTTTTTGCAGCGTCCATCACTGCAGTTACTTCCGCAAACATGGGTTGAACTATGGCACACCTGACCTGGCTCATATCTCTGATTGAGGTAGAAGTAACCTTGTTTGTAATGCATCCAGAATCCAGTTCCAACATCTTTCAATGCAGCAGTTCTTCCACAGGAATATCTTTTAATACTTAACAGCATCTAACTTAATTTTGCATCATCTCTGAACATACTTGGGGTTTCATTCTCTCTGGATTTATCATGGAACGATCATATTATAGTACCTCTCTTGCCAAAGCTGCTTCCAAAAGACCAGGCGTGTTAAACCAGCTCTGTGATTTCTTCACCCCCACACAGCTGTTGACTTTATATAGGGATTTTGCTTGCCCCTGTGTAGAGTACAACTCTCCTGTGTGGAGGGGCTCTCCACATGGAGCTCTTCTCAACAGGGTGGATTCAGAGACTTTTCATCTCATTAACTCCCCTCTACTTAATGACCAGCTTCAGCCTCTGTCTCTTCTTTGCTGTACTGTTGCAACTTTATCTCTTTTCTGTTGCAACTTCAGTGGTCATTGTTCTTCTGAATTTTCTGCTTGCATCCCTCCTCCATTATGGCAGGTGTGTTGCACCCATGTAGCATCAAACTTTCACCATTTTTCTGTCCAACTCTCTAATCCAGGAATTAACCAGTGCTTCCAGTCCTTCATGTATGCCACAAGTCAACAAGGGATCTATCTTCCTCTGTCTGTATATCCCACTGCCTGTGACCTCCAGTCTTGTTAACACATTGTGTCCAGGCATCTCAAAATGCATAGATCTTGATTTTTTTTTTCTTCTTCTGAGGAGGGAACAGTCTTGTAGTCTTCTAGCCTTTGAATCTTTCTTTCTTGCTTAAAATAAAAAAATTATAATACATAAAATGAATCATTTATCAACTGAATAAAAGAGATATTTGTTAGATACCAACCACTTCATTTTGAAGGGTTTGTCTTAATCAGAATTAAGTCATCTGGCAGTAGCAAGAGTAGAATGAAAAATGTTATCTTACTGAGGGAGTTTCTGGAAATTTTTTTCAGTTCACTTAGGCTTTGTAGCTACAAGATGTCTCTCCCAAGTTGCGTATAAATATCTGGCAGTAACAAGAATAGAACCTCGTTTCTCCAGCAGGACTCATTCCAGGTGCATGCTTCCTGCCTGGAACCAGGTACAGACCATACAGACCTTAGCACAGTACACTGTGCATCATGCCTTGAAATTCAAATGGTTGAGAGAGATGCTTCATCTTTTCTTTTGAGCTGAGCTCAGTTCTCTGGACTCGCAGTCATCTACTAATGCTCAAGGTCACACCTATGAGTGGCTTTCTTTACTATCCCTGTCATTGTAGAAGCTGCCTAGCATGAACCAACTGTCCTACAGCAGTTAGTTTTTGTTCATATATCTAATGTACAATTCCCCTCTAACTGCGGTAGTATAAAGAAGTTGTCCCTATCAGAGACATCTAATGGCTGATTGGCAATAGGGAAAAAAAAGAAAAGAAAAAGGAAACTGTATACTTTATCTTACACTGCTCACTGGAGCGCTGAGCAGTTTAGATGGTACCACATACATCCATCCATCATCCAATCCTACATTGCCCCATGAGGAGCGTACTGTAGGTAACTGAAGAAAGTATTTCTGGATAGGACTTCTGTACCAAATCTTCAAATACTGAAAACCAATATAATCCATGTGCTTGTGCTTCTCTTTTGAGATTGCTGGGCATATTGCTTCCCAGTGTACCTGATTTTGAATGGCCTAGTTCCCTGGATTTGTGGCCGCTGACCAACAAACAAGTGAACATTACATTTTTCAGTACAGCATTTCATCGCAGTGTGTGAATCATATACCATACTTGTTTAAGCATTTATAATTGATAATATTAATATTACTAAGTACTTCAGGATGGGGCTACTATACCTAGGTTTCAAATCCTGAAAAATTACAGAAATAATTAGCTTATGGTTCTCTGTTTAGATCACCTGGCATATTGCATCCTGACGTGACCTTGGTCCTGCTACCTCCGATGAGTAGTTGGGTGACAACACTCAGTCAGATTTAGTAGACAAAAAGATGATTATGAGGAAGTGTATTGCTTTCTGATATAAGGGGTTTACCAGATGTTCCTGTTTTCACAGACAGGAATCCCAGCAGTTCTTACTCGAGCCTGCTGAGCTTTACCTCAGCAGAACATGTGCTTGAGATGTTATCCTCAGCTAAATTACTTTTGTTTTCCAGGCAGACCTAATTCCAGGCACTAGTGTGAGCTTTCCCCAGTCTCTCCATATATTCAGACCACCTTATTCTGCCCATACTTCACAAAATCTTAACACAGTTTCCCTCCAAAATAGACAGGACAGTGATGTAACGGTTCGTGTCAGCAACACATTCAAGATTGAGGCATGGCACAGCATGATTGTAACTAAATCAACTCACCACCCCACCAACCTAACTCTTGAAGAAACCACTGGCCTTCTCCGGGATGCTACTACCTGGATGCAGGACGTCAGCAAGAAGAACCCTCACTATATGTAAGTGTCCTGGCTGACTGTGGGAAGTTGGGTTAGGAGAATTATGCTGAAGCAGAAATTGGATATAACAGCAAGTCACATACTACTTGTCTGTGAGGTATAGGGGCTTGAGACTAGGCTACAGTAGTCCAGAACATTCAGGGGCCTGTGATTCACCTACATCTCTAGTGACATTACACAGCTGAAATACCTCCAGCCGGTAGCTGCTGTTTGGGGATCTAAACTTGTGTTTAACACATTACCATCACCCTAGTACATCAGACCAATGTTTCTCAAGTGGTACATGGTGATTGATATGGTGCTGCCTGCTTCTTCCTTCACTCTTATCATTCTTTGTCTGTGTGTGTGTGTGTGTGTATATGTGTGTGTTCTTACCTGATTGTTCTTACATAATTGTATCTTTACAGGAATGAGTCAAGCTCATACTGTCCCGTTATTAACCCCTACACCGCGGGCTTGTTTACCAATGACTTGCGTGTGCCGCGGGGTTATTTGGGCTCCGACAGACTCTCAAAAAATATTTGCCAAAAATCAGTTATTAGTCCTAGAATAATAAAATTACATATGCTTATGGCACATACCTTCAGCTTTCTCCTGGAATGATTGTTGAGCCTTCGTCGGTTACCGTAGGACTTGTGGAGACCTCTGAAGTAGGGTAACGAAGTCTCCACTTTACACTTCCCGACAACCCGTAATATGATTACCACAGCCAGATACAAACACTATAAACACTATTCTACAATTTTCAAGTAGTTTGGGATCCATACTCAAAAAAAAAAACACTGTGAAAGCAATGGAAATTACGAGCGCGTCTGATCGTCGCACTGGCACTAGTTCGCTTTTGTTACTCTGTCATTTATTATTCATAAAACCCCTCACACTTTATATTTCTATTACTATATAACACTTATATATATCTACAGTCTTTATCCATAAGTTTCCTTCAGTAGTATTAGTTTATTGTCACTGTAGGGATTCAATTTCTTTCAGTAAAATACGTAGCATTCACTTTCTCGTCCTGTATACTGGCAATGAGAGTGAATGTCACTTTCATCTTCACTCTCATAACTCATAGCATTCAGACATGCTAGAGTGAAACTTTCACTTTCATTACTCCTAGGGTATATACTCGTATTCTTATAATACTACTCATTTACATTTCTATTTACGTTCTCTATATTATTTACGTTATTTACATTTCTATTTTATTTACACTGTGTTGTGCACTGTCACTTGAAATAACTTATAAAACTATTTTCCATTGTTCACGTATATTTACATTCATTACTTTCACTTGCTGTTTACACATTATTTACAATTCCACTTGCACTGTTTTACTCAATAGAAAAATCGTAGTCACTCTTTTATCAATTGTCAGCCCTTTACCTCTTTCCACACGAGGTTTAGTAGGGGGTAAAGGTCACAGAGCCATTTGCATGGGAGTGAAAAAAGGCCTTGAAGTCAGCAAGAAGAAACATACGTCCCCTCACTTCGGAAGATGAGAGTAAACTGATAACGCAGGGCTAGCCTGGAGGCCTGTTTAGGGGTTATTCAGAGTTACCAATATTACTTCTTGAAACAGCTAAGTCTAGCACTGATATGATTGGCAGGAAATCTAGACAATACATTATAAATTTGGTAGTTCCAGGTGAATGTAAATATCACTTAGGCTTCTCCCTTCCCTCCTTACATGTATATTTATTACGAAAATAGATTAGAGGCCTACTTAGGAGATATATAATCAGAGCTACCAATGTTAAATCTTGAAACAGCTTTGTGTAGCACTGATATGATTGGCAGGAAACCTAGACAATACATTATAAATTAGGTAGTTCCAGGTGAATGTAAATATCACTAGGCTTCTCCCTTCCCTCCTTACATGTATATTTATTATGAAAATAGATTATACAGCATATTTCAAGGGGAAAAAAACAGCGAAAATTAGCGAACGAGTGCACATGAGGTGTTGTCAGGTGATAATTAGCCAATTCCAGGTGTATGGCACTCTCACTTACCTTATTTCTTTCTTGTATATATTATTTGGTATAAGAATACGACATAGGGCTTATTTCAATGGATGAAATCAGTGAAAAATTCCAGGGAAGATTTACTTAGCGTAGCATGGCCAGGCAGGCGAGAGGATAGGGTAATGGAGGGGGGGTAGGGAGGGGAGTCAAGAACGGGGAGAAATGGCTAAATTGTCAACAATGGATGGGAGTACAGATGAGATTAGGAGTGCTGACTAGTGTTGGACATTGGCAGTACTGATAGATGATACAAGCCCCCACTTGGAAGCCCGGGTGAATTCAAAATAACACAGAATCACAAAAGCGATGCCCCGCGGTATGATCCCTTGCTCCCAAGCGTCACGAAAGTGACGCCCCGCGGTTAAGGGGTTAAACCATCTTTATCATACATATCCTTAAATTTATTAATAGTTTTGGCACACACTATTTCATTCGGTAGTGCATTCCACTGATCAGTTGCCCTATTTGGGAAATTGAATTTCCTTACGTCTTGGTTGCCTCTCTTTTTTATGTAGTTTTTTGCAGTGTCCTCATGTTGATACTTCCCAATAGGTTATATATATTCATTTATGTCTATTTTCACTTTCCCTGAGATGCATTTATATAGCATAATCATGTCTCCTCTTTTCCTTCTCCTGCAGCGTTGGTAGATTCAGTTTTTCTAGTCTTTCTTCATAGCTTAGATCCCATAAGCTTGATACCCATCTTGTGGAAGCCCTTTGAACTTTTTCAGTCTTATCTATGTGTTTCTTGAGATAATGATTCCAGGCTACTGATGCATACTCCAGGGTTGGTCTGATGAAAGATGTTACTATCTGTCTCAGCATGTCTTCATTTATGTATGTGAATGCTATTCTGATATTTGCAAGCAGGATATACATATTCCATACCTTCTCACTTATATGGTCAGCCGGAGATAGTCTGTTATTGATAATCACACCTAAGTCCTTCTATCTTTCTGATATGTGTAGGGTTTTACTTCCTAACATATAATCCCAATCTGGTCTATTCCCACTTTTACCAAACTTGATTACATTACACTTGTGCACATTGAATTCCATTTGCCATGTATTACTCCATTCATGAGTTTTTTAACCCGCCCCGTCCCGGAGACGTGAATTCACGTCCTCACATGCTGTGCACTCATATCCCGGAGACGTAAATTAACGTGGCAACATTGCAAGGTCCCTAATTTGCACAATTTTCAATTTTCGCGAGTGATTTTTGGCACGTATACACGGGACACCTTCTTCTATTCCTCTACAAGATGCCAAGCTGGGACAATGCCTTACACCGCATAACCTCCCCCCCCCCCACCGCACGCCATCATCTCGGCAATTCACCTGTTACCAGTGACCTGGCCAATAAAGACATTCAGGGCCAGAATGATTCTCCAATCGATGACAGTGTGAAGGACAAAGTTTACATATATTTAGAGGAAGAAACAGTCAGAAATGATGATCAGGTAAAGTGGCAAAAAATGGTCAGGAATGGTGATGAGTTAGTGAGTGAAACAATGCTTATAATGCCTATATTACCGTTTGAAAACCAATATACTCTCGTACTACATATAAATTCGTACCAAATAAATAAATAAATACCGTTTATGAGTGGTTTGGAATAGTTATCCTCCCATAGAACTCGTTTTCTTTGCAGCCAGCCTGATAGAAAACCCTGTAATGTAAGGAGGTACTCCTACCTGGATCGAGTATTTTAAACATCAGGTGAGCGATTTCTGTATGAATTTTCGATGTTTCTCACCAAAAGCAGATGTTTGAGCCAAAAAAAAAAGGTTCAAAAATGTCGGGACTGGGGCGTACCACTGCCCAGAAAACGTCAGGATGGGGGGGGTTAAATTCTTCTTGTAGCTCTTTACAAGAGACTGCGTTAGTAATGCTCCTTTGTATTTTTGCACCTTGTGAACTTTCTGGCTATGCCCCTGCCCCATATATCATAGTGTTTTGTCCATGTCTCAGAATAATTCACACAGTAAGAGGGCCTATACTTTTTGGTTGACTGTACACCATTTATGTACATAAACCCACACAATAGCATTTCTACACTATTTATATACATAAACCCACACAACTGTGTGTACACCATTTACGTACATAAACCCAAACAGCTGCCACACTTCCGCTAGTACACAGTATATATACCTCATTCCCAACTCACTGCTTTCGGTCTTTATTTTTTCTTTCCCATTCACCCTCATATAGTAATCCCTGGATTATCTGACATAATAGAGCCAAAGGCATAACCAGATACAGGCAATTTCCGGAAACGGAGCAGCATCCTCTACTGTACCCATACCCCTACCTATACCCAACCTACTACCTACATATCCAACCTATATGTACAGTACACCTCCTAGTTTTGTCAGTGTTCTGCGGTCTTTCGGCTGTTTTTAGACATCAAAACACAAATTGTAATATGCAGTATAATCCTAAACACTAAGAAAACAATGCATAAAAAAAAAAAAAAAAAAAAAAAAAGTACCAATATGCACAGTACCCCTCCAGATTTTGGCAGTGTTCTGCAGTCTTTCGGCTGTTTATAGATATCAAAACACACATTGCAATATGCAATATAATTCTAAACACTAGGAAAACAATGCATAAACATCATCATTATCATCATCATCATGCGGACCTCCTTTCCCACCCTAGGGTAGGGTGAGGAGTAACAGCCCAAGTTTGCCCAGTCCAATAGGACACACTTCCATTCACTTACCATTCAAGCCCCCAGAATCCTGACCCTGGCTGATACTCCAAAAACATTCACCACATTCGGTAGCTTCACTTAAACGTGTCTGATAGAGTCAAGCCAGATGCTGTCAAGTTAAAAAAAAGTGCCAAATCCCTGATCATGCACTTCTTCTCACAACATTCATCCAGCCAAGTCGATCTCTTGTCAGTCCCTCAGCCTTACCAACTTTCATACCTCTTTTCCTCACACACTCATTCACCATATCCCTCCACCTTCTTCTTGGCCTACCTTGCATTCTCCCTCCTTCAGATTCACTCAGACATACCTTTTTCACCACGCTATTGTTATCTGTTCTCTTCACATGACCATACCATCTCAGTACACTCTCTTCAATTCTGGTTTCCGCAGACTTCCACACTCTACATCTTTCACAAATCACAGTATTTTGTATCCTGTCTACTCTCTGTACTCCATGTACGTTCTTCAGCAGTCCCATGTCCACTGCTCTCACTCCTGACTTTTCATATTCATGCCACACCATAGTCTTACATCCATGTTAAAGTTGGCATTAACGTTCCTTCATGTAAGCTTTGAGCAGCTGCAACACTCAAGCCTCTGTTTCTTATCAAGGTCTTCATAGCACCAGCTGCTTCCCTTCCTTGTGTCATTCTACATTCCACTTCTTTTGCACATTTCCCTCTCTTCTCTCACTGTACCCAGGTATTTGAACTCTTTCACCAAGCCCAGTCTCTCTCCATGCACTGTAACATCACACTGGAAGTCACCTTCTCCCTCAATAATCATCACTTTACCCCTTTCTACATTTACTTTCAAGGCACGATGCTCACAGACATCAGCAAAACTCTGCACTAGATTACCAAAGTCTTGTCCAGTATTTGCAAGTAGTACTGTGTCATCAGCATACAACAAATTTGAGATATTCTGTCCATCACCATTCGTTACCAACACCATCCCTCTCTCCATTGCTCGCGGTTTTACTTCTCTGATAACCCCATACATATATATATACTGAACCATGGGGACATCACACAACCTTGTCACACGCCCACACTGATCATGAACCATTCACTTAGATGCCCATTTACCCTTTCACATGCCTCACTACCATCATAAAAACTCATGACAGCACCTAGTTGCATACTGTCTATGCCATATATCCACAAAACTTTCCACAATCCTTCTCTGTCTACTTTATGTATGCTTTTTCCAGATCCATGAATGCCATAAACACCTTATAGTCCATCTCACAAGCCTTCTCCACTATTTGTCTTAATGCAAATATTTGATCCACACATCCTCTGGCAGTCCTAAAGCCACCCTGCTTATCAGTCTCTAGGACTTCTGATCTCTCTCTCTCTCTCAAAAAAAAAAAAAAAAAAAAAAAACAGTACCCCTCCTAATTTTGGCAGTGTTCAGCAGTCTTTTGGCTCTTCTTAGACGTTAAAACACGTTGAAACATGCAGTATAATCCTAAACACTAAGAAAATAGTGCATTAAAAAAAAAAATGCCAATATGCACAACCCTAGTAATACATATGTAGAGGTGTACGGTATGTAGGAGGACTACTGGGCCTTGGGAGCAGGCTGTGAAGCCCAGAGTCAGTCACATTAACCCGTTAACTGCGCATCGTGGTTTTTTGGAGGTGTCTGTTGTGCACTGACATACAGTAGGGGTAAAAATGAAATTTCCCAAAGGCCAAATTTTGTCTTAGGAATTGAGAGAACACATGCCAAAGTATATAGTAATGAAATATTAGCTCAATATTTACCTTGGTAAAGCCATGGATGAACATCGAAGTGTCTTATTTCCTATTGGAATGTATGGTTTTTGTTTTCTTTTTCGGTTTCAGTTTGGGTTTCGTTTTAGAAGGCTCAAACATGCTTGCGTGGGTCGGCCTTGGTCACCATGACATTCTATTCGAAATTCACCTGCACAGCCAGGGCTGTATTGAGCAGTTGCATTCGGAACAGCCCAGTTCGTATAGAGCAGTTAACGGGTTAAAAAAAAAAAAAAAAAAAAAAAAAAATACCTCTCCTAATTTTGGCAGTGTTCTGCAGTGTTTCAGCTCTTTTTAGATATCAAAACACACATTGGAATATGCAATATAATCATAAACACTAAGAAAACAATGAAAAAAAGAAAAAACTACCAATAGGCATAACCCTACCAATAAGCTAGGCCACCACACAGGACATTCCTAGTCAGACCTTAGCAAAGCATTTGATGCCATCCCCCGCCACAATCACACAAACAAAATATTCAACACAAACATGCACAATAACATAAAAAGATGGCTGGCAAACTATTTGGCAGGCAAATGTTCACACGTAACATTTGCTGGTCAATCTTCGAACATCAGAAACTTCACAAATGGCGTCCCCTAAGGATCTGTTTTGTCCCCTACCCTTTTTAACCTATACATGCAGAACATACCTACACCTCACACACCACAAATACACCTAGCTTCCTATGCGGACGACATAACTCTTACATGTACACACCAAAACGCAAACAGAGCCACACACATCCTCCAACATTACCTCAACACACTACATGAATGGTTCATCACAAACAGGCTCAAAATAGCCCCAGCCAAATCTACAGTGACCTTCTCACAGACTGGACAGCAGAACATAGTCACATTCCACGCCGCACCATAAACAACACTCCCCTACCACACTCGCACACACCCCAAATCCTTGGTGTAGCATACAATACGTCAGTTTCATTTAAACAACACATCACAAACATTAAAGATAAATTAACACCAAGACTCAATGCTTTGAGGTCAGTTGCCCATACAACATTTGGACACAACAAAGAAATCACCACCACAGTATACAAACAATATATACGTTCAGTGATGAATTATGGAAGCCCTGCTTGAGCTTCTAACCTCACTAAAACACACTGTGACACTCTACAGACCATACAGAACAAGACCCTAAAAATAATCACAGGCTGCACAGCTACTACACCCACAGACCACCTACACCAAGAAGCCAAAGTCCTCAAAGTCAAGGATCATCTAGACATGAGAGGCACCCAAATTCTTGCCACAGTCTCCACAAACCGACACCATCCACTACACTACATGGCAGCACATCCACAGACACACCAAGGAACATCAAAAACAACACCCAGCACACGATATCATAAACAGTTACTGTCATATCTCCCTCCTCACCCGCCTCAGACCAGCTTCCAGAAGCTTATACATATCCAAATCACTCGCCGCTCCATTCAGTCCCTCAAAGACAACACGCAGCTGCATGCACGACCTCCTGATATCCATCCTTCTGAATCCTGTCTCCCTCATGGGGACAAGGTCCACTTGGCCAGGCTGAGGTATGGGCATCATCCAGCCCTCTTGAGTTATCAGAAGAGGCTGGATGACTCTGTCACTGATACCTGTCCAGGATGGAACACAGCACCCCATACTATTAAGCAAATTATTTAAGACTGCATTGAACACAATCACCTGCACCAACAACACAACATACACTCCTTGAGAGCTCTGTGGGAAAGCCCTGTCTTGGCCATGGCCTTCCTTAGGGACTCGGGGCTGTTCAGCCAGACTACCTAGGGAACAACTACTACTACTACTACCTCTGCCACCTCCCTACCAGTATGCACTGCACCCCTCCTAATTTTGGTAGTGTTCTGTGGTCTTTTGGCTCTTTTTAGACATTAAAACACACATTTGAATGTGCAGTATGCCGGTAATCCTAAACACTAAGAAGACAATACATAAACAATGTACAAAAAAAAAAAAAAACTGCCAAAATGCACAGTACCCCTCCTAATTTTGGCTGTGTTCTCTGATCTTTTGACTGTTTTTAGACATCAGAACACACATTGCATTATGCAATATAATCCTAATCACTAAGAAAACACTGCATTAAAAATATATATATACAGTGGAACCTCGGTCCTCGAACGTCTCACATGTCGAACAAATCGGACCTCAACCAAAAAATTCAAGAAATTTTTGCTCCAGAGGTCGACCAAAATATCGGACCTCGACCAACCTGAACGTAGCCAAACGAAGGGAAGCTGGCCGACCGACAGTCACGCGTCCACCTTTGTTGTTCATCAACGTGGCCGTCCTGCTGTGCTTCACATTTTTCTTGATTCAGTGCAGTATTAGCCCCTAATAATGGCTCCAAAGAAAGCAAGTTCATCCAGTACGGCTACTGGCAATGAAAAGAGGAAAGTAGTGTGGAAAATAATTGAAGAAGTGGAAAAATTATTGCTTATCTTCATCAATGAGAAACAGTTAGCAGGAGACAGTGTTAGTGAGTATATAATTTGTGAAAAGGCAAGAGAAATATACAGTCACCTCGTCAAGGAAAGCACTGGTACCAGTGCTGAAACTTAAATAGGTAAGCATCTGGGGTCTAGGAACAGATTAAAATGATTTACATTATTTCTTATGGGGAAAATTAGTTCGGTCCTCGACCAATTCGGTCCTGGAACAGCCTTCCAGAACGGATTGTGTTCGAGGACCGAGGTTCTACTGTATATATATATATATATATATATATATATATAAGCACAGTACCACTCCTAATTTTGGCAGTGTTCTGCAACCTTTCATCTGTTTTTAGACATCAGAACACACATTGCAATATGCAGTATAATCCTAAACACTAAGAAATAAATGGATAAACAGTAAAAATTATTAAAAAAAACACAGTACACTTACCACCAGCAAACAGCAGACAGGCGTCGTAACCCGCCAAGTTGCTGCAGGTATACAGGCATTCCATGTGGTCTAGTGGCTAACACAGCCACCTAGCAAAGGTCAGAGAACTCCTCCTCCTCCTTCGTCATCATCGTCGTTGTCGTCACCACCACCACCATCATCATGATCATCATCATCATCATCATCATCTGCTGAAGCCAGCTGATGAGTGGGGACATGCAGCGAGGTGATGGAGCCCTTCCCACCTCAGGACTCTCTGAAGACAGTCTCAAGCTCATATTTAACAGCAACTCAGTGTCTGTCAATGTGCTCAGTTATGGGTCCAAAAGTGAAGACGGGGGTCAGGCAGGTGATGGTGGTGGTGGTGGTGGTGGTGGGGAGAAGGGGCTGGCACCCATGGGGGTGTCAGGCTTTAGGAATGGAGTCGATCTTCGTCTGACGATAGGTGCAGTGATTTTGTTGGAGGGTGCCAGTGTCCCTGACTGCCCACAGATCCATTGCCAACTTGTGTGGCACCAACTCCCAGTTGCAGTGAGGGTGCTTGGCACATTTGAGCACCTGCTCAACGCTGGCCTGCAGCGCATCAAGACGAGGGAGTGATGGAGTGGCACGGTGGCCAGAGCCAGGTTCCTTGTCCTCGTTACTTTCCTCTGTCTGCCCCACAGAGACAGCAGCAGTGATCTCATCAGACAGCGTCTGATAACCTGGACTGCCGTTGTTGTCGTCCAACCAATCCCTCATGTCATCGATGTCCACATCCTCGCCTGCTTTTCGTAGCCAAGGTTGGAAATCTTCCGTGTCAAATCCTCCAGAGTTGTGCACAGCCTTGCATCCCTGATGGAGACGAGACCAATCACTTTCCAAGGTTTTGATGGAGACTTCCTTCCAAGCATTGGCCCAGTTGAACACTGCAGACGATGTTGTAATGCCGCAGGTTCTCCATGATCTGCTCCCCACATGTGTCGACCCCTTTCTCGTCCTCAAGCACAACCATCACCTCGTCAAGAGACCTCCGACAGGACAGTCTCTTAACTGCCACAATAACACCTTGGTCCATTGGCTGAATGAGAGCAGTCGTATTAGGTGGCAGAAACATGCACCTAATGTGGCCGTCATCAGAATCCAAATCCTTTTCTAACAGATGCGGAGGGGCATTGTTGAGAATCAGGAGAGCCTTCACCTGGCCGCAAGGGTTACGAAGTACCTCTGTTTGATATCAGATAACCTTCTTGACAATGCGTCTGTGGAACCAATCTCTGAAGATCTTTGTGGTAAACCAGGCCTTCACAGAATGGTACCACACAACAGGCAGGCTATCCGTCAACCCACGGAGACAATGTGGATGTTTTGCACGTCCAACAATAATGGGTTTGAGGCAGTGTATCCCGTTAACCTTGGCACAGCACAACACTGAGGTGTTGTTGGGACAACTTTCAGTGAGGCACAATCTTCTCCTTCTCTTCTGCCAGGGTGTTGGTGGGCAAGAAGTGGAAGAACAGGCCAGTTTCATCAGCATTGTATACCTGACCGAGAGCAAGGCCCTCCTTCTCGATCAGGCGCTGCACTTTCTGGCAGAACAGTTCAACATCCTCCGCTGCCACATCCAAATCCTCTCCATGTGCCTTACGACCAGTAAGTCGATGTCGAAGTGTGCACCGGAAGAGCCAACCCTTGGATGCCTTGAAGTCATGCACGTTGTGCAGGCATGCAAACTTCTCGGCTGCAGCCTGCAACTCAGTCCTACGTACAAGCATGCGAGCACCCAGTTGCTGGCGGAACCAAGCCAAAGTTGACTGGTCAATATTGGCACGGCAGGGCTGGGACATCACCTTCCAGTCACCTTTTGTGAGTGGTATCGTCATAGTCCTGTCAGTACTGAGTCAGTTTGTCCTGTGATTTCTTGATATCAGAGCTGAACGGACCAAATCATATTCACGCAAAACATTCTTTCCACTTTCTTCTGCCTGTGGGTGACTTTACACTCCCTCTTGTGTCTTTCTTTCTTTCATTCTTTCCTCTTCCTTCTGCCTGTGGGTGACTCTACAGTGAGTGACAAGCCAAATGGTTTCCTGTACACCAGGAAACCATTTACTACACTGGGTGGTAACCATATAACCAAATTTTGGCTCCTGGTGGTTTAGTGGGTAATAAAGGTGCTCCAGTCGGATTGAGCCGGTGAAGGTTTATATCCAAGGGGTGGTTGGGGTTTATTGCTCATGTAATGCCACTCAGGGATGAGTGAGGCTGGTCATCTTAAATGCCAAGACCAACTTTCCTAGCCCCGGGCTCCTACGCTTCTCATGGGGCAACGTAGGATTAGATGATGGATGGATGTGTGAAGTCGGCCAGGCCGAGTCAACCTTGCCCAATATCTCACGCTTCTTCTTCGGGGTCAAAACCCTCCTCTTGCGTTTCTCAGGTGATGGTAGGGCCAACATCACACTCACAAGAACACTGCAGAGGAGAATTAAGGCCTGGAGAAGGTAGGGCACCACCACAAACACAGCAATGGAAGCAGCCATTGTTTAACCTCAGCCAAGCATGTCCACACGCGGAGAGACAAAGGTGGGAACTGTAGTGCGGTACCGCTGGGGAGTGTACAGCGTTGCCATGTGTCTTCCCATGCTTGGCTATGCGCATGCAAGCAAAAAGCAGCACACTCACCTACGAGTGCAAGGGCCCTTTTCACTCACCCAGGCAAATGTCAGAACGTGGCAGAAACACTGGGTCCCCACACATCGTGGGTCTAAGAAGTGGCCGAGTAATCCAGACGGCAATGCAGCATTGACCATTTGGTATGTGGGTGGACGGCCGTGCATGGCCGGAGTTTCCGACTGACCCAGGTGGCCAGGGGATTTTAACCAATCAGTAGGAAGCTGGACAGCCATTTTCTCTCGGCTTGTGGATTATGCTCTGTCTTCCTTGGGTGCTGCCGGAATTTTGCCAGTGATCGGTGTGGCCGGGAGATTTCAACCATTCAGTAGGGAGCTGGACAGCCATTCCCGCACAGCTTGTGGGTTACGTCTGTTTTCCTTTGCGCACTGCCGGAATGTTACCAGCGATCGGGGTGGCCAGGGGAGTTCAACCATTCAGTAGGGAGCTGGACAGCCATTCTCGCTCAGCATGTGGGTTACATCTGTTTTCCTCAGGTGCTGCCAGTATGTTTCTGGTGATCGGGGTGGCCGGGGGATTTCGACCATTCGGTAGGAAGCCAGAAAGCCTTGTTTGCTCTGCATGTGGGTTGTGGTATATTCCTTGCGTGTGGACAGAGGGGCCTGTGAGCCACCCAACCGACCTTTTTTTTTACTTTGTAGGTCGGCCGGCCACCTAAGTCAGAGCTTTTATGTCCGGTTATGGACAAATAAATCCAGATACGGACAAATAAAAACCGTTATGGACCTAATAGAGCCAAGGCCTAATGTCTGTATACGGAGCATACTGGAGACGTAGCATCCGGGTAATTGAGATCTACAGGATTCCATGCCCGTAACCGCCTTGAGGCAGCTGCCTCGTCTAGCATCTCTTCTCCCCCTCCCCTTCTTTAGCAGTGCACCCAACCCCTAAAGTTGGCATTAATAAAAACGTACACCTGTAGCATCATTTTTTAAATTTTCCGAGTTACTTAATTTAAATCTGTTCAGATTCACCTGCAATTACATTATTTGGTGCTAGGGCAAAAAAAAATTTTCTGGGGGAGCATTCCCCCGAACCCCCCTAGTGGGGTTGTGTTTGCCATGTCCGTTTTCAAGTCCCGGTTACGACCCTGTATTCTGAACCTTAATGGCTTTCAGTAAGACTGTTCATTAAGCTGCAGAACACTTTCAAGGTAACATCACTCTTTCACAGAGAATAATGGAAAGCAATAAACAAAATCTTGAGTAAATGGCATATTAATGTTTCTTACATTCGCATCCGATATCCTGATATTGACCGTAAGTACAGTATTGGTATTCGTTTGGTATCAGGAAAAATGCAAATATCGGTGATATATTGGTTTGGCGAATCACATCAGGTACAGCACTAACTGTATGACGGTGTCTCAAGTCGTTTTTGGTCTGCCCTTTGCAACTCTGTCCTTAATGATACTGCTGCCCATCCTCTGCACCCATTTGTGATTCACCATCCTCTTCACATGCCCAGACTGTTTCAGTTTGCCCCTTCTTATCACATTGCTATGCATTCAAGTCCCATCCTTCCTCTCACCTCTTTGTATGCTGTACTATCCCCCCAGGACTGTCATTCAAGGATGCACTACACATCCATATGGTCATTCTCATCTTTTTACATTTGAGCCAATGAATATCCTTCTCCTTTACTACTCAAGTCTCACTACTATACAGCATTACACTTCCTGCACATGCTGCCTACAAGGACACCTTAGCACAGAGGGAGAGCCCTCTCAGTGTCAGGAGAGGTAATAACTTCATAAACTTCTTCCAGATACTCCTTACCCTTTTTACTGAGCAAGCTCCAGCCCCACGTCTAGCTTGTCATATCCCCAGTTAACAAAACTCTATTTACTCAAGAGCCTCTCCAAGAAGATTAATCTTTCCTATCTCTCCCTTACTGTATGCTGTCCATTTGATACTGCACTCTCAAAATCAGCATTAATTTGCAGCTTACCTCTATTACCACAACATCTCTTATCATTATCATCATTGTCATCATCTCCAACCCCTTGCTTCCTCCTGCAAACCTCGTACAGGGGATGGTCATGACAGAAATGCCTCCAGGCTACCTTATCCTCACATTCTCACACACCTTTCCCATTCCCTCGGGTGCTCCTCTCCCTTTTCCTACTCTTTCTTCAGTGTACTCCTCCACTCTCTTCTTCCACACTACTTAAGGTCTGCCTCTGCTAACGTTGCCCTCAATATCACTGTCACACAGTTTCTTTTCTTTTTTTTTCTTTTTTTTTTACCTAATATACAATACGCTAATCCCTCAATTATCCTGACATACATTAACCGGACCATCCAGTATCTTGATGCTATGATCTGGCTGTTCAAAACCATTATTTGTACATTTTTCCATTTAACTGGACAAAATACTTGCATGCGGGTGGAAATCATGGCCACTTGAACATTTTTGCCCAGCTGGGCCATTTTTTATATTTTTGTCATGCTTTTAGGGCCATGGTCATTGCTTGCCTGTGGTTGATGGGTCTGGTTGATCATAGTTATTGCTTGGCTGTGGTTTATAGGTCTGCTTGACCAGGTAGAGTAGTGTAAAATGCCAGGAGTAAGTGTTGTACGTTGTACTGTAGTGGCCTTTTACAATGGCTTTCACAGTTAGGGTGTGTACAAAGGGGGGGGCAGGGGAGAAGTCCACTATCCAGACAGAGCCACCATCTGGACATGCCTTTGGCTCTGTTATATTAGATAATCTAGGGATTACTCTACATATCCATTCTTTGTACTTGTCCATATCATCTCAGAGTATTCCTGTTTATCCATTCAGCAGTTCCTCACCTCACTCTTACACCTTTTGCACCAACTTATCTCAAACACTGCGCAAGATGGAGTTTTTTTTTCCCTATACCCTTGTGGCAGACTGTGTGTGGTCATACTGTACTGCAGTAATCACTTGTGTATCCAGACCTCTATCTATCTATCTATTGCCAGACGCCTCAATCCCGTTTGGGGTGGCCACAAACAAATCGCCTCCAAGTCGCCCTGTCCCCCGCCATTTCACTCCCCTGCTCCCAACTCACACCCCCCTCTCTCATATACCTCTCCACCCCATCTCTCCATCTCATCCTCGGCCTCCCCCTCCCTCTTTCCCCCTCCACCTCACTCACATACACTCTCTTCGTCAGTCTTTCACCCTCCATCCTCTCCACATGGCCAAACCACCTCAGTGTGTTCCTCATAACGCTTCCTATCACATCCACATCAACACCACAACGCTCCTTTATATCCTCATTCGTCAGCCTGTCTCTCCATGTGACTCCACAGGCTCCTCTTAAATAACTCATTTCCACGGCTCTCACTCTTGACTTGTGTCCTTCCAACAACGTCCAAGCTTCACTTCCGTACGTTAGAGTTGGTATCACAATACGGTCATGTAGTAACTTTTTCACTTCCATGCTCACTTCCCTGTTTCTTATCACTGCTTTCAAAGAACCAGCAACCTTTCTTCCCTGCTGTACTCTTTCAAGCACTTCACCCTCCAAACCTCCATCCTTACTCATCACACTACCCAAGTACTTAAACGTACTCACATTTTCCAATTCCTCACCATCCAACCTCGCTGTACATTCACTGACTTCACCTCTCTCAAAGACCATCACTTTACTCTTCCCTACATTCACCTTTAGATTCCGTTTCTTACACACTCTCTCAAACTCATCCACCAAGCCTTGCAGCTCCCCTTCGTCTTCACTCAACAACACGGTATCATCTGCAAACAACAGTACAGGGAGTTTCCAAACACTATCCTCTCTCACCAGGGCCACTCCAACATCCACTACCCTACCTTGTACCTCTTTTATTACCCCATCCATGTACAGATTGAACAGCCATGGAGACATGACACATCCCTGTTTCAACCCAACTTTCAAAGAGAAAAATTCACTTAGTTCACCATCCACACGCACTGCAGCCTTCGCACCATCGTACATACTCTTCACAGCATTCAACAACTTCCCATCTATTCCATATATTCTTAACCACAATCCTAGTCTATCCACCCTGTCATATGCTTTCTCCAAATCCATGAAAGCCGCATACAACTTCTTTCCCTTCTCTAGAAACTTTTCCACTAAAGATCTGAGAATGAATATCTGATCTACACAACCTCTTCCCTTCCTAAAGCCTCCCTGTTCTTCTCCAACTAATTTCTTTGTTCTTTCTCTAACTCTGTCAATAAGTATCCTACCATATACTTTTCCTATTATACTAAGAAGACAAATGCCCCTATGATTACCACACACTTCTTTTTCCCCTTTTCCTTTGTACAAGGGAATAATTATACCTGACTTCCAATCCTCCGGGACTCTACCTTCCTCCCAGGCCAATCTGCACATCTTCCACATCCATTCTACTACTATCTCTCCCCCATGCTTCAGCATTTCACCACACACTCCATCAATTCCTGGGGCTTTCCCTGATTTAACTTTCTTCATTGCTTCCACAACTTCTATCCTACTGATTTCTTCCTGTCTTCTCACCTCCCTCCTTCTTCCAGCCATTCCCCAGCCACTTATATTCGCATTACTTCCATCCTCCACGTTCAGCAATTCCTTAAAGTGTTCTCTCCATCTGCTCACTTTTTCTCCCTTCTCCACTAGTAATCTACCATTTTTATCTTTCACTCCCCTGCTAACTCCACTTCCACCCTGTCTTACTCTTTTCACCTCTTTCCAGAACATTTTCTTACAGTCCCTCCACTTTACACTCAAATTCCTTCCAAATTCCTCATCCACTCTCTTCTTACTCTCTCTTACTAATCTTTTCACCTCTCTCTTTCTTTCTACATATAACTCTCTCTTCCGCCTCTCAACTTCTTCCACGCCCCTATTTCTCATCCATTCATTGTATGCCTTCTTCTTTTGTGCCACAGCCCGTTTCACCTCTTCAGTCCACCACGCTGTTCCTTGCACCCCCCTCCGTCTTCTCTTCCTTCCACACACCACATCACATGCTGCACATATTTCTTCTGTAAATATTCTACACACACCTTCCACATCCCCCATCTGCTCCAACTCATATTTGCCCAATCGTTCCTCCACTTCTCTCTTATACTCTGCCTTTTTCTCATCCTCTTGTAACCTTTCCACTCTCCTTGCAACTAGTCCTTCCTCTCGTCTTTCCCTTCTTCTATTCCTCCATCTTACTTGAACTTTAACTCTGGCCACCACCAAGTAGTGGTCAGAAAGTCCACTCACCCAACCTCTATAAACTCTTGCATCCAATATACATCTTCGCATCCTTTCATCCACACACACATAATCAATCATTGCCTTCCTTTCACTCAATTCACCACCCACCCTTCTCATCACTCACCATGTATACCTGTGGATCATTTTATGCCTGAAGAAGGTATTGGCTATCACCAACCCCCTCCCAGCACAAATGTCCACTAACGCACTCCCATTCTCATCTATCTCAGCAGGCACACCCCACTCACCAACTATTCCATCCACCTTCACATTCCCAACTTTACCATTCATATCACCAATCAAAAACACTCTATCATTCCTTCCAAACTTTTCCATGCATACTTCTACATTTGTCCAGAACTCTTCTCTCACTCTTCTAGCACGATCTTGCGTTGGCGCATACACACACACAATCGCCTACATTTGTATTCCAACTTTCAACTTTACCCACACAATCCTTGATCCAACTGATCCATACTGTCTTATGCTCCTCTTCCATCTTTTACTCACAACTATACATACTCCTTCCTTTGCCCTCTCATTCTCACCTACTCCTGCACATATACCCCATCCATACTCCCATTCTCTCACACTTTCTCCTCTCTATTTTGTTTCAGTTATTCCACATACATCCACTTTCGCATCCTCAAGCACCTGGACAATCTCTCTCTCTTTCACCTCATCATTTGCTCCCCTTACATTCCACGTTCCAATTGCAATGTCCTTTGTCCGGTCCTTGGTCGTCAACGTTTGGTCAGTCCTTGTCCGAGGCTTATTGTTTGTTTTTTTTAGTTGGTTGTTTTCCGGGGAGGGGCACTAACCCTCCGCCAACCCTTTTAGTCGCCTTTTACGACAAGCAGGGATACTGGGGGAGTATTCTTGACAAACCCCCCTACCCCCAGAGGGGCTTGTAGGTGGCAGAACGAATCGATAACAAACACCCACAAATAACAAACAATAACAAACACCCACACCGCGTCACCACCATTCGCATGCTTCGTATGTTTTCTTTTAGTCTGTGCTCAATTAGTTATGCATCGCGCCTCCCACCAAATTCAAATGTTGAAGTTGCCAAAACAGTACTGGATCCCACTGATGAAGCAAGAAGTGATGATGACAATGATCCTGCTGCCCCCATGCCTAAGGGTGTGAAAGTCAGGGAAGCCTTGGATACCCTCATTGATTACTGTGAGCACCCTAATGTCATATCACCCTTCCCAAAAGCCTCAAATTCATTCTGAGAACTTCATGACTTGTTCATCAGAAATTAGAACAAATGGGCGTTCAGGCAAACAACAGTCGACACCTGCTTGAAGCTGACCATTCCTGTACTGCCTTCACCATTGCCTACACCATCATGCAGCCAACCAGCCACCTGAACAGCATCTCGTCCAGCCACAATACCTATGAGTGATGATGACAGTGAGGATGAGATTGAGGTAGCAGGCTTGGAAATTGGTGAGTAATGAATGTACCTATACTGTACAGACAGTTGTATGCCTAAAATACAGTTGATGTACTTTTTTTATTACTTTTGTAAAGTTTTTGTGGTAAGTCCTCATAGGCAGAGAACTGCATGTATAGACCACAGTATTAATTAAAGTCATATCATCATCATTGTCATTGTTGTCCACATCATCACCATCATCATTGCCTTTGCATTTTCTATCTTCATCATCATCGTTGTTGTCTTCATCATCGTCATCATTATTGCTGACTCCTTGCTTCCTCCTGGGACTGCCCTGACAAGGGATTTCCATTACATAACTGCCTAAAGACTACTAAAGTTCCATATACCTCTTTACCCTGTCAAATGCTCCTCCTTATCTTCTTTCTCTTTCACCAGTACATTGCTCCACTTGCTTCTGTAAGTACAGTACTACTTGTAACTGTGGAAATTTCTACAGCTATCCAAACTTGGCATGGGACACACTGCCTCCTGCGGGTGCCTCACAAGTCCATCCCCACCTTCATGCTGTCCTCTCCCCTGATCACTACTATGGTAGCATTGAGGCTTTGAGGACTGCTGCACACCATTTTCTGTCGGCCACCGGGGAGAACTATTTTACAGCCTTGGTGAATGTACATGCTGCCTTGGGACTGGTGGTGGAGTATGGGGATGCTGTGGCCTTAGCAATGTTGGTGAGTGATGGATTATACTTTTTTCACTTAAACTGGGCCAAAAATTTCCACCTCAACATTTTGAATGCTGAGTTATGATAATAGATAACACAAAAGTATAATGGAAGAAGTGCCATGGAAAGGATGTAGAGCTGTAGTATTGTTATATGCCATTGGGCTATGTGAATTAAACTGGAAGAGGATGAAAATTTGGGTCAATTTCAGATGAAAGTACTATAGTGTTGATGTTACTCACATTAGGTCATTGTTGCCTAGGTTAGCAGTGCAGGGGAGGTAGAGATTAGTTTTGACATTCTTCAGGGATGGTTAGGTGAGTGAGGGAATACTTTTGCTGGTGTTCAGTTAGCAGTGTCAGCAAGTGAGGGATTATTTTTGTTGTTGCTCAGGGTAGCAGTGTTAGTGAGTGAAGAAGTAGTTTTGTTGTTATTCAGGGTAGCAGTATTAGTGAGGAACTAGTTTTGTTATTCAGAAGAGCAGTGTTAGTGAGTGAGGAATTAGCGCTGTTGTTATTCAGGATAGCAGTGTTAATGAGAGGAATTAGTTTTGTTGTTATTCAGGTTAACAGTGTTAGTGAGAGGTATTAGTTTTGTTGTTATTCAGGTTAGCAGTGTTAGTGAGTGAGGAATTAGTTTTGTTGTTATTCAGGTTAGCAGTGTTAGTGAGGGAGAGAATGGTTTTGTTGGTGTTCAGGTTAGTAGTGTTAGTTTGAAGGATCAGTTTTGTTCAGGTTAGTTTGAGGTAGCAGTGTTAGTGAATGAGTGACTAGTTTGGATATTGTTCACAGTTGGTTAGATGCATGAGGGATTGGTTGTTTTGTCGTTGAGGTTAGCAAGCAATTTATTTTGTTGGCGTTTGAGTAGTAGTGTTAGTGAGTGAGTGATCAGCTTTGTTTTTGTTCAAGTTAGCTGGGAATTAGTTTTGCTGTAGTTCATTTTTATTTTTTGTTTTAGAAAGGGTTTATTTGTTTATATATATATATATATATATATATATGTACATTTTAGTAATCCTGGTGAGTCAAGGATTAATTTCATCATTAAGGTTAGCAGGGTATTAGTTTCATTGTTGTTCAAGTTAGCAGTGTTGGTGAGTGAGGGATTAGTTTTGTTGTTGTTCAGGTTGTGTTGGGATGGGTTAGGTTTTTTATGCTGTGCTTTCAAAAATTATCTTCACACATGTGGTTGGTGACTTGCACAGTGAGCACAATTGTTGTTTATGCTTTTCCAGTAGGCAAATACAGTAAACCCTCAATTATCCTACATATAGCAGCCAAGGAACCAACAGAATATTGACATCCTGATGGATATTGATGTTGTACCCCCAAACCCCCCCCCAAAAAAAGGGGTCTAAACCCCCCTATAAAATCATATACCTGTATTGTATAACTGTTCCAACATAAAAAAAACACCCACAAATTCTGTAATAAGCATGATCAAATGCCGTTGTACTGTACTGTACACTGTACACACATTATACACCTGACCCCCAGAGTTAGGCAGAATGAGGCAGGTTAGCAAGACAGACAAAAAGAGGATAGGCAGACCTAGATCTAACCAAATGTGCAGGGGGACAGAGAGGGAGAGGGAGAGAATGAGAAGACATTCGATGAATAAACTCACCATAGAGTAGCATGGGGAAGTCTTGATAATCCCATGTGATATGTAACAGGACATCCTTAAGCACAAGGATGACAACAAAGGTGAGGAACTCCATCTTAAGCAGAACTGTGTCTTGACAATATGGCTGCTATTCACTGTGCTGGCATATGAGCAGTGGCCTTGGGGAAGTGGTGGGAGGACTTATGCACTGTCAAGCATTTTGCAATGAGATACGTAAGAGAAAAAGTGTATGAAATGTGTTGAGGAGAAGGGATACACAGATGTATTATTGAACATGAGAAGAAAACAAAAGATAGGGACATACAGGTAGCATATTAGAAATACAGTAGACCCATGCTATATGAACCTTGATATAATGGATTTTGGATTTATCAAATGCCTCAGAGCCTGGCGAAATTTTGTTGACTATAAGCTACCGAACAGTGGTTGATGAATGGGCACATGACAAGGCCCTTCCAAACACCTCTGAGCCCACTGAACTGTCTTCAGTTATACCGAACAATGGTTGATAGATGGGGCGCATTATGTGGCCCTTTCAAACTGCTCCTCACAGACGGGATGACTTACCACACAGTTGCCAAGATTGGCAGTGATTTCTCACACCCATTTGTGCTAGCTTGAAGATCTGCTGGTGGGATTTGGTGATGAGTTGGGCCATTTTAGGGATGCTTCTGGTTGGATTGGGTGGGACCAGAGTCTGTGGGCTGTATGACACATGATTGGCTTCTATCTAGGCACGTCTTTCATTTTGTGTGGACTACAGCATTTATGTCTCAAGTAATTCAGCTTTGCCAAACGTGCAGCCTACAAGACGCGTGGCAGTGTAAACAGTGTACAGCCTTCTGTGCAGGTAGAGTGTACAATACATTTGTTTCCTACCCATTTTACTCCAGCCTGGCCAGAAATTGCCCTCTCCCTATTGTGATTGCAGAGTTGTAATAACAGATTGTAGTACTGGTAATTATGTTCTAATTATGAAGTGCTGTGACCATCCATCCATCCATCCATCATCCAATCCTATATTGCCCCCTGAGGAGCATAGGAGCCCGGGGCTAGGCAGTTGGTCCTGACATTTAAGATGAGAGTGACCAGCCTCACTCATCCCTGAGTGGCATTACATGAGCAGTAAACCCCAACCACTCCTTGGATATAAACCTTCAACGGCTCAATCCGATTGGAGCGCATTAATTACCCACTGAACCACCAGGTGCCAATATTTGGTTATATGGTTACCACCCAGCGTAGTAAATGGTTTCTTGGTGTACAGGAAACCATTTGGCGTGTCACTCAGTGTAGAGTCACTCACAGGCAGAAGGAAGAGGAAAGAATGAAGGAAAGAAAGACAGTAAGAGGGAGTATAAAGTCAACCGTAGGCAGAAAGACAAGGAAAGAATGAAGAAAAGAAAGACAGAAGAGGATGGAAGGAAGGAAGGATGGAGGAGAGGAAAGGGCAGACACCCGACAGCAGCATTACATCGAGTGAGTGGATGGTGAGCGCCCCCACCTACCACAAGTACTGTGACAAGAATATGAAATATTGTAAGCTGCAGAAGGGTGAAATTGTGGGCCAAATTAGTGTACAGTGGGTGTAGTTTTCATTTTTAGTACTAGAGTCTGATAAATGTAATACAGTCATCTTGCATAAAGTGCATGCATATGGGCGACACAGCCAGTCGCACTTTATAAATTTGCACTTTGCGAAGCATAGGAATCCATGTTAAAATGGCTTTATGGTCGATGCAGCCTGAATTTTTGTATATTGATTCACAAATACTTATCCCAAACTAAAATGCAAAAGGAAAACTTACAATAGAAATATGCATGAGTAATACTGTATATTTATAATGAAAATTCAAGATCTTACCAGCATTGTACAGTGGGTAGATAATGTGAATTGTTGCTGTGGTACTTTAGGCCGTACCACGGATGTTGAATCAAAACACTCAACAGCTGTTCTGCATGGGCCTCATCCCGTGCCTCACTTTCACTCTCATGACTACTGGAGGAGTTTGGCTCTCTTTTGTATTGTTTTTGTTTTTTTTCTTGGAAGAAATGGTTTGTGGCCTCTTAGCCTTTGGTCCCTTCTTTCTTGCATTAAAAGATAAAAAAACATAATCCACAGTCTCCATCCTCAATACACTCGTACACGTGAAAAATCCTTTTGGTAAAGAATTATTCTGAATCAATACTGATCGATTTTTTGGTAATTAATCATTCTAAATCATTACCGATTGAATTTTTGGTAATTAATCATTGTGAATCATTACCAATCGAATTTTTCATTACCAAATTGCCTCACATTTGGTAATGAAAAATACTAAATGGCAACCCTGGTGACGAGTGAGCCAGTGATTAACAAATGCTCTTAAAGCACAATATTGTGTGGCCAGTTTTGTGGAATGCGCATCTTAGTTTGCGCTAGGTTAGGTGCTGCCTGTTGCTGCTCCAGGAAACCCTCAAAGTCCAGGTCAGACACTACAGACATCATGTCATCATCCTGCTCCTGTGACTACCACTCACACACACCAGCTGCACCCCACCAGACATACTCACCAGCCCTACCCTTACCCATCGCATGCTACAAATTATGCTCACGAGTTGCAAGAGAATACCGTATTTGCCTCAATTTTTCATGGCTGTCACACATTGCAAGTAGCAAACGCACTTTCTAAATAATTAATTATTGGCAGACCCCCGTCGCACATTAGGCGGGATGCACTTTGCAAAGACGCACTTTAGGCGAGATTACTGTAATTTGTTTTCAGAATTGAAGAGAGTGTACTGAGGTGGTATGGTCATGTGGAGAGAATGGATAACAATAGAGTGGTGAAGAATGTATATCTGAGCGAATTCGAAGGAGGGAGGAGGCGAGGTAGGCCAAGGAGAAGGTGGAGAGATATGGTGAATGAATGTCTGAGGAAGAGAGGTCTGGATGTCGGTGAGGCTAGGGAACTGACAGGAGATCGAGCTGGCTGAATGAATTTTGTGAGGAGAAGCACATGATCAGGGATTTTTGGCACCCCTTTTTAACGTGGCAGCGTCTGGATTGACTCTGTCGGATTCGATTGTGTGACGTTACAGATCGTGGTGAATGTTTTTGGCGTATCCGATAGAGCCAGAATTCCGGGGGCTTGAATGATGAGTGAATGGAAGCGTGGCCCATTGGATTGGGCAGTTTTAGGCTGTCTGGACATTGCTACTCCTCACCCTGCCCTTGTGTGGGAAAGGAGGTCTGGATGATGATGATGATTTTCAGTAATGTGCCTGAATTCCCACCTGTGGGGGATGGAGGACTGTTGGATTTATTGAACTTTCGCCTCTATCATACCAGGCTTTCCCCCAATTTGTTCGATGTAGGGAGGGTCTGCTGTATGGGAACACCATCTGCAATTAAATAAATTGCGGGATAGGAGAGACTGCCAAATTTGACATCAAAAGCAGTGTTTTGGTGGTGAGACCTATGGCGCTGAATTTGATTCTTCAGCTTATAGTACTGTACTGTTTATGGAATATTGAACATAAAATGATAAAAAAAGGGAAAGGACCATAAAGGTAAGAAATTAACATGAAATGAAGCCATCTGTTGTGAGCCAGAATTCCATGTTAAATATGAGTAAAGCTGCCATGAAATTGTGTTTGGGTGATAAGACAAATGGTGCGAATGTCAGTTTTTGGGCTTCCCATAGACCATTTTCCTTGATGAATAATGACATATACCAGATAATGTGCTATTGGTTAGGTAATGAGAGTTTACTGTCTACTGAAAGTGCTTTGTTTAAAGTTTCTTCTTTATTTGTAATGATAGAAATAACAGGTATACACTTATAAAGTTACTGGAAAATACTTTTAAAAATTAATACGTTGTTTCAAAATGGAAACAAAAGAAGTAAAGATTCTTTTTGGAGACATTGTTCATGAGAGGTACTTTGGACTGTTATGGAAAGTCAGACCAGGAAACATTAGACTCAGGTAAATCAGGCTTTGGTTTAGAACACAACCGATACTGAAGATTGTTAGGTTAGGAAATATTAAATTAAGAAACGATATTTGCATCAGGTTTGGAATTATTCAAATTTTTTCCCCTCAGGACAAGAATGATACCATACGTTGGTCTAGTCTGTTATTTTTTTTTTTATTTTTTTTTAATTTATTTTTTTTTTTTCCCAAGAAGGTAGGAACCAAAGGCCAGAAGCCCACAAACCATTCCTTCCAAGAAAAAACAAAAACAGTACAAAAGAGAGCCAAATTCAAGAACTGTTCATTTTGAGATGCCTGGAGACACTGCATTTGAAAGAACAGAGATCATAGGAAGTAGGAAATACAGACAGAGGGAGACCGTTCCAGAGTTGACCTGTTGCAGACATGAAGGACTGGGAGTAATGGATAACTCATGCATTAGAGAGTTGGACAGAAAAAAGGATAAGAGTGTTGCTAGATGGGTGCTATGTGCCCATTGTAGAGGTGGAGGGATGCAAGCAGACAGTTTATAGGAGCAGTGACCATGGAAGTAGCGATAGAAAAGAGATAAAGATGCAGTAGTGCAGCAAAGAGACAGAGGTTGAAGGGAGCCAGTAAGAGGAGGAGAGTTAATGAGATGAAAAGCTTTGACTCCACCCTGTTGGGAAGAGCTGTATGTGGGGAGCCTCCCCACACATGGGAGTTGCCTCTACACAGGGGCGTATAAAACTCATGTATAAAGTCAACAACTGTGCAGGGGTAAAGAAGGTATGGAGTCGGCTTAGCACATCTAATCTCTTGGAAGCAGGTATTACAAGAGATGTAATATGATCTTTCCAAGATAAGTCCCGAGAGATTGAAACCCCAAGTATGTTTAAGGATGATGCAGGATTAAGCTGAATATTATTAAACATTAGTGGGTACTCATGTGGAAGATTTTGTTGAGTTGAGAGGTGTTAGAACTAAGTCTTTGATGCATTAAAAACAACAGTTTTATTTTTATCTCAGTCAGAGATACAAGCCAAGGCAGATACTGTATTTGGTGTGCCATAACCTCATCCCTTGTTTGCTGAAGTAACTGCTGAGATGGACATTGCGGGAACCGAATGGAAAGGTGAAATGGTGGAATCATTAGCGTACGAGTGGATAGGGTTAGATGTACAGCTTAGAAGGTCATTGATGAATGTAAGGAAGAGAGTTGGTGATGGGACAGAGCCCTGAGGAACACCACTGTTGATAGACCTAGCAGGAGAACAGTGGCCATCTACAACAGCGGCTATAGAACGACCAGAAAGGAAGCTATAGATGAAGGCACAGATAGAAGGACAGAAAAAGTAAGAGGGCAGTTTGGAAATTAAAGATTTATTCCAGACTCAATCAAATGCTTTTGAGATGTCAAATGCAATGGCAAAGCCTTCACCAAAGTCCCGAAAGTAGGATGACCAGGAGTCTGAAAAGTAGGTGAGAAGATTGCCAGTGGAGCATCCCTGACAGAACCCTTACTGATGATCAGAAAGAAGGTTATGACAGGATAGATGCTTTAAAAAAATTTCTGGTAAGAATAGACTCAAAAGCCTTCGAGAAACAGGATATTAAAGCAATTGGGCAATAGTTAGAGGGTTGGGAATGGTCACCCTTCTTTGGGACTGGCTGAATGAGAGCAAACTTCTAGCAAGAAGGAAAGGTACAAATTGATAGACAAAGGTGAAAGAGTTTACCTAGGCAGGATGTAAGCACAGAAGCACAATTCTTGAGGACAACAGGAGGGACTCCATCAGGCCCATATACCTTTTTAGTATTGAGGCCTGTGATGACAGAAAATACATCAGCTAAAGAAATTTTAATGCCAGCCATGAGGAAGTCAGAGGGGGATGTGATGGAGGAACAGCGCCAGAATTGTCTAAGGTGGAATAGGAGGAGAAAGTCTGAGCAAAGAGATCTGCTCTATCAGAAGAAATAGCTACAGAGCCATCAGAGTGGAAAAGAGGAGGGAAAGATGATGAGGTAAAGTTGTTAGAAGGGTTTTTTGGCAAGGTGCCGGAAGGAGCGGGAAGAATTCGAGGTGGAGAGTTGAGAGCATTTAGTACGGATGAAATTATTTTTTCCAGCGCGAAGAACAGACTTAGCACGATTCCGAGCAGAAACATAAAAAAGATGTGATTCTGGGGTGGGTTGGCTCTGGTACCTTTTATAGGCCCTCTCCCTGTTATGGACAGCATTAGAACAAGCATAATTAAACCAAGGCTTTCTTGTATTAGTCAAAGGATATGAGAAGGAAATGTATGTTTCCATGCCTGAGAGAATAACCTCTATAATGCGCAGGGCACAATCAGATGGCTCCCGGCCATGGAAGCAATTATCATTCAAGGGAAAATCATAGAAGTACTACCTGTGGGCCTCCCAATCTGCAGTTGAAGATAGATTAGGAAACATATGATGATGGGATGAAGTACTGTACCTTACATTAAGGTTTGAATAAATCTGTCTGTCTTTTTATCCATTGCCAGATGCCTTAATCCTGTAAGGGGTGGCCACAAACACATTGCCTCCATATTGCCCTGTCCCTTGCCATTTCACTTCCCTGCTCCCAGCTCCCCCACCCCCTTTCTCATATACCTCTCCACCGGCCATCCCATCCTTTACCTCTGCCTCCCTCTACCCCCCAGCACCTCACTGACATACACTCTTTTTGTCAGTCTCTTGCTTTCCGTCCTCTCCATATGGCCAAACCACCTCAGTGTGTTTCTCCTGACGCTTGATATCACATCCAAATCCACACCATGGTGCTTCTTCACTTCGTCATTTGTCAGTCTGTCTCTCCATGTGACTCCACATGCTCCTCTCAAATAATTCATTTCCACTGCTCTCACTCTTGACTTGTGTCCCTCCAACAACATTCAAGCTTCGCTTCCACACATTAAAGTTGGTATCAGGATACTGTCCTGCAGTGACTTTTTTTACTTCCATGCTCCCTGTTTCTTATTACTGCTTTCAAAGAACCAGCAACCTTTCTTCCTTGTTGTACCTTTCAAGCACTTCACCCTCTAAACTTCCATCCTTACTCATTACACTACCCAAGTACTTAAATGCACTCACAGTTTCTATTTACTCCTCATTCATCCTCACTGTACATTCAGAGGCTTAATTTCTCTCGAAGACCATAACTTTACTCTTCCCTACATTCACCTTTAGATTCCGTTTCTTACACACTCTCCCAAATTCATTCACCAAGTCTTGCAGTTCTCCTTTGTCTTCACTTAACAACACAGTATCATCTGCAAACAACAGTACAGGGAGTTCCCAATCAGTGCCCTTTCTCATTAGGGCTGCTCCAACATCCACTGCCCTACCTTTTATATCTCTTATAACCCCATCCATAAACAGATTGAACAACCAAGATGTGACACATCCCTGTTTCAATCCAACCCTTAGATAGAAAAATTCACTCAGTTCACTGTCCACATGCACTGCAGCCTTAGCACCCTAATACATACTCTTCACAGCATTCAACAACTTCCCATTTACGCCATATATTCTTAATACTTTCCATATTCATTGTCTATCCACCCTGTCATATGCTTTCTCCAATCCTTGAAGGCTGAATACAACTTCTTCCTCTTCTCTAGAAACTTTTCCACTGAAGATCTAAGAATGATTATCAGATCTACAAAATCTGTTCTCTTCCTAAAACCTCCCTGTTCGTCTCCAACAAATTCCTCTATTATTTCCCTTACTCTGTCAATAAGTATCCTACCATATACTTTTCCTATTACACAGAGAAGACAAATGCCTTTCTGATTACCACACACACTTCTTTTTCCCCCTTTCCTTTGTACAGGGGAATAATTATACCTGACTTCCAATCCTCTGGAACTCTATCTTCCTCCCAGGCCAATCTGCACATCTTCCACATCCATTCAGCTACTATCCCCCCCCCCCCATGCTTCAGCATTTCACTACACACTCCATCGATTCCAGGGGCTTTCCTCAATTTGACTTTCTTCATTGCTTCCACAACTTCCATCCTACTGATTACTTCCTCCCTTCTCACATCCCTCCTTCTCCCAGCCATTCCCCAGTCACTCTTACTCACATAACTTTCATTCTCTATGTTTAGCAATTCCTTAAAGTGTTCTCTTCATCTGCTCATTTTTTCTCCCCTCTCTACTACCAATCTACCATTTTTATCATTTACGCCCTGACTAACTTCCTATCACTCTGTCTAACTCTCTTTACCTCTTTCCAGAACATTTTCTTACATTCCCTCCACTTTACACTCTAATGGGCCAGTGTACTAAGTGGTCCTGACATCTGGTGGGAGTCTGTGAACTTCTCCCAGATGCAGCTGTTGCGGGTGTGAGGGTTACAGCTACCAATATTTGATGTTATTCTGCCCAAAGCCAGCTAAAACTGAGTGTTGTTACATTGAACATCAGGTTTACACCAACAAAACTAAGGATTCTACAATATTCATGGCCTTATAAAGAAGGTGGGTTGGGAAAAAATAGTAATCAAACGTATGTTTTACTCCTATCTATCAGGTGATTTCTAGGGATGTATTAAAGAAGGTTTATGTGGAAATATTGCCTTCGTGCATGTAAAAAGACGGTAAATAATTCGAATAAAGGTAATAGGATTTCCATTTCTTATAAAACGATGATGAAAGATATGGATAAATTCACCATGCGACATTGCCATTCGGTACTCGGCTCTGCCACACATACGATTATAAACAAACATGAGACTGGCGAGGTGCGTCAGTGATGGGATGACTTGGTTGAACTGAAATGTTTATTGTTGTAAAGGTACAGAGTCCTAATACAACAAAAAGTGGTGGGTCATGCCACACACCCTTAGCCAATACAGTTACATACAGTTAGTAACTGGACAATCGTGGGTGTGGCCACTTTGTGTGTGTGTGTGTGTGTGTGTGTGTGTGTGTGTGTGTGTGTGTGTGGCCACATACTCTGATAAAAAAATAGGTTACACTCTATGTTATAAAATACAGAGGCATTGGTATGACGTATTACGTATAGGAGTATAGGGTAGTACTAGGACAGTAAAGGAATGCAGTGAAACAAATCATTACCAGCCGTGGCCGAAGGAGATGACATAGCATCGCCTTACAAGCAGGTCGGTGAGTGATGACCACAACACCATCCACCACCATCACACCTACACTATCCCTACACTAACCTCTCTCTTCGTTTCAGATCTTCCCTTCCTTTTGTAGTGCATTTATTTTATACATATTCTCCACTGATACAGAGTAGAGTTTTTCTTACACTGGCTTGAAGCAGTACATTTCTTAGCAACTATGACTAGGAAACATAAAGCACACACACCCTGTAAGAATACACTTCACTTTCTCCGTTTGAGATCATCACAGCTGTTTAGTTGACTATACAGTCTATACATGACACTTTTTTTTTATTTTTTATTAGTATTTCTCCCTTACACTGCCTTGGAAGCTCAGTTGTTAGCGGCTTTTGCTAGGTAGCGGAGTGCTTGAATGTTCCTGGCCTGTGGAAGATAGAACAGAGGATAGCAAGAATGTAGTGCTTGTTATTGTGGTTCAAATTCCAGATATTCACGGAGAATTGGAGTAACAGTTTTTCATTGATTAACCATGTGATTTGTTCAGTGTTGAGAGTTGTGGGTTTCTATACTTAGCAGTTAGCAGTGTGACAATGACAATAAGAACAGTTAGCAAAATGATGAACTTTGCACCGTGGCTGGCTGCAAATCAAATTCAACTTTCGATGCAGACCAGCACCCACTCATGAAATAAGTGAAAGGATGGGCCATGTTTCCATCAAAGATGGACGCCAAACGTCATAGGCTGTGGGAGACGCCATGCAGATAGGTGATGAGTGAGACAGCAACAAGGAAAACATGTCGTACAGTGCTCTGGCAGTGAATTTTAAAATATGGCAATATTTGTGCATGAAAGCATTTCCCCATATATTTACCATGTTATAGTTTTACACCAATTACATGGGATGTTTATTGAATAGATAATTGTATGTAGAAGTTGATTCCATGGAGATGATGGTTCCTGTTTTACTTTTTTTTTTCTCTCTCTCTTCTAATGCCACTTACACACCAATAGCATGATTGTCAAAGGCATTTGAAAAATTTTGTGATTTGAGTAAAGTACATGAGAGTGAGTAGAAAAATTTATTTTTGAAACCCGCAAAACGTCTTTCTGTAAGAAGTTCACAGACTCCCACCAGATGGCAGGACCACTCAGTGCACTGGCCCATTCCATCCCAGTTCCTCATACACTGACATCTTACCCTCCCTTATTAATTTTTTCACCACTCTCTTCCTCTCTACATATAATTCTCTCTTCTGTCTCTCAACTTCCTCCATGCCTCTGTTTCTCATCCACTCACTATATGCTTTCTTCTTTTGTGCCACAGCCAGTCTCACCTCTTCATTCTACCATGCTGTTCCTTGCACCTCCTTTTGTTTTCTCCTCACCCCACATACTTCACATGCTGCACAAATTTCTTCTTTGAATATCTTGCACACACCTTCCGTGTCTCCCATCTACTCCTAATCATATTTACGCAATTGCTCCTCCATTTCTCTCTAATATTCTGCATTTTTTCCATCCTCTTGCAACCTTTCTACCCTCCTTGAATGAACTGAAGTACTTCCTCCTGTCTTTCCCTTCTTCTGTTCGTCCATTTCATTTGAACCTTGACTTTCACTACCACAAACTGGTAGTCAGAAGCTCCATTCCCCCAACCTCTGTATGCTCTTGCATCCATTACACACCTCATTCTGTCATCCAGACACACAGTCAGTCATTGCCTTCCATTCATGCAGTTCACCACCCACTCTTCTCATCACTTGCCATGTATACCTGTGGATCATATTGTGTGTTTAATTAGGATACAAAGCAGTGTAATTCCCAGGCTGTCACATGTTTGTCAGACGAGATGTCTCATGTGTCAGAAATATTGGAAGAATCAGCCCTTCTCACTTGCAGAATATTCATAAAAATACAAGTATCCATCATACATAAATAAAAATTTGTGCGCAAGTAAATCAGTCTTCCTGCTTACAAATGAAACAGACTGGAAGACTCTGGATGCCTTTGTTCACATGTAATGGTGAGCTGAAGGGGCTGTATGTTTTTGGCTGCCGAGGTACATTTTGGATGACCACTACTTAAGCAGGTTGGATGTAGCCACCACCAGTCACCACTTGTCTCATGTCTGTCCATTCATCAAACTAAATGTGCATTGTGTCATAAGGAAATGTCTACAATTTAAAAAATAAGGCGAAGATTCTGATGAGCATGCAACAGACTACTGGAAGTGCTTTCTGAAAGGCATGTTGTACTTGAGATGTTAAGGTAAAGTAGATTAGGTTTGGATTGTATAGATTAGATCAGCATAGGTTTGATTAGGGTATGTTATGTTAGATTAGGCCACGTTAAGTTTGGTTAGATGAGTGAAATAAGATTAGGATTAGTTATGTGTATAGTCTTGGTTAACATAAGCTGGGTTGTATTTGTTGGAGAACTTAGGATAGGTGAAATAAGCTGGGAGTGGGCACAGGAGGTTAAAATAAATCAGCTTTGCTCTACTGTTGTAGTACCAGTGCTCATTTTGACTTCACCTAATGTACTTGATACCCCACCTTTTCTCTTTCAGAGTGGGAAGGGAGACTTGGAGGTGATGTTCCTTAGTGATTACCCTGGTGAAAACCTCTATCGCCTTGTACACTACACACTTCTTGCCTATCATGACTCATTTAAGCAGACATGTAAATCGTAAGTACCTCAGATTGATTTTACATTTCTTGTCAGGAAATAAAAATAAGGGGCTAATGGAAAGAGGTAAAAGTTGGTGAGTGAGATTGAAAGCATTTGCAAGGGAAGAAAGTGAATACAAACAACACAAAACAAGGAGGAGCACTCACACAGTGTAACAACTGCTCCCACCAGTTGATACAAAGGTCAAACATTTTAGTCTGCTGTGTAACCATGACATCCTGCTTATTACTCTCAGAATAAGATTAGGCTTCTTCACTCTTGCCTGATCTTTAACCCATCCACCAGCTTTCATCTAAATCATATAAAAACTGTGTAAGCTGATCTTGTTTTGTGACTTTGATCTTTTAGCTTTTGTTCTGAAATTGAAATTTATTCATCCTTGGCTGACACCCATTTCTTCCACCAAATTTAATCCATATGAAATGAAAACCTGTAGTTTTAGAGGAAAACTTTTGAAACAGTCCTTGGAAGGAGGGCCAGCCAACCATAAACAAGGTTTGGAGAAAATCATGTTAAACCCCTAACCGCTGAGTGTCAGTTTGAACAGACAGCAAAGAGGCACCAAATTCCTGATGGGTGTCGCTAGGAACTGAAACTGTGTTTGCACCACAGTTTGAAGTGGCCACCACTTTAGCTTGTCATCAAAAGCTAGGGAGAGAGTCCAGCCAGCCAAGCCAACCACACCTCAGTCACCTTTCTGACTCTGCCAGGTGTAAGACGATGTTTTCTTAATCTTCTTGTCTGATTCCATTCCCACCTCACATGGACTTTTGCCTCATCCACCCTTCTCAGCTTCTTTCCAAGGATACTAGGAAAGGGCGTGCCTTTCACATTGAGAGCAAAGCCATAGTCAGGGCCACAAGCACACGCATGGACACATCCTACCTCTCACACTACAAATTACTCTTCTTCCTCATGTTCTTGCTCGTCAGTACAATAACTTACAGACCTGAGGATACTTTCATTCACAAGAAGAAGAGTTGGTGAGTAATTGGTCTTTAATTTGTTTCCATAACTTCTGTAGTTTCTGAGAAATTAAGGTTGAAAGCAGGCTATTTTTGGAACAATTCCCATGCAGGGAGAAAGATCATGCTGTGGTGTGTGGTATAAATAGCCCGACGTTTGAGGGTCAACCCATGGCGCCTGGGGTGTCATGTATAGATGACCTCCTAGAGACATCCGGGTAGCATGTATACATAATCTAGTGTTTCGCGGCATTGTTTGATTATTTTGCGGTAATTACCACCACAGGCAGACACTGGCATCCCTCCTGCATGCATCCCAGTCATGCACCAGTTACCTGCATACTTCCATCATGAATAGACCTGCACAAAAATTTTCCATGTGTCTGGTGTGACATCAGCCAGCCTGCCTCAAGATCGTTGCCATAGTGACTGCACTCCCTTGCTCACACCACCGCACACTCACAGCACACTTCTCAAAGCCACCACAGAAATGGTGTTTGTGGTTGATTTTGGTATTCTGAATGTGTTTTTTTTATTGTGGAGGGCTAGTATAAGTCTTACTTGTGCAGTGCATATGAACACAGCACAAAAAACACAAAAAGTTACCCCTTTCCAAAGGCTATCTGACTCTACACACTACCTGGACAATCTGAGGCCATCAGCTTGAAGTCAAAGGATTGATGAGTATTGTGACACTTAGTTTCTTATTTTTGGGTAAGTATTAGCTGAGATATTGTGGTAAAAAAAAGAAAATGGTGATTTTCCAGAAATCCCTAGCGTGGTGAGAGGTTGGCGGAAATAAACATCGGACACCATGGGATAAAGATTCGAAAGTCAGTATCTCTTTAACTACTGTACTGGAATGGCTGCTCCAATTTTCATTATTGACCCGCAGAAAAATTGGCGAATGAACAGGCGTTCATAATATGACTGGTAAATATATGTACAGTGATGATAAAGACTATTTTTAATGCGATAAGTGGGGGAGGGGGATTGTGTGCATGGTGTCATCTATTTTTATAATTGTAAAGCCAAAACCCATCCCATTTTGAAGTGACAGGATTCTTGATATACAGTAAACCCTAGGTTTAATGGACCTCAATAGACTAGATATCAGATTTAATGGGCACTACGAAGGTCCCTGGACAAACCACCAGACATACTGAATAATATCCGTTAAATGGGGCACATTATGCCGTCCTTCTGACCATCTCTAAGCCCACCAGACAGTTTTTTGGCATTAACATGTACAGTACTATCCATTACAGGGGGCACATTATGCAGCCTTATCGGATTGCTGTCCGTGCACAGGGTGATTCAGAATGCAGTCATCATTGTTGATGGCAATTTTTGCCATCCACTTGGGCTAGGTTGGAGAGGTGCAGGTAGGAAGCGGTTGCAGGTTGGGCTGTTTTAGGCTACTTCTGGTAGGCTTGTGTGGGACCAGAGTCTGTGGACACACTCTATTGCACATGGTCGGCCTCAGTCTTCCTGCATCTTTCGTTGTGTTAATGCCACAACAAGTGCATCTTACATTCTTTGAGTGTGCCAAGGACTTTCCCATTGTGATTGATTGTGAAAAATTATTTCTATTGAGGAATGTCTTAGCACCTCCCCTTCTGATTAAGTAAAGAATTACAACTATCGCAAAGAAGATGGAAATGATTGAGGCGCACGAGAAGGCATGAGCAGGGGCGACCTCATGTGCAAGTATGACCTTCAGAGGTCAAAACAAAGGAGATAATGAAGAAAATGGAAGTTAGGAAGGAGAAATATGTGTTCAGAACCAGGGAGCTACCCAATGAGAAACCAACGAAGCAGTGTATAGGTGGTATACACAGGAGCAATCTGAGGGTGTCCCTGTGCATGACTTGGACATCCAACACACAGCACAAAGGCTTGTTATGCACCTTGGAATTGAAGATTTCAAACTCAGGGATGGCAGGCTATGAAGGCTCAGGAGGCACCATAGCATTGTTAACAAAGCCCTAACTGGAGAGTTGCTCAGTGCCAATGTTCATGCTGTGGAGCAGTTCATTCAGCATCTTCAAAAGCTGATGGAGGAGGAGAGCCTGCATGAGTTTCAAATCTACAGTGCAGATGAGACTGGGGTCATATGATGTGCACTTCCTCAAAATATCCAGGCTTAGAAAGGTATTGTCAGCTCTCCAGGGCATAAAAGAGTGACAAGACATAGTAGGTAAGAGAAAGTGACCTAAGTCACTCAGGAACATCATGATCAGGCTTCCTGTGAGTACCATAGTAATAATTCTGCCTGGTTTACCCAGCATATCATTCATGACTGCTTCCACCACAGCTTCAACCCTTCCATGAGGCTGCACCAAAAAAAGTATGGCATTAGTCTTGACGACATGAAGGCAGTGCTGCTGTTGGACAATGCATTAGCCCATCCTTTGCCAGGCAGGCTCTGCAGCAAGGACGGATAATTCAAAGTCTTGTTCCTGCAAACCAACACCACAGCCCATGGACCAGGGAGTTGTAGAGAGTGCCAAGAGGCACTACAGAAGCCTGTACCTTCAGTGGTTCCTCATGATTGAGGGTGGGATTGACCAGGCTGACTATGAGGACACCAGAGGCAAGAAAACCCTACACAGTTTCAAGAAGTGCACCATAAAGGAAGCCATTTTCAACTGGGCAGAAGCTTGGAAGGCAGTGCCACTTGCCATGCACAAGAAAGGATGGTGCAGACTCCTCAGAACCCCCAAGACATCAGCATCATAGCATGAATTTGAGGTGTTTGAGCCACCAAGGTTGGCAGAAATGTTGGCAGTTGCAGGTGAGGGGAACCTTGTTGAGTTGGAGCTGCAAGAGTGGCTGGATGAGGAGGAGGAGACTGGCTGAACTACAAGACAAGACAGCAGCAAATGAGAGAGGAGGAGGAGGAGGCACGTGGTCTGTCTGTAGTTGCAGGCATTGATTCAGTAGATACAATCCTGACTATCGTAGACAAAGTTGGAGGACTTCTGGCTCAATATTTTGAGGTCATGCGGCTTATCAGGTTGGAGTTCAAGCAGCTGCAGTACCCAAGGCAGATCAGGGCTGAGATCTCCCAGTTTTTCAAGTCTGTGGCCCCTTCTGCTGCCAAGAGGCTCTGCACAGAGTCAAGAGACCTCCACAGTGCTGTAGCATCAACATCCTCAGCCAGCCTCTATGTAGCCACAGGATCCAGCAGTACAGTCTCCCGGACCCCAACCCCCAGCACCTCAGGATTCTCTATACCAGATATGACACCAGAGCCACCAGAAGCCATCTTTGTCAGTGACAGTGAATGACAGTTAACTCAATGTACAGCATGCAAGAATGCAGGTACAATGTACAGTACATTTGTTTCCATCCCATTTTACTCCAACCTGGCCTGAAATTTCCCCCTCCCCTTTATGATTGCTGAGTTGTAATAACAGACTACAATAATACTGTACTAGTCATGAAGAAGTGCTATGACAGGGACATGAAATAAGCTGCAAAAAGGTGAAATTATGGGCCAGGTTAATGTAAAATAGATATAGTTTTCATTTTTGGAACTAGAAATATGCCCTTTTACTCATTTTTCAAATGTACATGAAATACCACTTTGGGGGGAAGGGGGGCACGGATGTAATGAACTTTCCACTTTATCAGATCAGACTTCACCCCCCAATTGGTCTCTTGTAGTGAGGGTCTGCTGTTTAATACTTGTGGTGCTCCTCTCAAAAGACCAATAATTTCAACAAATTGTTTATTTAAAAAAAAAAAAAAAAAAAAAAAAAAAAAAAAAGCCATTTGGAGGATGTCATTATATCTATCATATATGTAAATTAAACAATAAAACTGACAGGTACAGTATTAGGCATCAGTTGTCATGCTCATAGGCCAAGAAGTGCCTCATGGGCTGGGAGGAAATCTCCCAATGGCGTGTCTTCCTCCTCCATGGAACCACCGTTCACTGGAGCAACTGAATGCAATAGGGTCGATTGCTGTTGGTCCAGAATATGGATTCTTAACAATGCTAAAAGGGACAATATTCATTTCTTTGGGCAAAAACATGGTCTTGGCCAGGGGAACATATTGGAACCTGTCAGTTCATTTCACCATTTTTGGTTAGTTGGTCCTTTTTCCACAGAATGCCTCATTTGACCTTGATCTTTTGTAGATTGTTCTCAGAATTTAATCCCTTCCTCCTCTCTTTACCCTGAATCTCCCATAAAGTTTGGTTTAAAGTGCATTGGAACTGTTTTAGTTGACCTTTCCTTGTGATCTTGATTCATTTATTTGATTTTTCCCTTGGACCTTGACATTGACTTGTTTGTTTTTCAATTTCCTTTATACAGTTTACCTGAAGGTCTTTCACAAAGTTTGGTTTACATACATACATACATTATCTATATTGGATAAAAACTAAATTGACCTTTTCTTGTGATCTTGATCTTTGACCTGTTGTTTTCATAAAGTGCAGATCAACCCCTTGGCTGATCCTAAACTCATCCAACGAGTTTTGTTGAAATCATCTAAAATTGTTTCAGTTATGGTATTTTGTTCACACACAGGCATCAGAGACATCAGTTACTAGAGGGCACTCAGAGAGCAGATACAGGTACTTATGTTAAATCCAAGAATAAGTAAGAGTTTTACAAACCATATACAGTAGTTTTCATCACTGTACAGAAATAAAAATAATCATTGCATCATTATATTGGACATAAGAAACAAATACCCAGTATATCAGAGCTATATATTTTATTTATAACACAAATATTGTACATGTAAATGACAAGTAGAATAACAACAAAGTATGGTATATGAGTTTTATAACCACTTATAGTTTAAACTTTCCATTATAAGAAATATAATTAACAACAAAGAATAACTGTTTTACTGAAGAACCCAAATAGAAAATTTAAAACAATAAAACTTTTATTGGACAATAAAGTAATGGACATTATTGGACCAAAAAACTGAGTTATTAGAAGTTAACTATTATGATAACGATTATGGGAGTTAACATCCGATAATAATTTGATAACAAAAATTATCTGTTGTCAGATTATTGCTTTAGTGCCCAGCTTTGACGATAGATAGAGTGCTTTATTGACATTGCACGCACAAAACAGAACAAAAGGGAGACTATCACAGTGAATGTAAACACTGGGTGGCCATCTTGGCTCAAATGTCTGAGTGACGGCTTGCATGAGAGACACCGTGCATGCATGGGATTGTATGTGGTCACAACAGTTATCATGTAGGTGAATTTTGCAGTTGTTAACCTGAAACTGGTTATAACTTTTACTTCGTTGTTATTTCGATTTATCGCATACCATCCATCCATCATCCAATCCTGTGTTGCCCCTTGAGGAGCGTAAGAGCCCGGGGCTAGGCAAGTTGGTCCTGACATTTAAGATGAGAGTGACCAACCTCACTCATCCCAGAGTGGCAATACATGGGCAGTAAACCCCAACCATCCCTTGGACATAAACCTGCACAGGCTCAATCCGATTGGAGCACCTTAATTACCCACTAAACCATCATACCCCATGATTTGGTTATACGGTTACCACCCAGCATAGTTAATGGTTTCCTGGTGTACAGGAAGCCAATTGGCTTGTCACTCAGTATAGAGTCATCCATAGACAGAAGGAAGAGGAAAGAATGAAGGAAGGAAAGAGAGAAGAGGAAGGATGGAAGAGAGGAAAGGGTAGACACCCAAAGCAGCACCACATTGAGTGAGTGGATGGTGAGTGCCCCCACCTACCACCAGACCAAACTGTCAAATACCAAGTCATGACTGTACTCATACACACATTGTAGCATTCCCACCATTTGGAAACATGGAAGTCATCATCATATGCAAACCAAATAAAAACCCAGCACACCTGTCTTCCCACAAACCCAGAACACCCCTCTTCCCACAAACCCAAAACACCCCTGTTCCCACAAACCCAAAACACCCCTCTTCCCACAAACCCAGAATGCTATTCAACATACCATCCTAGATAACTGAATGCCTAATTCTTAACAGAGTCACAGTTCATAATTCCCTTCCTTTCTCATAACATGACCTTAGAGCACTAGACTCTCCTAACACTTTACTAACCAGTCTCACACACATGCATCTGATGGCATCAACTCAGCAAGACTTGCACACCATACATTCCATGCAGCTGTAGACACAAGGAAAGCATTTGATGCCATCCCTTGACACAAACTAATCACGTGGATCTACAACACAGGCATGGAGAACAACACCAAACACTGGTTTGCCAACTATTTATTAAGCAGACAAGCACATTACATTCCAAAGCTAGCCAGTACATACATGAATTTCCAAAACAGGGTTCCCAGGGCTCTGTTCTCTCACTTACACTTTTCAGCTTATACCATATATGCTACAGTGAATTTATGTGGACCTTGTTGGAAGGACACAAGTCAAGAGTGAGAACAATGGAAATGAGTTATTTGAGAGGAGCATGTGGTGTTACATGGAGAGACAGACTGTCAAATGAGGAAGTGAAAAAGCATTGTGGTGTGGATGTGGATGTGATAGAAAGCATTAGGAGAAGTACATTGATGTAGTTTGGCCATGTGGAGAGAATGGAGAGCAGGATACTAATGAGAAGAGTACGTCAATGAGGTGGAGGGGGGAGAGGGAGGGGGAGGCTGAGGATGAGATGGAGGGATGGAGTGGAGAGGTATATGAGAGAGAGGGATGTGAGCTTGGAGGAGGGCAATGAAATGATGGGAGACAGGGCGACATGGAGGGGATTTGTTTGTGGCCACCCCTTACTGTATTGAGGCATCTGGCAATAGATAGATAGATAGAATTTGTGCAACCAATGATTGCACAAAATCCTTTGGCAGTTCATGAAATGAATTAATTGGGATGGATTAATTTAGGCTGCAGTTAGGTTAGGCTGGGATAATCTAAGTAGAGCTTAGGTTAGGTTAAGCTAGGTTAGTTAGATTAGGTTACATCAATTCAAATGAATGCTAACTAATGTTATGAGTTCAGTTAAATTAACCTAACCTAACCAAAGCTTAACCTCGATTATCCCAGCCTAACCAAACCACTGCCTAAATTAATCTGGCCTAATTTATTTCATCCCAATTCACACTCATTTCACAAATTAACTAGGGATTTCATGAAACCACTTGTTACATAGATTCACTGTAACATATATATATGATATTCCCACATATCAACTGTCCGTAAACATTGCCTTATACACAGATGATGTTACCATAATAGCTCCACATCACATCGCAGACTCAGCATGCTCCGTGCAACAAGGCTACCTTAATGCACTACAAGCATGAGTTGAGGACAGCAGATTGATGATCACTGCAGCCAAATCCGCCACTGCTTTCATCACCAGCAACAATGATACTTAACAACGTACCTGTGCCTTGTACCCCTTCCATTATGATTGCTGAAGTGACATGACTCTGGACATAGCCTCAAGGACCACCTACAAGACATTAAGAGGCAATGCATCTCAGGTTCATAGCAGTTGAGGCACTTGCAGGAACAGAGGTTGGGCAGCAAAAAAAAAAACATTTTCCCCGCTCAGTGCATCAGATCGGTGATGTCCTGTGTCATCCCAGAGTGAATCTCATCCAATCTAACACCCTCAACAACACCTTGCAGACCATACAGAATAATGCTTTACATATCATCACTGGTTGCACCAGTATTGCTCCTACAGCTAAGATATACTTTGCAGTTAAAGTCCTTCTTGTTTGAGGGTATCTCGATATGAGAGGCACACATTTCTTTGTGGCAGCCTGCACTAACACACAACACAATTAGGCATTTGCAACAGTTACCTTACAATCATCACCAGACCCTCTTCTGTAATGTCCTATCCCAGACATTCCAACAGTAGCAGTGAAGAAACACATACATACTCACTTCACAGGCAGGGGAGTACAACACTTGAATCAGAGCACTGTACTTCAAACCACCCCTTCCTGCTGTCTGCTCATCAGAGGTATCCTTAAACAGCTGATTATGTTCACCTAGCTAGGCTGAAATCAGGACATAACCCAACTCTCCTAAGTTGACAGCATAGATTTGGTTTGGGTGGAATCATAGATTAAACATGCTCCACTTGTAGAATAGGCTTACATAACACAAAAAATAGATCACTGCACAGCGCGTGCTACACTACGAGGAAGATGCAGACACATCATCAGTGGTGTCGGGAATCTGTGGGACAACCCCGCAGGGATAGTTGCCTATCTGCGGTTGATGGGTTTGCATGGTCATGCAAACTGAGGCTCAGCAGCAACAATTTCATCATATACAAACATATGGGTCACACTCTGACCTTACCATGTGGTCTTGATGTTTTAGTGATTGTTCTCAAAATTGACTCCCTTTCAGTCTGCCCTACCTTCACCCCTTCCACCAAGTTTGGTGTAAATCAGCAAGAACAGTGTTGGCTAATGTTGCTACATCATACTTTGACCTAGCTTGGTGACGACCTTTGAGCTGTTTAAAAAAAAAAAAAAAAAAAAAAAAAAAGGTTTACTGATTTGCTAACCTTCAAACCTTCCACCAGGTTTTGTTAAAATCAGATAAAAACTAATTTTGTTCTCTCTCTCTCTCTCTCTCTCTCTCACACACACACACACACACACACACACACACACACACACACACACACACACACACACACACACACACAGTCGGAGAGAGCGGACGTCCCAGCCATCGCTCCTAACCTTAAGTAGTTTCAGGAATTTTGTCTGTCCTGTCTCCTAAGGTCTTGCCTTAAATTTAAAGTAATGAAAGTTAATAGACTACCAAAAATGTAAAGATTTATTGGCTATAGTATACATGAATGTTTGCAGTTTTTTCGGTAACAGCTGTTTTGGTACTTTACATTAAACATGGCCGAAAATATAAACAATGAGGGACTGGAATTTCTAGGATTTGATGCTAATACCAATGTCATGGACCTGGTTAAAACATTAATTATGAGGATTAGTGAACTCGAAAAGAAAGTAGAGAATCTAGTGATAAAGGATGTGTCAGTAAATACAGAAACCACCATACAGAGTCTGATCCAGTCCAATGAAACAGCCAATGAAGAAATTAGGAATTTGAAGCGGGAAAATGTTGAACTGAGGAGGAAACTAGAAGAGAGTACTAATAAAACGGAGAAGGTGAGTAATGTATTAGAAGAACACAAGGCAAAGTGGGCACACTTAGAAGAAGAACAGAAAGAAGTGGCCAGCTTAAGAGAGATCATCCTGGAAGAAAGGGAAATGAACAAGAGAGAAATGGAAGAAAATGTAGTGAAAATACTGAAGAAAAAAGAGAAAATAGTGAGAGAAACTGTAGAAAGGAACAGGTGTGTGGTAGTATTTGGAAACAGAGAAGAGGAAGAAAAGGTTAGGTTCGTAAGACTCGAGAGAGACACGAACATGGTGAGAGGAATATTAGGCAAGATTGACCCCGAAGGAGACAAGTGGGTAAAAGAAATTGAGGAAGTAAGGAGGATAGGGCCTTACAAGAAAGGGGAAACAAGACCAATGAGAGTCAAGTTTACATCAGAAAGTGTAATAAATGAGATACTTAAAGTGACCTGGAAATTAAGCAAAGAGGCGGGGATGGAAAATATTATAATAAGAAAAGATCTGAATGAAGAAGAAAGAGAAGTTTTAAAATCATTAAAGGAAGAAGTAAAGGAAAAAAATGATAAGAGGACAGAGGAAGAATGTAATACTTTTTTTTGGAGAGTATTGGATATGAAAGTAAGGAAATAGAAGTGAAGGAAACTAGGGGGGATGGTTGTGAAAGATCAGAAGTTGAGGAAGTGGTACGGACAGAGAGTAGGAGAGAAGAGGGTATTAATAATGTCAAAAATAATTTGAAGGTGATATATACTAATGTTGATGGTTTCATATCGACTAGGATCGAAATTAATGATTTCTTGAGAGAACATGAACCTGATGTCATGTGCTTTGTAGAGACCAAATTAAGAGAAGATATTGATGTTCATTTGGGAGATGGTAAATACAAACTGTGGAGAAAAAACAGAAAAGAAAAAAAGGGAGGAGGAGTGATGATAGCAGTGAAGAACAACATAAATGTAGATACTGTGGAAATGGGAGAAGGCAGGGCTGAAGTGATATATATGAAATTAGAAACTGGAGAGAATGTTAAGAGAGAGATGGCGGTAGTGTATGTTCCCCCAAAGACGAGAGCATGGAAGAATGACGAATACCATGAGATGTTGTCAGATATGGCTAGCTACTTGCAAAAAATAATTGAGAAAAGCAATAATATAATTTTGGTGAGTGACTTTAATTGTAAAGAGGTGAACTGGGAGGAATGGTACTCGGGAGGTGGCGAGGATTCGTGGGGCACTATGTTATTAAATATAATAATGAATAATGTGATGACGCAATGGGTCAAAGAAGAGACACGGTTTCGAGGTGAGGACACACCAACAAGGTTAGATTTACTGTTCACCAAAGAACCCGATGTAATAGAATCATTGGAATATCTCTGTCCTTTGGGAAAAAGTGATCACGTGGTCATTGAGTTCCAGATGTTAATAGGAAACGTCTAGCCAAGAGACAAGCTTCATAGACAGGGAAGATACAACTTTGGGAAAGCAAATTTTACAGGATTGAGAAACTTTTTTGAAAATGCGGATTGGAGAAAATTCAGAGAAACAAGAGAGATACAGAGGAAGTGGGATATCTTTCTAGACCTCTGTAATTTGGGAGTCGAAAAATTTGTACCAAGAGTAAGAGGGAAAGAAAACAGGAAAAAGGAGTGGTTTAATAGAAGGTGTATGATAGCAAAAAAAGAGAGAGATAAGGCGTGGAACAATTGGAGAAAGAGAGGTAACGACAGAACAAAGGAAGAATATAAAAGAACAAGAAATGAATACATAAGAATACGTAGAGAAGAAGAAAGGAATTTTGAAAAAGGTATAATTGACAAATGCAAGGATGAACCCAAACTGTTTTATAGATTTGTTAATGGCAAACTGAAACAAAGGAAGGAATCACCAAGCTGAAAGTAGAAGGAGAGGTCTTTAAGGATGCGGCAAAGCAAGCAGAAATAATGAACAAACGTTTCCAGTCAGTTTTCACTAAAGAAAAGGAGCTTGTGGAAGGGGAGGGAGTGATTAGAAATGTTCCGGTGATGAAAGATATAAAAGTGGAGGTACAGGAAGTGTATAAATTACTGGAAACTCAAGATGTAAGGAAAGCCCCAGGACCTGATGGAATTTCTAATTGGGTACTGAAGGAATGCAGAGAACAACTGGTGGATAAAATTCACAGCTTAATTGTATGCTCACTGGAAGAGGGGAAAGTGCCTCAAGAATGGAAGAGGGCAAATGTGGTACCAATTTACAAGGGAGGAAACAGGGAAGAACCCCTGAATTATAGACCAGTGTCTCTAACCAGCATGGTCGCAAAATTGTGTTGAGAGAATCCTGAAAGACAGATGGATAAAATATCTGGAAGAGATGAATATTTTGGCTGAATGTCAGTTTGGATTCAGAAGTGGAAGGTCATGTGTTTCAAACTTGTTGAGCTTTTACTCAAGAGCGATTGATGTGGTACAGGAGAGAGATGGTTGGGTGGATTGTGTATACTTAGACTTAGAGAAGGCCTTTGACAAGGTACCTCACAAGAGACTAATGTGGAAACTAGAATATATTGAAGGACTAAAGGGGAAACTTCTGGAATGGATGAGAGACTTTTTGAGAGACAGACAAATGAGGACAGTAATAAAGGAAAAGATGTCTGGATGGAGGGAAGTAACAAGTGGAGTCCCTCAAGGCTCAGTGTTGGCGCCAGTAATGTTCCTGATTTACGTAAATGATATGGTAGATGGAGTGAACAGTTATGCAAGTCTGTTTGCTAATGATGTAAAGATCTTGAGGAAGATAGAGGTTGAGGAGGATTGTAAAATACTGCAGGAGGATTTGGATAGGATACACAATTGGAGCCGGACGTGGGAAATGAAATTTAATGTAAAGAAATGTAAAATATTGGAAATGGGTAAAAGTACCAGGAGACCATCACTGAATTATTTTTGGGGGAATGAATTAATCACAAAAAGGAGAGAAGAGAAAGATTTGGGAGTGCTGGTCCAAGATAGTTTGTCACCAGAAAAGCATATTAACAAGATAGTTGGAGAGACTTATAAACTCTTGACTAACCTAAGAGTAGCATTTCATTATATGGATGAGGAAATGATGAAAAAATTGATAGTGGCCATGATCCGCCCCAGGTTAGAATATGCAGCAGTAGTGTGGTCCCCACACAAAAAGAAAGATATAAACAAGATTGAGAGAATACAAAGAACAGCAACCAAGATGGTCCCCAGTCTGACAGACCTGTCATACAGAGAGAGGCTGGAAAAACTGGATTTGCCTTCGTTAGAGGAAAGGAGAAAGAGGGGAGACATGATTGTGGTGTTCAGGACCATGGTGGGAGTAGATAAAATTGACAAAGAAGATCTGTTTGTATGGGATAAGAGAGTAACAAGAGGACATGGAATGAAATTGAAAAAGTCAAGCTGCTTGAAGGATATCAAGAAATATAGCTTTCCTTACAGAAGTATAGACTTATGGAATAGCCTGGACAAAGAGATCGTCCAGTCTAAAAACTTAAACGAGTTTAAAGTTAAATTCGACTTATTGAGAAACAGCGACGGAAACCCACGAGCATAGTACATTCCGTTTATATCACAACTAGGTATATTAGGTAAATACTTAAATATTTGGAACGACTTAGACAAAGAGGTGGTGCATGACAAAAACATTCATGTGTGTAAAGGTAGACTTGATAAATGTGGATATGGAGACAGGACAACACGAGCATTGCTCAATTCCTGTATACTACAAATAGGTAAATACACACACACACACACACACACACACACACACACACACACACACACACACACACACACACACACACACACTCCACAAAAATCATAACAGCTCTGCAAGCATGGGTATAATAAATGGCTAAAGAGAGAAAGCAACAAAAGTTACTTTTTCTTTATGTAATCCTGATGTGAGACAGACCATATGACCTTTGTCACCTGCCTTTTACATGGGCATTCTGTTTGGCAGCCATGTCTCCTTGGTAAATTGACCTTTTGTTTGATTTTTTTGAAGATTATTTGGTGGCTCACAGAGGTTGACATAGCTAAAATTTGGTTTATCAAGATTTGATTTAGTGAGGGTTTACTGTAATGTGATTTGTGAAAGATGTGGAGTTACGATGTTTTTTGTCCTAAGGGATGAAGAGAGTACCTAGATAATGTGGACATGTGGAGAGAATGTATGCAGCTTAAGTAGGGTGGTGAAAAGGATGTATGTGAGTTTTACAGTGGAAGGGGATGAGGTAAGGCAAGAAGGTGGATAGACCTGTTAAATGAGGTTGTAAGAAAGTGATAGATGGAAGTCGATGAGGCCACGGAACTTAAAGATTGAGTTGGTTGGATGAATTATGTACTGTGCAAAAGGGTACTACATGACATGGGTTTGGCACCCCTTTTAAAACTTAATAGTTAATGGAATGACTATCTGGCAGGAAATGTAAAGAGCATATATATATATATATATATATATATATATATATATATATATATATAAAGAAAAACACAAGACAGTATTTCCAAGTGGTTAGGGCTAGGTGGTAGAACCAGGATTCTGGGGGCTTTAATGGCAAATGAATGAGTGTGTACCCCATTTCTCTGAGCATGCTGTTGATTGGTCTTTCTTCATTGTGTTCTCTCTGTGCTTGCTTTCTGAACCCTACCTGACCCCATCCTTAGGTGGGAAAGAGGTCAGGATGATGATGATGATGATGACAAAGACCAGCATTAAATATTAACTTGTCCACATCCACAGCTTAGCAGGGGCATGGCCAGCCTTGGGAAGATCACCAGACTCCTCCAAGGGTCGCATCCCAGCAGTGATTCGGCTGTTGTCACGTGGAGACTGTCTCTCATCCAGGGCTGACATCAGTTCTCTGGAGATATTTGAGGTGAGCAGGGGAGGGGAGGTTAGATTTTTTTTTTTTCTTTTTTTCAAAATCTACATTAAGAGTAGACTGCCCATTCTGTGAGGCCTAGCAGTCCTCCTGTGTTTCGCACACCCTCACATATCACCACTTTCAAATCCGTATTGAATGCATGTTTAGGGTGTCTCATTCAAGATGGGTGTAGTGATATTAATAGGGGTGTTTTTGTAACATATTTGATCTTGGGGAGGATCAATAAACTGTATTGTAACAAATTTGAAATAATCAGACTTTCATTCCCCAGCCTAGGATTGAATTCATTTCCTTTTAAACAGATCACTTTTCTAACCACTTGATCACCACCTGGATTGTGGGAACTTTACAATACATGAATGGGGTGTAGAAGTGAGATGTGGCATTTCTTAATGGATAAAGAGAAATTTATGAGAATGATGTGGACATATTCAGATCCATATGCATTAGGTGTTAGAAAGTGAGATCAGCAGCACTATTAGAGGAAAAAAGTCTTTGGAGGTGCTGAAGAAAATAGAAAGGGTACCCTGAGACGGTATGGCCTTGTAGAATGGATGTATAGTAAGAGATATATCAGGAGAATATATGTAAGTGAGGTGAAGAGAGAGAGAGGGAGACCATGGATGAGGTGGAGAGAAGTATGAGTTCTGAGAGAGGGAGACCATGGATGAGGTGGAGAGAAGTATGAGTTCTGAGAGAGGGAGACCATGGATGAGGTGGAGAGAAGCATGAGTTCTGAGAGAGGGAGACCATGGATGAGGTGGAGAGAAGTATGAGTTCTGAGAGAGGGAGACCATGGATGAGGTGGAGAGAAGCATGAGTTCTGAGAGAGGGAGACCATGGATGAGGTGGAGAGAAGTATGAGTTCTGAGAGAGGGAGACCATGGATGAGGTGGAGAGAAGTATGGGTTCTGAGAGAGGGAGACCATGGATGAGGTGGAGAGAAGTATGAGTTCTGAGAGAGGGAGACCTTGGATGAGGTGGAGAGAAGTATGAGTTCTGAGAAAGGGAGACCATGGATGAGGTGGAGAGAAGTATGAGTTCTGTTACAGCCATCCCATATTGAGGATTCTTTGTCAGTAATGATGATGAGTAGGAATAATATGGTGTTAACCTTTTAAGTATGATAAACACAAGTACAGTACTGTAGTAGAAAAACCATCATAGTTTTGGCTTTGATATTGGTTGTCTGAGAATATTGGAAGTGCAGGCCAAGTAACTTATTTTTAATGTAGTATGGAGGGTAGGATGTACTAGTATCCTATTTATTAGGTACTATGGGCCACTAAAGTACAGTGCACAGGGGGTCCGATGCCTACTGAAAACATTCGAACAACTGCACACATTACCAATGTCTTACTGTGTATGAACAATGTTTATATAAACATATTTGCTATGTGTTTGCAGGAGGATATTGCTAGCTGGCAATACACAACACCTCCCAACATCAGGGTTACCAGTGTTTGGTAGATCAGACACTACAGTAATACTTCAGTGCCCTTTGTTCTGTGGTCCCAAATGTTTCAGACTTATTGTACACTGACCCTTTTGTGACCCCTAGTACATACAGCTCATCTACCTGCCAGCCATTCCCATATTGTTCCATCAGGACCCTGATGTAGGCTACTCAGTTCAGACATACGGTATATTGCTAGCCTGACCAGCTACATACCTCAGATAAGTCATATATCTGTGTCCTTCCCAGGTTGTGTACAGACCGCATGATCCATGGCAGGTAGTAGCTGCCATACGCAAAGCCATCCGTAAGTACGACACCAGTGGACATGTAAAGGTGGTGTAGTCAGATCTGCAATGCTGTAGTGCTGGGAGCAGTTGTCTGTAGTGGGAGCGTAATAGTGTGAGATAATGAGTAAACAGTGAAGTGGATAAGTTGTATGTAGGGAGAAAATATGACTGAAGTACTGTATTATAGTGGAGACAATTGCCCTAAGGATTGTAGCAATGGTAGGAAATTTGTTGGTAGTAGGTATGAAATGGATAATCTGGTCAGTACAGGATATTTTCTAGATGTGGTGGATGGCACATCAGAGTACAGTATGTGTGGGTTATATGCAGACTGCTCTCTGTTTGGATAGTTAGAGGTACAGTATTTACCTTATACAGTTACAAATAACAAAAATTGGTAAAAACAGTGCTAGCCAGAAAATATTCAGCCATGTTTTGTATCCCATGCACTCAACACCTTTGACTGTCCCATGTCTGGCTGATATGTGTAGAATACAAATACGAGGCGCAATCAGAAAGTTCCAAGACTGGTCCTGTTGTGAATGAATGGAGCATGTCACAGTCATGTACATGCAGCAAGGGCAAGCAGTAACCTTCGTTGAGTCAGTATGCCGCGTGGCGTCATGCTTTCAATATCGGGACCTTTGTTACACGCGTTTTTGTGACCATGTGCACATGCTTATTTGCGATCTCACTATGGACCCCAAACTTGAGCAGAGAGCAAACGTCAGATTCTGTCAGACTCGGAAAATCGGTAACAGAGACCCTTGAAATGCTTCAGCAGGCCTATGGCAAAGCAGCAATGAGCCAGGCGAGGCATTTGAGTGGCGCTCGTGTTTCAAGAGGGGCAGGGTGACCCTTCATGAGCAGAATCCCCAAATATGTAAAAAAAAAAAAAAATTGTGCATGAGAATCATTGGATCATCATCAAGGAAGTTGCTGGCATCATCAGCGTGGTGATCCGATGATCCTCATGCACAGTCTGTGGAATTTTTTAGGCATTTTCAGGGATTCTGCTTGAGGAGGGTCACTCTGACCTCTCTTCGCCCTCCCATGACATTCTGCCCCTCTTGAAGCACAAGTGCCACTCAAAACACTTCATCCAGCTCATTTCTTTATTGCCATAGGCCTGCTAAAGCATTTAAAGGGTCTCCATTGCCAATTTTCCAAGTTTGGCACATCTTCTTCTGTCTTTTTTTCCTTCATTCTTTTCACTTCCTTCTGCCTACGAGTGACTTTACACTCCCTCTTCTGTCTTTCATTCCTTCATTCTTTCCTCTTGCTTCTGCCTGTGGGTGACTCTACACTGAGTGACAAGCCAAATGGTTTCCTGTACACCAGGAAACCATTTACTACACTGGGTGGTAACCATATAACCAAATTTTGGCACCTGGTGGTTTAGTGGGTAATTATTGTGCTCCAGTCGGATTGAACCGGTGAAGGTTTATATCCAAGGGGTGATTGGGGTTTATTGCTCATGTAATGCCACTCAGGGATGAGTGAGGCTGGTCACTCTTATCTTAAATGTCAGGACCAACTGCCTAGCCCCGGGCTTCTACACTCCTCATGGGGCAACGTAGGATTGGATGATGGATGGATGGCACAGAATTTTATGTTTGCTCTCTGCTCAGGTTTGAGGTCCACTGTGAGATCACAAATGCACGTGGCCACAAAAATGCATGTAACACTGGTCCCAATGTTGAAAGTGCAAAGACATGCCGCATGCTGACTCAGGATGGTTACTGCTCGCCCCTACTGTGCATGCATGACAGTGCCGCACTCCATTCATTCTTAACAGGAACAGTCTCGGAACTTTTTCATTGCACATATTCATCCAGACACAGTACTGTAATTGACAGTAACTTAGAAACTGTGGTTGCATTATCCAACTGCATGGGAAAAAGTTGGATAAATTATATGTAGGGGAGTTTGGTAGGGAGGTGAGTAGGGAAGACAACTGGTTGCGATCGAGGAAGAAACAGAGAGAGGTGTAAGGACTGAGCTGTTCATTGATTCTTCTGTCATGGCTAACCCCTGTGGAAGAGATATATACACTTTACAGAGCCCATTAGTAGTGGCAATCATGATTTTGCTTGTGATTTGTTTCTGCCTTTAATGTAACTTTAGCACTTAGATAAAGTAATCCTTAATATAGAATCAGATAACACTAAGGTATTAAAATGATCTAGCATGGCACTAAGTACTTTAGTCAGGGTCACATACTTTACCACATTATTACCTCAGCTCGCTGAGCTAATTCTTTGATGATGTGATATGTGGGAAGCATTGGCAATCTACTCATTTGATGTACAGTAGTGCTGCTCTCGAGTGACTGCCATTTCCTCTCTTCCTTCCTTCTTTCCTCCCTTCCTTCTTTCTTTCCTCCCTTCCTCTCCAGTCTTTCTTTCCTTCAGTCTTTCCTTTCTATTTATGGGTGACTGTACACTGAATGACAAGCCAAATGGTTTCCTGTACACCAGTAAACCATTTACTATGCTGGGTGATAACCATATAACCAAATTATGGCACCTGGTGGTTTAGTGGATAATTAAAGTGCTCCAGTCAGATTGAGCCTGTACAGGTGTATATCCAAGGGGTGGTTGGGGTTTATTGCTCACGTAATGCCACTCAGGGATAAGTGAGGCTGGTCACTCTCATCTTAACCCCTAGGATCTTCAATTTGATCAGCCGAACTTCCTGAAAACCTGTATATGGAGCCGATTTTTCGACTCTTACAGAAGTAAAAAGTTTTATGCCCAGGGTTTAGAGCTTGAACTTACACACCATATGCTGCAAACTAGAGCAATTTAGACCAACTGGTTCATGAGCTATAGCCCGTCAAAGTTGAAAAAAGTTTCCCTTCCAGGTGGGGTGACTATTTTTCTATGCACCCCCACCCCATTCCTCCCTCATTCCTCCCCTCCTATGACCTTCCTCACCCACTCCCGTCACCCCCCCTCTCTTCCTCCCCTCCCCCCTTACCCCCCTCCCTGCCTACCCCCACCCTACAGATTTTCCAGCCTTTTTTTTTTTTTTTTTCCAAACATTAGCATGGACAATAATTATGTCAGTGTTCCTCACTCACTCCCAACACCCTTCCCCCCCAACACTTCTCCCCTCCCCACATTCCCTCCCCCCATCCCCTTCCCTCATAGCTGTGTAGCTGTCCAAATAAAAAAAGAAATTGAGCAAAAGCATGCAAAATCTTTTTCTTGCTGTTACACACTCCAGCACCCTCTCCCCTCACCCCTTCCCCCCCATCCCCTCCTGTCAGAGCTGTCAAATCAAGTAACTGTAAGAATTTTAAAGGGGAAAAAAGTTAGAGCTACCCCCCCCCCTTCCTCCTGTATCCCACTTCAGAATTTTCCAGCTCTTTTTTTTTTTTTTTTTTTTTTTTTTTTTTTTTTCCCAAACAGTAGCATGCAAAATAATTATGTTGGTATTCCTCACTCACACCCAACACCCTACTCCCCCAACACTTCTCCCCTCTCCACCTTCCCTCCCCCCGTCCCCGTCCGTCATAGCTGTGTAGCTGTCAAAGTAAAAAACATACATGAAAAAAACATACATTCTGTGTTTTGTGCATCAGTGCATACAATTACACAAACAATAATCTGGTTCTGAATGAAAACATGCGACGCGAATAGTAACAGTGACATATAATACTCTGGGTGAGGGGAGGAGAGGTAAGCGGACAGCATACTACAGGGGGTGGGGGGTGGGGATGGGGTGGGGAGAGACCTGGAGGGGTGGTAGGGGGTATAGAGGTGGGAGACAGACACAACAAGACAAAGAGGACAGGCAGAGAGGGAGTATGGGGGTGTGGAGGGTGGGTAAAGGGGATATAACCCTCCTCAGGGAGACAGGGAGGGGGGGAAAGGGGGGGGAACCACGGTGGCATGATGGAGGATGGTGGGGGAGGGGGAGGGGGAGGGAGGGAGCAGGAGGTGGTCAGAGGTGAGGGAGGGGGAGAGGGAACAAAGGCACTGGGGTAGAGGAAGGTGGCTAGAGGGTGGTGGGGGAATCTCCCCCCCCCCCACCATGGTTAGGGGCCCGAATCCTCCCCCCTCCCTTCTCAGGACTTAGTTCTCATTGGTTTGCATCGATGTACTGTATGTCGCAATTAGGCTGAAGCCTAGCATCCGCAGTTATTTACAAAGGCTCCTCTATCGATCACATTCAGCATTTAGCGAAATCCTGAAAAAGGATCGATTGAGCCTGTTAGTACTTTAGGGGTTAAATGTCAGGACCAACTTGCCTAACCCCAGGCCCCTATGCTCCTCATGTTGCAACACAGGATTAGATGATGACTGAATGAATTGGTCAGATTCTTAGAGGATGGGACACCATGTAATCTGAATGAAATCATTTATCAGTAGCCAGAATGCAATACTTCTGAGATTTTTCATCTTTAATACTGGTAATAAAAGAAACAGTAATAATAATAATAATAATAATAATAATATTTATATTTTTTTAATGCCGCGTCCCCTTTTGTTTATAAGGGCTAAGGCATTACCCCTGGGTAGAGGACATAGTTTTTGGAGCGTGTAGCACTTTATGACCGCATGTCCCTCATGATGTCTACCAATGAACCTTGGGTGGACTCGAACCTCTAACCCTTCGGTCAGAGTGCTCTGACCCACTGAGCCATGGCTGCAACAGCTAGCAAGGTGACAGGATAGCGCTACCTCTCCCGGCATAGCAGCTTACCCGGGCACAGCGTGAACTCTCGACTTCGGTCTCCAGTCAGGTGCACTACCACTGAGTCAGTAACAATTAATAGTAATAATAATAATAATAATAGCAGTAATGATGAATAAAAACAATGCATAATAATAATAATATAGTAAGTAGAAGACTAACTGTCAGAGACAGTTACTGATCTCTGCCTATGAGAATGTTGCTGAACTCACGTTTTTTGTAATAACTCAAAAACAGTTGGTCACATTGCCAACTAAAAGTATACTGACCTGGTCCAGGACCACAGGAAACTTCTAGGGCCAAGAAGTGCCTCATTTATGTTTCGATTTTTCCTGTATGGAAGAGCAGTTGAAACATGCTGAGCAGTGAGGTGTCCAGAATATTGTACAATGTCATGCATGAACGACCTTCAAATTTTTTCCATACAGATGTTTGCAGAATGATTTTATAGCGGGATTTCCCTCTATATCATGTATCTGTAATAGTTTTTGAGTAAATTGAGGCCAAAAGTTCATGATTTTTGGACCTGTGGCCTTGAAAAGTAGGTCAGAGTCACTGAAACTGGATCAGTATAATAACATCTTGGTGTGTTACATCCTCAACAGGTATGATGAAAATGGGAGATGAAATGTGACTGATTAATAATAATAATTAATAATAATAATGATGATGAATATAAGGATCACCTATGTTAATAGTTAGAGATCAATTATAACAATAATGATAATACATGTAGTATGTTTCCCAAAAGTGCCAGTTCTTCCATTAAGGAACTCACTAATGCTTGATACACCTTCAGTGCTTACAGTAAAAGGAAAAGAAGTTGTATAATTCAAATACAAGCTTAGTAAGCAGAAGTTGCAGCAGTTTAAGCCCTCTTTTCGTCTGTCATGACACCTTTCCCCAAAAGGAGGGAATAATGAAGAATTTTAGCACGAAGCCATAATATGGCTTTATGGCACTGTTGGAGTAGAGGGAAAATAAAGGCTGGAAGAAACACAGAAATACCAAGAAGAGAAGTATGACAGAAGAGGACAGTAAGGCGAAAAGGGCCGGAGACAAAAAGGCCCTTTTTTGTTGCCTCTTATGACAAGCAGGGATACTGGGGAAGTATTCTTTTTCCCCCTCCCCAGGGGAGACCTCTCCCCAGATCATACCTCCATGAAAAGAAAAAGGCTTTGAGCTGCCACTTAAAACTCTCAGCAGAAGTCAGTTGCCTCATGGGTAATGGCAACTTATTATAGAACCTAGTGGCAGTGTAGGAAAAAGATCAATCAAAGAAAGATGACAGGTGAACAGCTCTAGGCTTATCAAGGAACAAGGGATCATTGTCACTTCATAATGTCCCACCTGGGCATGTGGTCAAAAGTTTCAAATAATTCAGCAATATATTTTGGTTCACCAAACTAGAGAACCTTGAATGTAATGAGATACAGTTTAAATTCTATTCTAGCCATTAGTGGCAACCAGTGTAACTCATTTAAAGATAAGATAGGTGTGGTTCTTGGAGAAAGGCCAAAGATTAGGCTTGCTGTCTTATTCAGCCCAGACTGAACCTTCTTTAGTAGATTATTTGGAAGACCAGTCAGTAAGGAGTTGGAATTATCAACACCAGACAAAACCATTTTATGGGCCAGTGTTTAGAGGCATCACCTATTTAGAAACTGTTTTGCAAAATACACTATATGTGTCTGATGTGTAGAGTACAACTTCTGACAAATTGATTAATATATTCGTTATAATTTAGTTTTGAATTGAAATGTACACGCACATTGGAAACTTTATTTTTTTCTAACCCACAGAAGATTGGAAGGTGCTCATGAACCAAATTAAATAGTCTGGCTCTAGCTAGATCTTTGCCTTGAAAGGGTTACAGGCTCAAAAAAAAAAAAAACAATACTGTACTAATCCATCCATCATCCAATCCTACATTGCCCCATGAGGAGTTTAGGAGCCCGGGGCCAGGCAAGTTGGTCCTGACATTTAAGATGAGAGTGACCAGCCCTCATCCCAGAGTGGCATTACGTGAGCAAACTCCAGCCACTCCTTGGATATAAACCTTCACTGGCTGAATCCAATTAGAGTTCTGTAATTATCCACTAAACCACCAGGTGCCAAAATTTGGTTATATGTTTACCACCCAGCATAGTACAGTAAATGGTTTCCTGGCATACAGGAAACCATTTGGCTTGTTACTCAGTGTAGAGTCACCTGTAGACAGAAGGAAGAGGAAAGAATGACGGAAAGAAAGAAGAGGGAGTGTAAAGTCACCCATAGGCAGTAGGATGAGGAAAGAATGAAGGAAAGAAAGACAAAAGGGGATGGAAGGAAAAAAGGATGGAGGAGAGGAAAGGGCAGATACCTGAGAGCAGCACAGCATCAAGTGAGTGGATGGTGAGTGACCCCACCTATTACAATGTAATACTAATAACAAAAAAAACAGCAGAAACATTCAAGTACTGTAATATTTCTGTGGAGATGCATAGACACAACATGTAATAGACTGGGAGTTATATGCAAGAGGAAAGAGTGACTGAGGGAGGCTGTTGCAGTGTTCATCAGATAATTGAGGTCTTGCTGAATTCTTTTCTGTCATGTACTTCAACAGTCAATAATCATGCCTTAGAAACTTGCAAATGCGAAGTACTGTATAAAGAGGAGATATTCAAAATAGTTAACAGACGGATAGGCAGGGTTTTATAACTCGTTGTTCTGTGATTTACTTTAGATGGTTACATTGGTAGTACTTGCCATGTGATACCCTAGTTAAGACTACTATAGTCACGGCGCACGACTCTGAGGTTGTCATTATCGTACACTGGCAACCTACCATACAAAAGTGCGTCCGATTTCGTATCATATTACACACGAATCTTATTATTATGCATGAATATGCTATACACGAATATTGTTAAACACGAACATATTATACATGAATTACATGCATCTCATATTATACACGAAATCAGACGCACTTCTGAATGGTAGGTTGCCAGGGTATGATAATAATAGCCTCAGAGTCCCACGCCTCGACTATAGTAAGCTATTCTGTTCTAACCAAACATTTTACAGTTGAACCTATTCTTTTTTAATCTAATCTAGCATTGCCTTCCTTAATCTTTTCCATGCCAGCAAGTGTTTGTACTGTGTGTGTACTATGTTTGATTTATTTAAAACAATACAGTATTGTATATGCAATGCATAGGAAAAGAAAGGTTACGGTAACAGAGAAATGAAGTTGAAGCAGTTGATGGGAGCAATCATGTATTAACAGTGATGTATTCCCAGTTAATTCTAGATTGGTGAGTGAATGAGGGTGTGGCTCATGTAATTGGGCAAAATTTTGGTTAGCTACTCCTCTGTCAGCTTTTTCTTGCTTTATCAACCCTACCTCACCCTGCCTTACTCCTAGGAGGGAAAAGAGATCCCTGTGAAGATATGAATTCTAGATGTGTAGACAGTAAGACAGTCATTCTCAGGTTTTTCAACAGTTTCTGACAAGAAGGTAATAGCTTCAGTCTGAGTGTTCAGGGCTGCAGTGATTATAATGCCAGTAGCTGCTTGGCTTTGTGTGTTTGTGTGTGTGTGTGTGTGTGTGTGTGTGCTTTTTATGCAAGGAAGAAGGAACCAAAGGCCAGGAGCCTACAAACCTTTCCTTCCAAGAAAAAAAAAAAAATACAGAGGAGAGCCAAATTCAAGATCCGTTCATTTCGAGATGCGTGGACACACTGCGTTTGAAAGACAGGAGTTAAGAGGAAGTAGGAAATACAGACAGAAGGAGACAGTTCCAGAGTTGACCTGTTGCATAAATGGAGGACTGGGAGTAACGGTTAACTCTTGCATTAGAGAGTTGGACAGAAAAGGGATGAGTGTTTGTTGCTAGACGGGTGCTACCACCTGTCATAGAGGTGGAGGGATGCAAGCAGACAGTTCAGAGGAGCAGTGACCATGGAAGTAGCGATAGAAAAAGAGATAAAGATGCAACAGTGTGGCAAAAAGGCAGAGGTTGAAGGGAGCCAGTAAAAGGAGGAGAGTTAATAAGACGAAAAGCCTTTGACTCTACCCTATTGAGAAGAGTTGTATGTAGGGAGCCTCCCCACACATAGAGTTGTACTCCACACAGAGGCAAATAAAACCCATGTATAAAGTCAACAACTGTGCAGGGGTAAAGAAGGTACGGAGTCGGTTTAGCGCACCTAATCTCTTGGCAGATTTTACAAGAGATTTATCATGATCTTTCCAAGATAAGTCTCGAGTGAATGATACCCCAAGCATGTTCAAGGATGATGCAGGATTGAACTGGATATTATTAAACATTAGTGGGTACTCCTGTGGAAGATTTTGTTGGGTTGATAGGTGTAAGAATTGTTGGGTTGATAGGTGTAAGAACTGAGTCTTTGATGCATTAAAAACAAGATTATTCTTATCCCAGTCGGAGATACGAGCCAAGTTAGATATTAGGTGTGCCATAACCTCATCCCTTGTTTGCTGAAGTAACTGCTGAGATGGACGTTGCAGGAACCGAATGGAAAGGTGAGGGGTGGAATCATCAGCATACGAGTGGATAGGGTTAGATGTACAGCTCAGGTCATTGATGAATAAAAGAAGAAAGTTGGTGACAGGGCAGAGCCATGAGGAACATCACTGTTGAAAGATCTAGAAGAACATTGGTTGTCTACAACAGCAGCTATAGAACGACCGGAAAGGAAGCTATAGATGAAGGCTCAGATAGAAGGACAGAAAAAGTAAGAGGGCAGTTTGGAAATTAAAGATTTATGCCAGACTTGATCAAAAGCCTTTGAGATGTCAAGTGCAATGGCAAAGCTTTCGCCAAAGTCCCGAAACGAGGATGACCAGGTGTCTGAAAGGTAGGTGAGAAGATCGCCAGTGGAGCGTCCCTGACGGAACCCATGCTGATGATCAGATAGAAGGTTGTGATAGGAAAGATGCTTTAAAATTTTTGTGTTAAGAAGTGATTCGAAAACTTTTCAGATACAGAATGTTAAAGCAATTGGACGATAGCTAGAGGGTTGGGAATGGTCACCCTTCTTTGGGACTGGCTGAATGAGAGCAAACTTCCAGCAGAACGGAAGGTACAAGTCGATAGACAAAGGCAAAAGAGTTTAATTAGGCACGGTGTAAGCACAGTTCTTGAGGACAACAGGAGGGGCTCCATCAGGCCCATGTGCCTTGTTAGTATTGAGGTCAGTGATGGCAGAAAATACATCAGCTTAAGATATTTTAATGTCAGCCGTGAGAAAGTCAGAAGGGGGAAGTGATGGAGGAACAGCACCGGAATTGTCTAAGGTGGAATTGGAAGAGAAAGTCTGAGCGAATAGATCTGCTTTATCAGTAGAAGAAATAGCTACAGAGGCCATCAGAGTGGAAAAGAGGAGGGAAGGATGATGAGGTAAAGTTGTTAGAAAGGTTTTGGGCAAGGTGGCAGAAGGAGCGGGAAGAATTCGAGTTGGAGAGTTGAGAGCATTTAGTGTGTGTGTGTGTGTGTTGAAATTTCACACCTTGAGACAAAATCTTGGAAAATTATTGAAGTTATTAGAGGTGTAGTAAATGTTGAAGTGAAGGTATATTATAGTAGGGAAATGGGAAAAAAAAAAAAATCATCTGTATTTCCTCCACATCCCAACCTTAAATACTTTATATTGACCAAATAGTTTAACCCCAGGCCCATAATTATTGTACAGAATTTCAAGGTGATCGATGTATTTTTAAGGGTTTGGTGAATATTATAAAATGGAAGCAACGTTGGGTCTGGTTAGTACTTGGATGGGTGACCGCCTGGGAACACCAGATGCTGTTGGCATAACGTTCTCCCTACGTGTCAAGTGGGGTTGGTGGAGGATTAGTGCCCCTCCCTGTAAAACAATTAACTCTGAGCTCTTGGCCACCCCGTTTGGGATACGTGGCGTCTGGCAATGAATGAATGAATGAATGCTGCTTTGAGTCCTCAGGTCAGTAATGCAAAGTTTTCATTGGCCACAAAATTGCATTCAGAGGTTGGGAAGCTTAACGTCTTGAATCCATCAGTATATTTTTTAGCTATTGCCACCGCCAGAAAATTTTACATATTAGCAGAGAACTCAGATAGTGAATATGTTAATTAAGGCTGTATGTAAACTCTCCATTCCAGAATTTTTCTCCCAGGCTTCTTAAAAACATCTGTTGCCGCATTTTCGCGGGACACTTTGGACCGGTTTAGACCGGTATGGACTCAAAAGTGATCGCGAGAACGGGCTACTGTCGGTCCGATCCTGTCCGAACCTGCTATTGACTGCAAGAATGACTGGGCGTGGCCTATAAGAATGTAAACAAATGTCAGGGAGTAGTGTTGATTATACAAATTTCATGCATCCCCTCGATTTTTATCTCGGTCATTAATGCTTTAAAAATCTTTTTTCGTGCGATCTATAGTAATACAAAGCCTCTACTTCATGGTGAGATGTATTTAGTTCCCTTCCTGGATGATCATGGGCATTTGCTAGCATTAAAAATGTAATTTAAAACAAACCTTATTCCCAAGACTGCCATTGTTGACCATCGATGTTTACACCCTGCCACGGACGCTCCTCACCTCCTTCTTGGCTGTTGCTGACGCGCATACGTTTATGCGCAGACCGGTCTCGCCTATATAGGCTAGCTTGTGGGGGCAGGACTGCTTCGGACCAGTCTGTACTGTACTGGTCGAATTGCCTTGCCAGAACAGCAATAAAACCGGTCTAAAAGCCCCACGGAAACGCGGCTTTTGTAGAAGTGTCATCGTAGTGAAGGGATTAAGATACTTCATAAAATTATTTTCCCAAGGGCACAGTCTGTGTTATTCTTGTTTGTATTGTGATACTTCATTTATTTACTTGTACTGTATATAGTTATATATTAGTGACCAGTACAGTATACTGTATTTATTGAGTTCAGGTACTAAATTGTAAGATTTACTTGGAGCACAATTTCTGTATACAGTATTGTTGTTGATCTTGTTTCTGATGTAGCATTGTATTTGTTTATTTGTACATAATTGCATATGTGCTATACAGTGGAATCTCCTAAATTGCAGTCTTATGAGACTGGGCACATGCCTTGATTCGAACATTTCGCGATTTAGAAATAACTAATCTTATGGGAAAAATTACTTATGAGTGTCATTTTGGAAAAGTTGTCCCCCTTACCTCCAAACTGACATCAAACTGATCACCAGCGAACTCTAAAAACCTGGAAAAGAAGTTAATAAAGTATTTAATGACACACACACACACACACACACACACACACACCGCTCGCTGGTGCAGTGGTAACGTTCCCGCTTGCCAACTGGTGGACGGGAGTTCGCGCCTCGCTCAGGTTGCGAAAAATTTCACTGACGAAGTGGGTGGTTACTGTCCCCCTTGAGCAAGGGGACGGGTGTGTGCGTGTGTGAAGGTCACAGCCTTGCCCTTAGATCGGACTATATGAGCTCTCAGCTCCCTTCCGGGAGGGTAAAAGCTGACCATCACGACCATCAAGTGATCCTGACTGACCCGGTGAATTACACACACACACACACACACACACGACCCCTCATTATTAGATCTCATATTTGCTAGGCAAGTAAAGCAATTGATAATCTGTCACCCCCCACTTGGCAAAAATGGCCATGCAGTACTAGATTACAATTTCAGGATAGAATATGATACAATTAGAGGTAATGGAAATTCCAAAAAGAGGCTAAACTACAAAAAGGGCAACTGTCATGACCTAAAGAAGTACTTTCAGGATATAGATTGGGAAAAGGAGCTGAGGACAAGATATAAATGTTATATATAAAAAATTCTGTGAATTTTATTAAACAGGAGTCCACATTTATGTCCCACTGCACGAAGACACGGAAATAAGGATAAAGAACTGGTTTAATACTGATTGTAAAAATGCAAAAGAGAAAAGAGAATTGCTGTGGATCAGATACAGGCAACATAAAAGTGAGAGAGCATATAACAACTATGGACAGGCAAGAAATGGTCATACTGTACAAGGATAGGAGAGAAGCTCAAAGGCAGTTTGAGGAAGACATTATAAGTAAAAGTACTGATCAGCCGACATTGTTTTACAGCTACATACGAAGCAAAGCAAAATTTAAAAATGGATGAGGGGGAAATCTGTATCAGTGAGGAAGATATTTGTGAAGTACAAAACAAGTGGTAGGTTGGGGCTTTCACCATCCACTCATTCGATGTAGCGCTGCTTTGGGTGTATGCCCTTTCCCCTCTTCCATCCCACCTCTTCTGTCTTTCTTTCCTTCACTCTTTCCTCTTTCTACTGCCTATGGATGACTTTCCACTTCCTCTTCTGTCTTTCCTTCATTCTTTCCTCTTCCTTTTGCCTGTGGGTAACTCTACATTGAGTGACAAGCCAAACGGTTCCCTATACACCAGGAAACCATTTATTATGCTGGGTGGTAACCATATTAGGGCACCTGGTGGTTTAGTGAGTAATTAAGGTGCGTCAGTTGGATTGAACATTTGTAGGTTGGAGTTTATTGCTCACGTAATGCCACTCAGGGATGAGTGAGGCTGGTCACTCTCATCTTAAATGTCAGGACCAACTTGCCCAGCATCAGGTTCCTACGTTCTTCATGGGGCAACATAGGATTGGGTACTGGGTGGACTAAAAAAATTCCAGTCAGTTTTTGCTAAAGAACGTAGATTTGCAAGGGATGAAAAACAAGCATGCCCACACATATTAACAAATATACATATAATGAAACAAGAGGTACAGGAAAAGATGAGGAAATTAGACGGGGGGAAAGCCAATGGCCCTGACAAGGTTTCGTGTTGGGGTTTACAGGAATGTGCAAAAGGGCTAAGCAGTCCATTACATTTAATATTCAGAGAATCCTTAAGACAAGGAAAACTACCAGATATTTGGAAGAAAGCAAACATTGTGCACCTTTTCAAGAAAGGAAATAGACAAAATCCACTCAACTACTGACCAGTATCACTGGCGAGCATCATAAGCAAGATGTTAGAATAACTGATACGAAGAATTTGGGTAAATCACCTGGAAGAACGCAATAAGTTAACAGAAAGACAATTTGGTTTTAGAAGCGGAGAATCATGTGTTACTAACCTATTAAGTTATTGTGATAGAGTTGCAGAAATAATACAGGAAAGAGATGGCTGGGTAGACAGCATATATTTGGATTTCAAGAAGGAATTTGACAGAGTACCAAACAAAAGAGTTTTATGAAACCTTACAATCAAGGAGGAATCCAAGGCAATCTGTACGATTGGATGCAAAGTTTTCTCAGTAAAAGGGAAATGAGAATAGTGCTAAGGGGAAATTACTCATCATGGAGAGAAGTGACAAGTAGAGTTCTACAGGGGTCAGTGCTGGCATCAGTTATGTTTTTAGAATATATAAATGACATACACCGACATTGGAAATGGAAGCTACCTAAATATGTTTGCTGATGATTCACAAATACAACGGGAAATCACAAACACAGACTCTTGCATAGAGCTGTTAGAGGAATTAAGCTTCATGAATGGAGCAATAGATGGCAAATGGAATTCAATGTGGACAAGTGTCATGTAATAAAATCAGGTAAAAGTGAAAAACGACCGGACTGGGACTGTAGGTTAGGAAGTTCAACCCAACACACATCAGAAAGGAAAAAGGATTTAGGAGAGATTATCAATAACAGACTATCACTGGCTGACCACATAAATGAAAAAGTAAGGAACATGTACACACTGCTAGCTAATATGAGGGTAGCATTCACCTATATAAATGAAGACATGCCGAGAAAAATAACATTCATCAGACCAACTCTGGCGTATGCATCAATAGTCTGGAATCCGTATCTCAAAAAACACATAGATAAGATTGAAAAGGTACAAAGGGCTGCTACAAGATGAGCACCAAGTTTAAGGGACCTAAGCTACGAAGAAAGACTAGAAAACTTAAACCTACCAACATTACAGGAGAGAAGGAAAAGAGGAGACATGATTATGTTATATAAATGCATCACAGGAAAAGGGAAAATACTGTAGATGAAAGTGTGTATATAACGTATGGGAATGCAACATTATGAAGACACTGCTGAAAACTGTACGAAAAGAGAGGTGATAAAGACAGTAGGAGATTCAGTTCCCCAGATAGAGCGGTTGATCAGTGGAATGCGCTACCGAATGAAATAGTGTGTGCCATGACAATTAAGATTTTAAAAGACCATCCATCCATCCATCATCCAATCCTACATTGCCCCATGAGGAGCGTAGGAGCCCGGGGCTAGGCATTTGGTCCCGACATTTAAGATGAGAGTGACCAGCCTCACTCATCCCTGAGTGGCATTACATGAGCAATAAACCCCAATCACCCCTTGGATATAAACCTTCACCGGCTCAATCCGACTGGAGCGCATTAATTACCCATGAAACCACCAGGTGCCAAAATTTGGTTATATGGTTACCACCCAGCGTAGTAAATAGTTTCCTGGTGTACAGGAAACCATTTGGCTTGTCACTCAATGTAGAGTCACCCATAGACATGTATGATAAAAATGGTTCAAAACATGGGACAGTACGAGCTTGACTCATTCCTGTAAATATACAGTTAGGTAAGAACACACACACACACACACACCTTAATGAAGACATACAAGCTAAATCCTATAATGAGGTCCCTGGTGGAAGTGCCTCTTCCTGCATTGATCCCTCTTAAGGAATTCCATGCTCACAATACACCCCACATTACCCCCACCATCCCTCCCCCCTACACACACACACACACACACACTCATTTGTGCAAACATAGCTTAATAATTGTTCAGAAACGCATCAGGAAACTTTCACTTTCGAGGTTGCCATTGCGTATTATGTTTAATTTCCGTGAATTACTGATCTTGCAAACTATTGCATGATGTTTCTGCGTATTGTGAATTCGCCATTTAGAAATGCGTGATTTAGGAGATTGCACTGTATTTTTATTTAGTTTTTTTTTAATATAGATTGCTTAGTTTCTTCCTATAGATTATTTATTGATTGATTTTAATGTACAGTATAGCCCGTTTTTTGGTAGTTTCCTAACTCCATAGCTTTTATGAATACAGTGGAGTTTCTTTTATCCGAAATTCTTTTAACCGTAATATGCCATTAACCGTAAGTTTTACTAAAATGTTCTCATTTCGATTAACCGCAAAAATCTGAAATCTCTCCGAAAATTCAAACACGGCTGGCATGTTTTGCGCCACTAGCGTTAGTTTATGGTTACGCTAGTCACTAGAGCTAGTTGCCCATTCCCTCGCCTGCATCCACCACCTCGGAAGATTTGGATGATGTGGATGATGTGGAAATGATTGAATAAGGAAACAGAAAATATGAAAAAAATTAATTAGGTTTAAGGTTTTATTTGTTCGAACTGCTTACAGTGAATTATGTCATTGTTTTAGTGAAGGTTTATTTAAGTTTATTTGAGTGAAGATTTATTTATTTTGACAGTTTCTATAGTGGTAGGTGGTGGCGACTATCATCCACTCACTAGATATAGTGCTGCCTACTTCTTCCTTAGCCTGTATCATTCTTTTTCTATGTCTGCCCTCCTCTCTTCCTATTTCTCCCATCTTTCCTTTCACTTCTTATTGCTTTTCTTTACAGGTGGCTTTACATTGAGTGACAAGTCAAATGGTTTCCTGTAAGCCAAGAAACCATTTACAACTCTGGGTGGTAACCATATAACCAAACCATACGTGCTTCCTTCGTGTCAACAGGTGGGTTGGTGGAGGGTTAGTGTCCCTCCCCGTAAAACAAATAACAAAGTCAAGTGGCCACCGTTTACAGGATTATGGCGTCTGGCAATAGATGTATAGTTTCTATTACAGTTACAAAAGTGCAGTTACATACGTAGTTACTACAGTGAATTAATTGTTTTGGTGATGGTTGAGTGGCTTTTGGGGTGCTGGTGGTGGGCTAGATGTCGCCAGAAATGGATGATGGGTGAGTACAATACTGTTCCCTTGTATCCTACATATTATTACAGTATCTTTTATCCGAAAAAAAATAGATTAAACGAAACTTTGAAAGTCCCGTGATTTTCGGATGAGAGAGACTCCACTGTATATATATACCGGTATTATTTTATCCGGTCTATGCAACCCACATGCATTCTGCAACAATCCCATTTCCATTGCTTGTGCCTTTAATATTTCAGATCATGTTGTACCAGAGTCTTACAGCCATATGAGGTCTGTTCAGAAATTATCTGACCTTAGGCTTTAAAAAAATAAATAGCTAACCTGTTGAGCTAGGACGCCAATCCCCTGCAAAGTAGGCCCCTTCTGACTTGACACACGTAGCCCAGTGTTCTTTACACTTTCTGAAACATTTTTCAAAGTAGATTTTCAATATCTCCTGCAGGTGCTTCGTCGCATTTGTCGTGATCTCTTCCCTCGTCTCAAATCAGGAACCCTTCAGCGGAGTTTTGAGCTTAGGGAATAACCAAAAGTCACACCAATCCATGTCTGGTGTATAGGGAGCCTGCTGGACCTGTGGGATGTTGCACTTGGGCAAAAATTCCTGAATCAGTTGAGAGGAGTGGGCAGGGACTTTCTCATGGTGCAGCGTCCAACATGCCAATTTCTGATCTCTTCGGCTGAACTGCATCACAAAAACGACGGAGAATGTCAGAGTAGTAATGTTTGTTGGCAGTCTGACCTTCTGGTTTGTATTTGTGATGCACAACACCACGGTAGTCGAATAAAGCTGTCAACATGCACTTTACCTTGCTGCGGACCTGTCGTGCATTTTTTTGGCTGAGGCTACTCTGCATGCTTCCATTGGGACAACTGTGCTTTGGTTTCTGGATCGTACCCGTACACCAAAGTCTCATGTCTAGTGATACCAGTATTCAGAAAGGATCACAATTTGCACACTCCAGCATGTCTTGAGCAGTGTTCATCTGCAAAACATGTTAACATGAAAGGAGCTTTGGAACGAACTCAGTGGCAACTCTTCACATGCCCAAGTCATCTGTTAAAATTTCATGTGCTGCTCCATCACTGATTCGTGTAATTAGCAGTTTTTCTGACAGTCAACCGATGAATTCTCACGACCAAATCACAGACTTTCTTCACATTTTAAGCACTCCTGCTTCTTGATGGCCCACCAGGATGTGGATCGCTCTCGACTGACATTTGGCCATTTTTGTAGCAATTGCACCACTTCTTTATTTGTTACCCCATGGTTTCATTCCCCTAAACTTGCTGGATCTTCCTGATAGTTTCAGTTTGGGTATCACCAAGTTTTTTGCAAAATTTGTTGCGGTAACATTTTTCAACTTTTTCGGTCATTGTGACGAGTGTGGGAACATGACGAGTGTAAGGTGCACGACCATGAACAGAGGCTGACTGACAGCCACTGAGTCACTCATATGGCAGCTGGCATTAATCATACATGCATACGAAGGTCCTGCACTGTGCTACGCAAAACCCTGCCCCTATCCTCCGACTGGTTGGTGAGAAAAAAATGAGGTCGGATACTTTCTGAACAGACCTCGTATGTTAATGTAAGTGTGGTAGTGCTGGTACATAGCTTCATTCAAAGCTTATGAGACCTTTATACCAATACTCAGTTGTGTTTTGTGTTAAGGCCTTCACAGCACTGACCACCTTTCTTTCTTGAGCCAGTCGACTGTACTTCCTTTACACATTTACATCCCTTTTCTGTTGTTGCATGGAAGTACTCCCTTGAGTCATAGTTTCTGTTCATTTTCAACTCGTATCCTTGGCTGGAAGGAAATTATTACCAGGGTTCCACACAGGTTGAAGATCTTTTGTTGGCAGTGTAGTGCTTTTTATAGACTAATTAAGTCTTAGAGTTATCATAGAGTGTTCCTCATACAGAAATGCAAAACCTCATACTTCCAGCTTCCATCTTAACACTGGATATATAGGCCATCATTTGGTGCGAAACCCTGGCTATGACATCCATTCAGCCAGGGGAAGGATTAGAGTGTTAGTAGAAACTATGGACGATAAGTTTTTGTCAGTTTTAAAATTTCTCTCCTTTCACAAGCACGTCATACTGTGAGTCACCCTCTCATTTAGTAGCCGTAATTTTACTAATTACTCTCAAGTAAAGGGAAGGGACATGAAATGGGTGGTGAAATTAATATAAGAGAATTTCTTTGAATGCAGTAGGATGTTTGGCTAAGAATGTGGATGGATATAGTAAATATGCATGTCAGAAAGCAAGTTGAAAAAGACTTGGATTATCAAGGGATTGAAATGCTTTGGTGAAATATATATAAAGGTTGATATGACAAGGGTTGCACCTCTTTTGAACTTGGTTGTCAGCAGAAATATTCTGAGCCATAGATGAATGTGAAGTACATCTAACAGGGAGTATGAAAAATATGCAGATGGTTTTTACTTGTGAGGTGGAATCAAGCTTTTCAAAGCTTAAATGTTTTGTGAACAGTTATGTAGTTCATTTTACTGGAAATGCTGCCCCCCCCCCCCCCGGTCACCTAGTGTTGAGTTAAAATGATGATGATGATAATGATGGTGGTGGTTTTTTGTAGGTGTAAGTATTGACCTAAGCCCACATCCATTTTTTATGGAGCAAGCAGCCTCATAGTTCCTACTCCAAAGATTAAAAATGAAGACTCCCGTCTATGATTCATGCCTGAAAGTCACAGATGTTGACGTAGGCTCTACTCTTCCCTTCCCTCTTTTCTGTTTTTCACCTTCCTTTTTTTTTTTTTTTTTTTTTTTTTTTTTTTTTTTCAAGTATCTCCAACTTTTTCATTTCCCCCCCCCCTAATATCTGGATGCCAACCATCAGATAAAGAGTGGGAACTGGTCTATGATGATGATGATGACTGATCTCTTGAATCAATGAATCAATTTTTTTTTTTTTTTTTTTTTTTTTCATTCCTGTTACTTCCAGACAGTTTTATTCCGCTTAGGAAAGGCCTCTCGTCTTTTGGGGATTATTGTAGTATACAGGGTGTCCCGGGAGTTGTCAAACACTTTGGGAAATGATAGAGGAGGGAATTCTGAGGAAAAAAGGTTATATGAACATGCGTCCAAATCTCAACCGTTACGGAGCTACAAGTACTGATGACCTTATGGGCGAAAATGGTCTTCATAATTCGCCGTAAGGTCGTCAGTAACTGTAGCTCCGTAACGGTTGGGATTTTGACCCATGTTCATATACCATTTTTTCCTCAGAATTCCCTCCTCTATCATTTCCCAAAGTTTTTTACTTGACTCCCGGGACACCCTATATATCTAAACTCATCAGTTCAAAAAGTCTTGTGCAGATTAAAATCATCTAGAGCCAGCAAGAACACTGTATACTGTATAGATGACACATACTGGCCAAAGGGTTTAATGATTCTTTGCACAGTAATTTAGGCCAGGAGCATTATCTCAAATTTGAAGGAAACCTGGTATTTTTTTTTTTTTTTTTTTTTTTTTTTTTTTCAGGAAAGCTACTTGGAAGCATGCTAAGTTGCAATCCACAAACATTCTAAACATTCCACATAAACTAGCTGTGTGGGACGAAAATCCAATGGCATGGTATGGTTATATAACTTTGGAACCAGAAGTCACATAGTCATGTAATGCCACTTTTTAAGGGAGGGTTTTTGGATATAAGAAAACCATTTTTACCATTATTTCAATGATTTATTGATGTGTTCAAGACATGATCAAGGTAACGTACTATTTTAAACAAAATGGTGGTCAACAAATTTCAACAACCAGCATTAACTTTCACCAGCAGTAGTTATTGAACTACTTCTAAATAAAACATTTTTTTAGTACAGTATCATCACTAGTTATGGTCCCATTTAAAGCATTGGGACTCGGTATCATCTCCATCAGGTGGGTATGAAGCAGCACAAGATTGGCCAGTACACAAGGAACGCACAGGTGTTCAGTAGAGTCCTGCTTTCTGACATGCCACACATTTATTTACGCCCACATGACACAGTGAGAAGAACATGCTTAGTTGCTGCTAGTGTGTCAGTCAGAATGGGATTGTGTATTCTACCTTGAAGCTTCCAACCCCAGTAGGATTTAGATCCTCAACATTGCCCAACCAGTTCTGAACTGCGAAGTAGGCTTGATATGAGTGGTACTCTGCAGCTGAGGATGTGAGAGGTTGGCTCTGAAGTTGGAAGCTGCTGGATGCTTTGGACATTGTCTGCATGCACTGCACAAATCTCAGCTTTTCAAGTGTTGTACAAGTCGGATTGGCTGTATATAACTTCAGTAAGAATATTTTCCTCACCCTGGCTACTTCTTCATGGCTGGCATTGCTCATCTTAAACACATCCAACATCCTCCAATACTCGTTTGCCAAGACTGTCATGGCCTTCTTTTTGCTAGTACCATATAAAGCGAATACTGTGTCGCATCGGTGACAGCGTGTGCTATCAATATGTGTTGTCGGGTGTGTGGTTGTTTTACCTGCTGGGTGCTGTGTATGCCATAAACAAAGTTGCATAGTGCATGTATACATTGTTTGTTGTGGCCCTATCACCAGCATGACAAGCAGATCTGTATCCTTTGCCACAAGTACAACAGGTCGTGCGATATTCCCAGCAAATGCCAGTGTTGCACTACTTATTAAGTAGTAAGCATCAGCCTGACTTTGACAGCAAGCAACGCCTTCAGATGTAAGCCAGTCCTTCAGGCTACTGATGAACTCTGACTTGTTGTTACGATTTGCTAAAATGGAGCATTGATTGCCTGTGACTGATGTGTTGAAATCAAACACTGTATCTACACAGACATTTGGATCAGTGCGGCGATTCTGTTCAGCTACCTTGGTTGATAGGGTAAGATTTGTGTAGCCATCAAAGCAGACAGTGCATTATAGTTATTGATAACGTGACTCACATAGGTGTCACACACATCACTATACAGTACATGCAGTCCACAGGCCATGTCACATTCTGCTGCAAATGTCCTCCATCCACCACATACTGTATATGGGTTCTTAAGAGCACCAGTGTATATTGGGACTACTGGAGCTTTCAGCACCCTGGCAAGACCACTTTTGTTGTTGTTGTGCATTGTGCCCTTGTCAAATAGTGCTGGTGGCTGTTTGCTAAACTCATGTTTAAGGTGATTCTCCATATCTGATCAGTTCTTTATCACACATATGACCCGCATGAAGAGTAGTGTGGGGTCACCCTCAGTGTTTTTGCCACGGACAGTGGCAACACAAGTTGCAGCATCAGTAGATATAACCTTGTCCTTTTGAGCTTAACATCAGCGTAGTTCAGGCCAGTGATATGTGCGGCTGCCTCCTCACCTGATTTGACTGCACAGTCTGCATTAGCACAAATACTTACCACGACTCCAGTATCAATGCATACCAGTCTCTTACATTATTCACCTGTGTAGGCGAATGGTGCGATAGGTAGTTCTAAAAGGTGAGAAAGTGTCTACTATTGCACACAATTGTGGATTCCCGGAGGTCTGTGTGTTGGTCAACTGTCTAAGAATGTAGTCCACAGAAAGCCTCTAGTGACTCGGAACTGTTTGTGGCAGGCCATTTTATGTATTATGGCATGATGTAATGTATTTTGCACCATTTATGAGCCAGAACTGGCAACACTTTAGATAACAGCTTTTCATGAAGCCCATCCCTCAGATCAGCACTAATGTTCAATATGCTAGGTAGGCCTCTTTCTGTGACAGTCCTTTGGTCAGAGGTGACTGGGTTTATCACAAATATCCCACTGTTCTTATGCTGCCATCTCATTCCAATCACACTGTCCTCTGTCCATCTGTGTACTTCTGTTTCAACACTTTAATCTGTATCCAACCTGAAAAATAAAAACATCTGATGAAGTACTTTATATTCCATCCATCCAGAAAATAAAAACATCTGATGATGTATATTCCATCCATCCATCCATCGTCTAATACTATGTTGCCCCATGAGGAGCGTAGGAGCCCTGGGCTATGCAAGGTGGTCCTAACATTTGAGGTGAGTGACCAGCCTCACTCATCCCTGAGTGGCATTACTTGAGCAAGAAACCCCAACCACCCCTTGGATAGAAACCTACATAGGCTCAGTCCAACTGGAGTGCTTTAATTACCCACTAAATTACCAGGTGCCATAATTTAGTTATACAGTTACCATCCATCATAGTAAATGGTTTCCTGGTGTACATAAACCATTCGGCTTGTCACTCAGTGCAGAGTCACCCATAGGCAGAAGGAAAAGGAAAGAATGAAGGAAAGACAGAAGAGGGAGTGTAACGTCACCCGTAGGCAAAAAGAAGAGGAAAGAAAGAGAGAAGAAGAAGGAATGAAGAGAGGAAAGCACAGACACCCAAAGCAGTACCACATCAAGTAAGTGGATGGTGAGCTTCCCCACCTACCATCATGAAGTATACGCTAGTTTATAAATTCATAGCAAAATTATCAATACAGATTTCCGATTTTTTGTGTTTGGCGCATGTTCTCTGTTAATATCAGTGATGTTGAATTCTTAAAATAGTATCAGAAATGGATTTCTCACTCCTTAGAACCCATAAAAGGTGGTATTACATGACCATGTGAGAATTTTTGTCACTAAGGTATATACACGCCCCATGCCATCTTGAATTTTTCGTCGCACACAGCTTACGTGGAATGTTTAGCATGTTTGTCGATTCTGACTTAGGCTTCTTTGTAGCTTTCCTGAAAAAAAAAAAAAAAAAATCAGCTTTCAAATTTTTTCCCAGGTATATCCTTAATGAAAAAAGTGTTTAAATGTCGTTCGCTTAGAATGGATGTAAAGAGAAGGCTGTATGAGGGTGTTGTGGTACCGACTGCGTTATATGGGGCTGAAACATGGAATATGGGTGTAGCAGAGAGGAAAAGTTTGAATGTAATGGAGATGAGGTGTCTGAGGAGTATGTGTGGAGTGACGCATATGGATCGGGTGCGAAATGATGAAGTGCGAAGGAGAACTGGAATTGTTCGGGAGATGGCTGGTAGAGTTGAGCAGAGGGTGTTGCGATGGTTTGGGCATATGGAGAGAATGGATAATGAGCGATTGGTGAAAAAGATAACTAGATCTGATGTAAGAGGTGTAAGGCTGAGAGGAAGACCACGAATAGGATGGATGGACAGTGTGAAGAGAGCGCTGGATGCGAAAGGGATGTCTGTTGAGCAAGGAAGAGTGGCTGTGCGTGACAGAAATAAATGGAGAGAAATTGTGAATGAATAAGTGATGACGCGGCCCTGAGGGGATATTCTCCCGCATTTGGTCTGATCAGCTAGTCAGGTCAGGTGCGGGTAAGGGGATGGGTCTGTTAAGATGTGGCAGGGGTAAACCAGTTCTGCTGTCGGGCCCTGCTGCGGATGTCACTGATTGCATTGCGCAGTTGACCCTTGTGCGGTGTGGTGCGGTGAAGATCTGTCCGTTCTCCCCTTTGGGGCTAAGATGCGAATGAATGTGTTTGAATGGATGAGTAAATGAGGAGTGTGTCGTCCTGTCTCGGCTACCTCCCTTTCCTTGGGGGAAGCAGCCTAGGTATATAGATAGATAGTATCCTTCATGCTTCTGGGCTAATTGTTTACCGTAAGAGTACAAATAAGGGAGAATTTTTGTATAACTATGACATTTTCTGTGCTGTTTTCGCTACCACCAGAGGCTTTTACTTAGATGTGGAAGGACTTTTGAACTGGAAGAGTTTGGTTCAGCCTTCCATAACCCATTCACTGCATCAGTGTTTGTTAAATTGTTTACATGTACATCCCATGTGCGGCAGTTTTCAAATATTCAGTAAAAATATTTAAAAAATAATATTGTCAAAAGACAGAGAAAAAAATCCCGAGTTCAGTGGTATATAACAAAATATAGCAAAAAAAAAAAAAAAAAAAAAAAAAAACTCAAACAGGTCTGTGAAGTACCTGGTAATAAATATTCCCTGTGTGGTGGTGCCAGTTGAATATGTTATGATCGCACTATATGTCGTCAGTGTCAATCTTGCGATCAGATAAGGTGTCACAGTATTTTTTTTTTTCCTTGCTGGACAAGCATTTTCTCACTCACAAACATGGAAATTACGATATTTACATACTTCCAGTGTAGTAGTAATATGTTGTAAATGAAAGAATTTTAGTATTTTTGTTCAGGCAAAATTAAAAGTAAAACAGTACTGTGTGAGCATTTTCGGAGAAAAAAAAAAAAAAAAAACGTGGTTTTTCCATTATTTCAGTAACATAAAGTAGTACTCATGCTTTCTTGGACTTGTGAAAAATAAATGCACCAAACATTTTCTTTCATTTCTTATTAAAAAAGAAATAAAGTTTCCTCTGGTATAAAACACAAACTGCTTTTCCATAAAACCACTGTTACTACTACACTGAGTATTCTTACACTATGTGATACTCCACATGGCAGGGATACACACACAAAGGAACAACACATTCTGTGCATTTATACTGTGTCAGCTGATGTTTCTTTGGCCTTTTGGTGGTCTGGACACAGACATGGCACCTCCTACATGGTTTCTGAACTTTATCAGTGGGTTGCAGACGTGCTAGAAAGTGTCGCCCAATCAGTCGTCCCACACGATTTTGTCCTCCTTGTCCCTCTGCTGCAGCTCGAGTGGAAGGGTTTACACGGAATTTCTTTACCATCTGGTTAATTATGGCCTTACTGAAATCAAGCAGTGCCACCTTTTTGTCTGTTTTGACTTTATACATGTAATATGCATTCAACACAGATAAGGCCGAGGCGGGTGGAGAAGGCATCGTTGGGAGTACAGGAGTTGTTACCACCACCGCTGCTGGACAGGAACTGACACAAAAAGTAACCACAGAAATGGATTCCTTGTTCCAGAAAACCTAGAAAAAGTGGTATTATGCATGATTGTAGCCCAACTATTAAGAATATTATGAATCAACCCCTGGCGGAGGGGTGAAATCCAAGATGGCGGCCATAGCGCGATAACCTAATTTCAACAATTATAGATAGCTATAGATATATGTATATACTCGTATATACAGTATGTATATATATTCATATATGTTTAAAATTATATATTATATACTATATATATATCATCATCAGCCGTTTGAGTATCCGCTGCAGGACCGGGCTATTCCGACCGAAATCGGGACGATACAGCCAATGTATCTCCACCAAGTGGCTTAGGCTGTCCGGTAGAGATTGTATGTAGGGTGAGAAGTCCTTGCAAGTGTAATTATAGTGTTGGAGTGGCTTTGGATGTGTGTGTAGTCTATGAACTAAGTGTAATCGGCCCGCGCAAGCCGATTGGGTGCAATCATACTTTATAGTAAGCGACACTGGTTCAACCACAGCACCCCTTGTGTCCGCCAATGCAGTACGTGGCCGGGTGAACATATATATATATATATATATATATATATATATATATATATATATATATGTGTGTGTGTGTGTGTGTGTGTGTGTGTGTGTGTGTGTGTGTGTGTGTGTGTGTGTGTGTCCTTATGATTATATATCCTTGTATACCGGTTTCAATCTACTTACATATCTATGTCTAGCTTATCTATCTTCTGTAATTTTATCGGTCTATCTTTTTTTAATGCAAGGAAGAAGGAATCAGAGGCCAGGGGCCTGCAAATATCTTCCTCCAAGAAAAAATGCTAACAGAAAACAAGATAACAGAGTCAAATTCAAGATCCATTCATTTCGAGATGCCCGTACACACTGCGTTTGAAAGACTGGATATCATAGGCAGTAGGAAAAACAGACTGAGGGAGATAGTTCCAGAGTTGACCTGTTGCATAAATGAAGGACTGGGAGTAGCGGTTAACTCTTGCATTAGAGAGTTGGACAGAAAAGGGATTAGAGTTTGTTGCTAGACGGGTGCTACATGCCCGCCGTAGTGGTGGAGGGATGCAAGCAGACAGTTCAGAGGAGCAATGACCATTGATGTAGCGATAGAAAAAATATAAAGATGCAATAGTGCGGCGAAGAGACAGAGGTTGAAGGGAGCCAGTAAGAGGAGGAGAGTTAATGAGACGAAAAGCCTTTGACTCCTCCCTGCTGAGAAGAGCTGTGTGGGGGGAGCCTCCCCACACGTGAGAGTTGTTATATCTACCTACCATACATACAGTTAAACAAGGTAGAATTATTTGAATGTTGTATGAATAATGCATGTATATAAATTATTCATGTAGACCACACACACACACACACACACACACACACACACACACACACACACACACACACACACACACTATACATGCCATCCAGAATATCTGTATTGGCAAATTTTTATAATTATGGTAAGCATTTACTTGGCTGGGTGGCAGCCAAATATTCATGTGATCACCTATTGATTTAGTGTTGTTTAAGGTGCTCCAGCCGTATGTGACCCAAAAGAAATAACACTTACTGGATGGTTGGTGTTATTGTTTGTATAATGCCCTAGCTGGGGCCAGCACTTTGTCACTCTCGCCTTAAAAGTCTAGACAAAGCATATCCCAGGGGCCCCTGCACCATGATCCGGCAAGAAAAGATTAGATAGATAGACAGACAGTTAGATAAATAGACTGGTGATGGATAGTAAAATTTCATTAAGCTTTTAAGTCCTTGATACCTTTAGAGCTGAGAACTAATGAAGGGAGAGTGCCACTCATTTGATTATTGTTGATTAGTAACATCTCAGTAGACCCCAACAGTTTTGTGACGGCGTAAAGGAACTATTGACCGCAAGTCGTGTATGTGAAGCTTAGGCCACACTAACTATGCCAATCATATGCTTGTAGGTTATAGTATTGGTATATTTTGTAACGATGATAACTAGAACACGAAAGAATTTTATTTGTATGGAATGTTAATGATCATCATCATTGTGCTGCCTTCGGGTGACTATACAGTACAATGAGTGACAAGCGAAATATATCCTGTACTTCCGCATGCCACAATACACTGGATGGTAACCCGTAAACCATCAAGCGGACGCCAAGTGGTCTAGTGGGTCAAGGGGATTTATTCAGATGTTGGCCACTAGGGTTTACTGTAGTCCAAGTATAGTTTGGATTGTATTGCTTAACCTTGTATAATGCTGCTCAGGGAGGAGTGGTTGGTCCTTGTCCTAGATGTGTGGACTGAGTAGCTAAGCACCGGACTCTTATACTTCAGATAGAACAACACAGGATTTGCTGGCAGGTGAATCTTATTAGTCTTTACTTATTACATAGATGGAGACTACTCTTTTCACTGGTATTATTATTATTCCCGCCTCAAAGTCACGCGACGATTCCAGGAGAACCGGAGAATGTGTGAGGAATCTGAAGGGCCCAGATTATGTGTCCTGACATGGGCTGTTGATGATATAAAAAATCCAAATCCTTTACCTGCAGTGGAAAGATGTGGCATAAATAATCATATGAGTATTATGTTGTGAACGAGATAAGTTGGTGGTTACTAGTGGAGATTTCAATATGACTTGCACAAGAAATTTGAATGGCCCAGGTTATGTGTCCTGGTATGGGCCATTGCAGATAGAAAAAAGTCCAAATCTCCCCAATGGGGTCAAGGTCATTGTAAGATACATTAGGTGGAGACTAGTGACTGTCTGCAAGACATTTACAGAGTTCTAGTTATTATGATTACTTTTAGTCTCCAACTGTTACAGAGATGGAGACTGGTTTTTGCTGGTATCATTATTATTCCAGCCTCAGAGACTCACGACTATTCCAGAAGTGGAGGCTGCGGAAGGAATCTGAAGGGCCCAGGTTATGTGCCCTTGCCTAGGCCATTGCTGATAGAAAAAAAAAAAATCCAAATTCTTTACGTGCAGTGGCAAAAAGAGTCATATCAGTATTATGAGTGAAAGAAATAAGGTGATCATGTCTACTGGAGATTTCAATGGGACCTGAGCAAGTAATCTGAAAATGAAACTTTGTGGACCAATAATTCCTCAGTTTATTTCGTTTTATTATAAAAATTTCAAATTTCCCCAGTGGGGTCAAGGCCATTGTAAGAAACAGTAGGTGGAGACTAATGACTGTCCACGGGACAGTTACAGAATTCTAGTTATTATTATGAGACAGAGAGATTTATATGCTTATAAACGGTATGCTCTGCGTACTGCAGTCATATGCCTCTGTCTGTCTGTCTCACTTTTTTCACCACTTACCCTTCCCTTCTGTCGTAATATATATATATATTTTTTTTAACTTCTTTGATAGGGGCATAATTATTACTACTGTTTTAAATCCAGACCGCCACGTTAAGAGTCAGTCTCTCTCTCTCTCTCTCTCTCTCTCTCTCTCTCTCTCTCTCTCTCTCTCTCATAATAAAGGAACCTAATTAAGTTGAGAATTTATATTAACTCATTTGCACATTTTAACTCGCTTATGAAAAGGTATACAGGTACTTGATATAAACAGCCTTATTACACACACACACACACACACACACACACACACACACACACACACACACACACACACACACATACATACATACATACACAACCATACTTACACCCTAATTCAGGTTACACCCACATGTACACACGCCCACACACGTTTTACACACCCACACCCACGCACATACATGTACCTGTACACACTCAAGCAAATGTGCACGAACTCACGCACATGTACACTCGACCACGCACATGTACACACACCCACATACATGTACTGTATACACCTACGCACATGTACACTTACGCATATGTGCGCACAGCCACACATGTAGAAACACCCGCGCACCATGTACATATACAATCCCACATACATGCATGCACACCCACGCACATGCACACACCTACTTACAAAGTATCGCTCCAACACATCTACACACACTTGCGTACATATACGCTCCCATTCAAATGCACACACTTACGCACATATACGCTCCAGCACATGTACACACAGCGACGCACATTTGCAGCCCCGCTCGTGTAGACAAAAAATACACACGCTCACTGGAGTCGTATACAACAGCGCTTTTTACATACAATGTTGCGTGAGCAATAATAATAATACGGCAATAATAGTAATAATAATAATAATAATAATAATCCATCCATCATCCAGTTCTACGTTGCCCCATGAGGAGCGTAGAAGCTCGGGGCTAGGCAAGTTGGTCCTGACATTTAAGATGAGAGTGACCAGCCTCACTCATCCCTGAGTAGCATTACGTGAGCAGTAACCCCAACCACCCCTTAGATATAAACCTTCACCGGCTCAATCCGATTGGAGCGCCGCAATTATCCACTAAACCACCAGGCGCCATAATTTGGTTATATGGTTACCACCCAACGTGGTAAATGGTTCCCTGGTGTACAGGAAACCATTCGGCTTGTCACTCAGTGTAGTAGCCCACAGGCAGAAGGAAGAGGAAAGAATGAAGGAAAGAAAGACAAAAGAGGGAGTGTAAAGTCACCCGTAGGCAGCAGGACGAGGAAAGAATGAAGTAAAGAAAGACATAAGAGGAAGGAAGGAATGGAGGGAGGAGAGGAAAGGGCAGAGGGCAGACACCCGAGAGCAGCACTACATCGAGTGAGTGGATGGTGAGCGCCCCTTCCTACCACTAGTAATAATAATAATAATCCTTCATCATCATCATCTTATTATTATTATTATTATTATTATTATTACTATTATTCATTATTATTATTACTATTATTATTATCATCATCATCATCATCATATCATCATTATATTTATTATTATTATTATTATTATTATTATTATTATTATTATTATTCATGATCATCATCATCATCATCATCACCCTAGTGCTTATTCCCACATAGATAACTGGTGAGGTACTTCGTAGGACTAAGTCAGACCTTTGTAATCTAAATAAGAAAAGCAAGCTGTGTGTGTGTGTGTGCTGTGTGAGTTTGTTCGTTTCTTTCAAGAGAACGGCAAGATATCGACCTAATTCTTTTTCCTTTAGGTCGAGGAAAGTCCAGGGAGTGTGAGAAAAATACCAAACAAAAATTTTGGCGATCGCGCGGACGCACGGAGCGACATTGTCGAAAATCGCAACACGCGAAATTATGCGACTTCGACTTTTAGGTCAGAACTGTTTTTTTTTATTTTAATCATGCCACTAGTTGACGATTTTATGCTACTCAGGGAAGATTTCTACTTGTTGTGAGGGGATGTAAGGCTATATCTAATTCCTGCAGTTCTAAAAGCCTCTCCTCAGGCAAATAGCATCAACTGATCTACCAGAAGACCCACCGACATGTCGTAAAAATACCCCCGCTAATACCAATACACCAGTCCTGCATGAGACAGCCCTAGCATGTATTCAATATGGACGGTGGGTGTTAGCGCCGAAGTGGTGACATGTAGAGATGTATGGTATGTAGGAGGACTGCTGGGCCTTGATAGCAGGCTGTGAAGCCTATGCCCACAGTCGGACAAAAAAAAAAAAAAAAAAAAAAATCTGGAGATTGCGGGAATGAAACGGGTACGTGACCGGACTGAAGGGGTTTCAGACGTCAGTATGCCTAAAAAGTTAAAATGCATAAAAGTACAGAAAAAAGAACTACACGGAAATATAGAAACAAGATATACAAAAAAAAAGTCAAGAAATACAGAAAAAAACTGAATCAAGAAATACAGAAAATGTCAGAAATTAGAAATAAAGAAAAATACAAAACTAGACAAAGAAATACAGTATTCAGAAGTGATGTACAACAATACAGAAACTTGAATGTAGAAATTTAGACACAAGATAAAAACTAAATTAAAAATAAAGGAAAACAGAATACTTAGACAACGGAAAATATGTGGTAAAATATATGAAAACGAGAGAGAGAGAGAGAAAAAAAAAAGCGAAATACTGAAAGTTCGGAGAATACGGAAATACTGATATACTAAAACCAATAACTACGGATGAAAACAGAAAGTAAGAATAATGCTGAAAATAGTCAGTACAGGCATATAATTCAGAAAAAAGCTAACATATACAGTAGGTGGTAACAAATCACAATGAAATTGTACTGTTTTCAAGAAAAATACGGCAGAGTATATATATATATATATATATATATATATATATATATATATATATATATATATATTGCCAGACATTTTAATCCAGTAAGGTATGGCCACAAACAAATCGCTTCCATCTCGCCCTGTCCCCCGCCATTTCACTTCCCTGCTTCCAGCTCACAGGTCCCTCTCTCATATACCTCTCCACTCTATCCCTCCATCTCATCCTTGCCCTTCCCCGCCCTCTCCCCCCCTCCACCTCACCTCTCCGCATCAGTCTTTCGCTCTCCATCCTCTCCATATGGCCAAAGTTCCGCCAAACCACCTCAGTGTGTTTCTCCTAACGCTTCCGTACACGTCCACACCACAACGCTCCTTCATTTCCACATTTGTCAGTCTGTCTCTCCATGTGACTCCACGTGCTTCTCTCAAATTACTTATTTCCACTGCTCTCACTCTTGACTTGTGTCCCTCTAGTATTTATATATATATATATATATATATATATATATATATATATATATATATATATATATATATATGTGTGTGTGTGTGTGTGTGTGTGTGTGTGTGTGTGTGTTCTTACCTAATTGTTCTTACCTAATTGTATCTTTACAGGAATGAGTCAAGCTCGTACTGTCCCGTGTCTTAAACCATATTTATCGTACATATCCTTAAATTTGTGAATTGTTTTGGCACACACTATTTCATTCGGTAGTGCATTCCATTGATCAATTGCTCTGTTTGGGAAACTGAATTTCCTTACGTCTTTATCACCTCTCTTCTTATGCAGTTTTTTTGCAGTGTCCTCTTGCTGATGCTTCTCCATATGTTAAGTAATCATTAATGTCTATTTTCTCCTTTCCTGATATGCACTTATATAGCATTATCATGTCACCTCTTTTCCTTCTTTCCTGTAGTGTTGGTAGATTCAGTTTATTTAGTCTTTCTTCGTAGCTTAGGTCCCTTAAGCTTGGTATCCATCTTGTAGCGGCCCTTTGAACTTTTTCAATCTTGTTTATATGTTTTTTGAGATGAGGACTCCAGACTACTGATGCATATTCCAGGGTTGGTCTAATGAATGATGTTATTATCCTTCTTAGCATGTCTTCATTTATGTATGTGAATGCTAGTCTCATATTTGCAAGCAGTGTATACATGTTCCGTACCTTCTCGCTGATGTGGTCAGCCAGAGATAGTCTGTTATTGATAATCACACCTAGGTCTTTCTCTCTTTCTGATGTGTATAGGGTTTTATTTCCTAACTTATAATCCCAATCAGGTCTTTTTCCACCTTTACCAAACTTGATTACATGACACTTGTCCACATTGAATTCCATTTGCCATGTACTACTCCATTCATGAAGTTTATTTAATTCTTCTTGTAGCTCCCTACAAGAGTCTGTGCTAGTAATTCTCCTTTGTATTTTTGCATCATCTGCAAACATATTCAGATAGCTCTCATTTCCAGTGTTACTGTTTATATCATTTATGTACACTAAAAACATGATTGGTGCCAGCACCGAACCCTGTGGTACTCTACTAGTCACTTCTTTCCATGATGAGTTGTTTCCTCTTAGTACTGTCCTCATTTCTCCTTTTATGAGAAAGTCTTGCATCCAACAAAACAGTTTGCCTCGAATTCCTCCTTGATGGTACAGTTTCCATAAAAGTCTTTGGTGTGGTACTGTGTCAAAAGCTTTCTTGAAATCTAAATAGATACTGTCCACCCATCCTTCCCTTTCCTGTATTGTGTTTGTTACTCTGTCATAGTAGCTCAACAGATTAGTAACACATGATTTTCCTTTTCTGAAACCAAACTGTCTTTCTGTTATCATACTGTGTTCTTCTAGATGATTTACCCAAGCTTTTCTTATAAGTTTTTCTAATACCTTGCTTACAACACTGGTCAGTGATACTGGTCGGTAGTTGAGAGGAATTTGTCTATTTCCTTTCTTGAATAACGGGACTATATTTGCTTTTTTCCAAATACTGTATCAGGTAGTTTCCTTTGACTCAAGGATTTCTTGAAAATTAAAAATTAATGGTTTACTTAACTCCTTTGCACATTCTCGTAATACCCAACATGAAATTTCATCAGGACCACTTGCTTTTCCTCTGTCTAATCTACTTAACTCCTCCTGTATTACTTTTTCTGCTAATTGTATATCTGGTAGTATGTGTGGACATGCGTGTTCCACATAGTCCCTCTCAAAATTTTTTTCTTCTGTAAAAACTAATTGGAAATTCTTATTTAGTGCTTCACAAATATCTTTCTCTTGTGTATAAGTGATTCCCTCGTCCGTAATGGATTGTATTATATCTTTTACTTTGGTTTTGTTTCTGATATAGCTGTAAAACAGCTTTGGTTGATCACTACTTTTATTTATTATATCCTCCTCAAACTGTTTTTGGGCTTCCCTCCTTATTCTTGTATAGTCGTTTCTTGCCTGTTTGTAATTATTATATGCTCTTTCACTATTGTGTCTTCTGTATCTATTCCACAACAAATCTCTTCTTTCTTTTGATTTTTTACATTCTGTATTGAACCATTTCTGTATTTTCTTATCTGCCTCTTTGTGCTGTGGGATGTACTTCTGGACCCCTATTTAATAAAATTCACAAAATTTTTTATATACAGCATTTAAATCTTGTCCTTTAAGCTCATTTTCCCAATCAACTTCTAAGAAATACTTCTTTAGGTCTTGATAATTTCCCTTTTTATAGTTTAGGCTCTTTTTGTAACTGTCATTGCTGTTTACTATGTCATATGCTATCCTGAAGTTATAATTTAGTACTGCATGATCGCTTTTGCCGAGTGGAGGGTGATATATTAAACTGTCAATGTCATTTTCTTGCCTATTAAGTATTAGATCTAGCACTGAAGGTACATCAAGTCCTCTTTTTATGGTGGTTTCCCTCACATGTTGCGTTAAGAAAAACTCTTGTACGAGATCCAGGAGCTTTTGGTCCCAACAGCTTTCTTGGCTATTTATATCTAGAGTATTCCAATTTATATTTGTATTGAAGTCCCCAGTTAGTATAATTCTTTCCGATTTCTCTTCCATTTTATGTAGCAATGATCTTATACTCTGAATTGTACTCTCTGCCAGGTCCTTATATTCGTCTCTTTCCCATGTGTTTGATCTGGGTGGCATGTACAAATTGGCTACAATTACTTTACCTTCAGATGTGTTGATCTCTACTGCAATCAGTTCTACTTGTGATGGTATATCTAGGTTTATTTCTTTGACTTTTAGATTTTTCTTAGTTAATATTATAATTCCTCCTCCTTTTTTTAAATTTCTGTCTCTTCTCCATATATTGTATTCCTCTAAGTTTAGTATGTCATTGGATATCCTTGGTGTTAATTTTGTCTCAGTTAGGCATGTTATTTCTGGTTCATTTTCTCTGACATAATCAGTCATCTCTAGTAATTTAGATACCATTCCATCCACATTTGAGTACATCAACTTTATCATCTTGTTTATATACTTGTCATGACATGGTTCTACTACCTTCCTCCTTTTTCTTCCATCCTGTTTGTGTACCACTTTCGTACCTGCAATCCTATTACTTTGTAAAAAAAAAAATTCGTCTTCTCCTCTTCTGATCATCCCTCATTTTTTGTTTTTGCTTCCTCCCTTTTCTCTTTCAGTAATTCCAGTTCCTCTTGTGTTAGGCATCTTTTTATCCATACATTTTTGAACTCCTCTTTTTCCATAAGATTCTTTGCATTTTTTAGTATCTCTTCCACAGTGTTTACACTCTGGAAAGTCACCTTTAGAGGTCTTGTCTTGCTTTTCTCGTATTTCCCTAACCTTTTGTGTTCCTTTATGTCTTTACTACAGATTTCCTCTGATACTTCTTTCAGTATGCTCATTACATTTGCCATCTACTTTTTGTCTCTAGTGATCTTGTTTTTAACTTCTTCCTCTTCTATACCAGTGATTACTATTGATTTATTTATTTCTACTGAATCTCTGACTAACTTTGGATTGTTTTGGATTATTCTTTTCACTTCCTTTTTAATGCTTTTTTCCTCCACCCTTGTTTCTAAGTGTTTCTTTACTTTCACCATTTCAGCATACGTGGTTTCTACATCATTTTTGTAGCTTTGCACAGCTTCATTCACCTGTGTTATCTTCTCCTCAATATCACTGCTCTGGTCCATAAGACTGCTTGCTTGTCTAATTGTCTCTGTGTCATTTTTTAACTCTTCCATAACACTCTCTTGATTGACTACTGTACTTCCCATTTCACTCACTTTCTTCCTAAGCGTACTCAATTCCACTGTTAGTTCACTGATGGTTGTGTCTTTCTTATTGGCCTCCCTTCCTAGTTTTTCTATCTCTTCCTTTTACAAGTGCATTTGCTTCTTTATTTCATCAATTTCATTTTTGAAAGCCATTTCTAGTTTGTGTACACGTTCGACCAGTCTATTGTGAGTCTCCACTTCAACCAGTTCTTGGTAGAAATCATCATTTTGCTTTTTACTTTTATCCCTTTTCTATTCCAAATTTGTTTTACTGAAGTATGTATCCATTTTGTAATACTAAATGAACAAAGTATGTACTTACAGAGTATGTACACTTTCCCCGTGTTGCTGTAGTATAAACAAACCCAGCTGACTCAACGCATTGTGGTTCTATGTTTTGTTTGAACCAGTCTTATTTAAACTTATTATTTCTTTTCCTTTTAATAATGAAAAATCATTTAGTCTAACCTGGTACAGAGCTTGACTCATTCAAAGATACTTATTTAGGTAATGCCTCTGGCCGTGTTGGTCTGGTATGGAGCTCCGGTGACGGACGTCTACCTCCGACGATTCCCTCTGTGTGTGTGTGTGTGTGTATTTACACACACACATTTAAGTTACTTTGAAAATTAGATGGAGTTTTGTAAATACAGTGCGTGAAAATGCCGAAAACTAAAAATATAAGAAAATACAACTGTTATAAGTGAGTAAATTAAAAAAAAAAAAAAAAAAAAAAGTAAAATCGCTAGAGAAAACGCAAGATGATCTTAAATGACAACAGAAAATAGCGAAATCAAGAGGAAACACTACTAGAATTACTCAGAGAAATATGGGACTAACAATCTTATTTTTTCATCCCGGCCGTAACCTTAGTACCAAAACAGCTCACATTCACCATCGCCTCCTGCCAAACAAGCTCATTAGAACTGCCGGTTGCTAATTGAGTTACGGTCGTTAGGGGGATTTAATTGAGTTAGGCTGTGGCTTGTGCTCTGGTGGACTTTGGAGGCTCCCAACATGCAGCTTTCTTCTTCTTCTTCGCCTCCACATCTTCATCTTCCTCCTCCGCCTCCTCCTCCACTCTTCTTCCTCCTCTTCTTCTAGTTTGTTAATTTCCTAGTGGTTTGGTGGAAAGTAAGTGCCCCTCCCCGTAAAACAACAAATTCAAAAACAAATAGCCACTCCTTGCGGGATTATGGCGTCTGGCTATAGATAGACAGATTGATAATGCTTTCTCTTTAGTTGGCTCTTGATATCTCCAGACGATTATTCAGCTTAGGGAGGATGTATTGTACGGTTCTACAGAGGCCATATTCTTGTAAGTATAGGAAGTTTGTCTCCGGCATCTTTCATCTCACACTTGTCTCTCCACGTGGCAACTTAATCTCTTCAGTGTGATGGTTTCTGGTATTATTGATTTATGCTGCCTCCAGACGATTTTATTCAGTCTAGGGAATTTGTCTCGTTCTTAGGGGTTTAATCGATCATAACGGTGGGCTTAGAAGCCTGTCTGATACCTCTTTTTCCTTATGCCCCTGTTATTTCTGCACAGGGAATGATAACAAGGTCTTACCAACTACGGACATACTGTTTCAGCTTAGTTAAGGACTTCTCATGAGGAAGGAGGTTATCGTTCTCCGTCAGCCCTTTAACCTCCATGATATTTTTTTCTACCTCCATGCAATATTATTTTGGTAAGGGAAGGTGCCATGTTCTTAAAGCTTCACTGAGTTGCTTGGCCGAACGTTCGTGCTCGTGGGAGGCTCCTGGTGCCCCTGCCGTGACGCCTGTTATTTCTGTTCATGGCATGTTAACAGCTTCACTACAAGAACTTTTATGAGTTAGGTGAAATCATATGCAGCTTTAAAAAAAAAAAAAAAATGTCTAAAGAGTACAGCATGAAAAGGATACGAAGTACAAGATTGGCCTGGAAATAACGAGAATAATAAGAGACGCAAAGGTAGTGGTAGACCTATTGTGTGTTATGGGAGCAACCTAGGATGGACGGAAGGAGGAGAGGAAGGGCAAGTGCAAGATTAGTAAGTGACATGGGAGGCTGGTGTGTCGTGGAAAGTATCGTTACTGAGTAGGGACAGAAGTACCTGGGTGTCCTGTCCAAGCCTCGAACAGTAGAATTTATTTACCGGTAAGTAAACTATTATGATTATATTTAAGTGTAATACCCAGAATAAGAATAAACCTAAACGCTGGACATCACAGTCCACTAAATGCATCTGCTTTCTTGTATTCACCTTTCCCTCGTTGCTTTCTATTTTTTTTTTTTTTACCATACATTTCTACTACTACTACTACTATTACTACCACCACCACCATCACCACCACCACCACGTCCACCACCACCACAACTACTACTACTGCTACTACTACTACTACTTCTGCTTCTTCTATCTCTACTATTACTACTACAAGTACTGTTACTATTACTGCTGCTGCTGCTGCTACTACTACATAGTCCTCCCTACTGTAGTTTCATTTCTTACGTACCTTGTCATTTCTCTTCCACCCTTTTTTACTTGCTTTTCCCTCCCCTCGTATCCTCCATAAAATTTTCCTTCGCAGTATTTGTCGTTCCTTTTACATTGAACTTTTTTTTTTTCATCCTTTCTCTTGCAATCGTCTTTCCTTTCCTCCTTTCTTTCCTTCCCTCTTTCCTCTTCCCCTCCTGTCGTTCCTGTTTTTCTTTCCAAACATCCCTTTCTTCCTTCCGACCCCGTTTTATATTCTTTATTTTCCGTTCCCCCTTCCTTCCTTTCTTCTCTCTCTCTCTCTCTCTCTCTCTCTCTCTCTCTCTCTCTCTCTCTCCATTTTCTTCCTCCGTCATTTCTCACTTCAGCAGTACAACCGTTAAGAATTCGAGAAAACGGCAACAATAGAAAATTATTAAAAATAACTGCCAGCAAGTTAATTTTAAAGATTTAAAAAAAAAAATCCAAGATGGTGTCTCCCCCACGGCGCAAATGTGAGTAAAAAGCCACGGGACCGGTGCAATATATGGCGGCCTCCCGACTTCCGTTATGCCAGTGACAGAAAAAGTGAATTACGGCAACATTTGACGACTCCGCACCTCGTAATATCGGGTTAAGCGTGAGAAATCGAGGAAATTATAGAGTCCCGCTGTCTCCTTCACCGTTCTTAAAAACAATGACCGTAATAAATCGCCCCGAAAGGCCTATGGGTATGTCGTCAGTCACCCTCCAGCATATTAAAGGGAAAGGGTTATGACGGCACTACTCAGCCAAAGAACTGTAATGTGACGTCATGGACCAGTAGCCGGTCACATTCAGTAGGTACACCTTTACAAAAATCAACCAGTTAGAGGCTACAAATTTGTGACGTCACTTGTCAACCAGTATGTCAACGTCGCTGCACCCAGCATAACCAAATTTAGCATGATAATGCTAAATTTAGCATATTTCTGGAAAATCATTGGTTTAGCATATTATCAAGTTTGGTATAATTTTGGCACAATTTGATGAAATATGGAATTATTTTGGCCTATTTAATAATAGCTATCAAAGTAAGTACTAAGGAAGTATTACACTCCTGTATTTTTCAATATACAGTACTGTAGACTGCAACTCTTGATCAGGGTAGCTAAATCACCGGAGGAGTCGTTAAATCTAGAGATTTCAGTTCTTACATTGCGCAAAATTTATTACCTAGCTACTAGATGAATTTTCTGGAGGAATAATTTTTCACTCGTAACCCCGGAATTTTCTAGAGGTGACAGTAATTAATGGGCCTAATAAAGGGCAGATACTTGTTTACTATGAACCCTATGAAAGGAAAGTGTGAAACAATCCATATTTTGAAGGTTTCGGTTATTAACGAACTTTGAGGAGGAAATTACGGGCAGTGGAGGGTGGACGTGCACAGGTTTACGGGCGGTGGGCTGGCAGTGAGCTAGAGAAATTTTGTCCATTAAACACTCACAAGCATGATTAATCACAAATATTATGGTTTTTGTTACAGGGATTATTCATAATGATATGGGTTTATACAGTTAACAACCTAGTAAAACCACATCAATCTTTAAAAATAGAAACCGAACGTATTAAGAACAACGAAAGATTTAGTATAATTTATGCCATTCTAGCACAGTTTCATCCGCAATCTAGCATATTTCCTCTTAGAAATTGGTCACCTTGCTTGCACCTCCGCAGCCATACAGCATCTCGATACGTCTTCCCACCAGAAACAGAAAGAAGAATATCGTCGTAAATGAAATATCTTTTATATTTCCTGGCCGTGTGACAGTCAGGCAGCTTCTGGGTAGCCATTATCTTATTTCAGTGGCGGAATTGACGTGTTCAGAGACGGAAGGGGTGGTATTTTCTAGTAACCGGAGAAACTGGATGGACTGAAAGCACGTGAGAATAAGAGTAACCACGCAAGGATTCTTTGATTTCCCAATCTTTTTACATTTTCCATTGCTGTGATCTGCTTAGCTGAAAATTGGCACGTTGGCGTCTGTAGACTTCATCTAATTTGTGACAGAACTTCATAGCTATGCGCTTTCTTATTTCAATGAAATAGTAAATTTTCTAATAGCGGCGGCTACAAGATTTCCGGAAAAAAAAAAAAAAAAAAAAAAAAAAAAAGGTTTTACAGCACAAAATTATACGATGTCGCTTAGATATCGCAAGTAACTACCGCATTTTGTCTCCTTTTATTGTTATTTGCCCCTTTTTTTGTCTGCTTTACTGCTTCTAGTTTATCGGCTACTGGTTGTATTATGCGTTACTGCCGTGTTGTCAATGGCATGTGTTCGTTACTTTTGGAATCCAGTTTGAATTTGGTGAAAGTTGCTGTGA